>NW_023416287.1:22624326-23249326 GCF_014176215.1 Rousettus aegyptiacus | reverse complement strand
CCCAAATTCCATTTCAGCAAATGCTTCCAAGAAACCCAACCTACAACAGACTCAAGAGAGACCATCCTTCTCCCTCTGGACTTTGCTATGGTTGGATTTTACAACTCGAAGTACTGTCGCCATCATGCTACAAACTGAACACAAATACAACACCAAGAATGACAAATTAAAAGAAGGCAAAGGTCTCTGAAGATCAACAACAACCAACCACAGAGACCACACGTTTTATGGGTAAATTTCCCACTGGGGTTAGTGTGTGTGTGTGTGTGTGTGTGTGTGTGTGTGTGTGTGCGCGCGCGCGCGCGCGCGCACATGCTCTTCCTTGATTTTTTTAGGCTCTCCTGGCTCGAAAAGTTTATGGCTATGATGCTTGTTTTGCTCCTAAAAGTTTCTATGGCTTCACATGGACACACTCATGTATTTGTAAAATATCATCATTTTAGAAAAGAAATAGGTCATTTTATTTTAAGTATCTTTTTTTTTTACTTTTATTTATGAACTTTAAACATATACATGTATACAATTTTATAGCTAATGAATAAATATAATCACGAACAGGTTTTTTTTTGTCAACTAAAGAACAATTCTTTTTCTACTTATCTCCCAAGTACTCCAACCTCCCCCTGCAAGATAAACATAACCACTAGCAAGCATCCTTAATTATTTTCCTTCACACTCATGGGCTCATGATATATATGCATGGTTCTCTTAAAACATTTTTTGGTTACACAAACTAATTACTATACAAACTTTTCCGCATCTTCCTTTTCTTACTCAACAAAACTGTGGGACTCTCTCCAACAGCTATTAGTCTAATTCACTCTTTTTCATGTAGCATAATATTCCAACCTATGGAGGTATAATTTTTTTTTTCTGATTTTCTCCTTCTAACATTCATTTTATTTTCAGTTGTTTGGCATTATGCGCACTGCTGCAATAAATATCACCATACATATGCTTTACTTGTGCTTTTATTTCCAAGAATAGAATCCTAGGAGGAGGATTACTGGGCCAAAAGAAATATGAATGTTAATTGTTAACCAGGATGCCAAGTTATCTTCCAAAAAAGCTGTAACAATTCACATTTGTACCTGAAATATATGAAAATATACTATTGCCCACATCCCCTCTGTATTAGGTGTTCCTGTTTATTTTTAATTTTACAAGTTTTTAATTTGAAATTCCCTATATTCTAGTGAATGCCCAACAAGTGGTTGCTGAAAAATTTGAGAGGTTTGAAAGAGGAAAGCCAGAAATAGCAACCTCAAGTTTCAGGTCAAGTTTTACAGCAGCAGTCCCCAACCTTTTGGGCACTAGGGACCAATGTTCCTATGAGACTCTAATGGCTGATGATCTGAGGTAGAGCTGAGGTTGTGATGCTGGCGCTGGGGAGCAGCTGCAAATACAGATGAAGCTTCCTTCGCTTGCCTGCCGCTCACCTCCTGCTGTGTGACCTGATTCCTAACAGGCCATGGCTCAGTACTGGGGACCCAGAGGCTGGGGACTCCTGTTTTATAGTATAATTAATGATCTAGGCATGGACACTGGTACTGCCTGTGACCACTTCACTATATCTTTCTGGGCTGCTGTTTTCTTCTTAGTCAGGTTTTGGTAACAAAATTATGTTGGATATATAAAAACAAATAAGGGATTTCACTTCTTCTTCCTCTGCTCTAGAAGAGTCTGTGTAAGATTGGTGCTATTTCTCCTATAAAACTCTGGAAGAATTCACCGGTGCAGTTATCTTGGCCCGGAATTTTCTTTTTAGTGTGTTGGTTTTACTAGAGTTTCACAAGTCATTTCAATTTCTCAAATTTATTGGAACAAACTTGTTAATAACATCCTCCTATTATTTTTCCAATATCTGCAGGATTTATTGTGATGTCATTTGTCATTATTGATATCAGTAATTTGTTTTTTTTTCTTTATCAATCTCTCCATCAGCTTATCAATTTTATTAGTCTTTTTTAGCTCTTGTCTTTGTTAATCCTCTATAACAGTTTACTGAAAAACAAAGGCTGAACACTAATTTCCTTTTTCATCTTTTTTCATATAAGTGAAAATACTTTTTCGGGTTTTGGATTTCTTTGTTAGTAAAAACAACTACAAATGTAGGTCTTTCATAAAAGGGAAAGGGCATAATGGGAACTTTCAAAAAGAACAGAATTACCTGTACCAATGTTAAATTTACTGAAGGTAAAAACTATACCTTAAGTCTCTTAAAACTATCACTATTCTTAGAAAATACATACTGAAGTATTTTAGTTGGAACAGGTCGAAGGCCATTATATAAAGAGCGCTTACTCCCAAATGGTTCAAGGAAAAAGAAAACTGAGTGTGTGGGGCTGGGGGAGACAGCGCACAAATGATGGAGTATTTTTCGTCTCCTCCCTGTGCTTCTGTCCAGGTATTTTTTTCCAACTTACTTTACAGTTCACTGATTCTCTCTTTATCTATGTGTAAAGTTCTTAAAATCAGTTATTGTGTTTTCAATTTCCATTCTCTTATATGTTCTAATTCTCTCCTGAAATTGTTGATCTTGTCATTTAAATTCTTAAAGATATTAATCATTTATTTCAAAGCTTGTTTCTAATCATTCTAATTGCTGACTCCCCTGCGTGTGTCTCCATTAACGTCCTTTTTCTGTTTCAAGATCCAACCAGAATCCTACATTGTATTTATTTGTCATGTCTTCCTATATCCTTGAGCCTTTTTTAATCATTTAAATTTTAGCTGAAATAGAAGATTCACATGCAGTTACAAGAAATAACAGATTCCTTGTACACTTTGACCACTTTCCCCAAATGGTAACATTTTTGAAAATTATAACAACACAGCCAAAATACTGACATTGATAAATCAATCTTATTCAGATTTCCACAATTTTACTTATACTCAGTGTGTGTGTGTATGTTCTATACAATTTTGTCACCTGTGCAGGTTCACGTAACTACCACCACAGTCAAGACACCGAACAGTTCCAACACTACAAGGATTCCTCATATTGCCCCTTTATAACCACATCCCTCCCCCACTGCACCTTCCTGGTACATTGCCCATACTTAACCTCTAGCAATGTTTAATCTGTCATTTTATCTTTAGTGATGTCTTTCTTTGTCACTGGTAATTTCTTGGCACTAAAGTCTAATATTAATATAACCATTCATGCCCTTTTTAAAATTAATGTTTGCTCAGCAGTTTTTTCATTCTTTTACTTTCTACCTACCTACATCGTTGAATCTAACGTGACTTTCCTATAAGCTACTTATAGTTGGGTTACATTTTTTTCATCTGCCTTTACATTTAGGGTATTATTACATTTATGGTATTATTGATGTATTAAGGCTTAAGTCTGCTACCCTATTATTTGTTTAATATGTTTCTCTGGTTCACATGCTTCTGTTTTTCTCTTTTTTTGCCTTCCTGTAGGGGTAACTTGAACATTTTTTAAAGATTCCATCTTGATTTATTGTTTTTATCTTATGTACAGTTTTCGTAGTGGTTACTCTAGGTATCGGAGTACACACATGCAAGAAAACAATCTACTGGTAATGACATTTTACCACTTTGAGTGCAGTATGGAAACCTAACCTCCATTTACGTTCTTTATCTTCACTAGTTTAAATATCATATTTAGTATCAGATTTTATGCAATAAATCATATCTGATTGCTAAAACTCAAGAGGAATAAGAGAGTCTATTATTGTATATACCCATATTTCTGCTCTCTCCATTATTCCTTCTTTTGTGGTTCTCCAAGATGCATTCCTTTATCATTTCTGCTTAAAGAACTTCCTATAGCCATTCTTTAAGGGTAGGTCTGCTAGCAATAAATTCTTTTCATTTTCCATCATCTGAGAATGTTTTAATTTCCCTTTAATTCCTAAGGTACAGTTTTGCTAGACATAAAATTCACAATTGCTAATTCTTTTATTTCAGCACTTGGACCCCATGGTTTCAGATGAGACAACTGCATTTGAATTAGAGTTCCCTATAGCAGTGGTCCCCAACCTTTGTGACACCTGGGACCAATGCTCCTATGAGAATCTCATGCCTGATGATCTGAGGTGAAGCTGAAGCTGTGATGCTAGCTCCCTTGCCTACTTCCTGTGATGCAGCCCAGTTCCCAACAGGCTACAGATCATTACCAGTCCACGGCCCAGGGGTTGAGGACCCCTGCCCTTAGGGTAATGCATCATTTCTCTCCGGCTGCTCTCAAGACTTTTTCTTTGCCCTTAGTTTTTGGGCTGTTTTGTTCCACTGATCTATTTGTTTATTCTTTCGCCAATATCACACTTCCTTGATTACTATAGCTTTACATTAAGTCTTGAAGTCAGGTAATGTCAGTCCTCTAAATTTGTTCTTCGCCTTCAATACTGTTTGCTATTCTGGGTGTTCTGTCTCTCCCTTTAATCTTTAGAATCAGTATAGTATGTCAACATCCACAAAACAACTTTACTGGGGTTTTGATTAGGATTGTGTTTAATCTATAGATCAAGTTAGGAAGAACCAATACCTTGACAATGCTGAGTTTTCCTATCTATGAATAGAGAATATCTTTCCATTTGGTTGAGTTTGTTCACCAGTTTTGAAGTTTTTCTACTATATATCTTGTACATATTTTGTTAGACCTACACTTAAGTATTCCATTTTGGGGGGTACTAATGCAAATGGCACTGTGTTTTTAACTTCAAATTCCCCTTCTTCATCGCTGGTTTATAGGAAAGTGACTTCAATATATTAACTTTGCATCGTGTGCCTTTAGATTTGGGTCTGTAGGTTTGTTTCTTTTGCCAAATTTAGTAAATGTTCAGCCATGATTTTTTCCAATTGCTCTTTCAGCCCCACTCAATTTCTCCTTTCCTTCTGAAACCCCAATTACACGAATATTAGATATTTTGTTCCACAGATCATGTATTTTCTGGTCTGTTTTCTCTCTCCTGTTTACATTGGGTAAATTCTATTGTTCTATTCTCAAGTTTACTGATTCTATCTTCTATCATTATCACTCTACTACTGAACCCATTCAGTAAACTTGTTTGTAATTATGTTTTAAATTTTAAATTTTCCATTTGGTTCTAACTTCATGTCTAATATGGTTCTAATTAATTTTATTTGGTTCTCTGCTGAGATTTTGTATTTTGTTTCAAGATAATATTTAATTGATTCTAAAGCATTTTTATGACACTGCTTTAAAATTCTTGTCAGAAAATTCTAACATCTGATTCATCCTGTGTTGGTGTCTATTGATTGTTTTTTCTGATTCAAGTTGCAGTTTTCTGTGTTATTGGTATGACAAGTGATTTTCTACTATTATCTTGAACATTTTGCCTACTATGTTAGAAGTCACTAACATAAGGTCTTAACAAGGTTTTTATTTTAGCAAGTAGTCATCTTGGTTTAGTTTTAGCATGTAGATCTGGCCTACTTTTCTGGGCTATTATTCCAATAGATTAATTTCCAGAGCCTCTGTGGTATTATTTGGCCTGCTTCACTCATCTAGTGCTACTGGGTTCACACTGGTCGCTGTTGGTACTGCCTGAGGGGATAAAAGGCGTTTCCCCAAGCTAGGCTGCTAGGTATCTCTTGGTGGGGAAGGGGTGTGATAGCCCTAGGCTGCCCCCCACTCCAGCTTCCCCAATGTCTATGAGTGAGAAAAGCAAGTCTCAAGCCCACGGAGAAAAAAAGGCTTCCAAGAATGTGCCACTTGCTATAGTTGGGTCCCTCCAGCCAGTTCCATCCACCTGACCCTGTGTCTCTGAATAGCTTCTCTGAGAAGCAGCTCAGGACCATGTGGCCAAAGACACTTTCCTAGACTAGGCCACTTGAGGCTGCGTCATTTTTGCAAGTAGTGCCCATCCTGGTATCTTTGGGCGGGGGAGAAAAATTTCAAGTCCCCAAGGGCAAAGATGTTTCTCAGACTGGAATGTTTGCTGTAGCTGAGATCAGTTCTGCTTCCTTGCCTTGATATTTCTCAGCAGAAAAGAGGTCTCAAGACAGGTGAGGAAGGAGGGTGCTACTTCTCCCAAATGATCACCTTTGTCATTGTTGTCAGGCTTGCATGATGCTTTCAGAAGAACTCCCATTTGATTCAGGGGAGGAATGAGCCTACCTGAACTGCTAGGTCAAGGAGTCAGAAACAACATGTCTAGGGGGCCTTCTAATGGGTGATGGCATGCAAGATGTCCTATGGCTATACTGTTCTTACAATGTTTTGATCCCAAACCAGCTCACCTTCTTACAACCTTTCAGAGTTCTTTGGTTTTCTGAACCGATTCCAGGATTTACGGCTGGACTTAGCAGGGAAAAATGGCTCTATACCAGCTCACCTGTACTGGAAGTCTCCCTATGAATCTGTTTCAATTATCTGTTTTCTCTCTTGATTTTCAGTCAATTCTTTTATTTTTATATATCTGGTTATTTTTTATTGAATGCCAGACTACATTTTATAAACATTTATCATGTTATAAATATAATATAGTTATATACAAACATATATCATATATTATCACTGAATATATAAAAACTGTACAGATAACTTGAATCAATGGGTTGAGGTGTCTTCCTCCAGAGATTTACATTTGCTTCTAGTATGCAACGACGGAGCAGATCTTCTTAATCCAATCAAGGATTAAAGTGATTTGAGAGCTAGGCTTCAGCCTTCCTGAGAGCTGATCTATTTTTAGTTCACCCTTAAGCATAGAGTATAGCTGATCCTTCATAGTTCCCAACTAAAAGCCTGAAGAGTTTTTCAGTGCCTCTTTTTATTTGCAGGCCCTGACTCCAATTTTGTCCCCCAATTCTACATGATTACCAAAAAACTGCCTAGAATCACAAGCTCTCTGCCACCATTTTCTGCTCAACCTTAGTGACACAGTTCAAATCTGCCACTCACTCACTTTATGAGAAAAGCTGTACCAAAAGTTGGCCTCACCACTCTAAGCTTTCCTTCTCTCTGAAATTTTGGTCTCTCAAGTCCTTGCTTTCTGCCTTGCTCACTCTCTAAAGCCTTCAAACAGATTTTAAATACATATATTTCCCAGCTTTTCTAGTTGTTTTCAGCTGCAGTGTTGGCTTAGAAAAAGCTATTCTACCATTGATAGAAACAGAAATATCCCCAGTAGCTTGTTCTGTGATATGAAATTATTAGTGGAAATTATTAGAGACTACAGACTGGCACCTGAAGTGCTTAATACTACCTATGATGGTTTCTAGGATTTTTCCGTAGAGAGAACTAGGAAATACACTTTTAAAAGAGAAAATACATCAAGAGTTCATACTTACATTTCCAAATCAAGTTTAGGATTCCAGGATTCTTACCCAACTTCTCTGACTGTATCTCTTTTCTACACCAAAATCTAGGGCCCCAATCCAATATAAGTATCCATTTGCTTTGTCTTACAACACACACCTCCAGAATAATAATAGCAATATTACCACCAACTATTTGATTACTAAAAAGAGTTTACAATGTCTTTGCAGTTGTTTGTCCTTGGGTGTATATCCCACTAGAAATATATAGTCAAATTACTATGTTTCAAAGCCACCTGAAATACTCTCTGCTTCAGCCTCAAACTTGATTGTTTAGATTCACTTATTTCATTTGGCATTTGATTTTTAGGGACTGCCTTTTCTCTCAATTTATTTTGGTTTTATAATACGGTAAACGATCTACATGATTCTAAAGCATAATCCACAAAATGAAGTGCATTAAGATATACAACAATCCATTGGGTGAACATGCCATATTTTATTTAACTAGTCTTCTGATGTTCTGAGCCTAGACAAACCTGCTGAATTTTTTTTTTTTTAATAATTTAAATTCACATAAATAAATGGTCTCACTGTGGTGGCGGGAACAATGAATTTGCTAGTATATTCTGTGTGGCCTTTCCTGCCACAACTTTATGCCAAAAAAAAAATAATAATAATAAAACTATATAAGCAAGAAACAAAATATACTAACAAAGCCTCTGCCCAAACCACTGATAAACAGGGTTCTCGACTAGAGAACATCACCCACAGAGCTTTAAAACACACAAATGACAAATAATGGGGCCCCAATACAAACCATCTCAGGTGAAATCTAGCATTGCACTGGGGTCTTTAAAAGCTTCACAAATGATTCTAATATATACTCCAAAATCAAAATATAATGAAAAAGTTTATGAAAATTTATTCATATTAATAGTACTAAAAGAAAACAGATTAAGCATCTGTTTTAATTATTTAAAAATAACAACTCTATAAATATTACAAATCTATAAACATTACAAATGAATATTGTATGCTTTAATGTTTAGGATATCCTACTATACCCATTCGCGATGTTAATTAAAGCTAGAAAATAATAGGCCCCCTCATTTAAAAAAAATAAAAAATCATCTACTTTGAAAGACTCAATAAAAGGGACATCTTTGCTCAAATCTGTCCTTGGATCCAGTTCTCCATGACCTCCCTAAAAATAATCCTATCTGCTGCATTCATGGTTTCATCCACCATCTATATGCTAGTAACTACCAAGCTACATTTCCAGCACAAAGCTAGACCCACGTTTCAGACCCACATTTCCTAAGTCATAGATCTAAGTCATTAAATCCTCTTAAGTCTTGTTTTTCACCATTTGGTCATCACCCACCCTATCTTTTAAAACTTACCAATTCTTCCAATGCCTCACCCATTCGTTCAGCTTACATAACCGTTCTCATTTTCCCCCACTGCCAATGCCAATACTCTAGTTCAAATTTGCATCCAAACTTTGTCTCCTGCAACAGCTCAGCCCAGATCTCTGGCCAGTTCTCTACAGAGCCACCTGTCATCTTCCTCAAAGGCTAATCTGATCACGTCAAACCCTACTTGGAAAGCTTTTCTTGCCTTAGAACTGCATGAAAGACCCATCGCTAAATTTCTCTCTCTTGGTCCATCCTAAGCCACTGCTTCCCTGACTGAGCAGAACCATATTGCAGCAATGCCAAGTATCACTCTCCTCCCTCAACTTACCTACCCTTAAGTCCTCAAGCCTTAGCACATCCTGGCTTCTCTGTCTAGAAAAACTTCCCTTCTTCACTCCCTCTTGCTTCCTCACCTAGTAAACACCTAACCATCCTTTCAGAATGCAGTTCGAATGTCCTCTGGAATTCTGGGAACTGTACCCAATGTTTTTTGTACTGAGTGATGCCTTATCTGTGTTCAGATTTACCATGTAGTCTGATTATTACTAATAGAAATATCTCTGCCTGCCAGCCTAACATAATTTTCTCAAGGACACACTGCATTTACTCCTTTTTCTCTACTGCCTAAAACATCATAGATGTTCACGTAACATTTGCTGCTTAAGAAAGTTCCAGCACAGTTTCACAGCAACAAAAATTTTTAAGCTCTTATCGCTAACAAAATTTACTACAAAGAAAGTCAAGGATAAATTCCTCTATGTATCCATGACAGTCTGGAGAAAAAAGCATTTCAGAAGCTAAAGAACTGGAGGTAGAGCCTTTGTTCAAGACATGTGAACACTGACTCCATCACCTCAGGTAGAGAGGTGCCTTGTGAATGCCTAGTTCGGTTCAAGAACCAGGAGAGTCCAACAACTTATATTAAGCATTCTCTTAAGCAGCCATATAAATATTGTTTGTATTATGTCTTTCTAAATAGCAACGAAAACTCAGAGCATAAAAGGGCAGCACAACAAGAGAAACTGATAGTTCCAGAACCAACAAAACTGAACCCTGCAATGAAACCAGGAGCCAAAATATATGGTTCTGACAGAAGCTATATTTGGTTCTGTTCTATACGGCCCCTTGTTTCTTCTAGGTCTCTAGATATAACGTTAGCAAATAATGATATTAATTTTATGCGGGGGGACGATCTCTTCCCATTTAACTACAATCCACCTGAAATGATAAAATAGCCCTAAATGACCTTTGTTGGGTTTTTCTTCTATTTTATCCCCTTCATCACATATGACCAATTTATGATACAACTGTCATCAAAGGCTTCCTTATATTCACCCCTTCATCTCCACTCCCACTGCAACACTCCAACCCCAAACCAAACAATTCATAGTACCCTTACTGCCAAAGCCTTTGGGTACAATCACAGCTTCTATGAACTGCCCACAGCCAGAACAGCATTCCTAAAGCACCGATGTCACCATATTACTACTCTTGTCAAGTGTTTACAATAACTCTGCACAGACTTTGGAATGAAGTTCAAACTCCTGATCCTGACATTCTAGCTACTAAGAATGTCAATCCTTCTTCTCACCATAAGCCAGTTCCTGTCACTGTCCCCCAAACCCTCCATGCCCATTTTCATCTCTACTGTGCTTTTATTCATTCCAAATTCCCTCCTCTCTCCCTAGAAAACAAACCTAGCCATTCACACACATTTCCCCCTATCTAGCATATGCTCTTGCTCTTTCTTTTGTATGCAATAACCAGAATCTCTCATAGCACCCTGAATATTAGACAAAAATAAACATAAAATAGCACCTCATTCAACCAAAGATCAACCCTGCTGGCAATCAGCTCTTTGTAACTACACCCTTTTCAAAGAGTCTATGTAAATATGTAATGAAGGCAAGAAAAAGCAATGTGCAAGGTTAAAGAAACAAAAGAAGCTTAAGGATACTGACATTTAACTCCAACTCCGGCTAGCCATCTGACACATTTTATTTGTATACCACCTTATACTTTTCAGAATTTTTTAATGGTTAAGACTACAAAGACATATACAATCTGGCTCCTGTCTACAAATGGAGAAAAAAGAATATAAGCAGAGTCTTAGATAAATGTTACCGATTAAATAGTCGGGATTGACAATACTTTGGAGGTAAGGAAAAAAAAAAGTAAGGAACACACACTGGTTTTTGACCTGAGTGGTACCATACGTGTGTTGAGAAAACTGGGAATTGAACAAGCTTGGAGTGAAAATCAAGGGTTCCATTTTACAATGTTTAAAGTTCTGGGGCTAAGGAGAACATCTGAATATAAGGTGTATTAGAGGATTGAGTGCAGATACACAGAGAGTGCCTTGAAACACTCCAATTTTCAGAGGCCTGAAGAAGAGTTTGCAAATGAACAAATAGTCAAGTATATGGGGAAACCCAGGGGGAAAAAATAGACAAGAAAAAGAAACATGGAGTATACAGATCAGAAATAAACTGTCATGGTTTATTGCCCTCATGATTAACATAGAAAACAGGAGAATCCATAGTCAAGCTATTGATACTACAAAAATTTAGGAAGGTTTCCTAGACAAATGTGACACATAAGAATATCAATGCTGCTTTTGCACCTCTGCCATCATCATGATTTTAAGATTTAGCTAGCCTCTGGTCCAAGGAGGATGAGCCAAATTCCAGATTAGACCCAGACAGGTGAGTAAGTTTAGCAGAGATCAGCCAGGTTGCCCAGACAACCACAGAGATACATAAGCTAAATATTACTTAGTGTTATAATGATACCTGTAATAAAAATAATAACAATAAAAAGTCCATTCCCATGTACTACACTAATCATTAGGTTATAGTCAAAGCAATAAAATTATGTATCTAAAGATAAATCCAATAAAAGTGTATCAGACCATTTTGAAAAAAGTTACAAGAATTTACTTAAATACATAAAAGGAAACTAAATAAATGGAAATGTAAAGCATGTCTGGATGGTAAAATTCTGTATCATAAAGATGATAAATTTCCCCCAGCTAATCTCAGTATCAGGTGAAATTCCAATCAAAATCTCAACAAGGACTTATACTGAAATTAGAGGAGTAAAGAGCTAAAACAACAAAGACAAACTTGAAGTTTTATATGACTAAAGTGTATTTCAAATCCATAGGGGAAAAACATACTATTCTATAAATAGGACTGTGACAACTGCTCACCAAATAAAAATAATTAGGTCATTACAACAAACTATACATAAAATTACAAGTAGACAAAAAGATCGAAATGTGAAAAAGCAAAAATTTTAATCACTAAGGAAGAAAAGAAAAATAGGAGAGTACCTTTACAACATCAGTATAGGGAGGAAATTTTTAAATATAACACAAAAAAGTTCAAGCTTATAAAGAAAGAGTAACAAAACTGACTATATTAAAATTTGTTAAAATTTCTGTTAAAAAGACACTATAAAGAAAGTTAAAAACAAGTCATGAGTTACTGCTGCTGCTAATGTAAACTGCATAAATCTCTATGGAAAGTTACTTGGCAATAAAATTTTAAATGCACATATCCCTCTGATGAAGCAATTTTACTTCAAAGAATTAATCCTAAAGGCAGACTCCACAAATGTATAACATGACATGTGTACAAGGTCAGTCAACACTTCCACATAAATTAAGGCACATCCATACAATGGAATACCAAATCATTTCTTAAAAAGAAAGTACTGGTATGAAACTATCTCCAACATGATACTGTTCAGTGAGAGTGAAGGGATAAAAGCATAGTATGGGTAGTGAGTACAGCATGCCGCTTATGTAAAAAAAAAGGCAGGGGGAGGATACAACATATATAATTGCTTATATATGAAGCTAACGTATCTGGGAGGCTACATAGGAAACTGATAACAAGTGACTACTCCCAGGAAGGTAAACTTTCCACCATATATCTTTTTGTAGCTTTTGAATGTTACCTATTTTTTAAAAAGACCATATAGTTTATCTATTTCAAGATATGCCTTTTTTTCTCATTTAATAGCTCTGAATTAAGGTGCTTCTTAGAACTGATGTCATTTCTTAATTTTACTAGAAGCACTTTTCTTTGTTAGTAGTACCGAAAATAATGGTGTATCTTATAAGCACTGGCACCTTAGATTCAACAAAATTAACTTAAAAAATTCATAATAGCCTTTTTATTTTGGAATATAATTTTAGATTTTACAGAAAAGTTGCAAAGATGATACAGTGAATTCCCAGACACCTCTTACCCAGTTTTACTTAATGTTAACACTTTAGATGACCATGGTACTTTTAGATTTTACAGAAAAGACTAAGAAACCAATAAAGGTATATCTGTATTACCTAAACACCGGACTTCAGTCAAAGTTCTCCAGTTTTTATACTAATGTACTATTTTCTGTTACAAGATCCAATCCAGAATATCACATTACATTTATTCATCTTGTCTCCTTTGGTCTGTGACAGTTTTTTAGTGCTTCCTTATCTTTTATGCCCTTGACAGTTTTGAGAAATATTACTCAGCATGTTGTAGAATGTCCCTCAATTTATCTGATATTTTTCTCATGATTAGAATGGGATTATGGGTTTGGGGGGAAATACCACAGAGGCAATATTTCCTCTTAATCACATCTTATCAGGGGCACATGATATCAACATATCTTATCATTGCAATGCTTACCCTGATTATTTGGTTAAGGTAGTATTTGCCAGGTTTCTCCACTGTAGTTACCTTTTCTCCCTTCCTTATTCTATCCTTTGGATAAGAGTCATTAAATCCAGTCTATACTCAAGGGGAACAAGGGATAAATTACGTTCCACATCCTAGAACTTATATTATTCAGAATTCTTCTATAAGATTTGTCCCCTCTCATCATTTATTTACTTATCCAATCATTTATAGGCAAAAATTTTAAACTGCAAAATAAAGTAAGACAAGCCTTCACTAGGAAATCATTGCTATACATATAATCCCAGGATTAATATCCAGAATATATAACTCCTATAAATCAGTAAAAAAGGACAAACAATCTAATAGACAAATGAGCAAAGGCAATAAAAAGCAATTCATATAAAAGTAAACCCAATGGCCTTTAAACATATGAAAGGAAACTCTCACTAGTAATTAAGTGAATGTAAAATCAAACTACCAAATACCATTTCATACTCATTAGACTGGAGTAAAAAAATAACTAGAACACCCAAACATGAATAATGGGAGTAAAAACTGAACCAATCCCTTTTAAGGACAATTCAGCAATATCTAAAATTGAAATAAGTGCATTGACTCAACAATTTTACTCCTAAGAATATATTCCAGTGACCAGCCTTCAAACTGAACTGGGTTGGTACATGAAAATGAGATATAGGGTCTAGACAGTTTAAATGAAATATATTTCTAAACATATCTTCCACACACTCCTTTTCTTAAAATGAATCTGTCTGGGGAAACGTACACAGTCTTGCTGGTCTGTCTCCCCTTACGATCTATAGAGGGAAGCATGTCCCACCTGGCAAAAACAAAGGCATGCCTCTAGACGACATACCACCATAATGCAAAAACTGAAGGCAGATATCACTCAGCTGTCACCTAGCAGATACTTAAAAAGAATTTTTCATCAGAGATTACCATTTGACTTTTGGCACATAATTTAAAAGTTCAAATACCTGAGAGATGCCGGCACATCAAAATTTCTTGTCTAAATATACTTAATATTTATTAACAAGGTTTCTCAGTTTTACACTTACCAAAAGAAAAAAAATATACTGAACTCTGTCTCATTCCAGTGGCCAGACTTTTTAAAAGTACTACCCATCTCAATAAGAAATGCTTTTCTGCCTATGGCTATGCCACCCTGAACATGCTCAATCTCGTCTGATCTCGAAGTTAAGCAGGGTTGGGCCTGGTTAGTATTTGGATGGGATTCCACCTAGGAATACCGGGTGCTGTAGGCTTTAAAAAAATAATAATAAAAAATAAAAATAAAAATAAGAAATGCTTTTTCAATAAAAACCTGTTACGTTTAAAAAACATTTATACAAATTTGTATAATACTTATGTGATTTGATCAGTTGTGTATTAAAAATAACCAAAATGATTAGTTAATTCAGAAGAAAATTTTCAACATGTCAGGTCTCATGGTCCCAGAAAGCTGAAAATTTCATTTACATAACAAATCCTCATTATAGACACATATGATTAAGATACTCAAGAAACATTTTTGAACCCATCCATGGCCACTGAGCCAGCTCCAAGCCCACAAAGATAGATGCTACTTTGTGCAAGACCTCGCCCTAAGTCTTCAACTGGCTGTTACTGTCGAACCAATGTTTCGCATGCACAGTTTATCAGGTTTGACCACTATAAGACCTACTGGCGGTGGCAATAATGAGCAGTTCACCATCTTGCCCCCAAAGCACAGGTGCGAACAGTTACCAGAAAACCTAGCTGTTAAGAAAGCCTGTATGCTCAGAGGAGGAAAAAAAAAATGGCGTAGGTGATAAAGGCTCTGTTCATCCCTCTAGTGACCAAATCAAGGAGCAGGAGCAAGGAAAAATCGCCTGAAATCTAGATGAACAAGCCATACAACTAGGGAGAAATCCAAGAAATCACCCTGCAATGGCAGCAGGTAGGACTCAGGGCTGCCCAGTCTCAAGAGGCTGAGGGAGATGGAGGCAACAGCAGAAGCCTCTTAAAGGGGCTGCATCCACGAGCCGATCTTCGCTGTTAAGGACCTGCTTACTCTGAGCACCAGTGCCAATTGGGCTGCACATAGGAGGCACCAGGGACTTCCAGGGAGATACTGTCAGAATTAGGGCTGAGGAAAGACTAGCTCTGTAGAAAAGTGCTGGAGGTATCCACTGTTCCCTGCTGAGCCCTCCTTTCTATCAGTGCTGCAGACACCATGCTGCCATAGCTATGAGGTCATCAACCTGGATAACAGAGGTCGCTCTGCCAGGAGTCCCTGAAACCCTGCCTCCCCCAACTCGCGGCCCCACCCAAGCCATATCCAGGTATATCCTCAGTGAGTTGGGTGCTCCTTGCTGAGCAGTGCCTAGACTCACACTGGAAGCAGCTGGCCTCGGTTTCTGTTGTGGCCTTTAGAGGCAACCTATAAGCACAGCTTCTATGGGTGCTTGTTGAATCTTAACAGGTGGCCCCTGAGGGGCAGAGGCTTGGACTAAATTTGTCCTGCAGCTGAACCCCTCTCAGGACTGTGCCACTAGACACCTACTTTACAAATCTATACTAAAAAGAAGGGAAGACTTAGGAGCTTTGCTTAGTACATAGAAACAGACACAGAAAGGCAGCCAACATGGGAAGACAAAGAAGCAGAAGCCATATGAGAGAACAGAATAGAGATCCATATATAATGGAGTCAAGTAATCTAACAGATGCAGAGTTCAAAACACTGGTTATAAAGATGCTCAAGGAACTTTTAGTTAAATTCAGTGAGAACTTCAACAAAGACATAAAAAAAAACCTAAAAATGGAAATGGAAAGAAATTATAAAAGGGAACCAGTCTGAAATTAAGAACACATCTGAGATGAGAAGTGGAATAAAATGGAATAAACAAAGTAATAAACAAAGTGAATAAAGAAAAAGATCAAATGTCCTATCTAGAGGACAGGAAAACCAAGGACATGCAAGCAGAATGGCAAGAGATAAGATGACAAGACTATAAAAATAATTTAAGGAGCATATGGGACACTATTAAGGGTCCAAATATCCATCTGATTGGCATAACTGAAGAAAATCAAGATGCTGAACAGCTATTTGAAGAAATAATGATAGGAAACTTCCCTAATCTGGTGAAGGAAATGGACATAAAACCCCAGGAAGCTAAGAGAATTCCAAATATCAAAGATCCAAAGAAGCACACATCAAGATACATTATAATTAAAATGCCAAAGGTTAAATACAAAGAAAGAATACTGAAAGCAGCAAGAGAAAAACAGATAGTTATTTATAAGGGAACACCCATAAGACTGGCAGCTGATTGATTTCTCAAAAGAAACTATGCAAGACAGAAGGGCTTGGCAAAAAACACTCGACAGGATGAAAACCCAGGATCTACAACCAAGAATACTTTATCCAGTGAAGCTATAATTTAGAGTTAAAGGACAGATAAAGAGCTTCCCAGACAAAAATAAGCTAAAAAAATTTATCACCGCCAAGTCCGTATTACAGGAAATGTTGGAGGGACTTCTTTAAGAAGAAAAAACCGTGTATCAAAAACGGAAATAAAGAATGGTAACTACATTCCTATCAATAAGTACCTTAAATGGAAAAGAATTAAGTGCTCCAACCAAAAGATAGAGTGGCTAAAAGGGTAAGAAAACAAGACCCCTACATATGCTTCCTAAAAGAGACTCACTTCAGATTAAAAGACACACAGAGACTAAAAGGAAGAGGATGGAAAAAGATATTGTTTTGATGGACCTAAAAGGTATTTAAGTCAGACAGAGAAAGATAAACACTACATGATTTCACTTATACGCAGAACCTAAGGAATAAAAGAATAAACTAATCAAAAACGGACTCACAAATATAGTGGACAATTTTGTGATGGACAGAGGGGAGTGGGGTTTGGGGGGCTGGGAGAATAGGGTGAAGGGTTAAAATACAAATTAGAAACTGATGGATGGTCATAGGGATGGGGAGCACGGCATAGGCAACGTAGTTAGCAGTAATACACAGGCTAAGTAAAGGGTCAAGGAAGGGAGGGAGTAACTGGGGTGGATCATTTTATAAACTATATAGATGTCTACCAATGTACTGTACACTTGAAACTAATTTAAAAAAGAAACTTCAAGCATAGAAATAGAATAAAATTCTTTGGGGGAAGTACAAATACACATACCCACAAATTAGTACATGTAAAACTGGTAGAATCTGAATAAGGTCGATAGATTGCATCAATGCCAATTTTCTGGTTGCACTAGAGTTACACAACATGTGTTACCATTCAGAGAAATGGGCGGAAAGGTATGGATCTATTCATATTATTTCTTGTAATTGTTTGTGAATCTGCAATTATCCCAAAATAAAATATTTTTTTAAATATATAGGAGGATTTTGAAACTTATTACAAAACTACTTATTACAAAGCAATCAAATTAGTCTGACATAACAATAGACATACAGGTCAATGGAATATAATTGAGAGTCTAAAAATAAATCAATACATCTAGAGTCAACTGATTTTTGACAAGGGTACCAGGACCATTCAATGGGGAAAAGTAATCTCTTCAATAAATGGTGCTAAAACAACTGGATATCTACATGTGAAAGAATGAAGTGGAACCTCACGGCATGTGCGAAAATTAATTCAAAATGGATCAAGAACCAAAATATAAGAGCTAAACCTATAAAACTCTTAAAAAGAAAACACACATGTAAATCTTTATGACCATGGATTAGGAAATGGTTTCTTAGATAAGACACTTAAAACACAAGCGTCCAACAAAAATAAATTAGACTTTATCAAAATTAAAAATTGTTGTATGTCAAAGACACTTTCAAAGTTGTTTTTCTGTGAAACAACCAACCAAATGAGAGGAAATTATTTGCAAATCATATGTCTGATAAGGGTCTACTATCCAAAACACAGAAATAACTTTTATAACTCAACGGAAAAAAGAAAAATAATCTAATTTTTAAATAGGCAAAGGAATGGAGTGGACATTTCTCTAAAGAAGATAGACAAATGCCTAACAACTGCTCAACAAACACATGAAAAGATATTAAAAATCAATAGTCATTAGGGAAATGCAAATCAAAACCAGCTACACTCACCAAGGTGGCCTGTATGCATAAATACACACATACACACATACATAAAACCACAGAAAATAAGTACTGGTGATGATGTAGAGAAAATGGAACCCTTATACATTGCTGGTAGAAATATAAACTGGTATAGACGCTGTGAAAAAGTTTGGCACTTCCTCAAAAAGTAAAACAGAGCTACCCTAAGTCCCAGCAATTCCACTCCTAAATGGAATACACTCAAGAGACATACTCACATGTCCACACAAAAACTTGTACATGGATGTTCATACCAGCATTATTTATAATAGCCAAAAGGTAGAAACAATGCAAATGTCTGTCAACTGATGAATGGATAAATAAGACATGGTATATGCATACAATGGAATATTATTCGGCCATAAAAAAGAATAAAGTATGGATACATGCTGCAACATGTATGAATCTTGAAAACATTATGCTATTATGCTAAGTAAAAGAAGTCAGTCACAAAATGCCACTTACTTTCTCATAACATTTACATGCTATGTCTAGAATAGACAAATCTATAGAAAGTAGATTGTGGTTGTCAGGGAACAGGAATCTAGAGGAATGGGAGTGACTGCTAATAAACATAGGTTTTCTCTTTGGCATAATGAAAATATTCTGGAATTAGATAGTGATGATGGCTGCACAGCTTTAGAAATATACTAAAAATCACTGAATTGTACACTTTAAAATGGTGAATTTTATTTTATAGTGGACAAAATTCATAATGCAGGGAAACAATTATATCAGGGAATTAGAATAAAAATAAGAATTTAAGCAAAAAAAAAGAAACTACAAAAATTGTTTAAAAAGACTATACGGAAGTATTTCTTTTAATGAATGAGAATGGTTATCAAAGGGAATTTGGATTCCACCCAATATATTTTCAAGTAATATAATGAATTTTTTCCACTAACTCTATAGTTTACAGCCATGCCACCCTGAACAAGCCCGATCCCATCTGATCTCGGAGGCTAAGCAGGGTTGGGCCTGGTTAGTACTTGGATGGGAGGGAGATCACCTAGGAAGACCAGGTGCTGTGGGCATAAAAAAACAAACAAACAAAATAAACCACCTCTCAGTAAGTCTATAACACACTAGAAATGACATTCTTTGCAACTAGGTAAATCATACACACATGCACAAAGAGATATGTAAAGAATGTTAACTATAGCACTGTTTGTAACAGCACAAGCTGGAAAAATCTAAATGCCCATTAGCAGAATAAACTGGAATTCTATAATAAATACAGCTATCAACTAGAGCTACATTTAATAACACAAATCTCAAAAGCATTTAAAAAACATGTTTTGGAGTAAAAAAAGTATGTTTACTTTTTATACTTTGAAAATATGACCTTGGTTTTTGGGAACAAAACTCTGTGTGTGTGCGCATATCTGCAGTAAAAGTAGAAACATACATGGAAGGGATCATCATACTAGTTACCTCTGGGGTAAGAGTAAGGTGAATGGAATTAAGGAGGGATAACATTGGGACGTCGGTTGGTATTCATAATATTTTACATTACATAACTTATATTATTATGTACTCATAATATTACTATAAAGGAAATTTAGCAAAGTTAGGTTGTAGGTACAAAGATGTTTATTTTATTATTCTTTGTATTTCTTCCACAGGACCGAAATATTTCATATCAAAGAGAAGTTAAAGTCAGCCCAGAGACTGAACCTGCACCAAACATATGATGGCCTTAAAGCAACCAGTTACTTGGTCAGGGTTGATTGGTATATCTAAACCAGTGGCCTAAATAATGTTCCAATTAAAAA
This sequence comes from Rousettus aegyptiacus, assembly GCF_014176215.1. Classification (NCBI taxonomy): domain Eukaryota; kingdom Metazoa; phylum Chordata; class Mammalia; order Chiroptera; family Pteropodidae; genus Rousettus; species Rousettus aegyptiacus. The sequence goes on along the minus strand of NW_023416287.1, from coordinate 23,229,060 downwards.
ACAGTAAAGGTATGTATTAAAAGAGATGCATAAGACATGATATTTAAATATAAGTTATAGAAAGGCATAAAATGAATCTAATTCTGCAAATTTGCCTCAAGATCATCTTGCCAAACCTTCTGATCAAAATCCCTGTATACATAGCTTTGCAAGACATCTCTAGTACATCAAAAACCAATGTAAAAGGGGAAAGTAAGTGACAATTATAGCCAGTTTGGCCTTTTCATTCAGTTTTGAAAAAAATACCCATACCAGAAATGTGCTATTTGCAGAGAAATGCTTACAAATAGCTGACAACTGCTATTATTTTATCACTTAGAAACAAAACAAAAAATTTCGAAAAATTATTTTTAAAATACAAATGCATGAATACTAAACACTAGGACAGAAAAGTTGTCTATTTCTATAGCATGTACTAGAGCCAAATTCAATCTCTATTTTAATATACATTTGATCCCAAAATTAAATATCATTTTTTATGTAAAAATCATGTTTTTCCTTACGCATTAATTTAAAATACACTAAAAAACATGTAGCACATGTTAAACAGGAAAAAAGTCATAATTTTCTATTTATAATGTGAATATCATTATAAATTATATTTAAAACGTTAAAGTTTTTATTAGATTACTTTTTACTCTATTTAAAAGCATCTTATCAAAACAGAATACTTTTTAAAGATTACTTTTTAATTCCTAAGAGAGTCCATAGGAGTATACATTTTTGTGAAAGGATCTGCGAATCAAAAAATATAGGAAACACTGGTCAAGACAGGTGACTTTTGTCTCTTAACAGCACCTGACAAAATTTTAGCCCCTAGTGCTTATCAGGCTTATTAATAAACAAATTAGAAAATTCTTTATTAGAATGTAAAAGAAAACCAAGAGGAATTAATTGGCAATTTCAGTTAACTTAATAACTGTACAATATTAACGTCAAAATCTAAAAGAATAAATTCAGTCATGGCAAATTCGGCCACAACTAAAATTAATTTCCATGAGTGAAAGATAGAATTCTAGATGAGTAAATATGTAAATAAATAACTAGAGTTGAAGTTCACTCAAAATGTAACTTGAAAAAACTTGAGAAAACTTAAAGAATTAAAAATCGAAAGGATAAAATTGAACCACAGCTTCAAGTGCTAAAAGGAAAGCTGTTAAATGGATATCAATAAAATGAGAAGAAAGAAAAAAGCAAGACAAATATAAGAAAGCCATCCTAAGGAGAAAAAAAATAGAAGTCAGGCAATAATAAAGGACTAGTTTGAAAGTATAAGGAGAAAAAGAAAAATGGAAGGACGAAAGTAACGAAATGGATTAGATCAATATATAATATATGGATGGGAGTCACTTCTGCCATAGCGCATTTAGGAAATCACAGAAAATTATAAAGTATAAGTGGAAAACAAGTTTCATAATAGGTTAGTGGTCAATACATTTCCAGATAAAATTATTTTGAAAAGTACAACTATAGTTTCATTTCAGTTTTAGAAACAAGATTGTATTAAAGAGAAAAACCACTGATTTCTGTTCAACCACAGTTCCTGGTAATACTTCTATAATTAATATTCAAGATAATGACAACCTACAAATTTATTAAATCAGTTGATCATATTTAGTAAAATCTGTTTTGATCATAAACACACTCCGCTGTTCTCTTACAAACTCTCTGTCCTCTACACCGTAATAAACAAAAAAACACTTTTGCCTATCTTGGAAACTTCTCACAGAGGCAAAGTTTAAATGTTAGATACCTGCTTTCAAATGTACCATAACTTATGAAATTATATTAAGATGTTCATGCTCAATTTTTCTTTTTACTAAATAACCATATTTTTACCTTTTCAAATAAGTAAACTCTATCTTCCAGGAATCAGCCAAAAACTTTAAATGTCTATTATACATTTTATATAAAGTTTTCATCCAATACAGCATAATTTCACACAATATAAGCACATATTTGGTTGTTTCCTCCATAATCCTATTTACCCCATTATAAAATAAGAGGATGAATAACTGCTATTCAGTGACTTGGCTCTACTAGACCTGAAACTCGACACAGGCTGTCCTCACTGCAGTGACCTCAGAGAACAGCATAATGCATTCCACATAGTAGGTCCCTCACAACTCCTTGTAATGATTGAGTAAATTCCTGATAAACTAGGAGACCATCATTTCATTACTTGATACAATATTTTCCAGACCATTCTCAATTTTCATCATCAACACTTACTGGTAGGTTCTAAGCATATACAGGGATGTCACTGTTCTCACGTCACCAGAACTGGCCTCACTTTCTGGTAACATTACATGTGTTCTCCTTTCTGCTTGTTCTCCCTTTCACAGTCCATGCCATCTAATGGAGCTAGACCTCACACCCAACTCCAGACCAGGTACTCAACTCAGGTCTAATCTGTCAGAACATTCCCATGACCCTAGCCACACTGATTGTTCCAGTAAAGGACAAAGAACCAATGATACTCTCACCTTTCCTTATTTGCTACAAGTTCCTAAGGAAGAGGCACTCTTTTCCAGCAGAGGATGCTAAACCAGTATGATTTAGCTTTCGGAGACACCATATGAAGACAGCATGCCTGAGAGTGAGTCTAGTAAATTGCAAAGCAAAGCTAAGAGATGGAGGGAAAGAGACAAACTGGTCTCCTGTACATGAAGCCAAACAATATCCCCTTCATTCTTTGTCATGTGAACCAGTAAATCTCTCCAATGTCTTTCTCTTACGGTTGTCTGAATTGGGTATCTGTCATCAAAAGAACTTTGACAGAAATCACATCTAATAGAACTTACAAACAGATTAACAATTAATGAGCCCTCAAATGTGAAAATGGCTAAACAGAGCTGAGGTACAGGGCAGTGAGAACAGTCTCATCCCCAGCTGGAAGTTGGCAATTCTAGTGAAGCAGGAACAAAGAAATAAACTAAAACTAGTGTCTATTGTAATTTAGGGTTCAGATCGAGCCCATCGAGACTGGATCACTAGGAGACTTGGTAGGAAAATGTCAGGAATTTAGACCACCTTATCAATTCCAAAAGAACAAGGCCCAGCTCCTTGGGGTAGAATATAAGACTTTCTTGATCTGACCCTACATCTCTCTGTATGTTAGGAATTATTCTATATTGTAAAGAAAAGGAAATCTAGTACTAACTGGCTTAAGAAAAATATGGACTGTGGTACCTCATGAAACTGAAAAGTAAAACTTCAGGCAAGGCTTGATCCAGAGATTCGGAAAGTCATCAGGTCTCCCATCATCACCTTCCAGTTTCACATCCTTCCAATGTATCCCTCACGATTTATGCTCCAGCATCCATCTATGTTCAATTCCCTAAGGGTTGTGGTTTGAACTCTGTCCTTAAAAAAGATATGTTGAAGTTCTAACCACCAGGACCTGTGAATATGACCTTACTTGGAAACAGGGTTTTTGCAGATGTACTCAAGATAAGGTCATATTCACACATCTGATATGACTGGCATCCTTACAAGAAGAGAAGAGACATATAGGTAAAGTGTCATGTGAGATTGAAATGATGGCAGAAGAGACCAAGGTGATACACTGACAAGCCAAGTAATGCCAAGGATTGCTGGCAACTCCAGAAGCTAAGAGCAAAGCATGGAACAGATTCTCCCTAGTCTTCAGAGAGAGAGTATGGCCCCGCCAACACCTTCATTTCAGACTTCTAACCTCCGAAACTATAAGAGATTAAATTTCTGTTGTTTTAGGCCACCCAGTTTGTAGAACTTTGTTACAGCAAACCTAGGAAACATATACAAGTATGACAGTCCATGATTCTTTGTCATTGCACAAGCTCTTTGCTCCTTCTGGAATGCCCTTCTCCCCTACTATTTATGACTCGCTATTTACACTAACCTTCCCAGATCTACCCAAATGTTCTCTTCTCTGTGATGCTTTCCAACAGAGCTATCAAAAGGTTAGTCTCTCCTCCATATTAATCCAGCACCACATATTGCCTGTATTTTTATTAAGTTCTAATTGTGCATATAGATGTCTCACCCTCACTATTATGAGCTCTCCAATGGGAAAGCAAGGCCTGATTCTTACCCACCTTCATATCAAGGAAGTGCACAGTACCTAATACATAATAATCATTCAGAAGCTATCTACAAATTAAATGGGTTGAAAACTCATCTCAAAAGAAGATAATAGGTATGATTTCAGAGAATTGGCTATTGTAGATTATACAGAACTGAAAATGGGCCTTGGGATAGAATGCAGAGAAGTAAAGAAAAAATGTGATGGCAGAGAGGAAGAAGAGTGCTGAATTTAGCAAATATGCAGAAAAACTACAAGGTAGAAAGATTTGGTTAAGAAAAAGGAATGTGTGTAAGGCAGTGGGAGCCTTCTGCTGACAGTCATTTTACAGGTATTAAGAGGAGTTTAAAAAAAGGATTCTGAGCAAAATAGTAACACATGTTTTCAGGGGATTATATGACAAAGAATAGAATGGACTCTGGAGGTACAAGAGACCAGTCAGGGTGCAAGAGAGGCAGATCAGCAGTGAGGTGAAGGACCAGGTGCACTAGGATAGCAGAAGGAGAAATGCAAAGGCACACATTTCTAAGACAACTTTATAGAAGAACAAAGAGAAACAGCAAAGGATTACTCCTAAATTTTGACCTTTCTCTATCTAAAGTTGGATTTGCTACTGAAATAAGGAAGTACAAAGGAAAAAGATTTTTTTCAATGAGGATAACAAGTTTGGTCTTTCACATGGCAAATTGTGAGGTAACAATAAAACATCCCAGTAAAGGTTCCCAACGAACAGCAGAAGACAATGAAATTTAGGAGAAATAGGACAAAAAACTGAGATAGCAGTCAAATAGGCAAAAATGACTTTTTTAAGTCATAAAAAATATGTTGCAAAATTTCATTTCTTCATTCAACAAATATTTATTGAGCACTATGTCCCAGGCACTATTTTAGGCTTTTAGGCTCTGGGACTAGAACAGGGAGCAAAACAGATAAAAATCCCTACCCTCATGGAGCTCATGTTCTGGGGAAAACAGACAAGCCTAAATTTGACTCATAAACACAAATTCAGGGCTTCAGGTTAATAGTGGTTTGTAGTTACTATAAGAAAAAAATATTTTTTTACCTTTTACTTTTTTCAAATTTTATTTTCCATGAATTTTCATTTCACTAATTAGAAAGGTATTTTTACGTCCTCAGACCAGCAGTTAGACAGGTTCAGGTGAATTAAGATTTCCTTTTTTTTTTATGCTAGCTTTCTTGTTGTAACAAATCTATTTCTCCTCTTGTTTCTCAAAAAAAAAAAAAAAAAAAAAGTTTTTCTCAAAGGAATTAGGGCAGTCCTTTCAAAAAATGTTCATAAAAGGTGACTAGATTCCGAAACAATGAGAGGCCAAATGGTACAATAAAAAGCATCGGTTTGGGAATTAGACAAAGCCTGAGTTCAAACCTTCAAACCCAATTTTTCACAAGTTGTGTGACCTGGCAAGTAACTCAAGATCTTCGAAGTTCAGTTTACCCATCTGTAAAATGAGAATACCTTCACTCTTAGAATTAAAAGGGGTAAGTTCTAAAAAGCACTTGACAATACACGGGGGGAAAATGGAGAAATGCTAGAAAAATGGTGGCAGCTATTGCTACAACCACTGTTACTAGTACTATACATGCTGGGCATAAAACAGATGCTCAATAAATGTCTACTTCTTTTATTTTTCTTCTACATCATGGGTAACTATAAGGCTCCAATTCACTAGGTTAATCTATTTTCCCAAAAGCAGAAACTTAAAAGAATTAAGTGCATATTAAATTTATAAATTGGCTTGCTATCTTTATTCTCTAATTTGATGGGATGTATTTATCCTCCAAAGAAAATTTTTGATGGTGATGACACAAGTAGAAAAAAAGATCACTGAATTATGAAAATTTACATAAAAATAAATAAAAAGGGTACTGCTTTAGAAATCACCCACCAAAGATTCCACAGTCATTTTTATTACAATGGCACTATTAACCTTATCTTCTGTAATTACACATTTAGTAGCATCTTTCATTTGGAAAATAGTTAAGTGATTTTCTAACTACAACCACACAATTATCCAAATTTTATATAACACCCTGAGTTGTCCCGATGATTAAATGATACGATGTATATGAAAATGCTTGACCAGCTCCCTGGCATATAGTGTGCACTCGGTGGTAACTTTCGTGAAATTTACTCCTCTTACTATCCTTACTATTTTCAATTATTGAAAAAAGACCTTATAACAGCAATTATAGCACAAGATTTGTGGAACTTAACGGCTTTAAAAAAAACACAGACTTGATGCCAATCCAAACCAGAAAGGTATTCATTTTAATGTCTCTTAGTTTAAAAACAAGGTGGTTTATAAGTTAAATCAAGATACCTATCACTATAATCAAAACCAACATTTCATTCTTTCCCTTAAAAAAAAAAAATCCTTCAACTATAAGTTTAAAGTTTTTTTTTAAAGGCCAGGAACATAGTTCCTCTTACTTTCATTTTTAAAATGCAAATTCCAAAAGCCCACAAAATATAATGGAATTATCAGGACCAAAGTCAAAGTCATAACTGTTTGCCCAGGAAAGGGCACACTGACACCAGCTCAAACTGGCTCAAATGGAGTGTCCACAATAACCAGAGCAGCTCTTCACTCACAGGTGACATCGTCTGGGACAACCAGTATCAGGACTGCCTGTTCCCCATAACAAGAGGCTCTTCTCCAGTCCTTTGGACTATGGACACTCAGACCTGCTCTCTCTCCCTGACAATCTTCCTCTTCCTATGTAGATGACACCAATGCTTATACCTGTCCTTCCAGGTGGATACCCGGAAAGCATCCCAGTCTCAGTGTGTGCAAAATTAAACATCTCAGATCTGTTCCTCCTGTGTCCCTGTGTCTGTTAATGACATCGCCATTCTCTCAATCACCCAAGCCAGGATCTAGTTTTCTTTCTCTCACTACTTGCCTCTCTTCCTAAGAGCAAACCAGTTTCAAAGAAAGATCTGTCATTTACCTCAACAATACCACCTAGCATTAATCGCTGCCTCCACTCCTATATTCTATCTCAAGTTCCCGTTAGAGCTATCTTGACCCATGCCAACAGTTCCAACCTAGCTGTCTATCATCTCATGCTTAAAGCAAGTCCACCTACTCTGAACTTTATAGACTGATGTTGCTAGGCATGTCCCTCCCCACTCTATGGACCCCCACTGCCTACCACAGCACCCCAGATTTTCAGAACTTAAAGAACACACCTCTGATCCAACCATCTATTCACTTTATCTTAGAAGCTCCTCAAAATCAAAACGTTCTGGCCTCACTTTCAAGGCCATTCCTGCTCTGGAATGGCAAGATTAGCTCTGGTTCCAACCTAAAAGTCTGTAATGTCATCAAAACAAGAGATGATCTATGCCATTCCACTGCTCATAAGCTAAAAGTCAAAATTCTCAACCCAAGGATCCACATGGCCTGGCCCCTGCCTGTCTCTCCAGCCTTGCCATGTTCCCCTTTGCTCATTCTGCGCCAGCCACCTAGCCTTCTATCCAACCTGCCATGATCCCTTTCATCCCCAAGCCTCTGAACATACTGGCCGTTTAATACCCCAACCTTCATGTAAGCAATACCATCTCCCCCTCAGATCTCAACTCAAAAGCCACTTATTAAGTCACTAACTTTACCATTCTAAACCAAGTCAAGTCCTCTGCTCTTTGTTTCCAAGGCCTTGAGCAAAATCATGATAAACTGATTACTGGATGTCTTATTACCCAAGCTAGAATGTAAGTTCCACAAGAGCAAGACCGTGTCTGTGTTGTATTTTACAATCTAACACGGAATAGCCCTCAAAAGTGTGTGTGTATTAAATCAGTTCGTAAATCAGAACACCCTAAGTAAGTTATAAGGCCGGCTCCACTACACATTTGTCATGAAATCTCTTGGTTTCTTCATAACAATAAAGAGCTCATTTCCTGAATGTTCTCTGAGTTCCCCTGTAGATTGGACAATACATGAGTCTACAATTCTACCACTCCAAACTTCTCTCTCACTTCTCTTTTTATATACCCTGGTATATAAAATTCTTTACCTTCTGGTCTCCACAATTTTGTTTGCATTCTTCCTTCTATCTGGAATTTTTTCCCCAGCTACACACTTCCAAAACCTACTTAGCCTCAAATGCTCAAATCCAGTGTCACCGCCTCCTGAGTCTTCCTCATATCCCCCAGCTAGTCACAACCACTGTTCCTCTAAATTACCACAGGCTCTCATTGCCTCATTCAGGTCTCAGGTCAAATGTCACTTCAAACGAGAGGCTATTCCCAAAGTTACCCACTAGTTATCATTTTCTATCAGACCATCCTGTTTAATTTTCTTGACAGCATTTACCATTATCTGAAATTATCTTGTTCATTTCTTCCACTTACTTACTTGTTAACTGCCTGTGTCCCCACCAGAACGTAAGATCCACGACAGCAGAGACTCCATCTATCTTGTTCTCCATTATTTCCCCATTCCTCCACATCTGACATCAAAAGTGTTCAGTAAATATCGACCAAAGGCTCGAATGACTCTGTAGCCTTTATGACTAGGGTTATTTGTGTACGTATCTTTCTCTTGCTATATTCCAAACTCCTTGTGGTATAGGCTAAAGTCTGGCTAATCTGTTTGTGTGTATTATCTGGAAATCCTTGCATAACTGAAGCAAATAACAGATAACTACTAATTAATTCATGAGTGATCTCTCCAAGAGGTACTGCCTTGAACCAGGCCAACTCAGAACTCCATATTCCCTGAAAACCAGGGCAAACAAGAACCTCCTTCTATGCCCTCTCCACCACAGACCCTGTTCCAATCTACCGCCTCCAGCGAGCTTCAAAGGGCTGGTTTCCTCACTTTCCTTTAGCCAACAGCCACTGATTCTTCTATCTCTAATATCTCACAATCCTATCCTTTCCTTTCTATCGTCAGCCAACAAACACTTTCAGGGCCCTATTCCTTCAGAGCACCCCATATCTCTAATCAGTCGGGGAACTCATGAGGCCCCAGGGTACAAGACGATGTTAAAACGAAGTGTTTAAATAAGACTGTCTCTTTCACTTTTTCTTTTATAACTCGTTTATCCAAAAGAGGCTCAGTTTCAGAGACTGGCTTTGATACACTTTTTGGGACCCTATGCTTTCTTTCCATGTAACCCGCCGCACCCTCTGAGGTACTCCACCCTTGCCTCGAACCTTTTCATCTTCCAGTACAGGAAGACCCCAGATCCCAAGCCAGAGACGATGGTCTCCCCCGGAAGCAAATGGTCCTCAAACGTTGAGGGGCCACCCTACCCTCCCCACTTACTGACCCGCATCTGCCTTTGGCCTGAAGATGTCTGGAGCGCCCCTTAGCCTCAACCTCTGGCTGAGCTCGACCCTCCAACACCACCCTCCACTCACCTGAAGCGGCCCCCGCAGTGCTGGCATTGCTCGCCCACCCAGCCCGAGGGGCAGACGCACTGGCCGGTGCCAGGGTTGCAGCGGCCGCCGTTGACACAGGGCCGATCACACTCCTTGGCTTCAGCTGCGGCTGAGCCCGACACCGCCGCCACTACAGCCGCGGCCTCGGCAGCCCAAGGCAGCAGCAGCAGCAGAGGCGGGAGAAGCAGCAGCCGCGCGAGGCGCAGCCCGGCCCCCAGTCCCGGCCTCCCAGCCCCGGTTGCGTCCCAGTCCCGGAGTCGCCCGCCGTTTTTGCCCGCGGGCGCTGTCGACGCTGCTGTCCTCCTCCTCAGCCTCGCCTCAGTCGCCGCCGCCGCCGCCACCATCTTCCCGGGGCTGAGACTGCGCTCCGCGAACACATACACACACACCGCACGGCCGGCTCCTCTTCGCCTGGCCGTGCGGGGCGGGGCTGTGCGGGGTTGTGCGGACGGTGGCTCGGGCGGTCAAACCTGGGGGCGGGGCCAAAGCTGCGCGGCAGGCGGGGCCGACGCGTGCGTGCGTGCGTAGGTGGGGCGTGCAGGCCGCTGGCATCCAACACGTGCAGCCTTGGTATCTGGTTTCTGACTCCTAAGTCTGGGGTTCTCTGAGACCCTCGGCCTTTGGTACCGAGGCATCCTAGCGGGGTAGTTTTTGCGCTTCCCTCGGCTTGGTGGCGACGGGTTAGGAGGCCTGAAGCGCTGTGTTCCCGTTGGCTGTCTAGGCTAGCTAAGTCCGCCGTGTTAAACGCTGCCTTTCCAGAGACCACGGTGCTGGTCATTGCTCTGCCCTAGCTGCTGGGTAAAAAGAGCCTAGGAGACTGCGTTCTGGCGTGGCACTAGGTGTGGTACTGTAGAAAGAGTGCTGCATTCGAGCGTCTGCTTTCTCTGTACAATAAGGATAACGAAATACCATGTGTGTTAAGAACCTAGCGCATAGACTATGCTCAATAAATGCTTAATTGAACGAAGACACACAGAGCTTGGCTTCCCTTGATTCAGGCTGATCCAGAAGCAAACCAGGCCCCGCCCCCTCCCGCCTCAGCTATAATTTTGTGAAGGAATTTTGGGGTTATCTATTCCCCACTATTTGCCCTCCATCTATCTCTGAATCCAGCGCAGCATAAAATTAGGAACTGGATCACCCTTAGCCCATATATGCCTGCCCCTAGAGCTCTTCTTGTCAGTTACTTTGTTACTTCGGTGGTCACCAATGAAACATGCCTCCTAGTGGTATAACCTAATGTGGTCCTCAACCCTGGAATCTGGACTGGACCTATGACTCAGTTGATGCAATAGAAGAAGGGGGAAGAAGTGATGATGTGCCAGTTCCAGATCTGAGCTGTATGAACACCTGGCAATCTTGATTTTGAGCTCTTGATGATCCTGAGTTGCTCGCCATCTTCCACCTTGCTGTAGAGAGACCACATGCGGAGATAACATGGATGTAAAAGAGGGACTCAGTTCTCACCAAGAACTGAGGCCCAGACATATGAACCTAGTGAACCCATCCCAGCTGAGGAACCAGTCATTGAGAGAAGAAGCCAACTAGGTGATTCCAGCCAGCTGGATGGTTCTTCATTACCTAGAACAGAGACGAGTCTTTCCTACTGTGCCTTATCCAAAATCCTGAGAAATGATGAAGTGGCTGTTGTTTTAAGCATCTTAAGTTTTAGAGGGGTGTGTTACTCAGCAATAGATAACCAGAGCATTGTCTGACATAAGCTTTGTGTGTGAGGAGTAGTCCTATGGCAGCTACCTCAGAGTTTAGGCACCTTGCAGTTCCTTGGAAACAAAGAAAACCCTTCATAAACTGTAGATCCTCTCAGCTTTACCTTAGAGCACAAAATTCTAAGATTCTAGGATATACTCCTAGACTCATACCCAAGTCCTGACCTTCCTCACTCTGCAACCCCTTCAAGCCTGGTGAAGTTGTGCATGCACAAGAGCCTCACCCTCAGCTCTCTACCCACACATCTCCCCTATTCCTATGTGAAATATATTGGTTGGCCTGGGCCCTACCACTGGCATTCTGGATTGCAGTTTGTTTTTGCTGCAGTGTCCTATGTGGGACTGTATAAGATAAGAGAGGTAAATGGAAAACACGGCCCTCCACCTTGGCAAAGCCCCAGTCAGATGAGGGAGGCTGACATGGAGCCATGACCTGCCTTCAGTAGGCACTGCTTCCCCTACTCCTCTATGCCAGAAGTGGAACCAAACTTTGCCTTCACTCCCCACAGCGAAACTGAACTCAGGCTGTAAAGTTTCACATGATTTTACCAACACTCAGAGATAACAGAAAATAGTTTGCATCCTTACTGCCACAAACATTCTCTTTCTTCTTTAATATACTCCCTTCTCTAGTCTTTTTCTTAAGCCTTCAAACGTGCTCAAATTATTCTGTCTTTAAGAAAAACAAAATTTTACCTTGACCTGTGAAGGAAAGTATTGCTATCTTCTTTCTTCTTTACTGGTTGTTGTCAAACAGTCCCCTATACCAGCGGCCCCCAACCTTTTTTGGCACCAGGCCCAGTGTTCCTCTGAGAACCTAATGCTTGGTGATCTGAGGTGGAGCTGACACGGTAATACTAGCGCTCGCTTGTCCCTTGTGCACATCCTGCTGTGCAACCCAGTTCCTAACAGGCCACAGACCAGTACTGGTTCACAGCCCGGGGATTGGAGACCCCTACCCTACACTTTCTACATCTGGGTAGTGTATTAAAGATGGCTGTAAATTCTTTTATGCTCTTTCCATGGAGAGATGGAGACTAATCCCACCCCACACTTACTCCTTGAATCTGGGCTGGCCTTAGTGTTTGCTTAATCATATGGCTGATGTGTGTGTTGGGAGTTCTGAGTCTAGGCTATATAAAGTTTTGCAGCTTTCTCCTGAGCGTGTTGGAACATTTGTTGTGGGGAAATCCAGCTACCAGAAAAGAAGTCCAGTTACTCTGAGACTGCCATACTATGGGGAAGCCAATCTCTAGCTGTTCCAGCCCCGCAACCATTTGAGTCTTCCCAGTTGAGGCCCCAGACACTTGTGAAGCAGAGATGTGTCATCTCTGCTGAATCCACCCCAAATTGCAGAAACATGAACAAAATAAATAAGTGTACTTATTTGAGCCACTAAGTTTTGGGACAGCAATAGAGTACCACAATAGTCTGTAACTTGCTTCCTCCAAGAACAAGAATAAGTGTTGTGAGGTACACTTGATTAAGAATTAAGAATGGCTGCATAATTATATATAAATATATAATGTACAACTGGTCATCTATGTATAATACACAGTGGGTTCTGATATTATTATCCAGTTGCTCCTCATGGAACAGGTCACTGCAGCTCCAGAGCATTTCTATTGGACTCCTAATGCTTTACAAAGGTTCTTTGGCTATTCTATCTGAAACTCCATGCCACCTTTTTCTCCACTAGTCCTTATCAAGGTGGCCACTTCCAGGTTCCAGAAACATTAATGCCAATGGCAAAAAAAAAAAAAAACAAAAAACAACCTTCTAGCCTTTGATCTAGAACTGCTCTAAGTCCAGATTCTAAATAAGAGCCTTGACCAACTGCATAGCCAAGGAGGTTTGCATCCACTAAGATGGTCTGAAAGTGCCTCTGCCAGTTTTTGTTTGTTTATTTGTTTGTTTTTTTAACTCCAGAAAAACATTCTGTGTGCCACTTTTGCTCTCTCTGATTTCTTTCTTTTTTTTTTTTTTCTTTCTCTCTAATTCCATGCCAGCATTTTTCGGTATCTTTGCTTGCATTGTCTCCAGGTCATGAACATGGATGAAATTTATAACCTTTGGGTTTTAATCACATAGTGCCTTAGGTCAGTTTCTCTAGACGCAGAGCCTGACACAGAATTTGAGTGCATGATTTATTGGGAGAGTGCTCTTGGGAAAAAGGCAATGAAGGAATCAGGATAGAGCAGGGAAGGGAGCTGAGCAAGGATGTGGCCTTATCTGGACTCAAGCTTCAGTCTGGTCCTATTGAGAGCCCTGGATCGTGATTGTAGCATAGAGTTGATGTCATTTTGAGGCAAGAGGGCTAGCATTTGTACATATAGCTAATTTAGTAGCCAATATTCACAGCAGTCAGAAGGATCCAGGAAAGGATTCAGAGGGGTACCGGTAGTCTACTGCATGCTACAAATATTTACTGAGCAATAAATAACAAAAATGAATAAGGCCCTGGTAACATCTATCTAATCAGCTGTCTAATCTTCTCTAAGCATTAACAGACCTCGCTCAGTACTATTTCAAACATCAATATATTTGAGTATGCCCAAGTTCTTCTTGTATATTTAGTCTATGTGGGATGAAGCAATTCACTGATTGTAGATGTGAGGACCTCATCTAACAAGTAAGGTACTACTTTGCCTTTGAAAAAGGCTTATCTTAAAAGTTTGAAACAAACACAACTAGGAAAGTGCTAGATAGGAATGAAGCTTCATTGGGTAGCAGCACCCATGTGAGGGATAGGACAACTTACAAACATAAGATCCTGATAGCCCTTGGCAGGCTCTACAGGAAAGTGTTTAGGGATCCTTGACCTGGGAGTACAGGGTTAGTCCCTTAGCTGTTGGCAGAGCTCCTGGAGGCCTCCATAGACAAACCTCACAAAAACAAGAAGTGATATTTCTATCAGCTTAAGAGATAAGACCCAACCTTGGGAAGATATTACCAATATGAAGGCCGAGCACTTGAAATTTCTACCGGATGAGTTAGACACATGCTCCCTCCCCCAAATTTCTACAGTAGAGAACTAAAAGTTTTTTCCTGAATATAAATAAGACATTATGAAAATAGTAATAGTTTTAAAGACAACTGGCCTTGCTGGACAGCCACAAAAACTTCAAATTAGAGGCTCCCAAACTAAAGTCATTCTTTTTGATAAAAATTTTCTCAGAATTATAGGTTACAACCTGTATTAGTTTCCTGTGACTTCTATAACAGATTACCACAAACTCGGTGGCATAAAACAACAGAAATATATTCTCTTGTAGTTCTGGAGCCTAGAAGCCTCCAATCAGGGTATCTGCAGCACCACATCCCTCTGGAGAGTCTAAGGGAGAATCCTTACTTGTCTGTTCCAGCTCCTAGTGGCTGTTGCCATTCTTTGGCCTCCTAGGCTTGTGGCCACATCACTGCAATCTCTGCCTTTGTCATCACATCACTTTCTCCTCTGTGTTGCCTTCTCCTGTTTATCCCTGGGAAGAACACTTGTCTTTGGATTTAGGGCCCACCTGCATAATCCAGCATGATCTGCTTATCTCAAGATCCTTAATTAATTACATTTATAAAGGCCCCTTTTCCAAATATGGTAACATTCACAGGTTCTGGGAATTAGGATATGAATATACCTTTTCAGGAGCCACTACTCAGCCCACTACAGAACCCTACACAGGAAACCAACTCATTCAATCCATTCATTCATGCAACTAATATTTATTGAGTGGCTACTGTATATCAGAGACTGATCGAGGCTCTGGGGAGGCAGCAGTGAAAAACAATTTGAAAACCTCCACTATTCCTTTCATCTATTAGGATGGCTACTATTGAAAAAATAAATAAATAAAAAAGAAAGAAAGAAAGAAAGAAAGAAAGAAAGAAAGAAAGAAAGAAAGAAAGAAAGAGAAAAGAAACAAACAAAACAGAAAATAACAAATGGCAAGAATATTGAGAAATTGGAACCATTGTACACTCATAGTGGGAATGTAAAATGGTACAGCCATTATGGAAAACAGTTGGGCAGCTCCTCAAAACATTAAAAACAGATTTATCATATGATCAAACTAAACTACTTGTGGGTACGCATATCCAAAATAATTGAAAACAGGATCTTAAAGTGATATTTGTACATCCATGTTCACTGTAGTATTATTCACAATAGTGGAAGTAAACCAGATGTCTATCAACAGATGAATGGATAAACAAAGTGTGATGTATAACTACAATGAAATATTATTCAAACTTAACAAGTTTGAATTCGGACACATGCTACAGCAATGGATGAACTTTGAAAACCTTATGTTAAGTAAAAAAGTCAGTCACAAAAAGGTAAATACTATATGATTCTACTTATATAAAGTATCTAGAGTAGTCAAATTCATAGAAACAGAAAGTGGAATGGTCATGCCAAGGGCTTGGGGGAGGAGAAAATGGGCAGTAGTTGTTTAATGGGTACCAAGGTTCAGTTTGCAAAATGAAAAGTTCTGGAGATCTGTTGTACAGCGTGAATATACTTAACACTATTAACTGTACACTTAAAAATGGTTAAGATGCTAAATTTAATGTTATTTTTTACCACAATTAAACATTTTTTAAAACTATGTTAAAAAGTCTTTATCTTCATGTAACAATTAATTAAGTAGACTTTAAAAAACCCTCTGCTGAAGTATAACATACCTACAGAAAAGTGAAGCAATCATACATATAGAGTTCAATGAATTTTCAAAGTAAAATTGAAATTTTTACACAGTGATATCACCAGGATCAGCATCAAGAAATAGAACATTACAGGGCCCCTCTCTGCCCCTCTCGGTCACTGCCTCCACAGGGAACCTCTCTCTTGACTTCTTACTCCATAGTTTCATTTTGGCGTTTTTTTTTTTTTACTTTACATAAATAGAATGCTATAGTATGGACTCCTGTGTTTGGCTTCTTTTACTTAGCATTATGTTTCTGAGATTTATCCATATTGTTATATATAGTTGGCCATTTATTTTTATTTCTATATTCCATTGTATAAATTCATATACTATAATACAACTATTTATCTCACTACTGATGGATAGTTGGGCAGTTTTCGGTTGGAGACTAGTATGAATAATGATGCTATGAACAGTCTAAGAATGTAGCACAGGTCTCCTGGTGAACATACGTATGCATTTCTGTTGGTATATACCAGAGGTATGCTGATAAATGTTTAACAACCAGCTCACTAGAAGGGATAAAGGCCCTCATGTGTAGCATTTTTTATTTCTATGCTGGAAATACTCCCACCACGACCTATTTCAAGCTACCAACATGATGTCAATGAATGTAAAATTGGGAAGAAATAGCAAAGAATCTGCTATCACAAGCCAGTGGGAACCAACTCCAGCACTGTGTGCCTGGGAGGTCTACCAAGAAACAGATGCCAAAACAGAATTAGACATGCAAGAGACTTATTAGGGGAAATGTCTATGAAAGATAAAAGAGAAGAAAGCAGGAAAAGGCAGAGAGAAGATTCAGACTGGAGTAAAAATCCGACAGCTGTGAAGGAAAGAGGGCAGGAAGAATTGGTTAAAGAGGATCTCAGAGTACAGCGCCACTCCAAGGAAGGCTTATCCAGGCGAACAAAAGTTTTGGATCCAAAGTTGTCAGTTGGAGTAGCCCTGCATCTTGTAGGAATGGACTTACATTAGCACAGACATGGTAGTGGAGCCAGAGGAGCAGCAACTGGGCTGCCAGTTGCTGCCACAGCAGGAGACCCAAGCAATGAATTTTCATGGCCACTATACCTGGCGATATTCCTTTGCACCACTTCCCTGGAGATGAATGAGATGGCTTCTCAGCCAGTGTTCTTTCTAAAATCTTACCTTTCACAAGTTAGATGCATAGCCCTGGCTTTGCTGACTTGTTTGGAAGTTGGACTGGCCACTTTAAACTGAATAAACCCAGGTTTCTGGGTAATTCACTGGAAAAGAAAGTGGGATTCAAGAGGAAAATAGGATTTCCTCCTAATAAGGACAGATAAGTGTTCTAATTATTCATTAAAGAAATAGAAGTTAATCATATCCTCAACTGATGATTGGTACATTACTGATTACATAAGAAAAGGATATAAAAAATAGAGTAAGTTAGTCTGAAATAGAAGTTGGAAAAGACCTTATGATCTAAATTACTGTTAGCTATTGAACTAAAAGCGATGTGGTGCTTTAAAAAAAAATACCCACGAATTCCTTGATATGCTCGTTAAAAGTTGGAGTTGAAGTCTCCTTCCTAGATAGAAGGCCAGACTTAGTGACTCACTTCTAACAAATGATGTGATGGGATTATGCTATGTGACCCTCTGTAACCAGGTCATACAAAAGACAATCTCTCAATCTCTCTCTCTCATTGCACCATCTCTACCTTTAGTGCTTGCTGAAGGCCTTGATACAGAGTGCTGCCAGTGTTGTGATCAAGGCTTCTGATGCTTTTACAGATGTCCCCATGTCTTGTTGCTGCTGAGCCACTGGCACCAACTTCCATCACCTGAGAAGTCACTGGCTGCAACACAGCTTCCTTTACCACAAAGTGGTTCTAGCACTCATTTGTACTGTGATTATGGCAGGAACCCCAAGGTGGAGGAGGGTGGCAGGTAACCCTGCATGAGAAATCAGCTGACTAAATGCCTGGCCTGTAACAAGAGGTGTGGCCCAGATTGCAGTGTTTACCAAATCAAACAAGCTGAAGCCAGATCAGCATATCAGAAATGGCTCAAGGCACAGGGAAAAATTAGCTATGAACCCCAGCAAGTCAGGGCCAAGGGCATTAATTATGGACAAGGTTCAAAGAGGACAGAAAGAAAGCAAACCTACAGGAAGTCCATGAGCCAGAGTCCTGGGCTTGGGGCAGCTTTGAAGTCTGTGCCTATTGCCAGTGGTTTGGCCCCACCCCACTCTCAGAAATGGCTTAAAGCTATCAGGCCCCTTCTCTTTTATGCATTTCAAGGGAGGCTATAGCTTTTTTTTTTTTTTTTTTTTCCTGTGGAAGGTTCCCACAGAGTTGCCAGGGCTCAGACTCTGTCTCATGCTGACAAGGAAGCCTGAACAATTTTATATTAGTTTAGTATCTCCAGAAGAAAGCCCTGAGGCAAAGATTCAAGGTTAACGCGGTCTTAATCTGAAAAAGCAGGTAGAGGGGTGGGGAAGTGAGACAAGGAGGGGAAGAGAAGTCAATACAAGGTATATTATCAAGCTGGTTACTGGTGTGAGCAATTGGAGCTTAATTCCACAGGGGAAACTCTGAGAAATGGTGTGGAACATATGCCTCAGAAAGCAAGGGCTGGAGTATTTGGGGTACTTAAACACCAACTCCAGACAGCCATTGTTGAGAGCTACCTAAGAGAGGGAGTGTTAATTACTGTGGGGACCAACATAGAGATGCAGATAGTGATTGCTCAGTCTTTTGTTGATTAGTCATTTGGTGGCCCCTTCTGTGAACTGTGCATTCCGTAGTAACCTCTGCCCATTTTTCTAGTGTGTTATCTTTTTCTTATTGATTCGTAGGAATTACTTATATATTCAGATACCAATCTTTTCTACATTATATGTGTGTCAAGTATTTTCCAGATTATAGTTCATCTTTTCACTTCATTTATGGTATAATTTAATAAATGGTTCATATTTTAAATGTAGGTAAATTTAATACTCTCTTCTTTATAGTCTGTGTCTTTTGTGTCTTGTTTAAGAAATTCATTCCTCTTTCCAGTCTGCCATCTGTGGTGGAACTGCAGCCAAGATGCAGATGTTCTTGAAAACTCTTACCGGAAAGACCGTCATTCTCGAGATTGAAGCTTTGGTTACAATAGAAAATGTAAAGGCCAAGATCCAGGAAAAGGAAGGAATTCCTTCTGACCAGCAAGGATTGATCTTTGCTGGCAAGCAACTGGAAGATGGGTGTACCTTGTCTGACTACCACATTCAAAAGGAGTTTACTCTTCATCTTGCATTGAGACTTCATGGTGGTACTAAGAAAAGGAAAAAGTCTTATACCACTTTCAAGAAGAATAAGTATAAGAGAAGGAAGGTTAAGCTGGCTGTTCTGAAATACTGTAAGGTGAATGAGAATGGCAAAATCAGTTGCCTTTGCCAGGAGTGCCCTTCAAATGAATGTGGTGATGGAGTTTTTGTGGCTAACCACTTTGACAGACATTATTGTGGCAAATGTTGTCTGGCCTATTGCTTCAATAAACCAGAAGACAAATAATTTGATATGGGTTAATAAAAGACATGAACTACAAAAAAAAAAAAAAAAGAAAGAAAGAAAGAAAGAAAGAAAGAAAGAAAGAAAGAAAGAAAGAAAGAAAGAAATTCTTTCCTATCTGAGGTAACAAAGATGATTATTTGCTAGGCATTCTTACTTTGTACAAATAGTCTTTAATCCACTTAGAAATCGTTTATACGATGATGCGGTACAGGAATTCAATATTTAACTTTTATCATGGAGAATGTCAAACATGCACAGAAATAGAATAGTACAATAAACTCATCACTTAGCTTCAATAATTATTAACTGATTTTGGTTGGCTATTGCTGTGTAAGAAATTACCCCAATTTTGCAAATTAAAACAATAATAAACATTTGTTATCTCATGCAGTTTCTGTGGATCAGTATTTCAGGGGTGACTTAACTGAATGGTTCTGGCTTAAGCTCTGTCATGAGGCTGCAGTAAAGTTGTCAAGCTGGACCGTAAGCATCTGAAGCCTTACCTGGGGCTTAACGATCTGTCCCAAGGTAACTCTCACCTATGGCTGGTAAGGTGTTGACATGGGGCATCTGTTTCTTGCCACATGAACCTTTCCATAGAGCTGCTGGAATATCCTCATAGCATAGTGGCTGGCTTCCCCCAGAATGAATGATCCAAAAAAGAGTAAGGTGGAAGTTGCAATGACTTTTACAATATAGTCTTGGAAGACACATAGGATCACTTCCACCACGTTATATTCATTAGAAATGAGAGCCCAAGTCTCACCCACATTTAAGGAGAAGGAAATTAGGTTCCACCTTTTGAAGAGAAGAATGTCAAAGTTAATGAACATTTTTAAAATCAGTACATAACTTGAGGTCAATCTATGCCTTCATCCACTCTTCTTACCAAATGGATTATTTTGAAGGAAATTCCAGGCATATCATTTCATATATAAGTACTTCAGTATGAATTTATAAAAAATATCCCCTCAAGGAATGCCATAACTACTATACCATTAGCACGAAAAGTTAACAATATAACAATAATTTCTTAAAATCCTGTCAGCATTCAAACTTCCTGATTCCCTCCCTCCTGCTCTCTCTTTCTCACTCTCTCCCTTTCTCTCTCTCTCTCTTTCTGTGTGTGTGTGTGTGTGTGCGCGCGCGCGAGCACACGCGCACGCGTGTCTCAGACACTTCTATGCCTAACTCCAGATCCTCTCACCTATCTCTAATTCAGCCATTGCTGCCTACATCAGTTCTGCACAGACACCAGGTGGCTTCACACAGATGTACCCTGGCACCTCCTTGGGGCTCTCCTTTAATGCTGCAGTATGGATACTATGGAAATCTGCTTGGCACCCAAGCATGCAAAACCCAGAAGTGCCATGGACTGAACTCTCTTTGAGGCAAACTTTGAACAATAGGGAATGAGAACCAATGGACAACTGCTTTCCCTTTCATCCCCAGATCAACAGTCCTAAGACACAGTATGTGCAGCTTCTGAGAAGGTCTGTAGTACTAAAGAATCATCCTTGCCTTTAGGCTCTCTGAGCAGCACCATGGTCAGCAAAAAAAGCACCTTACCAAAGGTGACAAAAAAGGAGCCAAGGAGAAAGTGGTTAACCCATTTTCTAAGAAAGATAGGTATGATGTGAAAGCACCAGCTATATTCAATATAAGAAATATTGGGAAAACACTAGTCACGAGAACTCAAGGAACCAAAATCACATCTGATGGTCTCAAGGGTGGTGTGTTCGAAGTGAGTCTAGCTGATTAGCTGATTAGAATGATGAGGTTGCAGTTAGAAAATTCAGGCAAATTACTGAGGATGTTCAGGGCAAAAACTGCCTGACTAATTTCCATGGCATGGATCTTACCTGTGACAACATATGCTCCATGGTCAAAAACTGGCAGACTGTGACTGAAGCTCATGTTGATGTCAAGACAACCGATGGTTATTCGCTTCGTCTGTTCTGGGTTGGTTTTACTAAAAAACGCAACAATCAGACTCTGAAGACCTATGTTCAGTACCAACAGTTCCAGCCAGTCCGGAAGATGATGGAAATCATGACCCGAGAGGTACAGACAAATGACTTGAAAGAAGTGGTCAATAAATTGATGCTAGATAGCATTGAAAAAGACACAGAAAAGGCTTGCCAATCTATTTATCCTGTCCATGATGTCTTTGTTAGAAAAGTCAAAATGCTGAAGAAGCCTAGGTTTGAATTGGGAAAACTCATGGAGCTTCATGGTGAAGGTAGTAGTTCTGGAAAAGCTACTGGGAATGCGACAGGTGCAACAGTTGAATGAGCTGGTAGATATGAGCCCCCAGTCAAAGACTCTGTTTAAAATTTAGACTTTTCACAGTGACAAAATCTATTTGTGATGTAAAAAAAAAAAAAAGAATCACCCTCAGTGATGGCTGACTTGATCACACTTCCTTATGTTGACTTTCCCTACTTCCTTGTTTCACTTATAGAGTCTCTCAATCCTGCTCCCTGAGATTGCACTCCTCGTTGATATCTTTGTACATAGCTTTTTTTTTTTTTTTTTTAAATCAAGTTATCCTTTCTGGGAGACCTGGGCTAAGACACAGTTGGTTCCAAACAAGGTCCAAACTTTGCATTTGATTGATCTTTTAGATATCTCTGATCTATAAGTTCTATGCCCTCTCACTTCTTTTCCTTTGCAATTATTTGGTTCTAATAAATCATGTTATTTGTTCTGAGTTTACCACATTCTAGAGTACACTGAACTTTCTTGATACGGTGCTGTTTATCATATTCTCTGTTCCTTATATTTCCTGGATTGGTAGTTAAATCTAGAATGTTGATCAGATTGAGTCTTGATTTTTGTGACAAGAACACTTCATGGGTGCTATTATATACATCCTTTTGCATCATATCAGGAGACATAATGTCCGTTTGTCTCTTTTTGTGATTTTAAGATTGATCAGTAAATCCAGGGGTAGTCATTCTAATCCATACATTATAAACTCCCCATCAGTCTTTCACCTAATTATTTTAGCAGCCAAAGATAATCATGCCTTAGAACTGTACTGTACAGTACAATAGCAACTAGCCACATGTGGCTATTGAAATTTAATGAAAACTGAATAAAACTAAAAATTAAATTCCTTAGTCACACTAGTCACCTTTTAAGTGCTCATAGCTACAGTGGCTTCTGTGTTGCAATGCAAATAGAGAGTATTTCCATCATTGTAGAAAGTTATATCAAACAGAGCTAGCCTAGAACCATTATTTTATTTTAATTCTAATATTTATAATTTCTAGCATTTTATTCTAAGTCTATTAACTTTTATACATTTGTTAGCCTTAATCGTTCTATAAAGTGCTTATTTTCCTCTATTTACCAGTATTCAGGATAATGAGATGATTCTCTGGCATCTTCCAAAGTGGATCAAAGCTTTTTTGTTTTTGTATTGTTTTAAATATTATTGTGAACTGATAATAACATATTTGATGTATTTTGGTTCATTGTAGTTATTGTTCTTTTTGATGCTCAAATTTTCCCATGTGGTAGGTTGGTTCCTACTGTAATATTTCATAGTGTGTGTGTGGTTTTTTTCATTTCTAATTCAAGATATATCAAGCTTTTCTTGTACACTTCTTCCCCAGACATGGACTCAGATGGCCCTGGTTCCTTTTGGGGGGGGGGGGGGGCAGGGGAAGGATATTTAGAGACTGTAATCTAGGTGCTAAGGATGCTCATTCCTAACAACTTGGTTGTATTTTTTTATTTTATTTTTTAGTATGCAGAGTTAGAAAATAGCCTATTTTATCTTTTTAAAGGAAACACATCTTAAGCTTCAGACTGACATTCCATATTTGAATTTAGGACTACAAAGTCTTGCTTAACTTCTTTGATTTTATGTTTGTGTCTCTTTTCTCCTATACTGAGAATCTTGGTTCCTAATGTCATCAAAACAAGTACACATTTTCATAGTCTTATAATACCTATAATAATTTCTCATTCAGCTGTGTTGGTAATGTACTGATTGTTAAATACCTTAAATATCGCCCCTTGCCTTATATCCTTTAAATTGCTTGAATTAATTTTTCTCTGCCTGCATTTCCTCATTTGAAAGAACTGTTATTCTCCAACCATCCATGATTTAGTGAACCTATCAATCAAGGAACTTGGTCTCTCCTCCGTAGGAGTAGAAAAGAATCC
The DNA here is from genome assembly GCF_014176215.1 of Rousettus aegyptiacus. Lineage (NCBI taxonomy): Eukaryota > Metazoa > Chordata > Mammalia > Chiroptera > Pteropodidae > Rousettus > Rousettus aegyptiacus. The sequence continues at coordinate 23,205,449 of NW_023416287.1, read as the reverse complement.
CAGCCCTAAGAGAGTTAATACCCCATAGGTGAACTTTGACCAGTGCAAGATAAGAGATAGGAAGGGATCAGCAAATGATCTTTTTTCACTTTCACCCATCAGTGGAGCATTTCAAAACACGGTTGGTTTGCATAACTTTTTAAGACAACTCCCAGGTAACTAAGCAAGCACTTGTTTTCTTGTGTTTTCTTGAAGCTGCAGTGTTCCCAGTAATATAGGACCCCGTGTTTACTTTCCTTCCTTTCCCTTGTCTCTTAACTTTCATTGTTCTAGATCGTATCTCCTATTAAGACCCTCTAATGAAATCTTTGTCTCTTGCTATGTTCTATAGGAAATCCAGGCAAAGGCAATTTCCCAAGATCTTCTCCTTGAGAAGGATAAAGAGCAATGCTGTGAATTTACGTATTTAATAAGCACTCCAAGTGAGTTTTATGATCAGACAAGTATGGCTAACACTACCTTCAAACATCCTCAGGCCTCAGCTCTCACATCAACAGGAAATGAAATGCTAAAACTGTATAGAATTCAGAAGGGAATCCATCCCAGGAACCCTTTAGATGTGGCCATGCAGGACAATGAACAAGGAGTATCCATACAGATTGCAGCCTAGCAGCGAGACCAACTAATCAAAAAACATTACTAACAAAGTAAAGAGCTCTTGCAAGGAGGTAATGCATGTTCTCTCTCCTGTTCAAATGTGAGTTTTACGTGAGTGAAGTTTTCTATTCTGATTCCAATAATTAGGTGTTTTTTGTTTGTTTTTCTTGAGAGTGTTATTTATTTTGTTGGGTCATGGGGAGCCACATTTCAGCCTAAATTAGAAGAATACAGCCAGCTTAAAATTGAAGGAGATCGTCCTCCACCCCCACCACACACATACATTCCTGCAGCAGGCAAGGCATGACCTGAGCCATTTCTGGTTGGGAAGGAGATGTTTTAGTTTGGGTTCCCCCCACAAGCATATCCTGAGACAAGGATTCAAACACAAGTAGTTTATTTGGGAGGTAAAGAAAAATGCTTGTAGGGAAGTAGGGAAGTAAGACAGGAGAGTAAAGCAACTAATATAGGGTGCATTATCAAACCAGCTACCGTTATGTACAACTGGAGCTTAATTCCATGGGAAACCTGGAGCCACAGTATGCACCGCAGTGTTATTCCATTATAAGGAGTAAGGTAGTTGGAGTGTTCATACATCAACTCGTATCAGTAACTGGTTGAGAGCAGCTTTCAGGGAGGGAAAAACATCAATTCTGCACTCTGACCTGCTGCGTGGATAACGAAACAGGGAACAATCAGAGAAAGCCCTTGTGTAAAGTGCACATGCTGGCAGCTGTAAGTTAAGCTAGTATGCACTAAAATGGTAAGGGTAAGGGGATTTGAGCAAGGCAATGACAGCATCCACTGTAAGAAGTGAGAGGGTTTCTCTTCAATTGTGAGCTAGCTGCATGATCTTAAATGGGGGAATTTTTAAAGTTGTAGACATGTGTATGTATATGTTTATGTGCGTGAGAGATTGCTAGCCAGTCAAAGAAGTGAAATGCAGACAATATCTGATTCTGCTTTTCAGAATCACCTTTCTCCCATTCCATATGATTCTGGTAAGACTGTCACTCAAAAGACCCATCTCCCCTGTCACAATACAAATGACTCAAAAAGTCCAATCATGTTAATTCATTGTAGTGAACACTTTTGGGAGCACCAATTAGATCTCTTTTACTAGCCAGCACATGCCACCACCACCCCATTCCCCGGGGCATTCCACATAAAAAGTAAGAAGATACAAAAGATAGCTCCCTTGCTTCCAGGGTAGGGGGAGAAACAATTCTGCAGTGCAATTTATGCTTCAGAGTTCCCAAGATTTCAGACTAAAGTTAGACTGCAGCTGGACCCTCACCTTTGCTCAGTTTCCTCTGCAGGCCTATCTTGCTTCCCTCACTCCCTTATAGGTTTTCCTGAGAGCAGTCCTTGATTAATCAGGTGTAGACAAATCCCTGTCTCAGGTTCTGCTTTTAGGATGCCTGACCTAAGGTCCATTTAGTGGGACACAATGCTGGATTGGACCGGGGGAAGACACATAGCCCTGGCATAGCTAGAGCCTTTGAGGGCACTGATATAGACTGGGAAAAAGCAGATCTGCCTTTCTCTAAGGTCATGGGCTACATGTAAGAACATCATAGTGTATATGTTTATACCCTAACATATATTTTATTCTACTTTTGGTAACAGTACATTGAATTGGGAGTAAAAATTTTGGCTTCTCTATTCTGGGTGGAAGTGACTTCTCTTTGAGTTCACGAGTGAGCATATGACCAATCACATTCCCACCACCACAGAGATTGTTTAGGGTGGTTATGTGACCCAGTCAGAGCCATTGAAATATGGGACTGTTAAAAGAGAGAAAATATTTTTTATTCCCTGGACTAAGAGCATCAAGTATGAGGGGAACCTAAAGCTGCTGGAGGCCATCATGAGGAACCTGAATATAAAGCCGACAGCAAAAGGCAGAATACTGAGGAGCGAATGAAATGAGTCTTGGTTGACATTGTTGGAGCTCTTGGTTCAGGCACCACTCAGCCATTCCTGCCTCTTTGATTACACAGGCTAAAGAGTACTCTTTTTTGTTTAAGCCAGTTTGGGTTGGGTTTTACAACACAACCAAAACAGTTATGACAGATACAATGACGGCAAGCCTGAAGCTTCAGGAAAATACATTGCTGCCATGTGATGAGACTCTGGGTGACAATGAAACCTACTCTTCATAAAGAATTAGAACTAAAAGATAGAGAGAGGAGAAGAGAGCAAGTGATCTATGAGCAATATCCAAGTACCAGGATCCTGTCATTTTTGACACATATTGCACCTTTGTGTTCTCCATTATTTGAACCAACAAATGCTTTTTTTTTCCCTTATAAGAGTAAACCTTGACACTTTCAAAGGAAAGAATTCTAACACAATACTTTTTTTTTTCTGTTTTTCCTTTGTCATTTTATTTTTTCTTTATTGAGTTGAAGACAATCTTTACTTTTTTTATTATTTGCTATAAATAATTTATTCTACCACTTATCTTTTTCTTTGCTTATACTATTTCTCAGTGTTAAGAAGGTTACGATTTTATGGGGTCTAACTCAACAAGCTTCACTTTTATCATTTTTGGATTATTAGACATGGTTCTTTCGGTCAAAAGTGTTAGAAACCCAACTTAATCTAGTTTGAATTAAAAGACAATACATTGGCTAAGAAAATTGAGAATTTTAGTGTATTTGCTCCTATGGTACAACTAGAATCTTAACTCCAACCATATCATTAGGATCATTTCTCTCTCAACCTATCAGTTCTCTGGGCTTCCTTCACACTGAAGCTCCCTTCACTTTTTTGAAAACATAGCCCATATTCTTACACTTCATAGTTCTAAAAAAAGAAAAACTCTCCTGATGATTGAACATGGGAATCTCAAAAAAGCCTGCTAGTTACTATGAGCATCCTGACAGATATGCCTTATGTATCCATTCCTGGGTGTGGTGGTGAGATCCGTCATTTCAAACTATTCAAAACGTGCTCCACACAGATTGAGAGAGTTCTGTTATGAAAGAATAAAAGAAGGCAAAACCTGGTAAGCATCTGGTAGTTACCACACTCATCTGTCTTTTATGTTTAGTTGATAAAAACCTTTCTCTCCTCAAACTATATTTCTATATAGTTATATATTTTTAAATACTCCCATTTTTTACTTTAAAAATTTTTTTCATTTTAGAATTATATTTCTTCTAAATGTATTTTTATTTATAGCATGAAGTAAAAATATAACTTAATATTTCCCATGTTTAAGACCTATTGCCTTAAAAACATTTGTTAAATAATCTATCTTTTCCTCACCACGTGGGAATGCCATATTATAAACTAAATTCTACATTTCTGTGGTTCTGTTCACTGACTATACATTGCTCCATTTATCTGGTCTTCTAGTCCTGCAACAATTCCATCTTGTTCAACTAACAGTTAACTTCACTGGGAAGTTCTGCTTTTTACCTGGTCCTAAATTTCTTCTAATAGGCAGGTTATGGGATGTGGTTCTCTTTGATCCTATCTCCATTAATGTGATTCTGTCAATTTTTCTTTATTTATTCTGTAATTCTATATTTTATTTTAAATCATTCATTTTTACCAAAGCAATAAATGAAAATGATTTAAATTCTTATTTCACGGATATAAAATTTTCTCTAATCTTTGGGAATATTAATTATAGTAGATTTTTACAAGTTTGTTTCTTCTCCTTGCCATTGTCTCTGTTTCCTCCAGTTTCTTTTTATGTTTGTTTAGGTCTCTGATTTCAATGTTAGCAGCTGTCCATATTAGGTGACTCAAGGCCCTCTGTTGACATGCATATGAACTAGAGCTTATGTTTGTAGGTGGAGCTTACTGATTGGGGCCTCATAGTTACAGGATGGGCAGGGACCTGCAAGTTTCATTGGGGTGCCCCCCCCAAATGTCAGTTTCTGTAGGTATTGTTCTCTAGGTGGGGCCAATTTCTCTAGAGAAGGCTCCTCTGCCGGATCAGAGGGAGTGTGTGTGTGAGTGGAAGGGAGAGAGTCGATAGTGGTGGTATCTGCCTGGCTCAGAGCAGGGGATGATGCCAGGGTCTCCATCCAGAAAGCAAACTCCATTCAATTCCCCAGTGTCCACTCCAGCAGCCTCACTTTCAGCTGTGCCAGATCTCTGTAAGCCAAGAACTTTGGGGTCCAACTATTCTAGGTAGCCAACTGCAGTTTTCTGTCCTGATAGAGGAGGACCAAGATTTTCAACTAGGTCCTCCATTTTCAGCACCAACTCTCACCCCTGACATCAGAGATATGTGGTATTTCCAATCTCTGAGCCTTTCTGGCATACTGAAGCACAAAGTGGTTTTCCTTTTATTGGCTTACCCCCATCTACTCAGCAGAACTGAGGAAACTGCAATCGATGTTAGAGCAAAATTCTGACACCAAAAGATTATGAACATTTATCAAAATTTTATGTATTGTATTATAGAAGGAACTATCAGGTACACCAAAATAACTGGTTTGCCAGTGCTTGAAAAACACAAGGGTGTGTGTGTGTGTGTGTGTACACAAACATAAAGTTAGAGCTAATGAAAGGAATTTCAAAGACCATTTGCTAGGTAAGATTCAAGACTGCTTAACTTTCTACACGGCAATAAAATCCTGTGCTTAACCATCCAACCAGGCTATAAAACCATAGAACCTATTGGTTTCTAAAGTTAAACTATTGTTATATAGGACCTTAAAACTGTTTGTTCCTTTAGAAGCTGTGAATTGGATACACTGTGACATTACATTTGCCATAACTCAAGGTTCTGCTTTCATTCAAACAAGGTTTGCAAAGGTGTTTCCTTGAGATATTAGAAATCAGTTATAATTTTGCCTTTTTTCCAAGTGTGGAATTACTTTTTCTCCCTTATGCCAGGTAAGAACATCTAAGATATTATTGACATAACTAGCCCAGTCTTGCCTCAGTGCAAGACTTTTTTCCTTGTAGTTTTTATATTTCTTCTTTTTTTTAATCTACTGTATTTTAGTAAGGTTTGAGGAGGAAACAGTCATTAACACACGAGTTCATTTACCCTTTCTTTGACCACAAATTTCTTTCTACTATCTTCCAGTACTTTCTTAAGATACTTGGCCTGTTGGTTTTCAGTTTCTTGATGCTACTATATACCTATTAGTTTCCCTCTTTCACGTCTTTTCCAGATTTCATTGGGAGTTTTCAGCATGAATGACAGTATGTCCTTTTCGCCCTGTTGATCTAGGCCTTTTCCTGATTATATCAATGTTTGCTTCCAAATATTAATCCTACCTTTGGGGATGGAAGTATATGGTGCCTATTATTCAGATAAACATTGGATAACATGGCAAAAATTATTAGGTATCTTGTCTCCTAGCTTCTCTACTTCTTACTCATCCCTCTCCACTCCTGTAAGGCAGAAAACTCTCAGATGGTCCTTTAGAAGGGCTTCACCTCTGCTTTTCAAACTTTAATGGGCATAAGTAGCACTAGAGGGAGCCAGTTATAAATGTAGAATCCCAGACTTCACACCCAGAAAATGGAGAACATACTCTGGAATCTATAAATTTTAAAGAAGGCCCACGTCAAATCTGGGGCAATGCCAGCCTCAAATGACTAATGCAGGGATGGGCAAGGACTGAAAGTACCACCCTAAGAATATTTAGTAATCACAAAGAGGAAACAGTAAGTACCTTTACCACGAAGAGATATGGTGGTCACCATCTTGACTAAGGGGATACACTTAGCAGAATTACTAATGTGACAAAGTGACTGATGTAATGCACTGAAATGAACACTCTACCACTTAATATTTGTCAAAAATCTGAACACAGATTTCTTTTTTTAGAAAATCAGATAAGGTCCCCATGCATTTTGATGTCATAGTGATTTTAAACACAATGGCTTAAGGGGCATGATCAATACTTAGAAACTTTCAGTTTCCTTCTAATATAGACTCTCTTATGCTCTGGAAACAATCAGGGCTCTTACGTAGTTCTATTGGAATCCTACATCCTCCTTCTACAAATTTCACCAGCTGGGACTTTGTTGTATGAAAAGAATGAGCATTGTCTCTGACTTTTTATTTCTTATCTTTCTGTGAAGTATGTCTGTTGCCAAGGTCATTTTTATTGCTTTATTAGATTCTTTGATATAATCTGTCAGAAATATTCTTTGCAAATATCTTTTCACAGTGTGTGGCTTGCCTTTTAAAACAAGTTTTTGGGGAAGTAATTCACATACTGTAAGATTCACCCATTTAAAGTATACTTTAAATTTGCTTATTTTGGAGTTTTCATAAAAGTGGAATTATACAATATACAGTCTCCTGTAATGGCTTTTTTTACTTAGCATAATGTTTTCAAGTTTCATCCCCTTTACACTATGGATGGTTAACTTTGTTTTGCTATGTGTTGTATATATTTTGAGTTTCGATTTGGTCAAATATATTGGTTTTTCTTAAGATTTCTGATTTTTCTATCTTATTTAAGAAATTCTTCTCTTTCCTTGAGTTATAAAGATATTTTCTAATAATTTCAAGTTTGTTTTTTCATATTTAAATTGTCTGCTGTTTACTTGGTATTCTATGTCACACAGAGATTTAATTCTCTTCCACATGGATAGTCAATTGTTCAGCACTACTTACTGAATATTCCACCAATCCCTCCGTGTTTTGTAATGCTATGTTTATTATATAACAAGGTCTCATATATGTTTAGGTCTGTTTTCCTCTCCCTGTGCCATTATGATAGCTTTATAGTTAATCTTCATTACCTTTATAATAAAATAGCTTTATAATAAAATCTGCTATTTCCTCTCCGTTTCCAGAACCAAATTTGCTATTAACAACTATAGGGATCGTTTTTTAAGTTCCATTAAAATATCCTGTTAGAATTTTGTTGGAAATTGCATTGAATTCATAATTTGGGAAGAATCAACATTTTAACCATCATTTAAATAAACATGGAATATATTACCTCTTATTCTACCTGTTTTACTTCATAGTCCTCCCTTTCCCCATGCTCAGGAGTAAACCCTGAGGTAAGAATTTGAGTGCAAGAACCTTATTTGAGAGGTAATCCCAGGAAAAAGCTATCAGCAATTGAAGCTTAATTCTACTGAGGTATCCTGAGAAATTCTGCAGAACAGATGCCTCAGAGTCATCCCACCTGAGGAGTGAGAAGCTGGGATATTTATACAACTCCTTTTGGCCACGGATTAAGGGCTCCCAGCAATTATTAATTCCCCAGCTCCTTCAGCCCACCGACATGGAAGATGGGCCAGCATGCCTGGAAATGCTAAGTACCAAGGAGTACCAACAATTTATGTTAAACTACCAAAGGATCTTTTGAAAACTCATATGTATGTAAGCATGTCTTTCTCCTAACGTCTTCTACTATAGAGAAATCCAAAATTGTTGGCATGGACAAGTTTCTCCACATCGGTTACCAGCTCCTTTCTTGCCTCACCCTGCTGCTACCTCCTTTCCCAGGAAGTTTAATCTCTAGCCATGTTGAACTACTGTCCATCTGTTCCCTTAGAAGCAGCTTGATTCTGTCAAACCCTAACCTCTTCGCATTTGTTGTTTTCTCTGCCACTACTGCCCTTCCCCTAGTCTCCTCCTAGAGAACCCTTTCTAAAAAAGAGTGGTTAGAGACATGGGCATTGGCAAAAGAGCTAGAATCAAAACTCAGTTCTAATGTAGCCAGCATTTGCTTTGCTTAGTAGGAAATGCAAGATGACAGGATATAGAGAGGTGAGTGTAAAGTTGAATAGCCCTGAGGGTCTTTGAGAGAAAACAATGGAACATTGGGGAAAAATAAGAGGTTTAAGGGGGGTTGAGGGGATTTTCTACCTAAGCTGTGGTGTTTTTCTTTATTGTTTTTCCATGGAAATTATGGAAAAAATTATTTGTCAACAAAAAAAAAACCTCCTCCAATACTTATTTGGGCAAGTTACTTAATCTTTCTAAAGTTCAGTTTCCTTATTTATATAATGGAAATATACTTACTTTTACCTTATCAAACTACTGCGAGGATATATTAGTTATCTATTGCTGCATAACACATTACCTTCAAATGTGGTGAGTTGTAACAACAAAAAAAATATTTACTATCTTAAGCAGTTTCTGTGATTTCAGGGGAAGCATAGTTTATCGATTCTAGCACAGGGTCTCTCCATGAGGCTGCAGTTAAGATGTCAGCTGGGGCTCTGGTCATCTGAAGGTTTGACTGGGGCTGAAAGATTGGCCTCCAAGATGACACAGTCACATGACTGGCAAGTTGGTGCTGGTTTTAGATAGGAGGCCTCAGTTTCACATCATCTAGGTCTTTTAATAGTAATTGAGTGTCTCCATAGAGTAGTAGCTGCCTTTCTCTAGAGCAGGTGACCCAAGGGAGATGCTGTATATGTCTTTTGTGACCAAGCTTTGGAAGTCACACATTGTGATTCTGCCGTGCTCTATTGGGTCACAGGCCAAAAATGATTGGAAGGGGACTATACAAAGGCATGAATACAGGAGGTGAGAATCATTTGGGGCCATTATGGAGTTTAGCTACCACAAAGACTTACAGGAAACATGCTCAGAACACAGTGTTTTCAAATAATAGCGTTTTATTATCACTCATTTTTTTTGACCCTCTGCACAAACATTATCTTTGAGAAGCCTTCCGAACCACCATAGTCAGTTATGAAATAGTTTGGCAAAAAAGTAAAAATTGAATCTGTTCAAACTTTTGTTATTCTTCAAGATAATGATTTGATATTTGAAGAACTCATACTGCTCAACGTCAAAAAACAATGTTTAAAAAATGGACAGAAGACATAGAGATGGCCAAGACATGAAAAGATCATCAACATCACTAACCAGTAGTGAAATACTAATCAAAACCACAATAAAATATTACCTCACCCCTGTCAGAATGGTTATTATCAAATAATCAACAAACGGCAAGCAATGGTGAGGATGTAAAGAAAAAGGAGCCATCATGCATTGCTGGTGGGATTGCAAATGGGCACAGCCACTGAAAAAAACAGTATGGAGGTTTCTCAAAAAATTAAAAATAGAACTACCCAGTAATTCTACTTCTGTATTTATCCAAAGAATTCCTAAACATTAATTTGAAAAGATATATGCACCCCTACATTCATTGCAGCATTATTTTACAATAGCCAAGATATGGAAACAAACTAAGTGTACATTAATAGACAAATGGATAAAGATGTGATACATATATGCAATGGAATGTTATTTGGCTACTTAAAAAAATGACATCTTGCCATTTACAACAATATGCATGTTGTAATCTTGCCATTTACAACAATATGGGTCCCCCAGAGGGCATTATGCTAAGTGAAATCTAAAAAAGATAAAAAACTCATACAGAGAAAAAATACTGAGGTTCACTAGATGGTAGGGGGTTGGGGGTTGGGGGCTGGGTGAAAAAGGTAAAAAATATTAAGAAGTACAAATTGCCAGTTATAAAAATAGTCATGGGTATGTAAAGTACAGCATAGGGAATATAGTCAATAATATTGTAATAACTATGTATAATCCCAGGCAGATACTAGACTAGTCAGGGGGTATCACTTCATAAGGTATATAAATGTCTAATCATTCACTATGTTGTAACCTGAAACTAATATAATGTTGTATGTCATCTCTAATTGAAAAATAAATTTTTTAAAAAGATCATGATTTAAGGCATTGAGGGGAGGGCAATTGTTATCATCATTAAGTTCTTTTAGCTGGTCCAGGCTTTCCTACCTTGCCTGTTGTGGAAAAATCCCCAAAGCTCCAAAAAATCAGACCAGAGAAAACCAAGCAGTTCACTCAGACAGGAGAATTCAAAATTTATTATACGCAGTCCCAGATGAGCTAGTGCTCTGAAGATCTGGGCAGGTTCTCAGTGGAAACATCTCTTTATATAGGAAAAGTTTTACACAAGCTGATTGGTCAGCTTGAACATAAAATGTTATATACAGCAGGAGTTGCTATGCAGATTTCAAGTAGTAACAGACAGAAGGGCATGAGTTGCTACAGGCAACCAGTAAGCACAGATAGTTACAAGGAGGGAGAGCTGCTGGAGTACACAGTTACATTTGTAAGTTGAGCACAGTGCAAGGGAGCTCTTGCAGGAGTTCTTGTATGCAACAAGCCTATCTGCAGAAAGCAAGCATATTTACAAAAGCAGAAAGCTGATTAGTTTTTAATGAAATTCCCCATATTTCTTCATCATTCCCCCTTTTGATGTCTATTTAAATTCTTTTAGGGCATCGCCTTTCTGATTTCCTTCTTGATTTCTCTGGACTAGAGACTTATAATTACATAAAGGTCTCCACTGCGGTTTTTCTTTTTCCTATGGCCTTAAGCATTTGTATATAAAGGATCTTCTCTTTGACTCTTGCTGTCTTATATTTTACTCCTGATAATGACAGCTTGTTCCTTCTAGGCTGTGATCTGTATTTTCTCCCTTTTTCTCTTTTGTATATACCTTTCCAAGGGAGCTTCTCCCACCTTATATACATGCTTTCCTATACCTAGGTTCCCATTCAGGTGCCACTTGCTATATCCATCAAGTGGTAAATCCTGTCATGTCCAGCGCAGCTCTGTAAAATATACCCTTACTACCTCTAAGTTAGTGCATTGCCTCTGAAAGTAAAGAACCTTTAAAGAGGTTATCAGGGTCCTATTCATGCTGTACTTGTATGGGCATATGTGGAAGTTCTATTATCTGTTCAGCGAGGTCCCTAACTGCCTGACCCTAGTCATCTACCTATATTTGATAGTTAATGAGACTGACTTTCTTATATACGCCTCCATCTGCTGCTAACAACTACTCTAGCGCCAATCTGTTCTGGTAGTTGACATTTCTCATCTGAGTCTGTTCATGTGCAAGGAGGGTCAAGGTTTTCCTGCTTTCATCCTAAAACTGCTTGCAATTGGATGCAAATGGGGGTACGGTTCTTTAATACCTATCCTCTAAGTGGCAGGCCCACAGTATTGGTTTATTCATTCTGGGGGCCATTTATTCTCTCTCTGGTGGTATTTAACTTGTCTCACCACCTAAATTTCTATCTTGCCTTATGGCACTATTTCCAGAGCACAAACTTCCTGGCTTAATTTGTTACCTTTGCATCCTTTACCTCTCTGAACCTATAATTACATTTGGCTTTTGACGCTTTTTCAGACTACTTCAATTTACTATAGTTTCCACTCTTTGAATTTCTCTTGCTGCCTATTCTAAGAGTTGTCGGACTGGATGATTAAGCTGTTTCCCTGTTTTCAGAGTTAAGAGGATAAGGAAGATTTTATCACGCCATTTACATAATTTTCCTTTTTAATTCCTAGGGAGGCAGATATAGGCTATGCTTCTACAAATCTATAAAACCCATGTGGGGCTGTTCAATCTTGGACCCTGGCTGGTTCTGCCAGACACTAATAAGCTCTGAAAATCTAGCTAATAAATTTACTTTTCTGTTTTACCTTTACCTTTCACTTGCATGCTTCATTTAAATTTTTGACCAACCTTGTGAGTTCTTTCTACCTCCAGCTTGGCAGTATTGTTCTATATAATATGTCTTAAAATCTATTAATCACCACTAATGGTATGTGGGACTGTTATTTCTGGCACTGCCAGGGTGGGAACCAGTTTTGTAGTTTCCTCAGGCTACCTGCTCCTTACTAGAGCTCCCCCATATACATAGCAGAAAGTGATATTTAGGGAGTGAGCTATTCCTTTGACTATTCTAAGAAACAAGTTTTTGTTTGGTTGCAACACTGGGAGCTGGGGCCCGGTTATTTCTTTGAAAAAGGACTTATAAACCTAGTAAACTTGAGTTATATCCTCTAATAGTAGACTTCTCCTGAGAATACAAATTTAAACATAGAGATCTGGTCCTGTCCCATCAATACCAAATGTTAATACTTCCTCAAAATTCCAACAGGGATTATAGAGGTTATTCTTTACTGAGTTACACACATGTTTGGTGCAACTCGATAAAGCTACTCCTTTTCCTAGATACTCCCCTTTCTTATTAGTGTTGCCTTTCTCCTAAGTAGCCCATAAAATACAAGACCAATAGGCACCACTTGTTCCATAAGAAGTGCATGGGGACATATATACTTTTCTTTTGTCCTGTAGCTTTATTCCTAACTGAGGGATCCATAAGATCTCCCTTCCTGTCCTTGGCTCTGGCTTACAGTAGCACAAGCATCAAATCTTAGGGTTATCTAAATCTGTTTACAAAATGAAGTGCTAGATATTAATTCAGTACTAGTAGATTTCAATAATGTTATTTAAATCTATTTTAATATACTAATTCCTTTCTTAAATCTCCCTCTTACATTCTCAAAACTTTATGAATGTGCCTTACAATCTGAAGTTTGGCCAACACTTCAAAAGATTGTGAATTTTCATTTCCATTTACAGACTATTCAATACTTTATTCCTGTATCTCCTTAATTATTTCTTCCTTATATGTACCCTTTTCCTTTCCTACTTGGCAAGGTTTGGCTTTGTGTCTAAGGATCCTTTCGTGGTCTATGTACAGCTTTAGTCTAGTAATAACTACTTTGCTGGGGTGAATGCTCACATGAACAGTTATGTTATTAGCCTTCTCCCGCTGTACTCGTTCAATGTAGATGACATATTTCTTCCTATAAACCCTGACCGCCTTGCTAATTTGCTGCCCTGAACTTCATCACCTTTTCCAATGGGCAGGGATTGAACATTGTACTTCAATCTCAGCTCTTCGGAAAGAGGAAGACATCATTGAGCTGCACTATGATTTAATTAAAACTCTAGAAGTTACGTATTTTATCTAGCAGATGAATCAAGAATTGCCCTTACATTTTATCCTATTCTGGGCTAATATGGTCTTGCCTGTCTATCTTCCCCTGTGGTCCCTCAAGGCTTCCCTTATTTCAGAACTGTTTTAGTGAGGGAGGTTCATATGAGTTGTAACATGCATAAGGCTGATTACCTATTGAGTCTAGATATAGGTACAGGTACCTTTTTGAGTTCTCTGACATTTATAGTAGCTATAGAAAATTCTCTGACCCCATTGCCCTTTAGTGACTTGGATGTACAACTTAGTTTTCTCCTCTAAATTCCCTCCTTCCCCAATGTCTCTAATTATAAGAAGTCCTACGATGATATTCCTCAGGCTTCGGCCGTGCGTAGACCAGCCAGCTTCTGGCTTGTGGCTGAAGCAGGGCATGTTGTCTTTGTATGAACCGGTGAAATCCGTCTGCACCGTCTGCGAAGGGTGTTTTCCGTAGGAGTTAACTGGGATGAATATCTGGACAGTCCAAATAGCTGATCCTTATGCTTAACCACACTAACAAACCAGGCAAGACTGAGAGAATCTAATTGAATTAGTAGTATTTTAGTTGATTTTATAGACAAATGTACCTGAACTGGATACAGCAGTACATAATTCAATAACAACTACCTTACAGAATGTGTCATATTGGGCTAAACCCTTTATAAAATTCGACAATCTTATATTCTAATAACACCTACTATGTTGGACCAATGAACACTTCGGCTAAACCAAATTATAAAACGCATTTTAGCAGATATTTTACACAGTATTTTCAATTCTGACTCTAGGTTGCTTTAATTTAAGGTAATACACTGGATTAAAATTTATAGTACTCTTTCTTGGTGCCAATCTTTTACAACATAGGTTACCTGTATAGCTTGGTTGAAACAGCTTCTCCTTCCAATCTTTAACCTATACCTTCTCTTCTGGCTGACAGGGGTGTACTTAATTCCTCAAGAGGGTAGAGGCTCTTTCTAAAGTTTCTCTAGTGATGTGGCAGGGGATTCTCCCTAAGACCTGAACATGTGGGGGCATTTTCAAGGTTTACTATTAATCTAGGACTTTTCTTCTCCTAACTTCCTTACCATTGGAGGTTTTTGTGGGCCCCTTCTAGCATAGGATGACCTTGGTGTCTTTACAGGTAGACCTAAAACCCCCACTCCCTTAGCTAATTTTTCCTGCCTAATTATTTTCTACAAGCCATGAGCCCCTTATTAATACTCATATGGATGTTGAGGGACTGGAGGTCTCTTCTTCTATATCTGCTTCCTGCTGAGAATGGCCGGAGTTCCTACCTACTGGGGTTTCATGGAGCTCTTTCCCTTTTCCTACCTTAATTAAGTCAGGGTGTTAGGTTTCCTGATAAAGCTAGCTATGGTGGTTCCATGGGTCCGGTCCATGCATTTAGCTTTCCCTAAACTTTGCAGCCTTTTAGTCATGTGGAGCTTCTTTTCCCCTTGCCATTTATAACTCCCCCATTTGGTGAAAGGCCCTAAGTATGTGCAAGGTAACAAAGGCATACCTTGAGCTTTGTTGATGTTAGCCTGTTTCCCTTCAGCCCGTTGTTATGCCTGGATGAGTGCCCATAGTTCAGTCTGTTGTGATGACCAGCTCTGTAGCAGAGCCTTAACTCTGATTGCCTCACCAGCAGTTGTTATTGCGTAGCTGGCTTCATGCTGTCCTCTATGAATGAAGCTGCTCCCATGGAATATCTACTATAAAAGTCAATGATTGGCCCCCTACTTCTATTGCAACTGTAAGTTGCTGGGGGTCTAGGAACAGGGAGCCTGATAATCCCTAGACTGACTATTCTTTGGCCTGGTCAATGAGCTTTTTTGGATGACTGGCTCAGGCTGGTACTTTCCTTTACAAGCTTGGTTGAATTTTTCTGGTCTCTCATGGTGGGGACCCTCATTCTTCCAATGTCCCCATGTCCTGTCTCCTTACGGTAGGCACAGGGGTCACACAGAATAGTGGAGGTCTCCTTCTGGTCTCTCTCTTTCAGGGGGGAGCAATAGTCTGTTGTTCTAGACCTGACTTTCCTGTTGCAGCTATTAACAAGAACATGTTCACCCCTTTGGCCTTCTGGTCGCGGTTTTCAAACACCTCGTTTGTGACCTTCAGTAGCTGGGTGTTGTTCATCTCAGCAAAGCCCTCTAGTTATCAAAGTTTGCAGCAGATATCGGTGGAGGATTGGGCCACAAATGCTGCATTAACCATATACTGATTTCCTCATGCTTCGGGGTCAAAAGGGGTATACACCAGTATGCCTTGCATAATCTCTCATAGAACTCTATGGGCAACTCCTCTGGTCTCTGGTGTATCTATGCCATTCTTGACATGCCTGTTGGCTTCCCAGCTCCAGCCTTTGCCTTTAATTTGGATTTTTCATGTATTCTATGTGATGGGGATTTTATAAGCTCCCTAAGAAAAGGCTTTTCTATTATCATTAGGACCTCGCCCTTCTTAAAGGGCAGGTCTTCACCATCATTCCCAGGAAAATCACAAAGAGTCTGTACGTATTCTGATACGCTTAGATACTTAGGTGCAGGCTCCATCAGGGTGGTGGTGTTCAAGTAGTGAGTTTTATAAAACTCCAGTAGGGCTGGCAAGCTATCAAACTCCAGGTCCCTGATCTTAAATAAGTGTTTGGATAGCGAGTTGATAAGGTAGTGGGAAACTTGTGCATTTTAAGATACAGACAGCATGTAGTTCCTAGAGAAGGCGGAGGAATCATGGACTAGGCACATGCCATGGAGCTGGCCCTAGAGCCAGGCCTGCGTCTCCTCCTAAGACACTTGCCCATATACCAGGCAGAGTGATTTGAGGAGTCGAACTTAAATGAGACAGAGGGCATAGTGCCAGGCTGGGGCTCTGGGATGATCAGGGGTGGGAAAGGTGATGATGGTGGAAGCCTGTCCGGCAATTGATAGTAAAGTGGCCTCGCGGGGGTTGACAGAGCTACTGAGCTGTACAGCTGTTGGAAGTTAGTTTCTTCCTTGAGGCCCCCTTGGTGGATTAATTTTGCTGACACCTTGTTCTTATGCCTAACCAATCAGGCTACAAATTCCTTACTCTGTCCCTGCCTATTTGCATTGAACCAAACCAAGGGAGCACCAGAAGCTGCCTGCAACCACGTCTATGTATGGAACTTGGTCTAGATATCCTGGGGTCCCTGTTACTATCCAATATACTGCTCTCACTGTGGGGAGGTCTAGGGTCCTTTCCAGGGGCTAACCTACCCCTAAAGCGAGCCATTTGAGCTCACAAATATGAAGCCTTCCCGAAGCCGGCATGACCCTATACTCCTCTAAGAAACCGTCCTTAAAGTTTTCCAACATACAATCTAAGACAGTTGGCTTAGAGGAACTTTTCCCCATATTTGCAAGAAACTTCCTTTGGAAATTAGGTGCAGAGGCTGATGTCAGTATACCCTCTAAAGCTCCAGACACCTGGTTAAAGCAACACAAAACACCAAAATTAATTTGTTGACATACAAAATTCTAGTTTTCTATTCAGAAAACCTTTTCATAGCAGACCAGTAATCTTAGCACAATTCCAATTTTATATCAGCTTCCTTTCGACACTTAAATTTCCAACCTTGTTTAGCTTAATTATGTAAAATTTCTCAAGATCTCTTCCAACAGCCTTCTTTTACACTTTTCCTCTCAGAAAATCCCTCTCAAAGTTTCCCTTCACAAACCTTCTACTACTTCCAGGAACCTCCTTTCACACATTTTTTTACTCCCTCAGTTTGCCTCTTTTAACTCCTTCAGCAACCACCTCTGAGGCAAATATCTTTCTTTTACCTTCAGTCTAAGTTTCCATTCTTTATAACTTTTGTTACCAAAACACTTTCCTTTCTGCTTACTCAAGCCTTCTTTGACATGCCTTATTCCTTCATGTAGATCTGAGGTACCTCCCGCACCTCCCATGACAGACAACTATCAAGCCACAAGGGGGATGGGAAGGATTGGGAAATTGGAGGGGACGCCACTCACTTCCCTCACAGGAATTTAAGGTGCCTCTTAGCATTGGTGAGTCGGTGTAAACCTATGACCCAGACCACTGGAGTAGACTCCTCATGGAGATCCAGTGGGGCCACCACAAGCCAAATGAGGATCACCACGGAACCATAGATCAGAGCTCAGCTCTTGCTTCTCTAGTAAGCTACATCTCAGTCAGTCAACATTTACTCTTTCACACACTTGCCGCCATTCCTCAATGTGCGTGCTAGTGAGCAAGCAGCTGCTTCTCCTTAATTCGTGGAGGACAACTGGTTGCCCTCTGGAGGATAACAGAATTCCCTTTACTTAGTGTTGACCCACTTATTCCGCCCTGCAATGGTGATGCAAAGACAAACAAGGGTGCGGAGACTCTTCAAAGAGGAGACCATTCAGGCACTCTTCTGGCTGTGTCCCCTCTCAGGGAGCATAAGTGACGCTTAGCTGTAGCTTTGTAACACACGATCGGACACTAGTCCGATGCCACCATAGACCATGTGCCATTCACCACGAACCCGCAGAATGAGCCCAAATGAACCCCATGGCCTTTAGGGGACCTTAAGGGTGCCCAGCCGTGGGGCTACAAACTCATACCTTACCAGCAGGTTGGTAAAGACACTCATTCACTCACACAATCACAAATCAGGCTAAAACATCGCTCCTCCCCCACCAGTGTACACGCAGGTTTTACCCTTGGCTAGTGAGTCTGTACCTTAACCTAACACCTCCCCCAATAGGAAGACTCCTAGCCTCTGTCCCCATAGAGACTCCTAATGAACCTGCCTATTATCCCTCAGGCTTCCTGAAAATAAGGAGGTGTTCCTTCTCTTCCCTCTGACAGAGGGGCTGGTTTAGGGGCTGTCCCCGGACCTAAGACTGAGTGCTCTGACTTTACTTTACCTTCCTTATTTTTTGGTTCCTCATTCCCAATTATCTTACTCCTTAATTTACTTTTTCTTTACCTCTAATCTGGCACCTATAATCATGTCAAAATCAATAATAACAAGCTCAAAAACATAAATATATTAAAACTTGGTTCTTTAAAAATAAAATAAACTATAACTAAATATAAAATAATCATTAATTATATACTTTAATCGTACCTTTTCTGATGTTCTTGCAGCCGCTTCTGGTGAATTTAGTCCTTCTCTCCCATGAGTCCAGTTGGTGGCTCGGCCACGCTGGGGAGTCCGGGTACCAATCTGAAAGAACATAAAATATCCAGGTGATGCGCCTCCTCAGTTGTCTCGGTTCCCGTTTGCCTCAGCCAGGCCGTGCCACTGGTCCCGTGGCTCAAGGGGCTGCTGTGGTTGGAATCTCGCTGGGGCCTCCAAAAATGTTGTGGAAAAATCCCCAAAGCTCCAAAAATCAGACCAGCCAAAAACCAAGCAGTTCACTCAGAGAGAAGAATCCAAAATTTATTATATGCAGTCCTGGACCCCAGATGAGCTAGTGCTCTGAAGATCTGGGCAGGTTTTCAGTGGAAACATCTTTATATAGGAAAAGCTTTACACAAGCTGATTGGTCAGCTTGAACATAAACTGTTACATACAGCAGGAGTTGCTATGCAGATTTCAAGTAGTAACAGACCGAAGGGCTGGAGTTGCTATGGGCAACCAGTAAACACAGATTGTTACAGGGAGGGAAAGCTGCTGGAGTACAAACAGTTACATTTATAAGTCGAGCATAGTGCAAGGGAGCTCTTGCAGGAGCTCCTACATGCAATAAGCCTATCTGCAGAAAGCAAGCATATTTACAAAAGCAGAAAGCTGATTAATTTTTAATGAAATTCCCCAAATTTCATCATTCCCAAACCCCCAAACGCCACAGCCAACCACATTCACCTCTTAAATAATTGGAAGAAAATTAGACTTCATGGAAATTAAAGCATTCTGCTCCATAAAAGACACCCTTAACAAAATGAAAATGCACCCCCCCCCCACCCCCAGACTGGGAGTACACATTCCCAATGCATATATCCAGGAAACAACTCATACTCAAAATACGTAAAGAATTCACTTAACCCAGTAATAAAATACAAACATAATCAGTAGGGAAATGGGAATTAAAACAATGGGAAACCACTATGTACCCAGGAGAATGGTTAAAGAGTGACACTATCAAGTGCTGATGAGGATATGGAGCAACTGGCATTCTCATATACCGCAGGCAGGTGTATAAAAAGGCACAGCCGCTTTGGAAAACTGTTTGATGAGTTCTTACAATGATAAAAATACATGTACCATATAACCAGGCAATTCCACTCTAAGTATTGACCCAAGAGAAATTAAAACATATGATCACTCAAAGACTTATACATCAATGTTTATAGGAGTTTATACATAATAGCCCCCAAATAGAAACAACTCAAATGTCCATCAACTAGTAAATGGATAAACAAATTATGTCCAAACTGTGCAAAACTATACTCATCAACAACAAGGAATAACCTACTGATATGTATAGCAAGGTAAATACATCTCAAATTCATTATGCTAACTCCATTTATATAAATTTCAAGAAAAGACAGGGCTTATCTGTGGCCGTCAGAATCAAATCAGTGGTTGTCTGAGACCAGGGGTGGAGATGTGACTGCAAAGGGGCCTCAGGGAATTTTCTGTGGTCATAGAAATGTTCAGTATCCTGATTAGGGGGCAATGATTCCGTAACTGTATACACCTGTCAAAACTCATTAAATTGTACATTTTATTATCTATTTTATTGTAAGGAAATTATACCTCCAAAAAAAAAAAAAGATTGGGGAAAAGCTTTTAAAGACCCTTGTTAAATGGATAACACATAGTATCTCAGATCACCCAGGAATAGGGTTGCTAGAATTAACAATAAAAAACAGGGAGCCTAGTTAAATTTGAATTACATCTAATTGTTTATGCATATGTACATAGATATGAAAGAAAAGCATTGTGTGGGATATATACTAAAATATTTGTTATTTAGAGGAAATAAATTTTAAGTGTCTAAATTACATTTTTCTTCATTCGATTATATCTTCCTGACCATTTGGTTTTCCTTAATAGTTCCTTATCTGTAGAATTTACTTATAAAGTTCTGTACACATACAGTCTATTTTCATTTACTTTGTATCATAGTTTCTACAGTGATCACATCTAACTTATTTAGTTATTTGTCTACAGGATATTCCTTAATGAGGAAACATGCTCAACATTAATTACTGTTATGAGCCAGTATACTGAACATGAACTAGAATAAAGTTAACAACCCTGAAAATTGCTCTTTGAACTTAGTTTGTTGAAGCAAATACCATATTTCATGGCATGATTAGCTTTTCCATTCTCTAGTATTATGCTGCATCTCTTGGTCAATAACTTTGGAAATATTGTTCATTGATAAAAAAGAACATTGGCATCGATTTTTATTCCTTTCTTTTTAACACTACACATAATGATTCAATCTGTCTCCATGCTGGAAGAGTAGTTAGTAATAACCATGTAAAAGAATCAAAATTCTTCATGAGATGAAATAATGTAGTCATGACAAGTGCTGCAATAATCACCCACTTCATGCCGGAATTTTTTTTCCTGTCCCTATTTAGAATAGCCTTAATACTTAAAGGATAAATTTTCCTCCATCAATCGTTTCTTTAGTGCATTCAACAGTTCCCTTAAGCAATGACGTGCTTCAATAAGTTTTCTCTCCTTTCAATTTGCATAATCCTATTCTAAAGAGATGATTGTAAATTGTGAACAAGAAATAAATATGTTCCCCTTAATGGATTATTTTAAAAGTCAGTAAGAATTTGGGGGAGGGGGCTTTTCCTTAGAATTCAAGTATGATTTCAGTGCTTCGAATAAACTGAGGATTCTCTAGACTCCATTTGTTAAAGAGAGCTAACTGGTTTTTGAATGCAAGAGAAATGAAGAATACTGAATGCCAACAAAATCGCAAAAATCCCTTAATTGTTCAGTTTGAACAGTATAAATGCTGGCGGCAAAAGAGAACAATTTCATGACAATTACTTCTTATAGTCAATAGGAAGGACATCAGAT
The DNA here is from genome assembly GCF_014176215.1 of Rousettus aegyptiacus. Taxonomy (NCBI): domain Eukaryota; kingdom Metazoa; phylum Chordata; class Mammalia; order Chiroptera; family Pteropodidae; genus Rousettus; species Rousettus aegyptiacus. Next base: position 23,184,031 of record NW_023416287.1, on the reverse strand, counting down.
GCTGTTTGAGCAGCATTAATCAGAATACAAGCAGGACAGCCAATTGCTTCCATACAATTATTCATGCTTTACTTCAACTTTGAATAAACAATATCTGCACCTTTATGCAAACTTCTACCAACATTTATATTTGTATTATCTACACCAAAAGCAGTACAATTTTCATCATTAACTCATAACTCAATGAGAAAATCTCTGCAAAAAAATTTGCTCATTTCTGAAGTCTCATTTAGAAGAGATTTTATTCAAAATAGCTTTACAAGTGAGCCTTTTCACAAGAAAAGTATTACACAAGCAAAAGGAACATTTTTCTGCATTGTAATTACTTGCATCCATGATGATTCCATAAAAAGATGAGCCATTTAGAGCTTTGATAATCACTGCAACAGTAAATGGAGTTATTACATTTTAAATTATTGCAGTAATTTTGTCCTGGCATTTGGAATTTTGCTGGCAACTTTGGAATTAGAAAATATTTCTGGTAGCAGTACATTCAAAGAGTTATTTGAGCTGAAAAACTGATGACAATGCACAGCATGGGAGGCCATTATAACTTCTGCTGTGGTGTTTTTTATTTTTTTCATTTAAATTTCTCTTAATCAAAATTTTGTTATTTTATTGCTTTCTTGATACAAGTTGAAGCAATTACACATCTTTTATGCTTAGCTGTTAGCATATCCTGGATCATATCTGACTTTCCACCATTTTCAATATTGAATGAACACTTGCATACTGTACAAAGTGCTTTGAAAGAATTTTTTCTCATTTAATAAATGTTTACTGTTCAGAAAAATTTTCATGAAATTCACACTTGCATTTGGGCATTTCAGGGTTCAAATATATACAAGTGAAAAGGAGATAACACAATTTATTTTCGACAAGATTGCAAGGCAATTCAAAGGGAAAAGAATAGTCTGTTCAAGAAATGGTGCTGAGACAACTGGATAGCCACATGCGAAAGAATGAAGTGAGACCCTTACCTCATATCAAATGCAAAAAATTAACTCAAAATGAATCAAATACCTTACCTTAATGTAAGAGCCAAAACTATTAAACTCTTAGGAGAAAACGTTAAATGTAGTTGTAAATTCTCATGAACTTGTATTAGGCAACAGTTTCTTAAATATAACACTTAAAGTACAAGCAACTAAAGAAAAAAATAGATAGAATATTATCAAAATTAAAAAATTTGTGCTTCAAAGGACACAAGAATCAGGAATATAAAAAGAGAATACACAGAATGGAGGAAAATTGCAAATCGTATATCTGATAAGGGACTTGTATCTATAATATATAAAGAACACAACTTAATAAAAAGACAACCTAATAAAAATAAGCAAAATATCTAAACAGACATTTCTCCAAAACGACATACAAATGGCTAATAAGTACATGAAAATATGCTCAACATCATTAGCTATCAGGGAAGTGCAAACCAAAACCATAGTGATGTTGGTGAGAACATGTGAAATTCTAATGCCAAGTTATAATGTTGTACACCTGAAATTTATATAATGTTATAAACCAATGTTACTACAATAAACAATGAAATGTAAATAAAACATAAAAAAGCACAATGAGATACCACTCACACCCATTAGGATGGAAATGATAAAAAAGATGGATAATCAGTATTGGCAAGGATGTGGAGAAACTGGAATTTAAATGGTGCAGCCATTTTAGAAAATAGTTTGGAAGTTCTTCAATAGGTTAAATACAGAAGATCTAGGTTATATACCTAAGAGAATTGAAAACATGTCCCCATAAAAACTTGTATATGAATGTTCATGGCAGTCTTATATAAAAAAGTGGAAAGAATCCAAATGTCCATCAACTGATAGATAAGAAAAATGTGATATATCCACATATGCAATGGAGTATTATACAACCATAAAATTTTTGGTACATGCTACAACACTGATGAGATTTGCAAACATGCTAAATAAGTCAATCACAAAGGACCACACATTGTATGATTGTGTCTACGTGAAATGTTCCGAATAGGCAAATTCATGGAGAAAGAAAGATTAGTTGTTGCCCAGTGCTGTGATGGTTGTGGAAAAATGGAGGAATGCCTGCTAAACGGTTAAAGGTTTCTTGTAGGGATGATGAAAATGCTCTAAAACTGGTTGTGGTGGTGATAGCACCACTTTGTGAATATACCCAAAGAACTGTAAAAAAAAAAAAAAAAAAAAATTGGTAACAACCATCACAATTAAAAAGGCAGCATTTGCTAAATCTCATGGCTGCGACATTGCGTTTGTCACAAGTCCAAACTCATAACTGATGGTAAATGAGAACTGAATTTTTTAAGGGTTGCAAACTTCGAACTTATGCAGGGAGGGGTGATGGGGGTGAGGGGTACGTATTGAACTGAGGATCTGGTGGGGAAAAAATATGAATTTCTCCTCTGTCTGTAAAGGAGAGCCGTACTTCTAAGGCACGATTTCCCTAAACAAAGCAAGAACTGATCTTAAACGTTTTGGGAAGCTTAGCGTTCAGGGAATGGCAGTTTCAGAAGCTCGAGAGTCCAGCAATTGACAGACTCCCAACTCTGTTAGTGAGGTCACTGTTGTAAGGTAACTGAAGACCCGCTTATTTAAAGCCTGGTCCCTGGTGTGAGGCACTTGCTGATTGGCTATTGCCTAAAGCGAGCAACTGGAGTGAGCCTGTCGCTGATTGGCTGATTTTCAGAGCCTTGTACTGATGTGAACTTATTTCTAAATAATGGAGGTTGCTTGTTCACGACTTTGAATTTGAGCCAAAAGTCTTTTCCTTTCTTAAATATGAGAAATAAGTACTTTTAATTTCTAGTCCTTTCTTTTGGTCTTCCCTCAGCTAAACCTGCTGGACAAACCGTAGGGATTGTCCAGATCTTTTATTCGTGTAAGTAGTGTTACCATTTAAGAGATTTAAAAGCCAATTACCTTGCCGGAAAAAAAAGCTCTAACATTTCTGTAATTAATTGCAAAAATATCAATACAGGACATTTAAGGTGTCCTGACAAAGTCAATACAAGACGCAGGAGAAAATCATTAATATATCCTGTATATACAGGACGCCTGACAACCCTATCTACGAAGTATTGCCCTGTTTTACACAAGAAAAGGCCGAGGCTTGGTGGGATTTAGTTTCTTGTATATGACCCTGCAGTCGAAAATGGGTCGAGCCAAGAAAGGAACGGAAAATGGTAGGGTTTCTCTGGGACCCTATGAACCCGTAAGATCCATGCCCTGCACACGACTGGGCGCGCACTGCTAACCTGAGTCGGCTAGAAATGGGCTGGATGTTTGAAGAGAGGGTCGCAGTTGATTAGCAGCGGGTGAGGATAGTAGCGAAATACCCTCTTGGGAGACCCCAGGAAGCAAGCAGGCAACTAGGGAGGTGCTCAGGTCCCCGCGCTGTCCCGGGACCGCAGCGGAAGCTTTCGCTGGAGGCCAAAGCCGGCTGGACAGGGCGGGGCCTCGAGGCGGGGCAGATGAAGGCCCCGCCTCCGGGCGCGCCCGTGTGCGTGGCTGGGGGCGTCGCAGAAAGTCCCACTCCATGATGCCGGGCCTGAGGACAGGGTCGAGCGGTGGCGTAGTAGCTGTCGCCCTGGGGACCCGGGCACCCAGCGTGCGGCTCCGTCGCCTCGCAGTTTAAGGAGAGCGCGGCCCTGCGGCTGCGAGCCCAGCGCCCCCATTCAAGGTCCTTGCACGCGTCCGACTCCGCCCCCATCCCCGACGTGCCCCCTCGCGCCGCACCCCCCGCCCACCCGGCACGCCCGGCCGCCCCGCCTGGCCGCAGTGGCCCTGGAGACGCCCGGGAGGCCTGTGCGACCCTCGCAGCGGCACCGTTCTCCGCCGCCCGCCGCCATGGATGTGTACCCCCCGCACCGGCTGGGGCTGCCCCGCGCTCGGTTTCCTGGTGGCCCTGGCCGCGGGTTACCCTCCGTCAGGTAACGCGGGGCGGAGGCTGAAGAGGGGCGGCCAGGCAGGGGGTTGCGAGCTCTTGGGGTCCGGCGACGCCTCCCGCCGCAGGGCGTGGCCCGACATGGCTTCCTTGCGGTTGATTTTTTCCTAAACGGCTCCCTAATGAATGTTTTCCCAGGAACAGGGCCAACTGTAGAGATTCCCATAGCGGCTCCCCATGAAGACCCCCTACTGTGACATCCCCACCCCCATAGAACGTTGTCCCCCGAGAAGGATTCTCCTGTAGAGAACCTCCATAGTGGTTTCTCTATGGAGAGCTCACTTGCCTGCCCCATAGATTATTGTTCCCAGAAACGGCTGTATAGAGAGACTCCCCTCACAAACAATAGCACCCCTGTATAGAACCCCCAATGGGTTTCCCTAGAAACGGCCTACCTATAATGCCCCCATCTTAGGTCTCCCCTAGAGTCTTTCCCCTTGACAGAGGCTTCCCTAAAGAGTACCCCACTCTTGCACTCTACATGCGCACAAATGCTGACAGCATCTTCCCTATTGCGCATTTCCTCACGTCCCCCTTCCCCAGCCTGCATCGCGACGCTCCCTCACTCCACAATGGGGAGCTCAGGTTTGGGGGAGCTGGAGGTTATTAGGGGCGCAGGAAAGAGAACTAACTGAATGGATAGGAAAAGAGATCCAGAATCCCCGAAGGCCGCGGACCCCAGACCCCTGAGCCTAGAGACAGAGTCCTCGGGTGCCACGGGTGTGGGGAGGGTCTCCGCCCCCTTTCAATAAAGGAAGATACGTTTTCGATTTCTGCTCCTTGTGCCTTTGGGCTGACCTTGATAGTCGGTATTATTTGCGATGGAGCTGGTATGGGGCCGCCTGCGGGGGTGGAGGTTGGAATGATGGAGGGGTTTCGGGAGAAACCGTTGAGAGAGAGGAAGCGAGAGAGAAAGAAATGGGCTTTGGTACTGCTAAACTGCCATTAACCAGGAGAGGTTTTTTGGTTTGCTTTTTCTGTATTCTAACGACTTAGCAAAGCAAATACGGTATTGTTGCCTTGAAATGAGATCGTCAACTTAAATGTTAGAAGGGCTTTTCCTATATCTTTGTTATGGTGCGTAAAGTCATTGTATGGTTAATGTTTTGCTCGCCAATCTTTTTTTGTTTTTGTTTTAACTAGATCAGATTTCTTAGAGATTCTAAATCTTAGAATCTTGTCCCTCTCTTTATTTACTGCCATTCCTTACCCTACCCCAGAAATTAATGCACTTATGTTGGATGAATAAAGGATGGGGGTGGTGAGGATAGATACCCATGGTTGCCTTTGGGAGTCCTAATTTGTTTCTTTTTGGCAGGTGACATTGCTTGAACTCCTCTTTGCCCTTTGTTGTAATTTCTTGGGTTTAGCTGCTTTATGGTAATCTCACCAAGCCATCCAAACATCCTAACATTTCTGTTAGCCAGTTTCACTGTTAGAAAGTATTTGAACTTTGTGTAGAATAGAAACTGCACAGAATAATTTAGAACTTGGAGTAGCCATCTATTAAATTTAGGCTTTGTGTAGAGGTGGAGTTCATCCCAGATCATATTGAGCTTAGGAATCTTGAGTCTTTGAAACTCTGGGGGGAAAAAAGAGTTTCCCAGTAAAATCCATCTCTAAAATAGCTACTGCCTTCCCTGTTTCTAATAACATGGCAGCGTGCAGCTTTTTTTTTTTTTAAGTAATTTTTTTTTTGTTCAAAAAGATAAATGTTGGCTAACTTTGCTAATACTCCAACTGTGAAAGTGGCTTGAGTAAAACTTGTTAATCTTCAGATGAGGGTAGTGCAGGAAACCCCAAGTCCTGGCTGTTTTATACCTTTAATACAAGAAATTTAGTAAAGGTTCCCCTCCTTTCCCCACCTCTGCATAACTGAACATACTTTTTTATTCAGGCCTTTCCCTGACTTTTGACACTGAATATTTCTAACAGGTTTGGTCTAAGCACTTTCCTGTCACCCATACTTGGCTTCTTTGTTGCTCTCTGACTCCTCAGTGATGAAAGAGGCAGGCCTAACTGGTGAAGTTACATTCCTAAAGACCCATAGATAGTACTTTGCCAGTATGTAGTTTAGCAGTGGTGTTCATTTTCACAGATGGGAAATAGAAATCAGGAGTTAAAATCTTGTTACTTACAACTAGAACATTTTTTTTTAAGGATATGGTAGTCATTAGTGCTGTCCATCAAATATTTTTGTTTTCTGTCTTCTGGGCATACTGTACAATTGTACTGGAAGTTGGGTATGGCCTTGTGAGTTGCTTTAGGTCAGTGAAATGTGGAGGAATGGTGTGTAATTTACCATTCTGTTATGGTAACTATTGGTGCTTCAAATAGTGGCTTGTCTGTCAGTCTAGGATCCAGAGCAAGTTTCCAGGTGACCCGTGTTTGGTGTGGAGAGTTTGTTTCATATCCTTGAAACAAACCTTTGTTGTTTCAAGCTACCAAGGTTTTGGAGTTACTGTGAAGGAATTATCATGACTTGTACTAGGGAACCAGTGGAAATCACTGAAATATGCTTTCCTACTTCAAAGTCTTTTTTTTTTTTTTTTTGAAGAGGGATCTGATCCTGCCCAGGGCTTGTTTAACAGTTTACATTTTACTGCCTGTTTATACAAATAATCCAACGTAGGTGTTGTAGGCTCAAACAAATAAAGAAGGCCCCTGCCCTCAAAGAGCTTTGGAAGTGGAAAGAGACAAAAATAGTAAAAATCATACTACAGAGTGGTGAGAAATAAGTACAGAAGAAGAAATAGGGCTGAAGGAACAATAATGTAAGAGGGCATAATTGATTTGGGGCTTAGCTGTTGGAAGAATGGAATTGCCATTTTCTGGAATAAGAGCAGGTTTGTGGAGAAAATAGAGTTCAATTTTGGCCTTGTTCATTTTGAGTTACCTAATACATATCCAGGTGGAGATATTGGATAGGCAGTTTAATATATTAGCCTGGAGTTCAGGGGAGAGATTGGGACTGGAGATACCATCCATACACTGATGACTCCCAAGTTTTTATTTAAAGCTGTGAGACTAGATATAGAGAAGGGGACCAACATCCAAGCTCTAGGATGTCCCATGTAGAAAAGATAAGTGTAGCAATGTCTTCTAAATTCTGAGAGAAAATGATTTCCTACCTCTGAGATAGGAGAAGAATCAAGGATAGTCATGGAAAGCCAAATGATAAATACTGTTGATGGACTGATGAGGACTAAGAATAGACTATTAGATTTGTTAATGCGGTAGTCATTGGTGACCTTGACAAGAAGGGTTTTGGTGCAATGGGTTCAAGAGAAAAGAGGAGGAGAGGAATTGAAGACAGGATAGATAGTCAGTGATTTTGTTTCAAGCAGAGTAATAGGGCTATGGCTGGAAGGGCATGAAGTGTTAGAGTTCTTTTTGTTTTTAGGTAGACAGACATCATAGCATGCTTGTAAGTTGAGAATGATGGAGTACAGGGAGGCAAACTGATTATTATAGAGAGAGAAGGGACCATTACAAGGGTGAAGTCCTTGAGCTGATGAGAGGGAATGGCATCAAGGACATAAATGGATATGTTGGCCTCAGGCTAGATTGGTGATTGGACAGTTCACCTGTGACAATTATATGGACCCAAATGCTGGCACATTGGTAACTTGGTGGTAGAAGAAAGTGAAAGGTCTCGTGATTACTTCTGTATTCTCAGCTAAATAAGAAGAGAATTCATAGGCTAAAAATGAAGAGTAGAGGAAGTATTGGCAAGTTTGAGGAGAAATATATAACATTCATCAGGAGAGTGGGGGAAAATGAGTTGAATAAGGAAATATTTTAGTATTGCCAGGCAGCACCAAGTACCCATTTAGTCTTTGCCATAAATTTAAGGTGAGACGCCTTTGACATGGTGATATGTTTTTTCTTCAGCTGTGTTGAGCTGCTTGGATGTATAGGCAGCTCAACTGCCTGGGAGGGAGTAGCTGAGGTAGGACAGAGGACATTATTGGAAGACAGGAGTGAAGGGACTGAAAGGTAAGGATAGTGGAAGGATTATCTCAGTGCATACTGAGATTATCTTAAGGTGAGAGTGGTGATAGTAAAAGAGACAATCATCCAGAAGCTAAAATCTTTAGACAACATGGAGGACTGAATGACATAGAGGTTTGTAGATGTTTGTAACAAGGATAGTGGGTGGTTATTATTCGAGGGCATGAAGAAATCCAAAATAAAATTTTTCAAAACCAAAGGATGCTAGTTTCCAGATTTAAAAGATACTCCAAGAATTCAGCACAATTAATTTTAAAATATCCATGCTAAGGCACAGCATCATAAAAATGTTCGCACCGTAAAAACTAAAGAATATCTACAAATCACATAGATAGGATGAGGAATTATAGGATTGTAGCCAGATTGGAAGCTAGAAGATAATGGAGCAAGCAGTGCCTCCTGAAAGGAAATGGATTCCCACTCAGAATTCCATATCTAGACAAACTCTCAGGCAGGCATGAGGGGAAGGATAAAGACATTTCACACATGCAAGATCTCAAAATTTGACTTTCTGTATAGCCTTTATAGAGAAACCACTGAAGGATGTACTCTAGCTAAACCATCTAATTAAGGGGTTCCTGTGCTGAGGCTCCTCTATACCATGTGCAGGTAGGATTTCTTCCTTGTTAAGGGACTCTTAAGGAAAGACCTTGGTTACCCCTAGAAAGTGCCAAAGGGCTGGGACCATTTTTTATTGCCATTTCCCACAGCTCTTGCCCTAGTGCTTAGGTTAGTGCCTGGCATATAGTCAGCACTCACTAAATATGAAATGTTATTGTTAGCCATTATGAAACACTGCTTGCAGTAATTATTTATTGAGTGAATAGGGAATAATTACAGGTGAAGCTGTGGGCTATGTTACATTTCATGGATGTTCAGAGAATGAAGAATCACAGTTGTGAGGTAGTTGGTGAGAAGGTGGTTCACAATAGTGATGGTCCACAGAAATCACTTAAGCCTCACAGAGGCACATGATTTTTATTGACCAGTTGCCAATATCCGTGGTTCTCTTTTGAGTTTACAGATCTACCGAAGTAATAATTGCAGTTGTAATACAGATGGTCCAGGCCCTGCCTTAAGAAAACTCAGAATGCAAAGCAAGATTCTGACCTTGTATGTCTGAAAATGTGAAGTTTCACCTCCAGTATACTTACTTGTTTGGATGATGGCCAGGGAGGCTTTGTGTGATGCCCGTAGAAGGAAAAAGTAATTGCTTAGTAAAGTTTTTATGGCCTTATTTCTGGCCCAAAGATCTAAGTATCTACCTTTTCACTTGTGTCAGGGATGACCATGTACTGAGAACTCTTATTTAGTGACTATTGTGGCTTTCATTAATTGTACACAATATCTTGACAATGTTTCCTAGCTCTTGGGTGCTTCTCTGATGTTCCAGTTTTTTGAGAGGGGGAGTGAGTGAGGTGTAGATGCCCTCAAGAGTTACATATCTTAAATTGTGTTTTTTTTTTTTTCTCTAAAATTAAAAGAAAGAAAAATCAAGAGTTTGAAACTTGGGTATTTAAAACTGTTGTCTGTGATTTTGAGCCCCAGTTTGAGGACGAAGTCGGCTCATTTGGCATACTTCGTGTTTTCGACTTCTTATTTTAAACATAATTTTAGATTTATAGATGAATTGCAGACATGGTACAGCGTGTTCCTATGTAGGTTTCACTGGGCTTCCTTTAATGTTAACATCTTATATATAACCATGGCGCATTTATCAAAACTAAGAAATTAATGTTGGTACGGTAGTTTACTTAGTAAACTTTTGTTTACTTGGAGTTTATTACTTTAGACTCTGGACTTCTCTGGTTTTTCCATTAATATCCTTTTTTTATTCCAAGATCCAGTCCAGGATTCCATGTTGAGTTTAGGTTTGGCATGCTTGTAATAGTCAAAGAAGTGATGGAAAGTGAATGCTTTTTGAATGAAGACTTCTGAAACTGACTTTACAAAGAGCAGATTGTGCGAGGAAATGCTCAGAGAAAGCTGAAGAAAAGGAAGAAAATGGAAAATAAAACGCTAACTGTAGAATAGCTCTAAAACAGGAAATCCCTGGAAAGGACTCCAGTGGGCCTGGCTTGCTCCTGGGTAAGTCATGATTGGATACTGTGGCTAAAAAGGGGCACAGTGTATGTTAACAGGGGACGTAGAAATGGAAAGCATTTTGAATGAAGTCTATTCAGGCATACGTCAGAGATATTGTGGATTCAGTTCCAGACTACCACAATAAAACAGATATTACAATAAAGTGAGTCATAATCATTTTTTTGGTTGAGGGTCTTGCCTTCAATTTGTAAAAAAAAATATCTGTGAAGCACAATAAAACAAGGTATGTCTGTACCTCAGAAAGCCCTGCTGTTCATTATCTGAGCCTGACATAATCCTGGTATTTGACTAGGAGAGCACAGAGAACTACAAATGCAAAAATCCTAGGTAAAACAATAGTGTGTTGAATCTAGAAGTATGGAAAAAACAGATTCATGCACAAGTAGAATTTGTCCCAGAAATGCAATAATTGTTTATTATTAGGAAATCTATTAACAGGCTAGAAGATGCCCCCCAAAATGTACTTTAAAATGTGACATTTCTGATTTAAATTAACTAACATAAAAAGGTTTCAGCTAATAAGATAAGCAAAAGAAATAATAATTTATTGCCTATATTATTGCAGTAGACTCTTAATTGGTCTCCCAGGTTCAACTCTTGTACCCCTTTGGTCTGTTTTCAGTACAGCAGATAGAGTGATCTTATTAAAATGTAACTCATCTCACACAAGTCATCCCTCTTTTCAAAGTTGAAAGCTCAAATCATCAGCTACAAAACTTAACTAATCTGATCCTTACCCTTCCCCCTTTTTGCCTTCATTTTCTACTACTCTCTCCTTCACTTATCTGTTCCAGCCACACAGATCTCAGGGACGCTCCTGCTTTAAGGCCTTCTTGTTTGCTGTGTAGCTTGCTCTCTTCCTTCAGGTCTTTATGTAAATGTCCTCTTGGTAAAGCCTTTCCTGATCTCTCTCTTTAAAACTGAAATCCACCCTCTTAGGACTCACAGCCCCTTCACCCGCCCCCATCACACCACAGGACAAATGTATTTTACTTATTTATTTTGTTTCTCTCTCCTTTCTCCACCTTGGCCACCATCCCCCAATTAAAACATGGGTTCTGAGATTTTGGTCCCAAGAATTTTTGCCCTTTTGTTCATTGTTAAGTCTCCGGTGCTCTCAAGAGGCAGTGTCTGGCACATAGTAGGTGCTCAGCTAAAACTTGATGAATTACAAGCAGTAAATATAGGAAAGGAAGAGATAAAAGTGCTATGATTCACTAGTTGGAAACCTATGACAATAGGCAAAACAATTAGGACTAGTAAGTAGCAAGTTGTTTGAAAAATGTAAGAGACTCAAGATGACATTCCTATGTATCAAAATACGTAGGAATCAGCCTAATAAATAATGTGTAAGACCTATATAAATAAAAACATAAAACGACAGAAAGGTATAAAACAGGAATGAATAGAGAGATATATGTTCCTGAGTGGGTAGCTCAGTACTGTCCACATTCAGTATGATAACAAGTCTTGTGAGAATTTTTATGGAACTTGACAAGCCTATTTTATACTTTGTCTTAAAGAAAAAATGTTCAATAAAAGCCATGGGATCTTTGGAACAATGATAGAAGGACTTGCCCTATCAGATATTAAAAATAATCCATATACTAGAAAGCCCAAGAGATAACATTAATACCTTTAAGTTCTAATTATATTTTTAAGTGTACTGTTTCTATGAGAATAGATAAATGGATCAATTGAAAATCCAAAAAATAGATCTAGCTATATATATAGCAATTTAGCATCTGCTAAAAGTGGCGTTCCATATCAGAAGTTTAAAAGGATCAGTATATGGTCTTGGGAACAATCAATTTTACTTTTGAGGAAAAAATACAGTTATATTCCTGCTTCACAAAGGTAAAAAACAAATTCCAGAGGAGCAAAGAGTTAAATATTTAACAAATACACGTACGTAATTGAAATGATTGGCATTTTATTATTATTTTTAATAGCAATGAGTGGAGAAGGCACAAAAGGAAGACCGAAAACCTCTAAGTTTAAAAGTAAAGATAGACTTAATTATATAAAACTTTTAAACTACTGCCTGAAAAAGATACTGTAAAGTCAAGAAGTTTGAAGAAAATATTTGCAACATATGGCCAAAACAACTTTTAAAATATGATGGAATATATAAATTGTTCAGGAAGAAATCCCAAATGACCAAATAGAAAATGGGCAAAAACATGAATATACATTCATAGATAAAGAAATGTAGGTGATTAATAAACATTTAACAACCTCCCTAGTGATTAGGGAGAATATAAATTATAACAATGAAAATTCTAATTATTAGACTACCTTTAGTTGAAGCATGATAACACATGGTTTAGAAAGTTGTGGGGGAACAGGTACTCTGGGAAATCGTAGGTGAATGTTTTAAGAAAACAATTTGGCAAGATCTATCAAAATTTAAAATGCAAATACCTATTAACCTGGCAGTGCTACTTTTAGGTCTCTACCTTCTAGAAACTTATGTATTTGTGCCAAAGATGGATATATAAGGTTGCCCATTGAACTATTGTTTGCTATTGCAAAACAATAAAAATCCTGAATGTTCAATCATAATGGCTGGTTAAATAAAAACAAATGAATGCAGCAGTTTTTAAAATGAGGTTGAGTTCTAGTAATAATTTCAACATCTCTTAAAGTATAATGTTAAGTGAAAAGAACATATTCTAGAGCTCTTACCTCATACCTCATTAATATGATTTTATGTAAAAACAATCCCCCCCCAAAAAAACTCACCCTAACTGTCTATTACTGAGAGATTCACACTATTGTTCACAGCACTTTTTTATAATGTGAATCAGATTGTTATGAGAATTCACTTGATACAACATTCAAAACACAGAGCATACAGAATATAAGGAGAATATATTTGTTTTAATTAATTTTGAAAATCAAAAGGTTAGCATAACTTATGGAGGAAAAACAGGCAAAAATAAAAGTTTCAACTTTTCCATCATTCATGAGGAACCAGGATAATGAAATACCAATAAGAAAATGCCCCTGGTTGTGTATATGGTAATTATAAAAGCAGTGAGTAGTGAACTGTTACATATAAATCAGAAGGTATAAGAACAGAATTTATTGTTTAGAATTTAAACATATCTGTGGCTTGCTTTATTGTCAGGAAGTCAGTGAGGTGTATCAGAGAAAATGTTCGGAATCAGGATACCTGGTTGCTCAGGTTCTGGTGCTGTTTATCTTTACTCAGTCTTGTGCTCTTGGGAAAATCGCTTCTTTTTAGGTCTTGTTTTCTTCATCTTGTCATCTGTCTGGATTCCGAGTGAATCTAAGGAAAGTTAGAAATATAGTATACAAGCAGCATATTTAACATAAACTGCATTATTGGTTCTTCTGAGTGTACCAAAGTTCCTTAAAGGAGGAACTTTGTAAAGTCATGGGACAAGAGGCCTTCTGCCCAGGATGTGCTTGCTGTGCTTGCTGTGCTCAGGTAGACTTGGAAGCTAGAAAGGAGTACTACTGCTATGCTTGGTGTATGTGTGTACTATTTAAAAAAAATTCTGGATGAATACATAAACTCATAATGGTGATCTTTGGAATAAGGTGCAATGAAGACTTTAGTTTTATATGTAATATTTCATTTTTTTCATCAAAAAAGGATAATAAATTAATATTTCACACACATAATTGAAAAAGGCACTAATGTAGATTAAAGCAAGTGTGTCAAAATGTTAATAGTGGTTAATTCTGAGTGCCGGGAATATGAGTGATTGTGGTTTTCTTTATACATACTTACCAGGTCTTTGTTTTTAATAGGTAAATACTTCATTAAGTGACAAGTTTAATGGTTCAGTAACAAATAACAGGCTATGTCTGATTAAAAATTAAATTTGGGAAGCAAGAAAATGTACAAAGGAAAAGGAGAACTGAATTTAGTTTTACCCATTTAACAAGAAAATAATAGATACTAGTTAGGATAATGTTTTACTCTGGGAAAAAGGAGGTCTTTCTACATTTTATTGCTTCCACTTTATTTGGTCAGGATACTTGTGGAAAAGAAACTCTTTTTGCTTCTCTGTTCAGTTAGTTATTGTCTTGGCTTTCCACAGCAGTGTTGGGGAAGCTGTTTGTCTCCTGGTCACATGACCTATTTATGCTTCTGTCACTGGCTTCTTATAAGTTTGAAAACCAAAGAGTTCATGGTAACCTTGGCAGTCAGTCAGCACACTGCCCAGATGGTTTGGGAAATGGGCCAAAGGACCAACTTGATGAAATATTTCTAGTGTAGAGAATGACTGCAAAGTCAGTCATATTAAATATGAAAACGTGAGAAGGACAGACAACCGTTTCCCAGAGAAAGAAGTTTTCTTACGCTAATTTTGATTGTCTTGCAGTTTCTTTTTTTGCCGCTTCTAAAGCCCTAAGTTACTCCTTATGTCCTGCTTAACTCCAGGCCCAGATTTTTATTGTGAAAATGTTCACACAATAAAGATGCAAAGAATGGTACAATGAATACTAGTTATACTACTTAGATTCACCAGTTTTTAACATTTTGCCATGTGTACATTATCTTTATCCTTTTCCTCATTTTTTTTTTCTGTTAAACCTTTTCAAGTAAGTTGCAGACATTATGATACTTCATTCCTAAGCATCATGCATCTGCTAAGAAAAAGGGCATTCTGCTATATAGCCACAGTAAGATTATCCTGCCTACGAAAGTTAACATTCATTCCTTACTATCATCAAATACCCAGGCCACATTCACAATTTCCCAGATGCCTCATGGATGTTTACCTGGTTTTTAAAAAATCATATTACATTTTGTACATTGCATTGCATTATTATTCTTTAATCTCTTTTATGTTAGAAAATTTTTCCTCTTTTTTGTTTTTGTTTTTAAGTGACATTGAATTTTTTAACTTAATTTTTAAAAATTGTGATAAAGTACACATAAAATTTAACCATTTTAACCATTTTTAAGTGTATGATTTAGTGGCCGTAAGTACATTTGCACTATTAGGCTGCAATCACTACTATCCATGAGTAGAACTCTTCATCTTGTGAGACTGAAATTCTGCCTATTAAACAAGAACTCCCCATTTTTTTCCCCCCAGCCTCTGGCATTCTACTTTCTGTCTCTATGAATTTAACTGTTCTAGGTATCTCATAAAAATGGAGTCCTACAATATTTGTCCTTTCATGACTGGCTTATTTCACTTACTATAATGCCCTCAAGATTCATCCATATTTTAGCATGTGTCAGAATTTCTGTCCTTTGTAAGATTGAATGATATGCCATTGTATGTATGTCCCACAGTTTATGTATTCCTCTGTTAATAGACAACTTATATTGCTTCTACCTTTTGACTGTTGTGAATAATGCAGCCATGAACATGGGTGTACAAGTATCTCTTCGAGTCCTTGCTTTCAGTTCTTTTGGGTATGTACCCAGAAGTGGAATTGCTGGATCTTATGGTAATTCCATTTTTAATTTTTTGAGGAACCTCCATATTGTTTTCCACAGTGCTATACTTTTTTTCATTCCCATCAACAGTGCACAAAGGTTACAATTTCTCCCCATCCTTGCTAACACTTGTTCTTTTCTTCCTTTTCCTTCCTTATTTTTTATTTTATTTTTTTTGACAGTAGTCATCCTAATTTGTATGGGAGTAGTATCTCTTTTGAGTTTTTGATTTGCATTTCTCTAATGATTAGTGATGTTGAGCCTGTTTTCATATGCTTATTGGTCATTTGTTTATCTTTGGAGAATGTCTATTTCTGTCCTTTGCCTATTTTTAATTGTTTTTTTGTTGTTTTTGTTGAATTTTAGAGGTTTTATGTATATATATATAGTGGATATTAGCTGTTTATCAGATATATGATTTGCAAATATTTCCTCCCACTCTCTGGGTTTCCTTTTCACGCTGTTCAGTGTGTCCTTTGATGAACATAAGTTTTTAATTCTGATGAAGTCGAATTTATATATTTTTCTTTTGTTGCCAAATCCAATGCCATAAAGCTTTTCGCATATTTTCTTTTAAAAATTTTATGGTTTTAGGTTTACATTTAGGTCTTTGTACTATTTCAAATTACATTTTGTCTATGAGGTAAATAAAAATCCAAATTCATTCTTGTGTGTGTGGATATACAGTTTTCCCAAAACCATTTGTTGAAAAAACTCTTTCCTCAGTTAATGTTCTTGGTGCCTTTGTCAAAAATCATATGACTATGAGGTCATTGTAGTAAGTAAAATAAGCCAATCACAAAAGGAGTTTATTTCTGGGCTCTCTGTTCTATTCTGTCGTTCTATATGTCTGTCTTTATGCCAGTACCACACTGTTTTGATTACTGTAGCTTTATAGTAACTTTTGAAGTCAGAAAGTGTGTCGTCTAGCTTTGTCCTCCTTTTTCAGTATTGTTTTGGCTATTCTGGGTTCCTTGAGATTTCTTGTAAATTTTAGGATGGATTTTTCTATTTCTGCAAAACACTTTGGATTTTGATAGACATTGCATTGAATCTACACATTGCTTTGTGTAGTGTTAACAGCTTAACAGCATTAAGTCTTCCAATGCATGAACACAGATGTGTTTCTTTCTATTATTGGTATCTTCTTTCATTTTTTTCAGAAATGTGTGCATGATCTAGTTTCTCTGAATCCTCACCAGCATTTTGGTATTGTCATTATTTGTAACTTTAGCTTTTATAATAGATGTGTAGTAATATCTCATTCTGGTTTTAATTTGCATTTTCCTAATGGATAATAATGTTGAACATGTGCTTGTCTGCCATTTCTGTATTCTTTGAGGAGATGTTTCTTCATGCCTTTTGCCCATTTTCTAATTGGATTGTTTGTTTTTTTACCGTTAAGTTTTGAGAGTTCCTTATGTATTCTACTTTGTCAGATATGTGATTTAAAAGTATATTCTCCCAATCTGTAGCTTCTCTTTCTCATTCTCTCAGCAGTGTCTTTCACAAAGCAAAAAAGTTTAAAATTTTGACGAAGTCTAGTTTATCTTTTTTTCTTTGGATCATAGTTTTTGTATCAAGTCTAAGCACTTCATGAAACCCTAAGTTCTAAATATGTTTTTTCCTAAAGATTTCATACTTTTACATGAAAAACTCTAAATCTATGATCTATTTTTAGTTTATTTTTGTGTAAGATGTAAGGTTTATGTTGTGGTTCATGTTTTTGTCTGTGGATATGCCGTTGCTCCAATACCATTTATTGAAAAGATTATCTTTTCTTCATTGAATTGCTTTTGAACTTTTGTCAAAAATTAATTGGCTGTTATTTGTGTGGGTCTATTTATGGCTATTCTTTACTGTTCATTGATCTGTGTGTCTGTCTCTCAACCAGTACTACTCAGTCTTGATTACTTTAGCTATATAATAAGCTTCGCCATCAAGTAGTGATTCCTTCTACTTTTTTTTCCCCAAAATTGTTTTAGCTATTTTCAATCCTTTGCTTTCCCATGTAAGTTTTAAAGTAATCTTGTCTATATCTTAAAAACCTTGCTGAGATTTTCATAGGAATTATACATCAATTTGGAGAGAATAGACATCTACACTATATTGAATTCATGAACATAATGTCTCTTCATTTACTTAAATATTCTTTGATTCCCTTTTCCAATGTTTTGTAGTTTTTAGCTTGTTACGTTTTAGGCCTGTTTTGTTAGATTTATATTTAAATAATACTGTATTTTAAATTTTGTTTTTCATGCATTCATTGCTTTTATATAGAAATACAATTGATTTTTATGTTCATCTTGCAACTTTGTGAACTCACTTATTGGTTCTAGGATTTTTTTGTGAATTCTGTGAGATTCCGTACATGGGCCAATATGTCATCTGCAAAGATGGATGGTTTTATTTTTTCATTTTCAATCTGTATGCCTTTTATTTGCTTTTCTTGCCTTACTGCATTGCCTAAAACTTCCAGTATTCTGTTGAATAGGAGTGGTGAGAGCAGACGTGCTTTTCTTGTTCTTCATTTTAAAGGAAAAACTTTAGTTCCTTACCATTAAGTATAATCCCAAACTTTGCTTTGAAGGATTTTGTAGATGCACTTTGTCAAGTTGGGGAGCCTTGTCTATTCTTACTTTTTTGCATATTTTTATTGTGAATGGGTGTTGAATTTTGTTAAATGATTTTTCTGTATCAGGTATGTGGTTGTGTGGTTTTTTCTTATTTAGTCTGTCAATATATGATGGATTGTATTGATTGATTTACCTATATGAACCAGCCTTGCATCACTGGGATACACTTCTCTTGGTCATTGTATATACAGTAAGTCCTCACTTAATGTTTATGATAGGTTCTCGGAAATTGAGGGTTTAAGGGAAACACGTATAATGAAACTAATTTTTCCATAGGCTAATTGATAGAAACAAGAGTTAGGTTTCTGTGGCATACTTCTATTCATAAAAATATCACCAAACTTCTGAATAAAGACCAAAAACACTTCTAATATTAAACATTGAAATAAATGATTACATACATACATACATTTAAGAGAGATTAATAAAAACAAATAAGATAATTATTTTCTATGATAATTATTTTCTAACCTACTTACTCCAGTTCAGGATTGCAGGTGGCTAGAACCTCTCCCAGCAGCTCAGGGCACAAGGTGGGGACCAGTCCTGGACAGGGTGCCCTTCAATTGTAGGACACACACCCACACTTAGATTGGGACAATGTAGACATGCCAGTTCACCTCATATGCACATCTTTAGGATGTGGGAGGAAACTGGAGTACCTCGAGAAAGCCCACGCAGACATGGAGAGAATGTGCAAACTCCACACAGACAGGTCCCGGCCAAGAATTTATTTATTTATTTTTCATCAATGTGATAACTCAACGATGTTATTTGAGGACCTACTCTAATTTTTTTTTGTATGTTGTTGAGTTCTATTTGGTGATATTTTTAAAGGGTTTTTACCTATATATTCATGATGTATATTCGTCTGTATGGTTTTTTTTCTTTGTACTGTCTTTGTCTGGTTTTGGTATTAGGTGGAAGATGTGAACATCTTGAAGGAAGGCAGTGATATGGCCGCTAAGTCATGGAGTAGATGACTTGGGGTATGGGAACATCAGAAAGAATCCCAGGGGAAAAAGGGAATCCAGGGAAGGAAAATAGCGTGGTTTGGCTGGAAATACTATTGCTTGGCTGAGTGTAGGGCAGTGTACCAGAACAGATTCAGTAAAGGGTGGGAGGGAAGTCTGATTGTCAAGGATGGGACAGTTATCGTAGTCAGTTTGTGGAGGATCTTAGTTAATAATAATGTGGTAGGGCTGGGAATATTTTGACTATAGGGGAAAAAATTAAATATAAGAGTGTTAGAATGAATAGTGGAGGCAGATCCAGTAGAAGGATCTTTCTTGAGCAGGGAATTGAGCACCTCTCTTGGGACTGCTGGGAAGGAGGAAGGGTTAGTATAGAGAGCATAGGGTCCTTAAAAGTGATATTAATATCTGGGAGTGCATCTCCTTATGCTTTGTTTGAGAGGAAGGGGATATCCCTCAGACCAAAGGAATAATACATTTGCATAGCAATGGGAGCAAGTACCCTGTGCTGATACTCTCTGTGGGGTAGTTGTGAAGGACAATCGGCGCTTTATTTTAGGTCGTTAGACCAGGTTTTTCTTTTTTTTTTTTTTTTTTTTTCCTGTTTTGTTTTTGATAGACAAGTGAGGACCATAGTTAGGGCAAGTTAGTGTGATGGAAAATATTCTTTGATAATCCTCAAAAATGAGAAGTTATTGGAAGTCTTTCGGCTAAGCTGCTAAGTCCCAGTACTATCCAGCATTGATCATGGGCCTTTGGTTTCTTCCTCTCTTGAGCCAGAGAGACACTGATGGACTCATCCTGGTTTGTAATCAGCGGTTCAGACTTAGTCTTCAGACCAATTCTGCATAATCACTTCCAGAAAATAGAAGAGAGGGGAACAGTTCCTAATTCATTTGTGGTTCTGATTCCACAACCAGACAGGAACCATGCCTAGCAGTCATTCTTCTTCCTTGTGCCTTTATGTCCTGGCACTTAGAGAGCTGATTTCTGTTTTTGTTGCAGCTGCAGCCGACTCCGCCAGGTTCAGAGCATCCTAACCCAGAGCAGCAAATCTCGACCCGATGGAATCCTCTGCATCTTAGGTCAGTGCTTTTAACAAGGTGGGACTCAGGGCTGGGGCAACTTGGCTTGCGTTCACAGGAAGACATTGATAATAGTATTATTGTAAGACAAGCTGTGAGTTAAGGGCCCCTGCTCTTGTTACCCTCAAATAGGTTGCTGTTTTTATTAGGTTGAGTGAAGTATCAGTAAGACAGGGAGTCCTTATCATAGAGCAAGAGCTTTGTCCATATTATCTCATTTCTCCTCACCACAATCTTATAAGGAAGCAGTGTTGTCCCTTTTATAAGAAGGAGGAAACAGATTCTAGGAGATAAAGCAGACTTGCTCAGGGCCATAGAGTGGCAGAACTAGGCATTTATTTGTTCTTCGAAATTGCTTTTATTGTAAAAATATGTCAAATAATTAAAAAATTAAGAATACATGAATAACAATGAACATAGCTTCCTAACCATCTCAGATATACAGTCCCACTCCCCATAAATAATATGGTCAACTGTCTCCTTTTTTTTTTTAACATAAATGGGAATATTTTATGTATATCATTGTTAACCTAATTTAAAATTTTTCACTGGACCATATTACCTTGGAGATTTTTACATATCATATTGATTACTTGAATATAAAATACTAAAGAATTGAGAAAGGGTCAACTTATGACAATATTGTGAGTCCAAAATATGTATTTTTTAAATGAAAACAAGCATATGTTGCAGAAACTGATGTTTTTGAGGTTGGGTGTAAAGATAGAGGTAAAAAATTAATAAACCTTGATGAGAAAGTAAAGTGAGAAATCAGTGAAGGACATATTTTTCAATAGCTTCTGAGGTTTAGTGAATACTTTCTTGGTAATTAGAATTGTCATAGCATCTCATTGTTTGTTGGCTGATTGGTTGAATCTAGCTTTCTAACCCCTGGAATACCCTTCTAAGCAACTCTAAGTCAACTCACCTCCACTTTAGCTTTTATCATTTAATTGTTATGGTTTAGGAAATGTTCTGATTTTCTGTTAACCTTTTTTTAAAAAACAGCTTTATGGTGCTATAATTGACATATAGTTAACTGTACATATTTAAAGTGTACAATAAGTTTTGATGTGTTTGTGAAACTAACCACCACAATCAAGATAGAGCACATATCCATTATCTCCATGTTTCCTTGTGCCTCTTTGTAAGGTCTCTATTCTGCCCCTTCCCCACTCCCAAACAGCTACTGATATGCTTTCTGTCACTAATATTAGTTTGAATTATCTAGAGTTTTATATAAATAGAATCATACAATATGCGTTCTTTTTGTCTGACTTCTTTCACTTAGCATAATTATTTTAAGATTCATTCATATTGTAGCATATGTCAGTAGTTCATTCCTTTTTACTGGTTATTAGTATTTTATTGTATGTATATATCCATTTATTCATTCAACTATTGATGGGTATTAGGTTTCTGTTATTTGTCTTTACAGATAAAGCTGCTATAAACCTTTATATGCAAAGTAGTTGTACTGATTGTACCAATAGTTCATGAGAGTTCCATTTCTTGTACCCCCTCACCAACATTTGGCATGGTTAGTCTTTTTTTTTTTCTATTTTAGAACAGTTTTAGATTTACAGAAAAATTGCAAAGATAGTGCAGAGTTCCCATGTACCCCTCACCCAGTTTTCCCTGTTATTAGCATTTTAAATTAGTATAGTACATTTGTCACAATTAATTAATACATTATTAACTAAAGTCCCTATTTTCTTCACATTCCCTTAGTTTTTGCTTGAAGTCCTCTTTCTGTTCCAAGATCCCATTCAAGATACCACATTACATCTGTCATGTCTTCTTAGATTCCTGTTGACTGTGACAGTTTCTGGCTTTCCTTGTTTTTGATGACCTTGACAGTTTTGAGGAGTGCTACTGAAGTTTTTTGTAGCATGTCCCTCTGTTGAGATTTTTCTTATATTTTTCTCATGATTATACCGGGGTTGTGGATTTTGGGATGGAAGCCCAGTGAAGTAACATTCCATTTTCATCACATAATACCAAGGATACATACTATTACTTTTTACTGTTTATATTGACCTTGGTCACCTGGCTGAGATAGTGTTTTCAAGTTCTGCACTATAAAGTACTCTCCCACCTGTCCTTCCATATTGTCCTCTGCAGCCCACAATGACAGAATGGGGAGTTATGCTCTGTCACCTTGAGGAGAGGGAGTATCTACATCAATTATTTGAAGTTCTGCATGGGAGATTTGTCTCTTCTCTCCCATTTATTTGTTTATTCAAACATTTGTATCAGTATGGATTCATGGATATTTATTTTATACTTTGAGTTAAAATCCAGCTCTACTTCATTCATACTTTGTTATAATTCACTGCAACTTCAAATTGTTCCTGCTTTGGCCATATAGAGCTCTTCAGTTGGCTCCTATGTCCCTCCCTTTGATATACCCCTGTCAAAGTTTTGTTGTTTGTTTGTTCAGCACTTCTGGCACTAAAAGATGCCCTAGCCATATTGTGGATATTTTCTGTTCCAATCCTAAAATCAGCCATTTTTCTAAAGAGCCCTGTTTTCTTTAGTGGACAATGGTTCTAGAAACCAAGATCTGGGCACTGTGTATGCTTATTGCTACTGCGGTGCCATTGCTTGTAGTCCCTCTCAGCTGACTGAGTAAGGGAATATATGTGTGTACATTAAATGGTGTGTATACACACATCTGTAAATGTTATGTAACAATCTGTATATTAAGCCAAACATGAATTCATACAAATGTCTCCAACTGTAACCCATTACCACATGAATCACTCTAGCCTCCTCCTCTTATCCCTAAACTCCCACTCTACCAGTGAGAAACTTGGCACCTACCACATACCATCCATTTTCTTAATTCTAGTATATATGTGTAATAGTATCAGATTTGTTAATCCATAATACCCTATAATAAATAACTTTATCAACCAGAGCACAATGTTTACATGGTCAGTTTTTTTAATGTTATCAATTTGTACAACAGTTTATATAGTTGGAACCTTTAGAAAGGGACGTGCTAAGACTAGGCCTGCCTAGTCCACTGGTTATTTTAACTCCATAGCCCTTTCAATTTTTGGCCTTATGTAGATCAGGCCATTCCCGCTTTTGATTCTCTTTACCCCTTTCTTTATGGAAGTGTTAGTTGGGAAAGGACAGGGTTGTGCTGCTTTGATCTCAGCTGAGAAAGGAGTCCTTCCATATTAGAAGTCCTTTGACACAGGTAATCTATAGGCCCTTCTGATCTGAATGACCATTACTTTTTACTGGTCTGACCATTGACAGTCCTGTTTCTCAGGCTCCAGCCATATTTTCATTCTTGGAGCTCCTTTTGTCCTAACTCCTTCCTCCTAGCCTCACATAGACAGCAGCCTGCTGCCCTTGACATGTCCCTCTTCCCCAGAGCCATAGCTCTCGGCCTTCACAGATACCCAGGAATCCGGTAGTATTTATATTTATGGCATCGAAAGGTGGTAATGAAGGCAATATTGTTTCATTTCCTTTTTATTTGTCTCTGATCTAGCTCCATTGGACTGTAATCTGTGTGAAGGCCATTTGTAGGCATGTTTGCCACACACTCCAGCATCCAGCACAATGATAGGCCTTGGGCCTGATAAATATTTGTGAAATGATGCTTGTCTTCGTGATGCAGGACAGGGCAAATTTCCTGGAGTTGGGAGGGAGACCAGGCCCTGTACCGAGAGAAGAAGAGGGTCCTTTGGTGGAGAGTGTAGAAAGAATTCAACATGCATGCCAAAGTTAGAATCAAAAGGAAAGTTTATTAGAAAAGTGGTAACACACCACAAAATGTGGTCTCCTTTAAGAGCCAGAGAGTGAGCGGGACCAAGAGAGATGTGGAAAAGCAGTAAGCAGGGGGCTAAGTGTTCATGTAACTCAGTTTACCTGTCATTCTTTAGTTTCCATTTCATTTGATATGGGCATAGTTAGGAAGGGGAAGAGGAAGAGCATGTATGCAGCACTACACGCCTTGGGCGGACACTTCCCAGCCTTTGAACCCCATGGTTTTAGCCATAGGGAATGAATGATTTTATTTGTATAGGGTAGCCAGCCACCTAAGGACTCTTGTCCTTCTTTTCCCTTCCACTGGAGTGGGGAAATGGGTTGTTAGTAATCCTGGCAGAAATCTTTGTTTTGCAGGTGTCCTCCCAGCCTGGCTACAGGGTCGAACAGCATATTCCAATCTCTGATTGTGGCTGTGGCTTGATTAACAGTTTTAATTCTCTCGCCTCCTCCCTACATTATGTGGTTCTAGTCACTTGTCCTCTTCTTAACGTCTTTGACTTTGTTTCAAATCACCTTAGTCCTCCTTCATTTGATCCCACATGTTTTGATAAAGGTCTCTTTGAGAAGTGAATATTTTTCTAACATCTACTCCCATTCCTACTGAAAATATTTCAAATCTTTAACTAGGCATGGCAGGACTTGGATTATATTTTCTGTGTCTTTCTGTCCTTGAGGATTGCTCTTTGGGAGTTAATAGTTTCAATAATCTGTGTTGTTCAACTATCTCAACTATATAGATCTTGAATCAGCTTAAGGGTACTTGATGCTGAGGCCTGCTGCTTTCAGAGAGAGTCGTTGAGTATGATATCTGGTACAAAACTGTTCTGTTGCCTTTTACTTAACCATCAGGGTTTTGGTAGCAAGAGTAAACTATTGGGGCTCATTTGTTCACCATAGTTCAGTATAGCTAATCAGAGCCTTTTTGCCTTTCAGGAATCGATAGCCGGTACAACGAAGGCTGCAGAGAGCTGGCAAATTATCTTCTGTTTGGTTTGTACAATCAGAATACCAGTGATTTTGAGAAAACAGGGTTTTCTGAAGAAGTTCTCGACGGTAAGTATATATTAGTAAACTCTGTGTGACAGAGGACTAGGCGATTTGCTTCTTTGGATCCTTATTTCACAGTCATTTTATGGAAAAATGATCAAATTTAAAAAATATCCTCAAGTCCCAGTAAATTTTTATTTTTGTATTAATGAAAAACAACATTTCTTCTTTACTGATATATTGAGTAATATACTCCTATAGGTCAACTGCTGGATGATAAGAGACCAGTGACCTATGATTTTCAGAATATTTACTGGCTAAATCAGCTTTAGAGAAAAAAGTGAACATCAGTGTTTGGCTTTATATCTTCTTGATATATCTTTTAGTTTTCCTCTGAATTGCCCACTGCCTCTATGCTGGAGGTTCAGATTATGTGCATTGTTCTATGAAAGCACTTTTAGCTGTGAGTCAAGGATCAGCCTGCAGGCTACTCCTACAAGGAAGACTTCGTGGATCTTCAGCTTAGGAACAAAGGCTCTTTGTTCTCTTCTGTCTTTGGGAATTGTTTCTTGTGTGACTTTAATTCCAGGCCATGCACATGACTACAATGCAGGCTTTCTGCTTATATTCCCCTTTCCTCAGCTCTGAGACACTCACCCTGTGTTGATGCTGCTGTGGGCTGATGCCTAAGAGCTATCTCTTATGTCACATACTTAGCA
Source organism: Rousettus aegyptiacus (assembly GCF_014176215.1). NCBI lineage: Eukaryota > Metazoa > Chordata > Mammalia > Chiroptera > Pteropodidae > Rousettus > Rousettus aegyptiacus. The sequence goes on along the minus strand of NW_023416287.1, from coordinate 23,158,336 downwards.
TCATGACTTGTCTGCCAGATGGATCAGGAGACACAGGAATAGACAAATCAAATTGGACAAGAGACAGACAGTTCTTGTGAAGCAGCTGGGAGACTCATGAAAGCAAACATCTGATGAAATAATCTTGCTGTGGATCTAATGCAGTGGTTTTTAACTAGTTGATTTTATCCTCCAGGCGACATTTGCCAGTATCTGAAGACATTTTTGATTGTCACAACTAGGCAGAGTCGGTAGAGGCCAGAGATTCCATTAAACATCTTATAGTACACAGAACAGCACCCCACAACAAAGAATGATCTGGTTTAAACAGTAGTGCCAAGTTTGATAAACTGGTCTACTGTATGTGAAACTTCTGCTATAGTAAAATCCTTAATAGTAGCTGTCCTTATTGATTGGTTAAAGAATTTCTTTCTGATTCAGAAGTATAGAAAGAGGCTGAAATTATTCCTTCGATTACATTTTTTTCAGTTCAAATTTAGTTTCAGACTTTGAGTTAAAAAATGTTTCCTGACACTGCACAGCATCTACTGGTTTGGAAAGAATTCATCTTGGCAGCTCATTTAGAAAGTTAAAAAAAGACAGATTCTTATACCAGCCACACATTTTACTGCAGCCAAGGTTGCTGAGGACATTACAGTACTGAAATTAAAGAAATAGTTTTAAATCCTCACAGGTATGCTTTTTTGACTTATCTTTGTTTTTATCCTCTCACCAGGCACAATGTATGCTTATGAAATGAGCATTTTCTTCCAAATTAATAAATTTGTCTTTAAAATTGAAGTGGTTGGAAAGCTAAGATCACCTGATTTATGCTTCTGCATTTCAGTCTCTAACTATATACAAGGAAAAGAGGCCAACACAAAAGATTTCTTTTAAAAAGAAAATTTTTAAATAGTTTACATGTTCATCCAATTCTCTTATGCTTGCTTCTTTTACCTGGCTGTATTCTCTGTTAAACTTTGTTCATAGTGATGACATCAGTCCTATGAGATCCCGAGAATACTTAATTAGGTTTAGCAGCAATTGCAATATTTCTTTTATTGGACTCTTTGTGGTATGTTAGACACTAGTATAGAGTATAATCTACAGAGGAAGCCCTCAGGCTTTCAAGATGTCATCAGACTCTTCATTCCTCAGCATTCAGTCTACATATGATTCAGGGCAGGGCTCTTTTAGAGGACCTATGTGAGGAAGACCACCAGGTGAGCGGGGGCCCCTTTCTCACCCCCTGCCAACTTTTGACTCCAGTGCTTACCTGAGAACCAACAGTGAAGAGGCTGCTCCATGCTAGTTTCGTAGGACACCTGGGGTCTGACTAATTGTGGAACTCAAAGTGGCTCGAAAGGCCACCATCATCATGGAGCTGTATCAAGAAGCCACCCAACTGTGTGTTCAGCTGCAGTCAGTATTCACTGGGCTTATGTTTTTGCAGATTGTGGTCTGTCACACTGTGTTACAGTGTTGGCATTGTCCTAAACCTGCTGCCTCAGATGTCGCCTGCCCCCATGCTTCTCTATCACCTCTAGCCAACTCCTTCAGCAGCTTCTCTAGCATCATCTTGTTACAGAGAGGCCTAATGGCTCTGATTTCTGAGGAGCCGTGGAATGGAGCCTCTGCTTTTCTTCTGGAAGTATGACTGCTTTCTTTCTCAGTATTCAGACCGCTTTAATAGTTCTGCTCCATTCCATAGCTCTTCTGTTAGTTTATCTGGGTGTATTTGCATTATTGGAATCAGTGATGGGTCAACACTGATGTTTATTCCTTAAATCTGTGAGCTGTGGATCTATTTATAGAAGCCTTGTCCACCTATCTCTACTTCCTTCCTCCCGGCCTTTCCTGTGTACAGAGTTCACCACCATACACAGTAACCTTTCCTGAAGCTGACAAAAGGCGATGTCCTCAGGCCCAGGAATGCCTTGATTTAGATGAGCCAACAGCCAAAAGCTTTAGATACTGATGTCTGCAGGAGAACCAGTCACTGGCCATATTTGGTGCTATTTTCCTGCCTCACCAGCTTTAGGCTGTGGAGTTTCTATTTGGAATTTATCTCTGCAGTGAAGTACATAGCTGAGCTTGGTACTGCAGATTCAATTGTGTTGCACTTTGCAAAACGCCCAGAAGGCTGTTCCTTTGACTTATTCTGTGCCTACATTGCCATCACCAGAGGGCCACGGTGGTGGGAACATTGCATAGGGCGAGAAAATTCTTGCTATTACATTTGAGTGTTCCGTAGTCACTTCGAAGCATGTTACTTAATTAAAGAATTTTTAGTTTAGAGTGTTGTTATATTGTCTCTGAAGTAGTTTTAATGGTTTTATTAACTATGTGGGTAGAAATTGTCTAAAGAAAATACCTTTAAAAATCTTGTTTTACTTTTTTCTTACAGATGTAATTATATTGATTAAATCAGACAGTGTCCATCTGTACTGTAACCCTGTAAATTATCGCTATCTCTTACCCTATGTGGCACATTGGAGAAATCTGCATTTCCACTGCATGACCGAAAATGAGGTGAGGAGGAAAGATAGAATAGGCATTTAAAGACCCCCAAAGAATACTGTTTCAGGCAAGTATGGATCTGAAACAGGAAGCCCCTAAACAAATCAAATTGCAAAATGTGATTACACCAAAAAAAAATTACTTGTTTTCGTGGAACTTTTCTAATTTCATTATGAGGCTACCTTATAGATAAATTGTATCTCTGAAGGAGACTAAAGAGACTTCAGATTGGGACCTAGTAGCAGGCTGGAGAACCTGCCTTCCTGCCCTGCTTCATCATCACCCTGTGCACATTCTCTCCGGACTAATGCCTGCATAGCGCCCCAGGAGAATGATAAGCTTTATGACTTATTCATGTTTGGATTTCTTGGTATCTGTTGCTGTTTCCCTTTGGGCCCATTTCAAGGGTTTGGCTGAAAATCACATTGGGATTTGAGATTTAGGATTTCTTGGAAATTGTGACCTGGTAAGCACTAAGAATCTTTCTATGTGAGCGTTTGGAGGTGTTTGAAGACAAGTTTTATCTCTTGTGTTTAGGTCTGATCTATTCAGAGTTGATTTGTGTATGGTGTAAGGTAAAGGAATAACAGTGTTTCTGACAAGCAAACATAAAATGTTGGTTTTGAAAACACCTCTCGGGTGCAGTCTTCTCTAAATATCATTTGGGACAACTAAAAAAATGCAAAAAATATATGGAACTTTGCATGATGTTTCATCAGAGCTTGCTTTCTTTTCAATTTCCCTTTTTAGTATGAAGATGAAGAAGCTGCAGAAGAATTTAAAATTTCCAGCTTTGTGGACATGGTTAGAGACTGTAGTAGAATTGGCATTCCTTACAGCTCCCAAGGTGAGTGTCCGGCAGTGAGCCAATTTACATTTTAACCTTACTTGGATGGTGTGTGAATCATATGGTCCTACTTTCCTTTCAGTGGAAGCATTCAGTGAAGGCATTCAGCTGGGAAACCCATTGATCTATTTTCACTAAAGGCAGAGGCTCGAGCAGAAAGAAATTTGGGAACTTCTCTATGTAAGCTTGTGTTCATAACAAGTTTCAGAAGAACTGATAAGCAATTTACCACAGTTGCCATCTATTCCGTACCCTTTATCGGACATAGAGTGTAGATGTAGGGTCTCTTGGTAATAAATAGCAATTGGGTAGCTGTTAAAAATATGCTGACAGGTTCAAAAATGTTGTGTCTACACCTGAAACTAATATGAAACGATAATGAATGTCAACTGTAATTGAAAAATTAGCCCATTTCCCATTTAGAAAAAAAATTGCAGGTTGCTACCAGCATTAATTTTACATAAACACGCTCTTTGAGGCTGAAGCAAATCTGACTAGTTTTCAATGTGAAAATAAAATTTAAAAACTATTTTTGGAGTTATTTCTAAACAGAACTTGTCTCTAATCTCAGTGTAACATAAATCAGATTCATCAAATGAATCTTCAGCTAGCAACTGTTCGAGAATGGTGTTAACATCACGCATAGGAATGCTATGTTTTCTAGGATTTGATACTTTCAGCGATCGAGAATTACTATATTTTGTAAATGGAAATACCACAACTAAAAACAGAATGCTATCAATAGAATGATAGCATTTGCTTCCAAAGACTCAATATACTAGAGCGATGCAAAAATAATGATAAAAGCGAGATATCTCTTGGCAGCCTTTGGGGATAAGGTTAAGACTGTAATCCACAAGTTATCTTGGGGTAAATGCTGCAGCCGCAAGCACCGCCAGCAAATATTCTCAGGGCAAATGGGAAACGGGTTTAAAAATAAAGAAAAATGTTGTTTAAATGTTTCCTGTAAAAAAGTACAGAAAAAAATCAACAAATGCTTATATCTTAAAAAAAAAAAAATGTACATCGAAGCTATTGTTATGTGAGAAAGGAAAATTTTTTATTTGGTAATTTTCCCTTGAGGAAGTAGGTTAGCTATGTTTCTTACAGGAGAGGAGCCAGGTTTGGGTCTGTTAATAATTATATCCACTAAGTGATGCCAGTCAGATGCAATAAGCCACAATTAATTAATTAATTTATTTATTGGTTTGCTTGCTTGCTTACAAAATCAGAATGTGAAAATATAGAGAAATCTGAATTTACGTAACTTGTTTATGGTTTGAATTTTTCTTGGCTTTCATCTTGTATTTCTAATGTTAATATCTAACCATTTTATCTATTTCAGTTTTATTTTGCTAGATGAGGGCTATGCTAAACTTATAAGAAAAGATGCCTGTCTAACCACATTAGATCAGGTTTAGACTTATGTCAGAGTGGTATTTGATACATGTTGTTGTATTTGATTCCTCTAGGTCACTTGCAGATATTCGATATGTTTGTAGTGGAGAAATGGCCAATTGTACAGGCCTTTGCTCTTGAGGGCATTGGAGGGGATGGATTTTTTACCATGAAATATGAGGTATGTATGCCTGGTTTTTATAAAGGGCCCACAGTGTAGGTGTGCATCATTGTAACACTCTGAAAAGCTGGCAATGACCTCCCAAAGCCATTAAGCAAGTTAAAAGACTTGAAATGATAAATCGTTGCTGTTTGTGGCTAGTCCCCAAACTGAGCTTCTGTGTTCGTTCTTCTTGGAGTTCTTCTGTTTCCTTTCTCATGCAAGAGCAATGAATTGTATATAAGTACTGTGTACCAGAGGAATAAAAGGGTTAGCTTTTATGGTAAGAACAGTATATTTTATTATAGTATTATTCATACCTAAGAGATGACCAGTAGATATTTGTTAAGTAGATTAATGAATGCATCTTGGAGAGGGGATCATCCAGAGTACACATTAGGGAGGATGGCCTGGTAGGTTAGCAGCACCACCACGGGCATCCTGGTGCTTCCCCAGGATCCCCACTGAGATCATCTGCCCCCAGCACAGGAAACCAGAGAGAGAGAGAGCATGACATGCTAGAAATGAGGAGCATATTATTAGAGATAGAGTAAGTGGGACCTTTGGAAGCAAGGCCCAGGGCTAACTCGTACCCTCCTTCTGAGAAGTAGCAGCATCCCTAGGAAATGAATGGAGGTTTGCCTGGTGGACTCTATAATGTGGAGAAGCATGAGCTGTGGGGCTGAAGAGAAGCACACCACTCAACTCCACTTTTCCTGCTCTAAAACCTCAGTATTCTCACATTGACTATAAATAGCAGACCATCAACCAATCTGTGGAACCAGCCTCTGATAAGAAGTAATGCTCTCTAATTTAGAAGAGTGGAGACTGGAAGGGAGGCAGGCTATAGGAGATAGAGAAAGAGAAAGCTAACATTTTTAGCAGTAATGGTAATATTATATTTTTAATTGTATAAACTAGGCTTTCATGGCGTGCCTCCTATATTCCAGACACTGTTCTAGGTACTTTATATGAATTGATTTTAATTCTTACAGTAACTCTCTGAAGTGTAGGTACTATTACCATCCCTAATTAACAGGTTAAATGAAATTTCCAAAGTCACAGAGCTAATAGCCAGTTAGTGGCAGGGCTGGGGCTCAGTCCAGAGAGTCTGGCTTCAGATTCTATGCTCCTAGCTCCTGGGCTGCCACTAGATTAGCATTGGAAAGCAGTGCACTAGGAGGCTGCATGATTGATGCAGCCCAAATGAGGCAGGTCCCTGGTTCCTTCCTTAAGGTGTTTCACACCATGAAGTCACAACCCAAAGGAACAAGATCTCCTTTCCAGAAACCTTTTCAAGGCATTATGGATCTTTATTGTAGGGTGGTGTCTGTAGGGGGTGGGATGTGCAGTGAGGAAGAAATAGCCCATATCACATAGTAAGAGCAGGTGAAGTAGAACAGGGGAGATGGGACAGGAAGGGTACAGTAGGTGAGACAAGAGGAGCAGGAGAGGTGGAATAGGATCTCAAGATCTCCTTCTACAGATCCTGCTCTCTTCTATAGCTGCTAATTTTCATTCTCTCAAATACTTCCTTTGTCTCCATTTCATTCCTCACCACCAACCCTCACTCTCAGTTGTCTTCCTTACCCTGTCCTTCTGGATCCTTTAAGGTATGGAGCAGTTTAGCCTACTAATTAGCTCTGCCATTATAGTCATTATTCCACTCTGATTCACATATCAAGGGTCTTACAGAAAAGGTCTTGCCTCTTTTGAAGGTTCAGAGAACTATAGATACTTATAACTTAATTTTTTTTTAATTTATGTTTTATTGCATGGCCATACCCAGAGGAAACTTCTTAATTTAGAGGCTGTTTTGTCCCTGATACGGTAGGTGCTAGCATGAGAAAGGAAGCCAGATCTGCATAGCATTTACTTGGTATTTAGGCTGAGCCAAACTGAGTTACGATAGAGAATTCTTTCTTCCTGGGAAGCAGTACAGGGAAGTTCCTCTGTTAGGACTTTGCTGCGTCCAGCTTCTTTCTTCTCCACCGGCTGGAACTGTGACCTAGAAATGTACATTTACATCAACTAGCTCCCAACCAGGAGGATTCTAATAGTAAACTTCTGAATAATGAGAGTAACCATAAAGCAAGCATTCATTCACCTTTTTTTATGGGCAAACATAAGATCTTAATATTGAAAGGTAGAATAAGACTTATGAAAAGATTTTTAAAAATATGAGACCATAGCGTATTAGATACAGAGATAGATCAGCTTGCCTTTAAAAAAGATTTTCCAGGAAATAAAATAAAAGTTGAGAAAAATACCTCTTTTGTATTTTTCAGAACAGAGTTTATAAAAATAGAAATGAGATATGGCAGGTAGAGCAAGCAAATTAAAAAGGGAGATGGGTGACATATAAGGAAAGATTGTAATAAGCCTCATTTAAAAAGAAATCAAATTAAGTACCCCTATAAAATCTAACCAGTTGACACTTGAAAAGCTGTTCCAGAATATAGAGGAAGGGGCCAAATAGATTAAATCAGTGAGGAAGGAGAAGTTAAAATAGGGGCTAAACAATGAAAATTGGTAATATTGAAAGTGAAAGAATTTATTGAAAGTTATTATGTAATAGTGCTACCATCCCAAGTAACAGGCAACCAGGCAATTACCAATTGCCACTTCTACCCTGGAAAAAAACAAGGAACGGGGTGTGTGGGTAGGAGTTCTCCAAAGAAACAAAAGTATGACAAAGCGAAGAGGACTCATTGGCTAGTGTAGCCTTTGTTGCCTGAGAGTACAGCTCTCTGCATTTTGACATTTAGAATATAAGTGGGTAGAGATCCTGAAATAACAGCCTCCTGCCTGTCTGTTCTCCCTAAAAATGCTTCTTGGTAGTTGACAAGCTCTGCTGAGTCCGTAAAGCTTCCAATGAGCCTTTCCATTTGAAAATATATAAGCAGGCCACCAAAGATCACCAGGCACTCGATTAAATACCTGTAACTTAAAAATATAAATATTAAAAGAAAAAAAGGACTGATTGAATGTGACCCAAATATAATTTAACATATAGAGGAATACTTAAAATACCAAGCTCTCCTTAGGATGCCCAGAGAAATGTAAGATTTTTGGCAACCATAGAACAAGTGTCGTGATAAAAAAAAAAAATAAGGAAAATAATAGCTCTGGAAAATTATAATTTATAAAATCAATAGAGGAGTTGGAAAGTCAAGTTAGGAAAATCTCTAAAAATGTAGAATAATAAAATTAAGGAGATAGAAATTTTGAAAAAAAAGTTATGGAGAACTGATCCAAGAAGTCTGATATCCGCTAAGTAGAAGTTCCAGAAAGATAAAGTGGAAATATCAGAAGGGAGGAAACTTTTTAAAAAGAAGAATAAAACATTTCTAGTGATAAAAGGAAGTAAACACTTTTTTAAAATAAAATCACTTAGCAACTCTGAATGGGAGGAAAAAAACTTAAATCTGTCTGCCTGTTTTTGAACACGGAAGATTAAAGAATATCATAAAAAGCTTCCAGGAAGAAAAAAATAAGTCACCTATACGACAATAGGAACCAGATTTCTCTCCTCCAAACAAAATATGTGAAGCAGTAGTTTCAAGACACTAGACATCAGGTAATGAGGAATACTGATTCTTTGAAAGATAGAACAGACAAGATGAGTCCTATGAATGCCCTAGTTTACTACTTCGAGAATATTTTCAGGCCATGACTTGGGGGGCATTGGAGGGCGAAGGTACCCAGATGGATCCCAGTGCACTTTCTGAGTTGAGGGGATGCAGCTGAGAGTCTGGTGACACCAAGGAAACTAGAGTAATAAAAAGAAGGGAAGTGCCCAGAGACAGAACTCCCAAGATCAGCCAAGATTCCCCTGCCCCCACACCCATCCCAAGTATTTAGCAGAGTATTGATCAATGCATTCATGCATGAGGTAACTACGAAAAGTGGAGGGGAAAAAAATATGAAAGTATTCAAGAACAGTGCTTGATGCATGCTGAGAGCTGGGAGTGCCTAGTTCTCACCAGTTAGACTGGTAAAACAAACAATTCACTTTGCATTGTTTAGAGTCCTCAGGAAGGTTTTGTCCTAGTAGTGAAGAATAATCAGCCCTAGAATGAGCACTGCTCTAGACCTTCTGAACAAATCATAAAAGCAAGGCTCGAAAGGATCAAACTGTTTGCAAGTTACTTAACTGCATCCCAGAACAAAGCACAAAAATATTTATAGGAATACAAAAATACCCAGCACCCAACAAAGCAAAGTACAACGTGTGGCATCCAAAGATTATCAGGTTTAACAAAGAAGCAAGAAAACATGACTGATAATGTAATCAGTCAATCAAAAGTGACCTAGAATTGACAGAAATATTAGAAGTAGCCAAGAAGGATATTAAAAACTGTTATTCCAGCTTTATTCCACATATTCAAGAAGCTAGAGGATCGGGGAGGGGTTTAAAAAAAGGCTGGAGGAAAGATTGAACATGCTAGACAAAATATAAATACCCAAATTGAACTTCTAGAGATGAATATTGCCCTGTCTAAAATGAAAAATATGCTGCATGGGATTAATTGCAGAGTGGACACTGCATAGGGAAAGAATAGTGAATTCGAAGTGATAGCAATAGAAACTATCCAAAAAGAAGCACAGAGAGAATAAAGAATCCAAAGGAATAAAGGAGCATCAGTGACCAATAAATCAGTTGTGAGGACAGAATAAAGAGATTTTAATACTCAGAAAAATTTTACCTCCCATTAATGTTTTCTTAGAAAGTTATTGGAGGATGTGTTTCAGCAGACAAGGATGTTAACTAAGAAAGAGGAGATAAGTGAGCCATGGAACCAGATCTATCACCTGAGAGCTCCAGGGTGACAGCAAAGAGAAGTCTCAGAGTAAAAATAGTAGTTGCTCAACAAGCTTACATAACAACCAGAGCAGGTGAAGTAAGAAGAAAAAGAATTGATAGATTATCATAATTGATAAATTATCATGTTCATAATTGGGATGATTTTGCTGCCTCCACCCCCAAGACATTTAGCAGTTTGGAACTACTTTCGGTTTGCCTGTGAGAGAATGGGGGTGCAGTGGCTACTTAAGTCCCCCTACAATGCATGGATAGTCCCTCACAACAAAAAAATATCTGGCCTAAAATTATAATAGAGTTGCTGTTGAGAAACCCTAGTGTAAGTATACTAGCAAATTGGGTGGGGCATTTATAAAAAACTTAAGGATTGATATGTTTTTTAATTACACAAGTAAAAAAAGTGAAGCTCTAGGAAAAAGAAAATTTAAGAAAGCAAATAGTAGTGTGGTATGTACTTGGCCTGCAATAAATAATGGCTTTAATATTATAAATAGTAATTACTGATGTAACCAAAAACACCATATTATGATAATAAATGATGTTAGGATGTGTGTGTGTGTGTATAGATAAAAAGTATGGGAATGGGGATGGACCGAAGAGCCGCATCTTTGCTGTAAGTCGATATTTAATTCTAAATTCATAAATCAAGAAATAGTTAGAAATAGTTGTATATTACAACAAAATATGGAGGTAACTACCAGAAGAAAATATTAAAAGACTTCTAAGTGGTTGCCTCTGAGGAGTGAGGCTAGTGAAGGTTCATGAAAGGTTAGGGGATTAAAAATTTTTTATTACAAGCCTTTAGTACTGTCTGTTTTTTTAAAACCATGGGCATGTATTATTTTAATTAAAATTTTGTTTTATACAAAGGCAAAAAAGTTTTTTATATATGCATATATGTATGTGTATGTGCATGAGTATGTATGTAAATATATATATGTCCATCATTGAAGATATTCAAAATGTACCAGTGTTTCTGAAAAGATAATTTCTTTGAATGGGACAGCATTTATTAATTGTATAGGTTCTAATATAATTGGTGAAAAATTGATTTTTTTTATTGTAATCACTGAGTTTTCACCAAAATTGTCATTTCTGAATGTCAGTAAATTTGATTGCCCTGATGATATTGATTCTCAATTATTTCAATTTTTTGCCCTTGTGTTGCAGTTGCAGGATGTGAGTTTGAGTCTATGGAATGTCTACAGCAAGATGGATCCTATGTTTCTGGAGAGTTTGCTTTCAGAAGTAAGGAGCCAAAGTCTTTGACTTACAAATATTACAGCCAGCTCAATTATCCATTAATGGTATTTAAGTTGAAGAAATGCAAGATACATTTTAGTTTGCTTTGGTCAAAGAATTGAGCAATTTCTTTTCTGATTGTTATCTTGAACTCCTTGTTGGTGGAAGGAGACCTGGAAAAGCAATGCCACCTCTTCCACTCTGAGGAAACCTCAGCTGAGGAGAGACCAAGGCCACTTGCCTGGTACAGGGTTTAAGTTTTCACCTAAACACACTTTTTCCGTTGGGCTGAACTTCAGAAAAATAATACAGAGGGTATTTTTTGCACTCTCTCTGACATGAAAAGATAAAAAGATGAGGTATAGCTCAAGGGAATCAAGGATTAGAGTGAGGGTCTGCAAACTTTTTCTGTAAAAGGCTAGATAGTACTATTTTAGGCTTTGTGCTCCCTGCTACTTAATGATGCTGTTGCAGCCTGAGAGCAGAGCTGAAGACAATAAATTAAACAAGTGGATGTGTCTATGTTCCAAGGAAACTGTTTATAAAAATATGTGGTCTGCTCAATAGGCCGTAATTTGCCAACTTTTGGATAGAGGGTCAGGCATTAATTTTTCATTTGAACTTTGAAGGGAAAAATCAGGTTGGGCAGAGTGATTTGCAATGAGAAGCAACAAACAAGACTAAGGAATGATACTTTGATTAAACAGCTCAGTAGTGTCTCTTGGTGGTCATGGGTAGATATATATATAAAAAAGAATAGCTTATAGCTTTTTATTGAAATTAACTATCATATTAAGACCCAACAAAAACAACTTATAAAATGAACATTATATACCAGTCTCACAAATATTAATACCTGTATTTTAAGTAAAATATTAACAAATAGAACCCAGAACCATGTTGAAAGAATGTATTATGATGAAGTGTAGGGTTTATTAAGTGTTCAGTATTTACTTTAATATCAGGAAACCTATAATATAATCACCATACTAATCTTTCTTCTTGGAGCCATTTATGATGACTCTATAGATGCCAAAAAGGCATTTAATAAAATCAAACATTCATTCCATTTAAATGTTTGTAATAAAATAGAAATCTAAAAGAAAATTAAACCTGAACTTTTTGTTCTTCAAAAAGACGATGTTGTCATCATCCACCTCCTCCTCCTCTTCCTCCTCCTCCTCCATTACTAGCATAGTTATGTGAAAATGCAAAAATTTACATTAAGAATAGAAAAAGAATGATAAAGAAAATTTAACTTAACCACAGATAAGGAAAAAAGTTAAGTAGTTTAGGAATTTCTGCAAGTGTCTGTGACCTGTGTCCCACTTGCTTGCAGTGCCCTGAATGTGAAGGAAGCTGCAGGTCACACTGGAAGCCAGACGTAGCTTTGTAGCTTTGAGAACATTGCAAGCATCTCTGGAGGCAGTGGAGAGGGACCACTCAAGAGAACATCTTTAATTGCACCTGGAGCAACCGTGACATTATGCAACTGAAGAAGCAATGGTAGTAATCACCCTGGGCTAGAGAATGTCCCACTTTTCTGACTTCCCATGAGCTTGGTATTCTTCGATGATACCGTGAAGGAAGTGGAAGGAAGCCCTTTTAATGTCCAATACTGGATTTCTCATCCATCTGGAAGAGTAAAGACTCAGAGCTGAATTCAATTTTATTTAGAAATAATAAAGTAAGATGAATTTCTTGTACCAAAATGTGGTTGAACACATTTATACTCACCACACTTTGGAGAGCTCTTACAGATCAATAAGAAAAATACAGTAATGAGAACTGGGGGATAGCAGGAATTGGCTGTTCACAAATAATAAAGAAAAACAGCCATGGTTTTTCATTCCCAGTTAGAAAGTTGAAAGAAATTACTGCTGTCACCATAACAACCAAAATAGTCTGAATAAGGAACAAAATAATAGTTTTAAAATAAAACTCTTAGTGAGCTAAAGACGCAACGAAAGCTAAAAGAACTCAGTTCCCAAAAATGTAGGGTTCCTCATAGGATGTTGTTCTCATTTTTGGTGGAACAGCAGAAGGAAGAGGAATCCATTATAGACAAGGATAAGTAGAAATCACCTGACTCATAAAGAGCTTTTAATGGTTGTGTGTGGGTGAGTCAGCATCTACCCATCAACTCTATCCCATAGCTCTTCACAGATGTTCAGAGTAGTACACCAAAGGCCAGGGGCCAGGCAGTAGAGCCGAGACCCATCCATGCTAAGGTACTTGACACTCAACTGTCACTTGGATTGGAGCAGGAGAGCTAAGAGCAACCCTTTGGAGGCATTCTATGTGTTTACAAAGTATAAGCAGCTGCCCACTTAAATGTGGAGTAAGGCAGCAAGACAGGGATCTTCCTATGTAGAGCCAGGGGGACTGGAGAATAAAGAGAACTCCTTAGCAACTCAGAAAGCTTATAAAGCAGGGAGAGAGAGTCCAGGATTCACAGAGCTTGTGGCTCAGCTGGAAAACAGATTTCCAGAATCTTAACTAGAGCTCTGAGCAAAGTCTCAACTAAAGTTCACACTGGCCCACCCTCAGAATATTTGAAGTAAAGGATGAACTAAATCAAACTACTAATGCAGTAAGACCTAGATCCAGATCACTGACATATCAAATTAATTTAGATCCCTACTCTAGTGGCCTAACAAAAGATAAGGTGTATCCTTTCCATCAGTAAATATTTTTTACTTTGGTTTTAACTGTTCTTTTATACAAATTTTAAAAAATTATAAAACATGGAGAAGCAAGAAAATTTGACCCATGGTCAAGAAAGGAAACAGTTAATAGAAGTAGACCCAGATGTTGGAATTAAGCAATGGGGAATTTAAAATAACTAATAAAACTGCTAAAGAATATGGAAGAAAAGAGGATAGCATGCATGAAGAGATGAAGAATTTCGTCAGAGACCTGAAAACTATAAAAAGAACCAAATGGAAAATCTAGAAATGGAAAATACTATATATGAAGAATTTATCAGATTGGCTTAAAATAAGCTGGACAGCTATGAAGAAAAGTTCAGCGAACTTGAAGATAGGTCAATAGAAAGTTTCTAAACTGAAGGACAGAGGAAGAAGCAAGAGGTTGGAACAGAGTGTCCAATATCTGTCAAACATTGTCAAATGATCTAACATAGTATATAATTGGAGTCCCAGAAGGAAAGTAGAGAGAAAATGGGAAGGAAATTTGAGTTGATGATGTCCAAGAACTTTCCAAATTGGAGAAACACACCAATCCACAGATTCAAGAGGCTCGGCAAACCCCAAGTAGGATAAAATGAATATTTATAAAAATAACTACAGATTTGTGCAGGGATCTTTTGTGGTGAGTCTAGAAATGTTAATAAAATCAAATCCAACAACCAAAAGAAACTGAAATTCAATTCCAGTCATTACTTGTGTCTTCTCTTGCTCTGCACCTTGATAGCCTCCACACTTCTCTAAAACTCCATTTTCTCTCCACCATCCAAATACTTTTTCTGTTCCTTTGCCAAGACCTATAGTGTTACAGCCAGAATTGACATCTAGGCTTTAATTCCCATTGGCTAATCACTGATGGTAGCTCTTTGATGGCCAGAGGGGACCTACAGCTCCATGCTTCATGGTAGATACCACAGAGGAAAAATGCAGACTCTTGAGATTTGATTTAGAGAGATGGTCAAGGTATGTTTGTGAGAAAAGTAAAAAAGCAGAGTGTATTTCCATCTTTGTAAAACAATTTGTGTTTCAGTGTCTTTGAAATTTCGAGTGGTAGTCTTACTGGTCATTTTTGTTATTTTACTTTTTCATTTTTATTATGTAATTCTTAAAACACTTTTAAATATTGAAATTGAGCTTCTTGCCTCCCACTCCCCGCCTTTGAGCCACCTGAGAATAGCCACTGTCATTACCAGCCTAGAGCCCAGAGTTCCATCTAAAGTTTAGCATTCTTCCCTACTGGCCAAAGACCAAAGCACATTAGTATGGTTCTTGAGGTTTTCAGATCTTTGCTGCTTATCTGACCTTGATATATATATCTGGGTTAGTCTTATGGATTTGACCTGGAAAAGTCTGAACAGATAGATAAACTTTGCCTTCTTTATCTGAGATCCAGCGGACCAGTCCCATGTACATACACAGTATCCATTTCTACAAATGCACTGTTTGTGCTGGGGAAAACTTGGAGAATAGTTTGTCTAGTGGAAAGCACACAGGCTCTGGGTATCTCTTACTAGGTATAGTTCTACTTTTGTTGCTCGCTAGTATTGCTTCCTCAGGCAGGTCATTTTATTGTTTAGTTCCTCATTTTCCTCATCTAAAAGTAGGCATAGGGAAGTAAAGGAGGAAGTTAGGAAGATCTGTGTGTGTGTATACATATACATACACATTTTATATGTAATGCTAGTTATTTTTAACAGGAAAATTCATTATATCTTCCACTTTAGTAATAGCATGGAAGTGAAAGCAATATCTAAGAGTTCATATAATTAGTACTGATACATCCACCTCCCTCAGGGAATTTTTCTTGAAGCCAAGTGCCTATCTTCTTTTGTGTATCCTCCAAGCACAGTGCTTTTTACCTAGAAGATAACCAGAGAATGGCAACCACTCAACTGTATAATTTTGCTTCTTGTTATAGACCCTAACCAAGGTGGATGTCACCAAGTAGGCCATTAAAATAGAAACATCTTCTGAGCTTGTTTCTAAATTCAATTGGAAAACAAAATAAAATGTGTTCTTTACTAATAACTATATTGATTCTTTTTGTTTTTCTAAGCCCAAGGGATCAGACAGAGCCAAGCAGGCAAGGCACAGAGCCACAGTGGAGTGGACAGCCTCAGAAATGGCTTCCATGCCAGGGATGTTCATTGTGGGTGTCTGAGAGAGAGAGCAGATGAATGTCAAAAAGTCAAAGGGGAGGCTCAGATGTTTGTTCTCAGCCAGCTCAGACTGGCTGACAGTAGAGGCAGAGAAAATGAGAATTATTGTAGATATTGTAGTGTGCAAGGCCTGGTAATAAGCACTGCATACAAGTTATATCATTTAATTCCTGTGATATCTCTGTAAGATAGTTGTCACCCCATTACACACATATGGAACTTAAGGCTCAGCGAGAGCTTAATTTCCTTGCTCAGTTACATAGCCAGTAACAGACAGAACAGAGGTTCCAGCACAGAGGGCTTTCTGAATCAAAACATACTTTCAGTGCTAAGTTATGGTGACAGCCAGCTGGAAATGGAAAGCAGATCTGGGACCAAAAGAGTTGGATAGATATTGAAGGTCTGTGGTTAGAGTGTTGGAAGAGTTTGAAGAGTGGAGATGTACTTCTCCCCAGAGTATAGGAGGGCATGTGGGGGTAATCCAGTGCTAAAGTGGAAAGACTGCCCTGGATCTAGGATCAAGGTCACTGATTGGACGTGATAGCAGTGAGTCAGGATCTTAAACAAGGTCTGGTTTTCTGGACCAAGGCACAGAGGTGGTATGGCAAGGCAGTCTGACCAAGGCAATGGTAGATTCCCGGTTACAAGTATATATTTGTGTTTATAAAATACATATGTAAAAATAGATGAGAGAATATTTTCCAAACTGTTAACAATTACTTTTATTCTCTATTTCCTGAGATTTCTATAATGAATATATATTACTCATTTTTGTTTTTCAAGATTTTATTAAAAGACTCAGAAAACAACATAAAACTAATGTATAACCTAGTAATTATTACAAAGCAAAGCAATAGAACCTTGCTAGCTACCCCAGAAGCAATCTGAGTGCTTTATGCAAAATCCGTCACTATTTTCCTCCTTCCCTAAGAATAACACTGTCATGAATTCTCTGGTAAATTACTTTGTGGTTTTAGCATCCATAAACATATAGTTTAGCTTCGCCTACATGTTTGTGTATATGTGTGTTTTAGGTTTCTTTTAATCTATAGGTTCCTCCTCCATCTCTTTGTTCCCCCTACCCCCCACTATATATTTGTTGAAGAAACCAGATTATTTTGCCTTATAGTTGTCCTCATTGGGATTTTGTTGATTGCATTCTCATGATGTAATTTAACATATCTCCCTGTCTTCTGTATTTCTTGATTATTGTATATTGAGGTTCAATCAGTTTCAGACTTGAAATTGGTCATTTGTCTAATAAGTTTTGGGTTCTTTGAGTGGAAAATGGTATTTCAGCACCACAAGCTAGGTGCTAGGAATGCTCATTGCTACTGGGTTGGTCACTCTTTCTAGATTGCTTCAGTGGACAAAGCTAGAAAATTCATTCTCATTCTCTCTCTCTCTCTCTCTCTCTGTCTCCCTCCCCATCTCCACATGTGCGTGCATGCCTGCATGTGTGTGTATACACACATAGACCTGATTTTTTTATTCCACATTATATATAAAACATACCTAGACAACAGTACTGTCCCCTACATAACTATTGACAATTTTAGATTTATGTATGTGATTTGTATATAATATACATATGTGTGTATCCATATATACGCATATATCTGTATATGCCCATATATGTAGAGAGTGAGTTAGGTCATCTGTACAACAAGTAGTCAAGCCAGGTGAGAATGTCGTTTACACTAAGTATTCCCAGCAGAGGTCCCTTGTGCTTTCTGCCTAGGGCCAGAAGTAGAGGCATTGCCTGCC
Source organism: Rousettus aegyptiacus (assembly GCF_014176215.1). Taxonomy (NCBI): domain Eukaryota; kingdom Metazoa; phylum Chordata; class Mammalia; order Chiroptera; family Pteropodidae; genus Rousettus; species Rousettus aegyptiacus. The sequence continues at coordinate 23,140,731 of NW_023416287.1, read as the reverse complement.
TAATACAGAATCCATAGGTCTAAGTAGTTGTGTATCCTTGCCTAGAAGAGAAGAATGTAAGAGAATACAGATCAGGTCAGCCAATTTTAGTGCAACAAAAACGATGCCTGCTGCAAGAAGGCACTAGGCTGGGTTCCCAATATACATACACCTACACAGTGTGAGATGGACAGTGAGGACAACTAACTAATTTAAGTACAAATTATCAGCAACTTCAAAATAAGGACAGTCGTTACTTGAGAATCTTGAGCAAGTCATAGCTGGTGTTTTTTGGCTAACCGATGATACCTTAAAAACTAGGAGCACAAAACAATGTGTGGTGGTTGGGAACAGAAATGAGTTCAAAGAGGAGGCCGAAAAGCAGCTGGGATGGGAGAGGAGGGTAGGCTGCACATGGAGAAAAGTCCCTGGGACATTGCAGAGTCCCTCTTACTCTCACAGCAACTAGGAGGCTGTGAAGGGGAGAGGGTTCTGGGCCAGCCCTGACCCCACCGAACTTCTAGCTGAAGTCAACTAATTTGTCCTTCAACAGAGCTTCACTGATGTAACCCTTTTGACAGTAGATGTCATATCATCCTTTATGTGCCTCATAAATAACTACCTTTCTTCAACAAAGGTTGCTAAAGTAAGGCACTAGGGGACCATTACTGTGCTAAAAAAAAAAAAAAAAAACTTTATTAGGATATAATTTATATACTGTAATATTTACCCATTTTAAGTGTACAATTTAATCATTTTTAGTAAATGTACAGAGTTGTGCAACCAGCACCATAACCAAATTTTAGAACACTTTCGTCAGCCCAGAAAGTTTCATTGTGCTCACTTGCAGTCAATCTCCATTCCCACTCCCAGCCCCATGCAAAGCACTCTTCTACTTTCTGTCCCTGTAGATTTGTCTTTTCTGTTCATTTCACATAAATGGATCATACACCAGGTGGACTTTTGTAACTGGCCTCTTTTACTTTGCATATTTTTGAGGTTTATCCACTCGATAGCATGTTACCACCTTTTAAAACATATTTAAATGGTCTACTATTAGATCAGATGCAGTTTCCTGATCCTGGTTTTCCGAAGTACTTCCTTTAAATGATCAAATGTATTATTTTTTTTATTTTCTTCCCAGGATTTAGTGGCTTTTGAACATCAGTGGAGTAGCTTCTTCGCTAATTTTGACACAGAAATTCCTTTCCTGCTGGAACTTTCTGAATCTCAGGCGGGTGAGGTATGTATGGGAAGGATCAAAAAGAAAGAAGAAATTAGTTTATTTACTGTTTTTATCTTTAACAAAAAAAATTTATTTTTTTCAGACTGTAACACTACCAATCCTAATTTGTTTGGGTGATATTTCCTTAAGCCTTGTGTAACGCTGTAAAGAAGTTTTTAACCCAATGCCAACCCTTTTATAAAAAGTTATTTTTTTCCGTGCCAGCTTCTCTAGAAGGAGACTAATTTTTCAGTGTGGCGGTGCCTCTTGTCAGTCAGGAATTCTACTGGGCACTAGTTAATAAGCCTAAAAATAATTCTCCACATGTGAGTAGCATACTTTTGTCAGTTGAACCTCTAGGTAATGCTAGTCTATCTTTCTAGGCTAAGACCCACTTCGTGAGTAAACTAAGGTATCTAAATCAAGAACCAAGCCACAAAAGTGTCCCCAAAATTAGTCAACAGGAAGGATCAGAAGAGCGATCTTGAGCTTATACTTAAGCCTACCTTGGGCTTGCACAACAAGTCCTCAGTTCTGTTCTCCACTGTGGCCCAGAACCAGCTCTACTCCTGATCTTAAGAACTGGAGATGACCTTTGTTGTGCATTTTACTTTACATCATGTTGTGAACTCCACAATATATTGCTATTATTTTTGTTTAAAAAGTTATCTTTTTAAATTATATTTTTAATCATTTAAAATATTATTAAAATTATTTAAATAATTTAAACACCTTACCTACTTGCCCATGTAGTTACTCCTTCTGGTGCTCTTCATTCCTTTGTGTAGATCCAGATTTTCATTTGATATGAATTCCTTCTTGCCGAAGGATGTCCTTTAATATTTTTAGGGGGCACAATCTGATGATTAATTCTTTTAGCTTTTCTGTATCTGAAAAAAATCTTTAACTCACCTCCATTTTTGAAAGATATTTCAACGTTATGGAAATTCTAGTTTGACAGTTTTTTCCTTTTAGTACCTGAAAGATGTTCACTGTCTTTCTTGCATTTTCTCTGATGAGCATTGTTCATCTATCTTTGGGTTTTGTTTTGTTTTGTTTTGTTTTTTGTAATCTCTGTAATATTCTTCATGTCTTGTGCTTGGGTTTTGTTGAGCTTCTTGGATCTAAATTTACAGTTTTCATCAAGTTTGGAAAGTTTTGGGCCATTATCCAATTTTTTTTCTGTCCTTTCCTTCAGAGACTTCGGTTACCTTTATATTAGGCCACTTGAAGTTGTTTCATCTCTCACTGATGCCCCTTTCAGTTTTTTGGATTCTTTTTTCCTTTCTCATCACTGTGTCTAAGAGTGATAGATACTCAAAAGGTCTACCGTTTACTCTACTACCAATCTGTAACAAATCTCCTTCACTTTCTGGTGTATCTCTTCTTTCTCTTCTGCACATATGATTAGATACATGTGTATTTTCTTATATTCTCTTTCTTTCATTGAAGGGTAGCATACTCTTTGTAGTCATTTCCACTTTGCTTTTTTCACTTAACATGTCTTGGAACTCTCTCCAGGCCATTTCATGAAGGTCCTCCTCATTCTTTGTTGTAATCCATAGTACTCCATTGTGCGGACTTATCTTATTTATTCAAGAACTTTCTTATATATGCATATTTAGGTGGTTTTTAGTATTTTGCTGTTGCAACCAGTACTACAGTAAATAACTCTTTGCTTATATATTTCCATATTATTGGAAGTTTGTATACATACCCAGTAATGGGATTACTGGGTAAAAAGGTAAGTGTATATGTTATCATGTTAAATATTGCCAAATTTCCCTTCAGAAGGGTTATACTGATTTGCATGCTCACTAGAAATATATGAGACTGCCTGTTCCACTGCAACATCTCCAATAGAATGTGTTGTCATACTTTTTAATTTTTGACAGTCTCATAGATGAGAAAGGGTATCTTGGTATTATTTTAGTTTGTATTTTGTTTGAAGGTGATATAGTTTATTTTCATGTCTTTTTCCCATTTTAATATTGGTACAGTATCATTAATTGAACTGTAGAGAATAGGTATTAGATCTCATCTTTTGTTCCTTAGTTTTAAAGAATTCTTTGTATTTTTAGGTTATTACCTTTTTGTCTGTGGTATATATTCCAGATAGTTCCCCAGTTGCTTTATTTTTTATTTTTATTTTTGTCATACAAACTTTTTATCTTCATGTAAATTTATCAGTATTTTATTGCCTCTGGAATTTTAGTCATTGTTTAGGGAAAGGCTTTAAGGTTAAAGAGGAATTCACTCTTTTGGTATTTGTATGGTTTAATTTTGAAAATTAGATCCCTAATTCATTTGGGGTTAGTTTGTGTGTGTGTGATGTGAGTTATGGATCTAATTTTATCTCCTTTCCCAAATGACTACCCAGTTAGAATCCCAGTTGTGCAGCTCAGGAGCTCTGTGACCTGGAACAAAGTTAATTAATTTTTGTGTTTTAGCCACGGTATCTCTAGGGAAGAGATATTGATAGAATGAACTGAATAGGTTGTTTTTAGGATTACTTGAGATAATACATTTAAGTGCCTATCATAGTTCACATGGTAAATCTTCAGTACATTTTAGCCATTATTATTTTAACATATAGTTTTTATAAATTAGTAAGACAAACACCAAACCTCCAACTGATAAACATCCAGAGGATATAAATACACAGTTAATTACCAAAGGGAAATCCAAATGTCCATTGAACATATCTGAAATAGTCTACTTCATTAAAAATCAAAGGAAAGTGAAATAAAACAACAGTGAGGTACCATTTACCATTTATCTAATTGGCAAATATATTTTTAAATGGACATTTAATAGGCAGTGTTTATGGTGATACCCTGAGATTGACACATTCATGTATTGTAAATGGAACTGTATAGACTTTTTTGAAAAATAATTTGCCAATGTAATTCTACCTTTTTACTCTGTAATTTTATATATTTCCAGATCTGCATTAAAGAAATAATCAGAGCTATAGATAAAATTTATGTTCATTATAGTATTATTCATTATAAAAGAGTTAGTAGCAATATAAATTTCTAAGAATAGAAGAGTATTTAATAAACATTGGTACAATTGTATATATTTTATGGATGTACCATAGGAAAAGGATTTGAAGAAAATATACTAGAATGTTAATAGTTCTTAGAGATTGTCTGAGGTTTTTATTGTATTCTGAAATAAGCATATGTTAGTTATCTAATCAGGGAAGAAAACCACAGTTGATATTATTTGAGGAGATTGAAATTTTGAACTCTTTTGACACAGACCCTGCACATCAGTTTTTGATTAGTGTTTAGCCTAGCACCATGCCCACCACAGCTGAGAAGTACTGTGTTTCCTGAGAAGTGTCTGTCAGTGTACTTCTGAGTTCCTTGGATTCTTCCTCATTGCTAATTTTAAATTAGTTCATTAGAATTAAGGAAAAAAATTTAATAGAAGAAAAAATTCCCAGATGGTTAGTAACTTGAACCATAGATGGTAGTTGTTCCAATTTCCATTCAGTAGTTAAAAACTATAGTTTGACAAGAATTTCTTTTCTTTCCTTTTACTTTCTTTTTCTTTTGCAGCCTTTTGTCCTTTTTTTCTTTGCTTGTTTTTTGGTCTTTCTTTGCTACCTGTCCCTAACTTTGTATTGCTATCCACATGTGCCCATCCATGTTCTTATAATAATCTACATGTATCTCTCTTTTTCTCACACTATATATAGTTATATATACATACATACATGAGACGTTTTTGTGATCGTTTTATAAAATTGTGATCTTAATACGTAATGTTGGCTTCTTTTTTAGCCGTTCAGAAGTTATTTTAGTCATGGAATGATCTCCAGCCATATAACTGAAAACAGGTAATGTTCTTGAGGAGAAAGGTGAATGGTAATAGAGAAAATGGGATTGACGTGGGAGAGTAGGGAAAGCATCTAAGTTCAGAAGCTCGAGTCTGGAAAATACAGGTTAACTTTAGTCATCGCAGCGTAAGAAACTCTGTAAAATTGTCTGTTTCAATGCTTTTCTATTTTTGTATTTTTTAATATAGTTTTATAGTTAGGTAACTTTTAAACCTTTGTAGCTTGCTGGAATTTAAAGAAAGAAAACTTTTTATTCTTATCTCCAGTCCTGGAAAGCCAGAGGAATCAGCCACTGGGAAAGGATTAACTGTGGTTTGCAATTGGGCATTAAGGCTCAGCACTAGGAAGACAGAGCAGTGAGGGTTGCTGCATTGGTTTTCTTGTTGTATTTCCTTCAGCACCTCTCTTGTCATGATAATCAGGAGGACCTAGCAGGGAATAATTAAGTAGATAATTCCTCTCTTTTCTCCCCCAATTCCAATTCAGTCTGATAGTGAGACAGACTATCCTGGCTGGGACTCAGAGACATCTTTTTCTACCCAAAGTGTCCTTTATCATGAATCTAGCTTCAGAAGAGAAATCAGTCATGTTTATTTTAAGAGCCCCTGTTTGACACTTAAGGAAGTATTTTTAAGAGTAATGAAAGGAAATACAAAGAATTTTCCACATAACATACACTAAGGGCAATTTAAGGAAAGGGTAGACCTTAAAGGAAACTGTCTTAGTCCATTTTGGCTGTCATAACAAAAATACCCTAACAATGGTAGTTTATAAACAAAAAACATTTATTTCTCACAGTTCTGGAGGCCAAGGTCATGGTGCTGGCAGATTCAGTGTCTGGTGAAGGCCCACTTCCACATTGACAGGAAATGGGTAAATGGGTACACAAGAGCAAGTAGCTGGTAGTAAAGCACTTGTAACCTTACTCTCCTCCTTCCTTCCTGAAATTTACTCAGGAATTGCTAATGGCTGTATTGTCTGTCTGTAGTCTGAATATCACAACTGCTATCATTCAATTAAAATGCTATTTTATAGAACTGGGATTTTGCCCATCACTGCAAACTTACGGAACTTTCTCATCAAGAAATAGAACAAGCTGAAAATAAAATCCTGGCTTAGGTTTAGTTACTTCCCTAAATGACTGATCTGTATGGTCCTATAGGAGGAGTCAGAGACATCTGTCATCCCTTTCCAACCAGCAAAGAGCATTAGGTAGACTGTACTGACCACTTTGCTTAGACCGCAGGTTGCCACTCAGAAAAGCCTGAGAACTCACTCACTGGGAAGTTGCCCTGGCCAGGAATCTCTTTTCTAATCACTTTTTTAATTTGCCACTCTAGCCCTAATAGGCAGCCGTTCGTTCTCTTTGGTAATCACTCCACACGAGAAAACCTGAATGCTGGCAGCTTTAACTTCCCCTCTGAAGGGCACCTGGTACGCAACACTGGTCCCAGTGGGAGCTTTGCCAAACACATGGTGAGTGGTTTGACTACCTGGTGCTTAATTGGTTTTATTATCAACTAGGGAGGAGGGGAGCCGGAAGAAGGAATCTTTTCCAGTTAGTGTGTTGATTTAACCTTGAATGTAAAGTTGTTTTGCAGTGAAAAAATTATTGGAAATTGACTGTATTTTTATAAGTGTGATTTGAAAGCATCATATTTTATTTTCAGATGTTCGAAGGAAAAAAGATTAAAAAGTACTTCACTTACAACTTAAACTCCTTTAAATTATAAGGGTAACATTGCTAGTAGAATAAGAATTTTAAATGTTTTTGAAAATAGGTAGTAATTTCAAGCCTTAGTTTGTTGTCTTGACTTACATTTCAGGACATAAACCATGAGGATCACTGTCCTTTTATTAAGGGCGTGAGGGAGCAGATTTTTGCATTTGATTATATGTTGTCTGCCACATTCTTCTAAGGGAAACATTAGACAAGTATGAGACTCTAATGATTATAAAAGTCCGTGCTATCATAATGGAAGTTTAAGCATTTTCAAAATGTTTTTGAGAATCAGGAAAGCTTGGGAATAGGCATTATTATTTTTTAATTTGTATTTGGAGAACATGAGACCCAGTTCTTTCTGGATTGAGGCTCCTGATATGTCTCCAAGCCAGCAGGGCTACTTGGATGGATATGCTGTCGGGATCTTGCTGCTCCATAAAGAGAGGGCTTGGGCCCCATTTTAACTCCCCCAGAGCCACTCTTGAAATACACAGAACATGCCAAATGGCTTCTCTGTGTAAGCTTCTTAACTGTACACATTAAATCAAAACTAAAGGAGACAATTGATTTCTGCTTTGGGAAAGATGGAGTAGACATACTTTTCCCTATTTCTGCAAGTACAACTAAAAGCCCTGGACATTATGCATGAAACAAATACAAGAAGACTCTAAAAGGTAAAGAGAGGAAGATAGACTGGCTCAGGACCAAAGGAACAAAATAGCAATGTGTTTTCTGGGATTTCTGTATATCCCAGACTGGATACTGGAGAAGCTGGCAACCTGGAAATGCCAATAGGCACAGACATAAGAAGTCCTAAGAAAAGTCTATTCTCTCCAGCCAAAGGACCAGGAAAGGGGCAACCTAGCAAGACAGAAAACTTTTAGACAACGGCTGCTTTTACTCCAGCTAGACCCCTCAGGAAAAAACTGTATCTCCATCCCAACATCTGCCATCAAGGGCTCAATGCAGAGCCTAGAAGGTTCACCCTTGCCAGGCTACATACAATGGGGTGCCATCTTCTCACTCCCACCTCTGTCAGGGTACTGTCAAAGGAGACTGAGTGGGGAGCCAGGACTTTCATCCCCACCAGGCAGTAATGAACCCTCCCCCACACTCACACCTCTGAGTATCAGTGAAGACCGCAAGGGAGCCTGGACTTTTACTGTCATCCAGCAGTACCAAGGTGTGCCCCTCCTTGGGGTAGTACCATTGGAACCCAGTAGAGGGTCAGCAGTAACAAAGCCACCCCCTGACCCATGGTGTCTGTCACCCTCCCAAGCCAGGATGCTCTCAACAGAGGCATACAGAGGAACCCATGCCTGACCAACAAAACAAGCACCGCCCACATGAACGCGCACACACGTGCACGCACACTCTCAAACCAGGTGTCAGTAGGGCGGAGTGGAGAACCTAGACTTCATGCCTGCCAAAACACAAGACTTAAATAAGATTCAGAGAATTCTGGTTTCAGCTCTAATGTGGAAAGAGCTTGTAAATCATTCCTGCCATCTTTACAAGAAAAAAGCTGAACAAACTGAAAATCAGCAACTTTTCTGGGACTCATTAGAGAATTGAAAATAAAAACAGTTAAGCACCAGGCAGTCAAGCCACTTGAAATCTGGAGAAACAAGCGAATTCAAAGAGTCACAGCCAATATATGTTTGCCTGGAGCAGAAGCCATACTTAAATGATAATTTCGGTGAATTCTTAGAGGCCGAATGTGGACTGAGAGACTCCTGTGGGACAGTCATAGAGGGACTCCCTCACATTTGTTGGTTTAACTTCAAGGAATCCTGTCAGGTTCTTTTTAGAGTCAGACTTTCCTACACATAAAGTGAAGAGCCAAGAAAAATCCCCTCATGATTCTGTTTAGGGAAGGACAACAGTAATCATTTTGAAATGTAACAAAGACCATAACAAAGTCCTCCATAACAAAGGCCTACTCTCCAGGATAAAAGATTTTAGCAGAACCTCATCCCGTCTTAGGGAAGGACATTTACCCTGACTCTAGCACACTCTAGCTTTCCTGTCTTACCTAATGGAGGAGAAAAAAGTTAAGAAACACCTGTAAAGGTCCTAGCCCAGGCACACAGGCACACTAAAAGACTTAAGACTTAATCATAAGAGATTATAGAATGCTTCCCCTTCCCTATTAACTTACCAGCACACTAACAGGTCTCCAATATAGTAATTGCAGATTGCTGCTGAAGAGTTTAAACATGCAGACTATCTAAGGAGTTCTGTGGAAATCCAAAGACAATAGGGGAAACAAATATAATAACAGAGGAGTTTGAAGCACCTGCAGCTACAGAAAACATAAGCACAAACCAACTCCCTCTCAGATTAACATAAAACCTCACATACTAAAGCCTATTTACCTCAGTTCCTATTACCTAATACGTCATGTCTGGCTTTCAATAAAAAATTACAAGGCATGTTAAAAGGCAAGAAAAAAACACAGTCTGAAGAGATAACATAACTGTCAGAACCAGACTCAGATATGACTCATATTTTGGGATTTCCAGACAGGGATTTTGAAATAATTATGATTAATATGTTAAGGGCTCTAATGGAAAAAGTAGACAACATGTAAGAATAGATATATATTGTAAACAGAGAGATGGAAATTCTTAGAAAGGATCAAAAGGAAATGCTAGAAATCAAATACACTATAACAGAAATGAAGAATGCTTTTGGACATAGTCAAGGAAAGAATTGGTGAGCTTGAAGATAGATCAATAGAAACTTCCCAAACTGGAATGTAAATAGGAAAAACAATGAGGGAAAAAAATAAGAAAAGAACACTTTAAAACTGTGAGACAGTTTCAAAGAAAGTAATATATGTGTAATGGGAATATCAAGGAAAGGAAAAAGAAAAAGAAACACAAGAAATATCTGGACAAAAAGTAATGATGGCCGAGAATAATTCAAAATTATTGACAGATACAAAACCACAGATCCAGGAAGCTCAGAGAATACTAAGCCAAATAAATTCTAAAATATCTACACATACCCCTATCATATCCAAACTTAAGAAGATCAGAGATAAAGAGAAAATCTTGAAAGAAGCCAGAAGAAAAAAAACCTTATCTATAGAGAAGCAAGGAAAAAAATTACAGTGAACTTTTTATCAAAAACCATGCAAACAAGAAGAGAGCAATAAAGTGTTAGGGGGAAAACTCACCAACCTGAATTCTACATCTGGCAAAATTATCATTCAAAAGAAAAAGTGTGTGTAGAGTAAAGAAATAAAGACTTTCTTAGACAAATAAAAAACGGAATTCATCACCAGCAGACCTGCTCTGTGAGAAATGTTAAAAGGAGTTAGGTGTTAAAAATTGTATAGATCAGAAACGGGTCTACATAAAGAAAGGAAGAGTGTCAAAGAAGGAATAAATCAAGGTAAATAACATCTTTTATTTTTCTTATTCTTAATCTAAAAGAACTAATAATTATAACAGTATATTAGGTGAATATAGTATATAGATTAGTGGAATGAATGACAGCAATTTCATTAAGGATAGGAGGCAGAAAATAATACTACTGTGATACCATCTGTACCATAGTACAGATACTTTGGTACCTGTACTACAATATAAAGTGATATTGTATAATTTGAAGGTGGACTTGATATTCTATAATTATCCTGCATAATTTGAAGGTGGACTTAGATTAGTTATAAACATATGTTGCAAATTCTATGGAAACTACTAATGTCCAGGTTTCAATTGAAAAATCACTAGAGATCTCAAACTGAATGAGAAGAGACAAATATCAGATCCCAACACTGAGATAACACAGATGTGAGCGTTAACAGACAGGATTTAGAACAGCCATCATAAAATGCTTCAACAAGCAATTACAAATGCTTTCAAAATAAATATTGAAATGGCAAGTTTCAGCAAAGAAATGGAAGATATGAAGAACCACCAAATGAAAATTTTAGAACCAAAAAATATAATCAAAATTTAAAACTCGATGAATAGACTTAACAGCAGAATGGAAAAGAGAGTAAAGAATCAAACAAAAAACCACTGTGTAACCTGCAAATATAAGCTTAGTAAACTCAAAACAGGATTAAATCCTGAGATATCCACACCACTACACATCAGGGTCAAACTTATGAAAAGTACAGACCAAAAAAAAAAAAAAATCTTGAACGCTTCCAGAGAGAAATGACACCTCATCTACAGGGGAAAATTCAAATGGAAATGAATTTCTCATCAGAAATCATGGAAGCCAGAAGGAAGTGGCACAACATTTTTCAAGTGCTGAAAGAGAACTGTCAACCTAGAAAACTTTATCAGTGATCTCAGATGAAGAAAAAATAAGGATTTGTTGCCAGCAGACCTGCCTAAAAGAATGACTAAAGGATGTTTGGTCGAAATAGAGAGGAAGTGATAAAGGAGTAATCTTGGAACATTAAGAAGGACAGAAGAACACAATGATAAAACTAGTACACCACTGAATTGTATACTTCGATTCGAAGTAGGGAGTTTAGTTCTTGTGGTAGCACAGGTCTCCTAGGAACCCCGATGAGATTTTGGATTTTCAAAAGAGAAAAGGACACCATTCCACCTCTATATAAATGGACACTTAAACAAGAAGGAAGAAGAAGAATTTTCTAATCTAGAAAACTTATTTTCTCTTCTGCAAGCCCTGTGTATGGAGATGAAATACAAAGGAAGGTGTGGACCCAGGTGGCACCCTCTTTTCCTGAATTTGTAGCTGCCCCACACGTCTGCCTGTCATGTCAGCCAAAGTCCCCATTGTGAAAGTTTTGGACAGTATTAATGACAGTCAAAGTCTAAGCACATTTTCCCTTCTTTTTCTGCTAAATTCTGAATTCATTCTCATTCTGGGTTGACTAAGTGCCCAGTAGCAACCTTGTAATGTAACCATGGTTACGAACACACATGCACTCACACAAGCACACAAGTTACCTTTGGAATAATAACTGTTAAAGGTACTTTTTTCCCCTATGTCTTTTAAAAAATAATAAATCAATTCTTGGTAAGGTAAAATTGATCTCCATTAACTAATACACTTTTTATTTCTCCAGCAATACACTCCTAACTCCCCACTCCTTTTTTGTTTTTATTTTTTTCTGACATCCAGGTAGTACAGTGTGTCTCACCAAAAGGACCCCTTGGTTGTTCAAGAACATACTTTTTTGGAGCTACTCACGTTCCTTACTTGGGTAAGTCCTTGTAAGTTGTCATTAACTTAATGAATAATTTCTCTCATGATCTAGAAGTGGACTCTTGATTTACTACTTTGCTCAGAAGCTCATGATGCTCAATTTATAGGCTTCCAGCTGCTTCTGATTGCATGTGGAAGGTTGACGTGCTTAATACATTTCTCACAGGATATATTTCAGGAGGAAAAACTATTGGCTCAACATATATCAGGTCTAACCATGTGTTAGACCGTATGCTCAGCGTCAGAAGGAAGGCAAAGATGAATTAGTCCTAGTTGGAGATAACAGGAGGTGTGGGCTGTGATGGGAGTTCGGATGACTCAGCCAGGTTTCTGCACAACCCTTTTTGTGATAAAAGTGAAGAAAGGCCATGGCAGGAAGTTACCTGTGAACTGGGAACATTCACAGGAGTAAGGGGTACATGCTGCAGGGCTGTCCAGAAAGGCTGATGGAGGCTGCCCATGGGGTAATTAGAAGCTGCAGAGATCCAAAGAGACATGAAGAAGAACCTCTAAAAGAATGAATATCTCAGCACTGCTCCACAGTATATTAGAAACCAGGTTTTCTCCTGGATGTTGTGATATGAGCCTGAAAGAAACATGACTTGGGTCAGATAACTGAGCCTGCTTATTTATACTCCTATTTTAAAAAAATTTAAACTAAAGCAAAACATTCCAGATTATGTGTCTCTGGGATTTAGAGGTGATGCCAAATGGGTTGTCAAATTCAACATCAGGGAAGGTTCAAGAGGATACTGAGAGAAGCTAGGTTTCATTGTCATTTGTGCTTATACAATATTTAACTTGAAAGAAAATGTAGTTCTTGACATCTCTTTTGAATTAAATTAAGAAATTATAGCTTCCTTATGAAGTATCTGCATCTCCTGTGATCTTGTCACATTCTTATTAGGTCTTCTTTCACAGGTGATGATAACAAGCTGCCCAAGAAAACTGAACAAATGTAAGTCTTCATTTCTGTTTTTTTCCTTTTTCAAAGTTGAATTTCTCAGAAGTTGTGGCTATTCTGTGTACCTCCTTCTGAGATCAGCAGTGGGCAGGATATCTAGTTTAGGTGAGCAGAACTCTAGTTTTCCAGGAGGTACCCGGCCCCTGTCTATAAGCTGGGAGTCCAGGCTGGAGACCCTGCCAGCTTTACCATCTGCTGCTCTCTCCAGAACTCGAGAGACTTCCTGCCTGCACATCCATGCATTTAAGTGGCATAACTCTTCTTAATGTGTTTTCTGCATGGTACATTTTTTATTGGGGGCTTTCCTAAAAATAAAACATCCTGAAACCCATTGGGAGAATCTTTGTGTAACACCTTCTGGTCTGAAGGGTATTTCCTCTGGATTTGACATTCAGGCTTATAGGACAGAATTAGGATCTGAACTCAGACTGTGTACCCATAGGAAGGTCCTAGTGTTGACATCTCCTACACAGAGGAAACCAAAGACAGGAAATAAACTCACTAGTGCTTGTGTTGGTCTGCTTTGGCTGCCACAACAAAATATCACAGATTGGGTGACTTAAACAGCAAAACTTCATTTTCTCACAATTTCGGAGGCTGGAAGTCCAAGATCAAGGTGCTAGCAGGGTTAGTTCCTTGTGAGCCCTCTGTCCTTGAGGTGCAGATCACTGTGTCTTCAGGAAAGAGAGAGATCTCTGGTGTCTCCTTCCTCTTATAAAGTAATATAATCACACTACAGAAAACTTGGAAAAGAGAGAAAAGAAAATAAGATCATCCATAATTCCTCCTCTTTTTGGCATTATGCAGTAGTATCTGAATGCATATCTTCCTGTTTTATTTTCTAATGATACATTTACGTTTTGTGTAGTTGTAATTATAGTGTATATGTAATTTTTTCTGTGGGTTTTCCTCACTATATCAACAAGTCAACCACATTCTCAAATGTTGGTGTGTGTATATAGTCTTGTCTTGTACCTGCTTGTGCTTCCATGCCAGCTGTGCTTTGCCAGTGTTGTGGGTCCTCATTCGGGCCCTCAAACATTTCACCTAAATGAAATCCACCAGTGCCCAGCTTTAGGGACTGGTATTAAGGGGTGCTGGGGCCCACATCAGGATTTTCTGAATCACAGAGCTGGTGGAACTCAGGCATAATGGTGTGTCCCAGTGAAGGCAACACAGTGCCATCCAGGCGCAGAATAGGCCCTTCCCTTGTCATGGATCTCAGACCTCCTGTCCAGGCCATGTTATGAGTCAGTAGCCAGGTGGCTTTGTATTGAGCTCTTGTCTGAAGCCCTATGGAGGAGAAGCAGAGGTGAGGCCTGACTGGTGTTGCTACTGAGTGATGTTTGAATCAAGCTTGTTGGGCGGTAGAGGGAGGAAGGGCATCTTTATGTATCTTCGAGTTTGGCCTCTATTAAGCTTCATTCTTAGTGTCAAGATGTAGAGGATTCTGGTTTTACCTGGAATTGGCTAAGTTCATTGGCGGTGTCCCTGCCTGGCTCTTTCCTACCAGGGTATACCCCTCTGCCATCGCCTGGCCAACAATCTTCAGAGTTTGTTGATCCTTGGAGCTGTCATTTGGTTGTGTGTACTTTTTCTGTCCCTTTTTCTTCTATGCAACTCAAAAAAAATATTAACCTACAATGTGGAGGCATGGTGAGGGAGCCAAGGAGGAAATTGAAGGCATTAATGTGATGTGGCCCAGTAGAAAAGCACCAGGCTGAGAGCAGCCCTGAGTTTTAGTCTGATGAAGTTTTGTAGCCTTGGACAACTTATTCTAAGGCTGGAAGTCCAGAAGGGCCTACTTGCTTCTTCTGTAAGAGAGAGGTTTAGACCAGATAATTTCTGTGTTCCATCCTGCTTTCAAACTCCTGTCACCTTCTTTTACCTGTTACAAGACTCCTAGGCTTAAAAATACACATTCTTAGGTGAGACTTTATTAGCTTCTTGCCAGGCACCTCTCTTGCCTTTCAGGGCCTTGTAGATGAGCCCCCTCTCCCTATAATTATTCTAAAGCAGTAGTTCTCAACCAAGGGCAATTTTACTGCACCATTCCTACCAGTTGTCCCCTCCTGGACCCCCAGAGATGTTTGGCAACGTGTGGAGACATTGGCTGTGACAACTGGGGTACTACTGGCTTTCAATGGATAGAAGTCAGGGATGCTGCTAAACATTGTATGAATACATGGCACGGATCCCACAACAAAGAATTATCTGACCCAAAATGCTGAGATTGAGAAAGCCTGCCCTAAAGGGAACCAGACTTGAATTTTCCAGGGACTTTGGTGGCAGTCCTATTCTGGTAAAGATAAAAGAACATTCTCCCAAGAGGAAGCCCTGAAAAGGGTTCTGCAGTCAAACACTTCTTTTTTGTCCCTTGTTTTGGAGTCACCATGCATTAAAGTATGAGAAATCCTTCAATAAAGAACTCTTTAGAACTTAGTTAAAAAAAAGAAAAAAGAAAACAAACAAAAAAAGAACATTCTTATATAGCATAACTTTGGGAAGCAAGAAGCCAGAAAGAGCAAATTGGGGGCGGGGGGGAGGTGCTGCTTTGAGAGGGAAGCCTCAGAGGCATTCTCTACGCTCTAAATCAGATAAGCGCTTAGAAAGTGGGGCCATCTCATCCCCTGAGTCATCTCTTCTATCCCCTAAGGTGCTCCACCCTGAGGATCTAGCATCAGCCAACCTTTAGCGGGAAGGGGGAAGTTGGTCTTTGGAGAAGCAGCAAGTCTGTATCAAGACACTAAAGGGATTCTGGTTCCTCGAGTCCAGCACATGGAAGGGTCAGGGAGCCCACATAGTTTTCTTCTGTTGGATCACAAATAGGAAGGGTTGGTCTTTTGAGCAGAATTAAGAAGAGCTGACTTTTCTTATGGTTTAATGGAGAAAAGTATAAAGCAGATGGGGCACATGGCTTTTAAAAGGTTTAGAAATCAATGAGTTCCATTTTTTGCACTTTTCTCATTCTGTTTAAAAAATCAGTTTTGTAAGGAATGTCATTTTTGTGCATGCAGCTTTTGATGAAACCTTGTGATGCTGTAGTTAACCCTTATTTTCTATTTTTAAAGTAGGCTCTTGTCCCAGATATATGCTGCTGTTATTGAGGCTGTTTTGGCCAGTATTGCATGTTATGCTAAAACTTCCAATCTAACAAAGGTAATTTAATACCATGTCCCTTTTTTTCTTAGAATGTGTTTTAATGTAAAACTATCTATCTGGGTGGGGTTTTTTTTTTTTGGTTTTGTTTTTTGGGGGGTGGGGATACCTTGTAGCACTCAGTTTTGTGAGGCTGGGCATCAGTGGAGCTGGCACCAGACAGAGATGCCTTTAGAGTGCTGAGCTTTTGCTGCCTGTGTTGCCTGGGACTGAGCTCCTCTTGTCTTATGAATGACAACTAATCGACACTTCTTTGTAGATATCTGGTGATGCTATAGAAAAATCATTCTGTAGCATATTATTTTACCTAATAGTTTAATTTTTAAAGGCTTTTAAAGGTTAAAAAAAATAAAAATACAGATTATTCTACTGTGAATTTTAATAAAATTAGGTAAGGTTGTTTTGAGCTACATAGTTTGATTTCCGATAATTCAGTGTTTAGAAGGGGGAAAAAAAACACAACTAAAGATTAGAACATCTGACTTGCCTTTCCTAGACAAGCATCTGTGTTCTCGTCCTCTGACCTTTATCTTCCTTGCTGTTTTGCGGTTAACCTGCCCTGCTGAGTTGGATTCCTATATCTGACCCAGTAAGGAGATGAGAAGAGTCGGCTTGATGCCTCCCAATGCCAATAGGACCTTTCCTGAAGGAAGCCATTTGACATTGGAAAGGTTGTGTATGATGTAGATATCAGAGAGACTGTAGCCTAGTCACCAGCTCCTTGTCATCTCCCCTCCTCACTGAACTTGAATTCCTGGTACTGACTTGGGTTCGGTTCCGACCTCAGTTCTCACATCTTTGTTTTTTAACTGATCTTTTGTAAACTCTAGGTATTAGAATATTCTTAGCATTGGGCAGAAACTGAGGGCAATAATCCCCTCCCCCAGGGCCAGGGAAGAGGGGAGGAGGAAGCACATTTCCAAACCTCACAGTGGTACCATCCCTGCTGCCTACAGATCATGTGCAGATCACCTGCCTAAGGAAGTGTTTCCTGTGAACCCAGCCTGAAGAAAGCAGGCGCCTGTTCCCCTTAACACAATGTTTTCACTTTAATCTTTTGATGTATACAAAGTAGTCATGTGGAGGGGAGGGGCACAGTGTTCTCCTGGCAAAAATGTTAGACAGGCTCTTGCTATAGGTGATGTGTGCACTTTCACTTGTGAAAGCTAATCGTTGCTGGTTTGTTATTGGTTTTACAGGCCAAGGAGGTAGCTGAGCAGACCCTGGGCTCTGGGTTAGATTCCTTTGAGTTACTGCAGTTTAAGGCAGCCCTACGGTAAGCAATGGCTCATATTTTCTATCAGGTATTTTTTTTAATGTTTGTTTTTTAAAGACCCTTTTTGCCCTTGTATTTGATATTCCATTTCCCTTTGAAAAATGTTCCGGTGAAATAATGGGATGTATAAGAGAATCATTCATGATCAGAGCTTTGATAGGACAAGGAGCCAAAGATGGAGGAGCCAGATGAGAGTCAGACACATGTCCTGATACTGGAACGGGAGGCAGATCAATACAGGAACTGTTGGAGACTTGACAAACCCAGTTCAGAGGTTAGAAAGGTGAAGCTGAGAACATGAGTGGTGAGGTTAGTTAGAGTTAGGGGTCCTGGGCATGTGAAGACAGTCACTGCTTAGAAGAGACTTGCCCTGGGTTTTATCTGCCTCTCAGATGATAGAAACCCTGAGCCTAGCTATGTCTCAGGGTCTAGACACTAGATATTCGCTTCCTGGCAGTCTTTCCATCACACATCACGGTGATTCTCTATGTGGTCTTTTTTCACGGCTAAACCTTCATGAACCTCATTCACGTAACCCCCTATCGCATTTGGGGACCACTGTTAGCAAAGGAGACAAAAGACATCAGTATTGGGGAGTTTCTTTAAGAGCACTTCTGGGATATGCTCTCTGGTGCCTTGGCTCCATGCCTCACATTTTCTTCCATCTACAGCCCTTGGTGATGAGAGGGAGTATTTAGAAAGATAAGTCAATCAACTGATCTAACAAGAATTCTATTTCTGCAGCTCTAGGTGTGGAGGAAAGTGCCGGATGTCTTTGGTGCAAGGTTTCAGGCTTACTTCAGGTCTCCTTTCCTCTGAGTCTTCTGGATCGTGTAGCCCCGACCATGGGAAGGGAGGGAGGTTTTGCACTGACTTCGGTTGTCTTTCCCTGGTCACCTAAGTTTGGGGAAACTCCTTTACTTTCCAGCTGTGTGACCTTGGGCAAGATAGGGAGCTCTCTGTGCATCTGTTTCCTCATCTTTCCACCTCATAGAGTGATTGGGCATGTAAATATTAGCCGCTATTTCATTGGGGTCTTCTCTTTTACCATTAGCATGGCTTATGGCATAGTCATGCTATTCCTCCTTTCCTCAGGGCCTTCCTTGCTTAGGTCACTCACCCTTTCCAGGGCAGGCTGCCAATCCTCCGCCTCTTAAGCCTGGGAGTACCACTCCAGCTGGAGGAAGGAACCAAGAGAGAACACCAGGCAATGGGAGAGAATCTCCTAGGGCCAGTCTTCCACCTAGAGTACAACTCCCTTCTCTCTACAAGATCACTTCACTGAGTACTCGCAAACTGTGTCAGGTTAACAAATCATCTCCCGAGTGGAACACAGGACCTGGCTTCCGCTTGGACCTCAAGCAGGGATGGCAATTTGACCGAAAGCTAATGAAAGAGGAGGAAGATCAGGACAGAATGTCAGGGCTCTGGGGTAGGAGTCCCCAGGCCAGTAGAGGGTCATTGCTAGTCAGTGGTGGGCAACACTCCTGTCACACTGTTCTCTCCTGCTCTGTCCAAGAATCAAGACAGCCCCGTGAATCTGTACAGAGGCAGGGCCATGACGAGTCAGACGGTGGCCCCACACTTGGCAAGTGTTCTGTGAGGGCTCAGCACAGGTGTAGTGCAGCAGCAAGTGTCTGGGCAGGGCGCCAGCCCAGCAAGAGCAAACTAACTTTGGTTTTGTTTTGTGTCTACAGCTCCAAGATGACTTTTCATATACATGCTGTGAATAATCAGGGAAGGTAAGTATATGTATGTGGTACAGCCTCATTTGGGCAAGTTTTAGAAGCAAAAAGAGAAGAAAGGCTACTTTGTAACTGCTGAGGCGGGTGGTCTCACATTTCCACACCTGGCAGTGGCATCACTCCGAGACTGGGCATGGGGCTGGCTCTGCTTAGCTGAGACCCTGTTCCCTGAGTGCTTCCCAATGAAAGACCAAGGGATGGGGGCAGGGCACAGGCACAGACCCAATTCTCTCCAAGTAGCCTATGTGCTAATTCTGCATACATGCAACCCAATATTTTGAAAACCCCTGAGAGAAATCCAGGTCTGTGGGTTGCTGCCAAGTTGAAAAAATGAACATTGTAAATGCAATAAATGTCTGTCTCATCTCTTTCCTTTTCTAGAATCGTGCCTCTGGACAGTGAAGACAGCCTATACTTTGTGAAGACGGTAAGCACAGCTCTTACAGGTCAGCTGGCAGGAGATGGCCTATAAAGGAACATCTGTAAGGGGTGAGGTAGGAGTGAGGTGGGGGCCGTGGGCAGCCCATTCCGTACCTGAGGAAACTGGTCTATTTTCAGAACTGTTCTAGCAGCAGCAGTGGTGGGGCCCATGCTTTCTGAGGGTGCCAGGCCCAAAATACCCACACTCCCATGCCTAGGCCCCCCTGGGTCCAGAGTCTTACTGGGGGCTAGGGAGAGACCTCTCTTCCTAAGGTTAGGAAGGCTTCTTCCAAGTGGCTGAGATTTCTCTGACCTCTGGAAAATGGGAGCTGAGGACATGCCTTCTTCAACATAGACCAACAAGTTTTAGTGGTTTCTAAGGGTTCCAAGGCCTGTGTTAATGCCCTTAACAGGAGCCTGTGAAAATAAACAAAAACAAAAAAACCAGGGGCCTGAGTCTCCAGGGAAGTGGGGTAGTCAGAGCAAAACTTTCTCACCCATGCACTGGGGGGACATTGATGGGCCAGAGGAATCGTTTAGAGATACTTTGGTCCCTGGGTGGGTTGGCATGGCCTGGGAGAGCTAGATTTTCTATACCAGTTGCTCCAGTACATCCTGACATGAAGAATATTGGCAAGCAATGCATGAGAGGACGGTGGACATTCAGCCAAGATTCTGGTTGCAGTATGTATAGGTACAAGTTATATCTTGTACCTGTAGTCTATTCTTTGGGTACTGCCTAAGCCTTAATTCCAGTGAGCTTTTGGTCACTGGGAACTAGGTGGGCAGCTGTGGATGACTCGATGCAAATGCAGGCCCGCCACCATCACCGGTGAAAAAGCAATAGTGTTATCACATACAGAGAGTAATTTTTTAAAGTTGTTATTTCTGTGTTTATAATGTATCTACCTGCTCCCTGTATCTGTCAGCATTTTGTGTTGATATTCTTTTAGAACTAATTGAAACTTTTTGATGATATTATCAAGGTGCTGGGAAATGCCTTCTGAAATTTAGGCGATAACACTTGATCTCCTTGCTAGACTTTAAACTCCCTGACTTCTCTCCTTAGGCTCTTATACAATGCTCTGGAAGGTGCTTTCCACAGAAGTAGGTAATTAGGAGTCCAGAGGACCGATACTATTGTGTTAAGCATGCCTTCAGTGGCAGCTAATAAAATTGGAAAGAAGAAATAGAAAGTTTGTGCTTTCTGTCCAAATCTTGTCCTCTCTTCTGGGCAGAGAGGAAGTCCTGCCTCCTCCTCCCAGCTTTGTTATTGATTTCTCCCAGCAAGAACTGTATTCCTGTAATACTTATAGTTTGTATTACATAAATCAGAGCGTAATTCTGTACTAATGTATCATATAATGACTTTTGTATATGAAGGCTCTTTCTCTCCAACTATACATTATAAGGTTTCCTAAAGATAGGGATCATAATTTATATATTTTCTCTCCCCATGTCACATGTTGGGAAGTACATAGCAAGTGTCTAATAAATGCTACATGTATTCTTTTTAATGTTCTCTCTACCCTTCCTTATACCAAATGCCAGATATTAAACCCACAGGATTTATCTTCCTGATTGACCTGGGAACCAAAGAAGTGGGGTTTCCACTGTCACTTAAGAGGGACTATGTAGCCTAGGAAGGTTCTGTGTCTTTAGATGTTCACAGTTCTTTAAAACAGATTTAGATAATCCTTCCAGTTGTCAAGCTTAATTAGAAAATTAATTAAAATATAAAATCCCACATGTCACTTTTGTACCCTTTATCATGACAACATGGACTATTAGGATTTTAGCTTTTACTGTGATTTAGCCACTCTTCCAGGAGCCCTAGGTCTTTTGTCTCTGTCCTAAGGGTAGAACTGGGGTCCCTGGCTAGCACAACAATATGAGAAAATGGACTCTAGTTTCAGGAGCTCTGCACTGACCATTCAGCCATGTCAGGCTGGCAGGGGACAGGACTTGAGAGGACTCATCGTGCTTCCTATACCCAAATCATCATAGTCATCCCAGACCCTGGCTCTGGCTCTTACCATTTTCTGCATTTCTACTAGACTCCTTCTGGATTTATTCCATTTTCACAAGTTTTGAGTGATAAATTAGGGCTTTTTTTACCAGCCATCAGGAGCTCTTTCTGAGTTGCTCCGATTTTTTTTCTAACCTACCGAAGCGTCTAGTTTTTGTCTTTCCCTTAAAGCTTAAAGAGCTTTCTCTTAATTTTCTTAGTCCTAAAAGTAGCACTTGCAAGTGTTGACATGTACCCCAAAATATCCATGAAGACACACGTACCAAACGAATGACCGCCTTTCCTGACTTGTTCAGAACTTGAGCCCACACCAAAGAGTAGGTCAGACTGTGGACATGCTGGGATGCGAAGAGTATATGAGTGTACAGACGCCTAGAAGAAACACTTTGAACTCTAAGAGGCTTGGGACTAGTCACGGTTAAGAAGGAAGGCTGTCATGTTGCCTCTTAGGAATGATAAGCAGTTAGAGGGAATTGCGTGTCTCTAATCAAGAACTAATTGCTGGGAAGCTTGTGTGATCCTGAAGTCATCTCTTAGCTCTGAGGTGTATTTCAGGATAACCTGAATTTTTTTTACAAACTCTCCAGTATTCTTTTGAAATGCACCTTAAAGCAGTATTTTGTAATCTGTTTCTTATGGCTCTCTCCCCAAAGGTTTAAGACTGACAACTGGTCTAATTCTGTTTTCTAATTTGATACAGGCTTGTATGACCGTCTATGACATTCCTGACTTGCTGGGAGGAAGGGGGTGCTTAGGATCCGTGGTCTTCTCAGAATCATTTTTAACATCTCAGATCTTGGTTAGAGAAAAGGGTAAGTATATATGGTCTTTAGAAAGCAAAGCTTGAATTTTTTTTTTTTTTTGGCAAAATAAACCGTAAACTAAGTCAAAAGATCAGCAGTGAACGTGTGAAAATATTAGAACACTTCTGATAAATAAAGGATATATAGTCTAATTTATGAAGAGCTCTTACAAATTAGTAGGAAAAAGACAAGCTACCCAATGGTAAATGGGTAAAAAATATAAATATAAACAAGCAGTTCATAGAAATGGAAAACAAAACAGCTTTTTATATATATATATATATATATATATATATATGTCATATAATCTTCACATATGCAGATATAAGAATATGTACAGCCTTATTACTAATCAAGAAGAAGCAATTTGAAACAATAATTAGATCCATTTTTTTACCCTGTATGTTGGCAAAAAAAGTCTAGAAAATAATATCCAGTGCTGGTAGGAACAGCCTTATAATCTTTTGTTTGATTTTTAATGGTCACCTATACTACCCTGATAAAAATTAAAACTGCAGATAAAAAGGACTAATTCTTAGGATTCTTCATTTAAATGTATGTTTCTGTTAGTTGTAAAAAATAATAGATTCCCTGTCTCCAGATGAGGCAGTTTTCATTTTCTGAAGGGCGTCAAACTCTGTACTAATAAGAGGAGCTCTGTCTTCTGAGAAGGGGAAGGGCTTTAGCCATCTGGTGCCTGCCAGGTGGCTCAGGTGGTAGGCAGTAACCTACATGTCTGTGGTCTTCCTACAGATGGCACTGTTACCACAGAAACCAGCTCCATAGTCCTGACAGCCGCCATACCCAGATTCTGCTCCTGGCTGGTTAGTGTCATTCATCACATGAAGTGAATGTAAACATGGGGAGATTGGGGAGGGCATTTGAGGAAGAGCCTCTTCATTGGGTCCCTGGTGGGATGTCAGATTCTGAACTAGCTACTGTTCAGGAATGGAAGTTTTTATCTCAGCCCTTTCTCTTTATACAAATGAATCTAGTTTCTTTAACTCTCTCATAATCTTGGAAAAGTTCTTAAAGAAAGGAACCTAGTTATCTGAGTTTCTGTTAAATTGTGAAAGGAAGAAATTAAGACCCTCATTTTACAGGTGAGGAGACTGAGACTTAGAAATCAGCCAACCTGTCCAAGGTCACACAGATAGAGAAAAATGGATCACGTGGCTTCCTTCCCTGGTCAAAATGGTTGCTGCTGAGTTTGTATAGCAGTGTCTGTCTGTGTATAGAAAGTTCCCATCTTCATTGCTGGGACTTGGTCTGAAACTCTGATGCCTTGGGACGCAGAAATTAGGACAGCAGTGAGTCGGGTCATTTTAGAAGCTGTTTATATTCTGTTTCTACAATTCTGACGTGGGTAGGGAAGAGCAAGAGTTATCCTCTAATATGAACATGTTTAAATGAGAGCACACCAAAATATTTTAATATATTTTCTCTCTTTTGTCTCTAAAAATAGTTGTTTTTCTCTGAAGTGAAATGTAAGTGGAGACTAACACATTCTCTCCACATATCAACAGGCTCATTTAGTTGGACCTCAGGTCCCAATGAGAGAGCCCATCATAGCCTTGGACTCTGAGCCTTGATGACCAGCAGCTAACTCTACCAGCTGTCAGGACCTGAGAGACTGGATTTGGTAGAGAGACTGCCCAGTCTCCTGGAAATATTTGAACACAGAGGTGGTGGCAGGAGCGACACCTAGCCGAGTTTTGCCTTTAAAATGGTAACTGAAAATCTGTACTCCTTTTGGACACAGGTAGAAGATAATGAAGTAAAATTGTCTGAGAAAACACAGCAAACAGTGAAGGTAAGCAACCTTCTTATTCTTAATGTCATGTCAAAATGAAACAATTTATAAAGATAATATCTCATCCTAAGGCTAATCTAAAGGATCTGTACCTCTTTGTCTCAATTCCTGTTTGCATTCTTCCCCTTCCCCGCAGAGCTCTAGAAATAACCAATGATGGGGTACACAATTAGAAGTATTCTTTCTGCCATTTAGACCTTTTGAGTGTGTGTGAGTGCATGTATGCATGCGTATGTGATCTCCCAGTACTAGTAAAAGCAGGTCTCATACTGGCGTAGACAGAGCCGAGAAGTCAAAGCTTTAGGCCATGGAGAGCTGCCTCCAGTAAATATCAATCCACAGGGACATGAACAAACATTGCAGGCTTTGATTGTCAGAGAGAACCTTATATTCTTTTTCTCAGCACAAGTCAAGTGCCAAAGGCGGTAGAAGAAGTAAGGTATATCTGAGCCTGACTCAGCAGCTTTTGTAGATACACAAACAGGGAAAGGACGTTTGATTCTCTGATTATTTATGCTGTAAATCATCTCTTCTGTTTTTTTTTTTTTTTCTTCAAGGAGGATGAGTGTTTCCTGGGCACTTTTCTAACAGGAGGAGAAGGTGCATATCTTTATTCCAGCAATCTACAGTCCTGGCCTGAGGAAGGTGAGCTGTGTCTGGGTCCCTCTTTTGCTTGAGTGTTGTGATTAAAATAATATGTCTGATATTTGAAAAGACTTGATGTAGAATTGTTTTCTTATAATTTTTCTCCTTTGATCCACTCATTTTTCAGGTGAGGAAACCCGTGCAAGGAAGGGCTAGCCCCAGAACTGCACCTGGTCCTCTTGTTGCTGCCTCAGAATTGCTCTCTGAATGGGCTAGAGCAACAATATGTCCAGAAATAGAATCTGTGAACAAAATCTGGATGAGTTTTCTATTGTTGTATAACAAATTACCACAACTTTGGTAGCTTAAAACAACACATATTATCTCACAGTTCTAAAGGTCAGAAGTCCAAGCAGGACTTGACTGGATTCATCTTTAGGATCTCATAAGACCAAAGTCAAGGCATCAGCCAGACCAGGCTCATCCAGATTATTGGCAGACTCCAGTTTTTTCGAGTTATAGGAGTGAGGTTCCTGCTTTTTTACGGGCTGTGATCCAGGAGCACTCTTAGCGCTGCCTCCCAGTGATCTGTGCCCTTTGACTCCCTCCATCTCAGCAACAGAACGCTTCCCTTGCGTTGTTGAATCTCTTGCATACTTCTAATTTCTCCAAATTCTTCTTCTGCTACCAGCCAGAGAAAACCCTGCTTACAAAAGGCTTCTGTGATTAGAGAAGGCCTACTCAGATAATTTTTCTCTTGCCCTATAAGGTTACACGAACACAGGAGTAACATCAGGGAAGAAGATTATTGGGGCCATCTTAAATTTCTGCCAACCACAGCTTCTCCCCTGGCCCCCACAATTCATGTCTCTCCCATGTACAAACTACTAGTCACCCCCTCTCAGGGGCTTCATCCCATAATGGTAACTGTTCAAAGTCCTAAATCTCATCAGATCAAAAATCAAAAGTCTCATCATCAAGATCATCGCAATCAGGTGTTGATGAAGCTCTGAACGATAATCCGCTGTATTGTTCCTGAACAAAATTCCTCTCCATGTGTGGACTTGTGAAACTAAAGAGACAAGTTACCTGGCCCAGCCCCCCCAACACACAAGATGGGACTAGCATAGGATAACAGTGACAGACATGCAGATTCAAAAAGGGGGGACTTAGAAGATAAAAAGGAGTCATCGTTCCAAGGTCTTGCATGGACTCCATGGAGATTCGTGCTCCTTTTTGGTTTCCTCAAAATAATATTTTCTGATGAGTCCTATTGAATATAGAACTTTTCTTTCCCTGTTGAATGTAGTCATTTTGTGAAGGAAGAATTGTGACTTAATGTACAAATTCCTCAACCTCTACTGAGCAAAGTGCACAGCCAAGGATTTCTGAAGCCTTGTTAGTCACATTCTTGAGAGCTTAGATTTTTCAGACTTTCTTAGTTCCTGAGAGAAATGTAGTTTGAATTAGTAGATGGTTTTATGAGGCAGGAAAATTCAGTAGGAGCAGAGAATTTAAACAGGAATCTCCTTTGGCTGTGTATTAAACAATTTACCACTTTGAGACTCAGATAAATTTTGTGGGACTTGAAGTTTATGCCACTTGGAGCTCTCTTAAGGAAAAATAACACAAAATGATTAAGGCTCTTCTCAGGGCCTTCAAAGAGGGCTTAGGCAGGTGGAGGTCCTAAAGCTTTAGTGTCTTGGTGAATCTGCCTCTACTTGAGACTATTGAGTTTGAAATTTATCTGTTCCCATCCTCTGAAGGCATTTAAAAATGAGCTCTTCAACATGTATTATTTTGATCAGTCTTTATATCCTAGCTCCATAGAAGGTAAAAACTTGCCTGAGGTCTATAGTGCAAGTTAATGGTAGCATCTGGAGGGTAGTCCAGGTCTTCTGATTTTCAGTTCAAAGATGGCCCAACAAACTATATGTAGGTAAGAAGACTGGTAATTCTCTTCTCTTGAAATGCTTCCAGCTCTGGAACCTTTTTCCTTCCCAGTTAGTGACTTCTATCAATGAGACTTGTTGTACAGTTCCTGTTCATTCATGTCCTTCATGTGCCCTTCTCATCCCTACCCTGCTGACCTTGGTCATGAAGGCTGCCCAGTACCTAATCCTCAGGAGCCCACTTTAGAGTTTTACCATATACGCCTGCCTCCCTAAACAGTGTCTTATTTTTTAGTGTAATACAAATAGAGACATACTCTGTGTTCTTCTGGGACTTGCTTTTATCCCTCCTAAGACTTATTCAGATTGTTGTATGTAGCTCTATTGTTCATTCACTTTCATGGCTCCATAGGATTCTTTTATATGAAAATGTGCTATTTATCCTTTTGACACTTAATAAACATTTGGGTTGTTTATAGTTTTTTGCTCTCGGAGACAGCACTGTCATGAACTCTTGTACGTGTCTCCTGGTGTACATGGCACCAGGAAGATGCCTTACAAGTATCTTTCTTGATGTATTGTTAAGGAACAAAATTCAGCTGAGTAAATTTAAAGATCTAATTGGCTTTATTAAGTGATTCATGAATTGGGCAGCATCCCATCCAGCAACTGTGATGAGTTGTACAAAATGGAAGATTGTTAAGGCAGAAAGAAGGTGAGACTAAAGTTAAAAGAGTGGATTATTTCAGGCAAAGACACCTTCCCTTAGCAGAAGGCAGATTACCTCACTAATGTTGATCAGAAATTCCAGACTGGTTTAAAATTCTTCTGGGAGAGGCTGACACTGCAATTAGATTACTAAGTTTTGGTATGGTGATGTGGTGTAGCAAAAGTGACTCCATTTTAGGTTTGTTGTTTCTTTTTAACAGCATGTAAAAACACAGTTGCCATCTTTTGTCTTGGTCAGATGATTTTCCTGTTACATTTCTGGCTAGTTACACCAATAGGCATTGAAAATCTCTGGCTAGTTGGTATGTTGGCTTTCCCTGAATGTTTGCCACTTTGATTGCTATCATTTTTGACATCCCTAGGTATAGGATTTTCTGTACTTTGCCCAAATAAAGTCAGCGCCTCCAGGAGGCCTGCTCTTCTCCCTCATAAGACCACAGAGCTCTGTGGGATTATAGATCATGGGAATAGCCTCATGCTAAAATACCACAGATGTCCACTATTCCTATCAAACGTTAGTAGAATTTCTCAAATTTCTTCTCAGTTTTGTTGTATAACCTTTGTCCATTTCCTAGCTTTTGAATAGTTATCTTTAACAATTAGTCCAGTTTTGTTGCTGTTTCCCTGGGAGATGATTTGCCAAAGTCCTCACAGCCTTTTCAGAAGTCCCACCCCTCAGGACTTTGAAAGATATTTTCACTCGGTAAGGAATTTTAGGTTGACAGCTTCTTTCTTTTGGTGCTTTAAAGATGTCGCTCCACTCTGCTGTATTCTAGCTTGCATTGTTTCTAAGCAGAAATCTACTGCCATCTTTATCTTTGTTCCTTTCTGCACAAAGTTTTGTTTATTCCACTCCAGATTTTCTTTCTTTCTAGCACAGATTTTAAGCAATTCGATTTTTATGTGATGCGGTTTAAATGCTGTGGTTTTCTTCATGTTGCTTGTACTTGGGATTCTTTTAGCTTTTTGATCAATGAATTTATAGTTTTCTCAAATTTGGAAAATTTTTGGCCACTATTTTTTTAGTCTAGACTCCAGGTCCTTTTATTTGGCTGCCCGAAATTGTCCCACAGCTTCCTGATGCTCTGTACAATTATTTTCTCTTTTTGTTTTATTTTTCATAGTTTTTATTTCTATGTATTCTAATTTGCTAACTATCATATTGTTATGTTTGTTAAATTAATATTTGTTAAGTGGAACACAGGGTGACAAGTTCAACAGAAGACCATGGAAAGAAATTGAAATAGAAGAATTTAATACTCACAGGTCCTGGAGGATGTATACAGCATACCTTGAGGGGTCACACAGGGAAGGCAAGGTAGGGTGCAGGACCTGGGACACATGCCTATATTAGGGTCCGTGAGAGCAGTGCTTTGGGATTCCTAGACTAAGATCAAAATGGTCAATTCAAAACAAAAGGAGTGGGGTTTTGCTGAGTTCCACAGGGGTCTTCTCTAAGGGATTCACAGGGGAAGGCACTAGGGGTCTGTGGAGACTTTTGATCACAAGGCTGTTGGGGAAGTCATATCAGGAACGTAATTTGCTTATGGCTCTGTGGGCTATTGTCTAGGACATGTGCTTACATAAAGGCGGCTACTGTCAGTTTAGGCACCTGCCGGCCCTTGGCCAAACAGAAAGGATGCCAAGGCAGCAGCACTATGGAGTAGCTTAGCTAAGCTCTCAACAGTTATCTAGTGTCATTTACCTCATCCAGTGTATTTTTATTTTTAGACATTACATTTTTTATCTCTAGAAGGTTGATTTAGATCTGTTTTACATCTTTCATGTCCCAAGTTAACATAGTTCTTCTAGCTTCTTGAAGATATGACTACAGTTATAATAATTGTTTTAATATGTTTTTCTGCTAATCCTATCATCTGGGCCTTGCTTTTAAGCTTTGTTAGGTAGAAAGCAGAGCAGCATTTAATTTAGGGCTAATTTTACTTGACTGCTGAGGCAAATCCTTCTGAATACTCTACCTGACATCCCTATGAAGTAGGAGATTTTCCACTGTGGCTGGTGGGAATGGGTAGAAAGTCCAGTGCAAGATATGGGTTGATTTTCTTTGTTTTACATAGGATTATCTAGTTTTTCCAGCAGCATTTGTTGAAAAGACTCCTTTCTTCTTTGAATTTCCTTTGCTGACTGTAAATTAACCATATATTTACTGTTTTCCTACAGGCCTCAGGGGATGGTTTGCACTCAGGCAGCTCCTTCATTCTTCGTGTAGTGCTTTATAGATTCCAGAGTGTTTTCTTCCACTGGGCAGAGATTATTTAGCAGTGAGCAACAGGGATGCTGGTCCCATTGACAACACGGGGCAGTCGATACATCCTGAGGACTCTGGTGGCCAAGCTGAATTTCAGCTTCCCATGATAGGAAGGCCTAGGTAGTGGTCACCTGCTGTCTGCTGCCTTCATTCTGCACCCTGTCATGTGTTCCCTTGTGCTCACCTGAAGCTGTTGAGGGACACTGTAAAAGGAAGGTTCTCTGCAGCACTGACATAAATGAGTTATAGAGCTGCATATTACTGTACCTATAGGCTGGATGACAGGGATAGGATGTTGAGAGAAGTAAACAAGTCACAGAAGGACAGGAGTCTGGGTTTTGTTGTTGTTGTTTCTTTAAACCACTGTATACATTTCACATACTCTCACACAGAGTGAAAATTATCCAGCCATTACATCATAATATTTCCCGAGCAGTGATAAATGTTCCCTCTTCAAACAGATTGGACCATTAGAGGATTTTTATTTGTATGGCCTGTTGTCTGAAGGAGGAAAAGCCAAATTCTTCATTGATACTTGGTGTCTTTTTTGCCCCGAAGGCTTGTCCTCCTCCTGTTGGACTCCTGGGGATGTAGAGGTCATTCAAAGACAGACCTATGTTGCAGTTTCCTGCTGCTTCTTGAGTAGTGAAGGGGAATGTCTTCTCACCTTGGGTTTTTAGACTCGCAGAATGGAGAGGGAATAACAGAGCTCATCCACTAAGGGGACCAAGGATGAGACAAGGAGCAAGGGAGATCTCATCAGAAGTTGGCTATCCAAGTCACTAAGAAACCCCTGAAAAGACGTGTCCCTTCAGACCATACTCGGACAGTCGTGAATCCAGAGCGGATACCAGAAGTGTTATCAGGATCTAAGTGGCCAAGGCACTGGCACTGGAGCACCCAGGGAGACACTTCACTTATCTCATGTGTGCTCTGAGAATAATAACAGAGTTATTGCCTCCAGAGCCAGACTGAGGGGTAGCTGCACCAGTACTAAACCAGTTCTTGTTTACTGAGTCCCTGCCCTGGGCCAGGCCCCACAGTGAGTGTTTTTCTAGCACTGCCTAGTGAATTTCTATCTTTCTCTTTTCCATTTTGTTTTGAGGCTTCAGAGTCTAGAGGGAGAGAAAGTACTGGAGATGACCTTTTGGTCTACTTCTTTCCCTATTTTCCCAGTGAGTATTTGGAATGTGCCAACTCTTAGATCAGTGCTCTTCCCTGGAAGCTTTGGGAGGATTTGAGGTTTTTCCAGGAGGCCTTTGAATGGTATTGGACTTGTTTCTGAGAAACTTCTTATTTAGAGGTACACAGGTGGAAGGTGAGCCCAGGACCTGGAAGGGTACAAATACGTAGCATTAGGTAGGGGAGCAGTTTCTGCCTCCTGACACCTACTGACTCTCTTGTCTCTGTAAACAGTAGATAAGAGTCATCTCGTGGCCAGAATTGATGTTTGTGGTGGTGGGAGAATGTTGAAGATCTTGGCTGGGCCCTAGGGGAGTAGGTGGAAAGGGTTGGGAGACAGCAGTGGGAGGACTGCTGGGCAGCACTGTGGGCTTGTGAAGGCTGAGGAAGCAGAGATGGCTCATTGTCAGATTAGCCACACTTGGGTTTAAGGGAGAGCAAAAGTGAAGGGAAGAGGAGTAAGAGAACCAAAGGGTCCCAGCATGGTACAGTGCCTTGGCAAACCTGTGTTCTTTACCTGGCTCCACCATCAAGTAGTTCTGTGCCTTTTGGGGAAGTCTAAACTTGAGTTTTCCCATCAGCTCTATAAGAAGAAGAATATTTCCTCTTATAATTGTTGTGAAGATGGAAAACTATAATGTATATGACATGCTTGGTACTTAGTAAATACTGAGTAAAGTCTGCTTCCATTTCTTCTCCTGACAAAACAGATTAAAAATAGATCCTGTCCCAGGGCTTCTGCCCTGGATGTGGATGAGAGGAAAGTCAGAAATTTCTGAGCAATAGTAGGAAATGAGGCTTCGAAGGCTCAGTGACATCAGAGGGTGAAGTTTTGGGAATGAGGTAGCTAAAAGGATGATGAGGTGCTGTAGTCAGAGAGTACATTGTGAAACTAAAGATTCCAAAAGTTAAGATGTTGTGGGTGCTGCTTTACTGCTCTGCATTTGGGATTGAGGCCAGAATGTGGCATGGACTATTCCCTGACCCCTCAGAAGGAATAAGAGTGTTGGCTTTGGAAGAGAAGAGCATGGGGACATTCAGAAGCTGTTTGGAATGTTGGGGCATGATTAGGAGGGCAAGTAGACATGAGCAGTGAAGGAAAGCGGGGTAGGGGTGCTGTGTCTCTTAAGGGAATTGTGCCAGCAATGGATCAGCAGGGAGGAACCTTGGCTTTGGTACAGGAGGAGGCTGGGGCGTAAGTAGCCACTACTCAAGGCCAAGTTTTACTTGTTAGAGATGAGGGTCTCACAGGGCTTAAACCTGGATGCTTTGAATTGGGCTGACTGGTCTCTGCCTGCTGCTGCCCCCAGATGGTAAAGTTGGCATTACGTCCCTCTGGCTGATCATCTGTATCTTCATTTACAGACTCCAAACCTTCCTTTTTTACCTAAAAGCTGCATCCATCTCCTGCACTTCCCCTCACCCCCATTAACACACATACACAAGCATACATACCAGGCCTCTCTCTGCCCTCTGAAACTCCACCTCCTCAGAATGCCTTCAAAACTTGCTCTTCTTTTCATTATAACCTCCAGAGCTTTGAGGCTACCTTCCTAAAGCTACAGCTCAAAGAATCAGTCCCTCTTGTCAAAAATAAGATAAAAATGACAGTGTTCCCAAGCCTGTGCCTTGAGTCCAAGCCAACTCTAGAAAGCAGCTTCACTTAGGGGTCTTATGGGTGTTCTGGGTGCTTCATCTGGGTCTCCAAAGCAAGCCCAGGTCCAGCCTTAATCCTTGTCGTCTTAGCTGTCCATCTTTCTGTGGTCTGCCCCTAGGGCCCATACTGAGCTTATTTATGTAGCAACTCTCCTTAGACCTGAATCCTTGTCCTGAGGAACCCATATCCAATGACCATATCCACCAATTTTGCTTTTGTGAACTACAGAACCACAGGCCTCCAGTGTCTATGGAACCCAGTTATTGCCTAACTCAAATGTTCCTTTGCTGGACAGAAGAACCCTTAGGCTTCCTTTACTAGCCCTTCAGCTGAGACCTAATGCTCCTTCTTGGACTTTTAAGTGAGAGATGTGATCCCTTTAGAGCTGAGCCAGCTTCTCTCACATTAGGAGAAAGGAACACCTATAAACTCAGTAATGGAGCAGAAAAACTCAGTCTTTTTTAGTGTGTTTTCCTGGAAGACACCCATATGTGAATGTGAATTTTGCCTCTTCCCATCAGCTGATAACTTACTCATTTGTTTTTTCTAATTCTTATGCAAGGACTGTATTTGATGCTTTTTCTCTCTGAGGCTCCAGGAGCATACATGAGTTTCCCCAGAGCACAGGGCTCAGCATAAACATCATATAACTTAAATGCTACTGGTCTCCAGTTACCACACTGGCCTGCTCTGGTATCTACGGAATTTGGCCCCCAGGATCTAGCCCTCCATCTCTGACCAACTCTCTCTTCTTTCCAGGGAAAGTATATTTCTTCTGTAGAGGCCTTCTGTTTACTCACCATCATCTCGGAAGTATCGTCATTTCCAAGGATCACGTGAATTCCATTTTGTTCTATGATGGGGTAGGTGTTTTACCAGTTCATGGCTTTAGTGTTCAGAAAGGTACTCATACTCCCTGTCCCTGCTCCACCACCATGGGGCAGGATGTCAGGAGTCAGTACTGCCTTTTGGGGCAGGTAAGGAGAGAGGTCATAGAGAGAACTGTCCACTCTCAGTGCTCTGAGCCTTTTCAACCTTCGCTGCTCTGTGAAGGGCTTAGCTAGAAAGGGTTTCTGGGTTAGGAGAGTTACCCCTAGGCCATTAATTTATCCCAATGAGGATCAAAAAGTAGGTTGAAGAAGGCCTACAATGACCCCTGACAGATGGTCTCCTGCCCAGGGACGCAAAGTTCACCCACTTAAGATCTGTAAAGAAGCTGCTTCCTATGATATCGGTGGGGCTCTACTCATTAACATGGGAAAGAACTATAAGTGAGCCAGAGAGGGAGAGAAATGGCTAACTGTCCCCATGAGGGCTTAATCCTTCCCTGTCATGTAGACTTAACCTTCAGCTGTATGAAAGTTCCATCCCCAGAATCATCTTTTAACTTCACCAGTCTACATCAACACTTCTCCTTTATTTTGGGGGTAAGAGGGGAGTTATGAGTTTCCTCTAGCCTGTACCCTCTGACCAGAGCACAGCTCATCCCTCAGTATGATGCTTAATCACAGCCTCAAAACCAGCTTGTTTGGGAGCTAGGACACAGACTCAGTAAGGGGGTTTCATCAGATGGTCAGAAAATGAATTCTGTGAATAATTCTTGAAAGAATTCTTTCTCTCACATAGAACTTACTGCCTTAAAGGTTGTTCAGAAATGTGGCCAGATCAGTAAGACAAGATGGATGTCCTTATAGATGAAAGTTTTAATATTAGATTAGAGTCTTCTGTCATCACAGGAGAACGGATGAATCATTTAAGTGCAGGGACTATAAGTTAGCTAATTTATAGGAGAAATGGAGTAGTCATATCAAAAATCACAACAAACTTCTGATTAAAATTAAATATTTTTAAATTTCACACATAGAATGAAGAATATAAAGATGAATCTTCATTAAACCTCCAGAGTCAGGAAGACTTTCTAGCATAGCTTAAAGGAAAAGTCTGCCCAATTTGACCACTTAAAGGAATTTTAAATTTTTGGCTGATAATTTGTTGAAATATACTTTAAATATAATTAAGTATCCATTTAACGTTTTGACAGATGTATACACTCATGAAACCACCATCACAATCAAAATACAGAAGACTTTTATCACCCCAAAAAAGTTTTATGATGCCCTTTTGCAGCTCATCTTTCCCTCTTTTTCTGGCTTCAGGGAACCACTGTTGATAGTTAATGTTTTCTAAAATGTTACATAAGTGGACATTATACATTCTGTACCCTTTTGAGTCTGGCATTTGTTTACAGATAGTGTGCAACAACATGGCAGATGCTAGCAGGAAATTTTAGAAGCAAGATATGGAACTGTAAAAATAAATGCGATTTTCCAGTGCCTAAAAAAGACAAGTCAATGAATGATTAGGCAAAAAAGACTGGAAGAAAAGTACTAAAATGTTTGCTGTAGTTAGGTTTAGATGGTGGGACTTTAGATAATTTTTTTAAACCTTCTCTATTCTATTTTTGTTTCTTTTCAAATTTTTAATTAATGAGCATATTATCTGTATAATGAAAAAGTATTTTAAAATATCTTTTCTTCTAAGATGAGGAGCAAGACAAGGACGCTTGCTTTTGCCATTTCTGTTCAACATAGCATTGGAAGTTCTAGTTGGAGCAATTAGTTAAGAAAAAGAAATAAAAGGCATCTAAATTGAAAAGGAGGAAGTGAAATTATCTCTGTTCACAGATTATATGATCTTATATGTATAAAACCCTAAAGATTCCACAAAAAATAACTATTAGAATTAATAAATGAATTCACAAAAGTTGCAAGATGCAAAACAAAACAAAAAATCAGTTGCATTTCAATACCCTAGCAATGAACAATTCAAAAAAGATATTAAGAAAACAATTTCATTTACATTAACATCAAAAAGAATAAAATACTTAGGAATAAATTTAACCAAAGAGATGAAAGACTTATACACTGAAAACTACAAAATATTGCTGGAAGAAATTGAAGACCTAAGTAAATGGTAACATCCCATGTTCATGGATTAGAAGACTTACTATTGTTAAGATGGCAATACCACGCAGAGTGATCTACAGATTCAGTGCAGATCCTATGATAGTCCCAGTGGCATTTTTTGTAGAAATAGAAAAAGCCATTCTGATATTCCTGTGGAATCTCAGGGGTCCCCTGACTAACCAAAATAATCTTGAAAAGAACAAATTTCAGGACTCACACTTCCAGATTTCAAAACTTAGTACAAAGCTACAGTAATCAAACAGCAGTGTGGTACTGGCATATGGTCTGACATATTGACCAATGTAGCAGAATAGAGAGTACAAAAATAGAAAAAAAAATGTATGGTTAAATGAATTTAAGGTCACCAAGACCCTTCAGTGAGGAAAGGACAGTCTTTTCAACAGGTGGTGCTGGAACAATTGGATATCCACATGCAAAAGAAGGCAGTTAGACCCTTATGCCATATACTAGAAATTAACTCAAAAATCGAGCATAGGCCTGAATGTAAGAGCCAAAACAAACGCTTAGAAGAAAATATAGGAATAAATCTTTATGACCTTGGATTAGACAATGATTTCTTGGGTATGAGAACAAAAGAAAAAATATATATGAAAAAATATATAAATTGGACTTCATCAAAATTAAAAACTGCATATTCAAGGGACACTATCAAGAAAGTGAAAACAGCCCGCAGAATAGAAGAAAATATAAATCATATATCTGATAATATGATATATGAAAGAATTTTGAGATGGTGTTTTTAGTTTAGAAGAAAAGACCCCTGTGCTTCCTGTATCTTGCATAACAGGGAATTAGGAAGCACATTCATAATTGAACCCCAGTAAACCACATAATGTGAAAATAATTGCACTGAAATTCGTCATGTGTCTGACAGTAGTTGTGAGGGCTGGTATGCAAATGGCTTTTCTCACCAATGCTCCCTCTTTTCTTTCTTTAGGATTCCATCAGTATTGTTGCTGCCCTTCTGATAGACTTCAAAAGCTCATTACTTCCTCATCTCCCAGTTCATTTCCATGGATCAAGCAATTTTCTGATGATTGCCCTTTTCCCCAAATCCAGGATATACCAAGCATTTTACTCAGAGGTAACATCAGTCATTAGTCAGCAAAACTACTAGTTTTTTAAAAGCAGTTTAGATGGTAAGGCAGTGTCTCAGCACTAACAGTGAGGTAATGAGAAGGGAGAGTTGGGAGAGCTGGTGGAGAGTGGTTACTTCTAATCCCTTTAGGTCCTGCAGTGGCGCTGTTATCATTGAGTTGAAAACTTAAAGGCACTCAACAGAAGCCTTTTCATCTTCTAAGAAAAATGTTCTTTGTCCCTTTAAATCCTAATTAAGCTCATCTTCCTTTTAGCTACTTCATGGAATTGTTGGGGCCCTACCTACTGGGTCAGAGCTCTCTACCCCACCCCAAGATCTCTCTGTGTTTCACAGGCCCGGCTCTTGTGAATGGTCTCACCTGGCAGGCTGCATGTTGTAGGCACTTGGCACAGACTGCATGAGTGAAGGAGCTTACTGAGAATTATACAACCCAGTTAGAGACAACGCAGTAGCCAAAGTCAAACAGATGGCTAGACTCATGATGGGTGGAAATGCTTGGAAAGGTGTGATTGCAGCAGCTTGTGAGGAGACAGTGTCCCTCCCTCAGGACAAATTCTCAGAACATGGAGGAGACAAGAGCTGGCCGTGGCTGCAGCTGGCGTCTCAGGCCAGTCTGTCTCCCTCTTACTGCCTGCTGGTCCTTCCTACTTCTTTGTGTTTGTCCTTTCAATCCAAGAACACGGAGGCAGCTTTTTAGTTTCTCTTCAGCCATCTCTCTGCTTTCAGATAAGAGTCGCTTGAACCACTCCCTATGTCTGGCCCTGTGACCAGGGAAGAACATTTCCCTTCTCCCCGAACATTGTTACCTGACACCTTCTTCCGTGCTTCCTGGCCTCTGAAGGGGCAGAATCCCTCAGAGAGGAACCCAGAAAGAAATTCTAGTTTTGAAAAATACAGAACAAAATTGCTTTAGGCCTCTATTTTTGAAACAAACTTGTTTGTTATGATGGTTTGTCTCTGTACTGACAGTCCAGATTTTCAACTAGCATCAAATCCCCATGTGGGTTTCATATCCTGTTGTTGAGTTTCAAGTGTTCTTTACTCAAATTCTGTTTTGTTTAGGTCTTCTCCCTCTGGCAACAGCAGGCTAACTCGGGGCTGTCTTTTAAAGTGATCCAGGAAGGTGGATTATCTGTGGAACAAAAGAGATTGTAAGTAGCTGCCTTCAGTGTTTATGCTTGCTTCCCTAAACTATGCATGTCTGCCCTCTCTGCAGGATGACTTGTTATGTAATACAGGGGTCTTGGCTTGGCATCTAAAAGGGCTAACACAATCATTTCAGTGCCGCCAACTTGTAGGTAGCAAGTGCCTGGAGGGAAATGGAAGTGAAGAAAGATGAAATCCACCAAGAATCAGAAACCCATAGTATCACCAATGGTTTGAGGCCAGCTTTCGTATATGGGCACACCAGTTATCATGTGCTAATGCAGCATTTTGTTTCAGTTAGTGAGATGCTTATTTTTGGAAGTATTGACTCTGTCATGGGACTCTAGCTTGAAAACATCAGAACAAGTTATGTAAAGTATGTGCGCTATAGGGAGATGTTGTTCTAATCTGTGAGCTTTTGATATTCCAGACACTCCAGTGCACAGAAGCTCTTCAATGTCCTGAGCCATTCTGCCGGGGAGAAACGGAGTTCTTTAAAGCGCCTCTCAGCCAGACTCCCAGAGCTAGACTGGTGAGCTCTGGTTTTCTGTTTATAGATGTTTAATGTTCTGGCTTATGAAATGTGAGAAACCTCAGTGTTAGTCCTTTCTAAGCTCCTTTTTCTTTATAACTTCTTAGGGATCATTGTACAAGCTAGCAGTGATATGCCATATACAATTTTATTCTCTAGGACTCTAGGAAGAATCTCTCTAAGGTTTCTTTTTCAGCAATTAAATAAGGAGTTTCTCATGTTAAAGGGCACATTCAGACAAGGCTGGTGATGGTAACATAATAGCATTGTCTTTGTCTAGGTTCCTCCAGCATTTTACCATCAGCAGCATTAGTCGGGAGCCTGTTATGAGGACTCATCTCGCTGTCCTGCTGCAGCAAGCTGAAATGAGCCCCACTCACCAAGTGGAAAATGACAAGGTACAGCAGCTCAACAAATCTGCTGGGAGTTCACGAGAAGCTAATCTTGATAGCCTGACCATGGGTCTTCTGTGTCAGTTAACAGAAAGAGCTCTGGCAGAGTCCCTTTTATAAGCCTCCCCACCTCCTTGGATACTGATATAATGATACCCATGAAACCTGCTCTACATAGTGACTGTGGACAGGCCTCTAAATTAACCCCAGCCAAGCCCCAGGGCAATGATGAAAACACTCTGACACCTTGCCGTGCTCTCCCTTGGCTTCTCTAGGCCTTTCAAACTCTTGTTCGGTGCTTTCATGCTATCAGCTCTTTCTGGTAGTGACAAGGACTTACCTGGCAGTGGATGACACATTGAGCTTAATAAGGGGATGGGTCTTGTTAGTTGGGCCTTGCTGGCATCATCAGGTTAAAAAGATATTTATAAACATCATCTTCCCAAGAGTGTATTTTAATCTGCTCCTGCCTCGCACTCCCCTCCTCTGAGCTCTTCACACCATTTCTTAGGAACCGTATGTCTTTATATACTCAAAGAGGGCATTTATTTCTATGCAAACGAAGAAGACACTCAGCTGCAAAAGAAAATAGAAGCATTGAGGAATTAGAAGCCTCAATTTTTCCCTTAGACAAGAGTTTAAAAATGAAAATGTCTTCTTGTTATGTTTTGTTTAAATGGCACTGTAGGACTGGCGCCTGAAAGTAAGAAGGTATCTTGGCTGTAAACATGTGTGCTTTGATTTGAGAGGCTGAGGCCTGGGCACTGAGGAATAGGCACCAAGATGGAGAAATACAGATGGGAGGAGGATAAATAAAATGTCATTTACATGGAGTGCTGCCCACAGGGGCAGAAAGGGTTACAGTCAAAGGGGAGGAAGGAGAGGAGAGTTTCTGATTCCCATTAAAGAAGAGGGATCCACAGTCACCTCTCTGCTGATGTGACCAGCTCAGGTGATGAGTGCCTCTAGGCTGAGCTTTAAGTTATCTGTGACCAGGCCTGTCCAGCGAGTCTTGGGTATTGTGATAAAACACAGAGGCTCTTGCCCTGCTGTGTTATTTATATCTATATCCTTCAGTAGTTACAAAGTTCCTTTCCTCCCCTGCCTGACCCCTGTCAGTGAATTTTTTCAAGTTGCTTTGCAATATCTGCCTACAGGGGGTCCTATTTTCATATGGTTGTTGTAGTAAGGTTAGGACAGTCCAGCCTGGCTCCTTTTTTCCGCATCAAGACTCAGAAGTACTTCCTACACCAATTTGTTTCCTTAGCTCAGGCTATGTGATTTGAAGGGCACAGCAGCCAAACAGAAACATCCCCAGTGCCACACGACTCCTTCGCTGAGATTAATTACCACACCAATTGAACCCGTGACATTTTTGTCCCAGACCTCCTTTCTGCCCAGTATTTTCCATTATATTTTAATTGACTTCGTCACAACCCACTCCATAGAAATTACAATAGTAATACAAAATTTAAAATGTGTTTGCTCTGTGCCAGACAATGTTCTAAGTACTCAACATATATTAACTCAATTAATCATCACACTTACCTCGCAAGGTGGGTTCTGTTCTTAGCCTAAGGTCACATAGCTAATGAGTGTCCCGGTACTGAGGTTCATTCCTACAGAACTGGCTCTAGAAGTCTGATCTCTTAACCTCACATACAACTCTGCCTCCCAGTTGAATTACAAACCCACATGGCTTTTCTTTCATGTAGGTCATTATCAGCATTGTAACGGGCCTCCCGGGCTGTCATGCTAGCGAACTCTGTGCTTTTCTGGTCACTCTGCATAAGGAATATGGCAGGTTAGTATGGCTGCTGCTGCCTTTGCTTTGGGAAAAGGGAGTCTGTGCCTGGGCCTGCTGAAGCCCTGGGAAAACTTTGACATGTACTGACTGACCTTTGGTATAATTGGTATCAACACAGTGGTCATCATCTATCCATTCATTTGACGCATTTGTACTGAATGCTTCTTGTATGCCAGGCACTGATCTAAGTGTGGAGGACAAATGAACAAAACAGACTAGAAAATCTCTACCTTCATGGAGCTAACATTCTAGTGTGGGAAGACAGACAATTAACCAGATAAGGAAAATAGCATATTAACTAGTGAAAAGTGTCATAGAGAAAATAAAGCAGAGATGGCGGGAGTGCGGGGGGGGGGGGGGCGGGGGTGGTGGGTGTGTGTGCAGAATTCCAGCTATAAATTGGGTGCTCAGGGAAGACAACACCTCACTGAGAAAGTGACATTTGAACAGAGGCCTAAGGAAATGAGGGAGTGAACCCTTGGGTATCTGGGAAGGGCACTGTAGCAGCAGGACAGGCAAAGGCCTGGAGGTGTGCCTGGTCAGCAGGGTGATTCAGGACCATGGTGGTTAGCACTTGGGAGCTGGTAGATACGATGATGTGATCCTTCCCTGACCACAAGTGGACTGTGTGAGTCCAGGTACAGCTAGGACAAACTGGCTCAAATGAAATTAGGGAAATCATTCTTCCATCACTTCCACCTGGCTGGCAGGTTACTAAACAACCCTTGGTGACTGAGCTGGGCTTTTAATATCTTGTCAGTCTACTTCAAAGTAAGGCATCCTGCAGGAGGCCATAGAAGAATTGAGAAGATTGCAGTCACCTAGAGGGTTAGGAGTTTCAGGTGGGAGGTCATGGGAGATGGAGAGGTGAATTTTGGAGAGATGCTGGGGGTATATTGGACCTTCTTTAAAAGCACTACATGGTTACATGGTTTCTCCCTCATTTCCATCGCTTTTGTTCTATAAACAGTCAAATTTTTCACCCTGTCCATTTCTTATTCTCAGCAAGAGTTTTACTGAGCACCAGACTGAAGCCATTGTATCAAATGGTCTTTCAGGACATAACTGCCTGGTCAGGAGTCTTTCTCAACTCTGAAGTCTGTTGGTCAAGTCTGTTGACCTTTTTCCCTGTGGCAAGGCTTTTCCTGTCAAGAACTCCAAGGATCGTGGTTTCAAGATACGGAGTTTCTCACCCAGCCATTACCCTCTGCCTATTTTGGTGGTGCCAAGATTGCTTTCTCCTGTATTGATTCACTGGGCAGAATGTGGGCGTACT
The DNA here is from genome assembly GCF_014176215.1 of Rousettus aegyptiacus. NCBI lineage: Eukaryota > Metazoa > Chordata > Mammalia > Chiroptera > Pteropodidae > Rousettus > Rousettus aegyptiacus. Next base: position 23,098,990 of record NW_023416287.1, on the reverse strand, counting down.
GGTCACATTTGAATCCACTGTCTGAACCTGTGGGGACAGGCCATCAGGTGGCCCCCATGCTGAGATTACACTTGCCGTTTCCAGGTGGATGGTGTACCGCCAAATCATGGACAGCTCCGAATGTTTTCATGCTGCCCATTTCCAGAGGTACCTTTCCAGTGCCCTGGAGGCCCAGCGGAACCGCTCTGCTCGCCAGTCCGCATACATCCACAAGAAGGCCAGACTGCTGGTGGTATTACAAGGGTGAGCGCTGGAGGACAGAGGGGTGGGGTGGTGACCTTGCCATACTGTTAATTCATATGCGGCCAGCCTGAGGCACAGAACAAACCACACACGCATGAGCAGTGTGCACTACGCAGAGAGGCCTTAAAGGAGCAAGGATTCCTGTTGCCATCCTGTGGCCTAGAGTGGCCGGTGTAGCTTGCACACAAGTTTTAAGTTTGGCTTCAATATCATAATCTCCCCAAAAGGTGGGAAATTAGGGAGGAAGTTTTCTAGGATTCTCTAATAATTCTTACAATTGTGATCCCCAAGCCACTTCCTTCACTGTCTAGGCAGAGGCGTCATCTGTTTTAGTCCTCTCTCTTGTGGAATTGCAGAGATAGCGCCCACATTCTCCAGTCTCGAGCCCCACCATCTCTGGGATGGCTGGTCCAGGAGGGTTTTCCTGAGACCCTCAGGAGCTTGAATAGTCCAGTTAAGCAAGCAGCTCCCTGGGATGACACGTGTGACAGTGTGTACCACTGCTCCGTGGACACTGGTTGCAAGGAGCTTCCCTTGACCTGTTCTGAGGCCTTCCAGGGAGAAGCCCCATGCAAGCCTGTCACCCCTAACCCAGAGGAGAACATGCTGGCTCAGGAAAACACAGGTTATACTCTCTACTGGTGTCATTACGGTTGGTGATAAAGACTTTTGGCAGTTCTCACAAAGTGCTTTTGTACTGTGCTGTGTTTTTGTGTTTGTAATAAAAGTATTTGCAATTGGCTAGTTGTTTCCAGTAAAGAATAGGCCCAGATCCAAAGCCCTGTTTGGTCTCCTGGGTTTGACGATGGGAATTGGAGCAGAGCTGGCCCAGTGATGCTAAGGCAGGAGTGTGCTCTCCACCAGGCCATTATTCCTCTTCTTCAGGCCTTGCTCTCACCCCTGCCCTGGGCTTCCCTTCTGTCAGCCCCTTCATTCTACTTGTGGGCTGAGGTTGTAGAAGCCACAGAGCAAGAGTCTGAGTGTGAAACCACTCATTTTCTTCTGTTTTTCCATTGCTACTAGTCAAATGCATTGGCCTCTATCAGATTTGAGAGTCATTGGGGGGATGGGCCTGGAGTCAAATTTGGCAGCTTAATATTGTGTGGCTGAGGTCATTTTCATCTTCCATCACTTCATAGAGCATCATCAACTCCTTGTCTCTGACTGTCCAAGTCTGCAAAAGTGTCAGCTGTCTTGGCCTCTCTGGACTTCAATGACAGTGTATGGCCACTTACTCTCGTACTCTCAGACCCAGCCTTTGCCCAGTCACAGCCCTAGCATGCTAGGGACCTCGGATTTCCTGAGGGAATGATATCAAGCCATGTTATCACCTAAACGCTGTGGCTCTCACTACGATACTGTCCTTACAGGCTGGGCCCATTCTCGTGAGGCTCAGCAGGGAACATATGGCCTCCTTTTTGCATGTCTATCTATTTGAGATTGCTGATGAAGGGAGACGCAAGAGGCTTCTCAGTTGAGAATTTATACTTTCATCTTTATAGGATTCTTTGTGGGACACCCATGGTTAAAGCAGAGTTTTCTTTCGCCCCTAGAATGGCCTGGTGCCGTTCAACTTATTGCAGCAGTGAAGTAGGTCATTGAGGGCCAGTGGTATTGAGTTTTAACATCAAGTGGAATTATTAGTTTTTGTTTTAAAAATTAATGTATTTTGAAATGATAAAAAATTTTAAATGGAGGACAGAATAGTGGTTGCCAAGAGTTAGGGATGGGAGTGGAGGACAGGAGGGTGCCCTTTTACAACCAGGTGCATGTAGTTGTAAAAGGGCAACACAGAGGTTCTTACAGTGGTGGACTATTCAGATCTTGACTGTGGTGATAAATACAGGAACCTACACAGGCGACAAAATCATATAACTTAATACATAAAACACAGAAATAAGTAAAACTGGTAAAGTCCAAATTTTAAAAATTTAATTTTAAGGAATTCGAGAGGTTGTATTTCTTTGCACTTTGGAATGTTGTAAAGTCATTCTTCACATTATCTACATTTAAAACAAAGTATCTCTCTCAAAACAAAAATTGAATTAATATAAAACATGTGCCCAAATTGTAGGCTTAAATTGCAAATATAAAACAGAGCCCAAAGGACACTTGAATGGAATATTTGTTATTTCAGAGGAAAGAAAGTTCGAGTCCTGCTGGGCTTTTGTCTTGTTGTTGTTGTTGTTGTTGTTTTATTTTTAATAAAGAGAGTACTGACAAGAAAGAGGCAAACATTAAGAGCCAGTTTTTTGCCTTCATCACGCATTCAGGATAATAACTATAGGGCTGGAGCTGGGGAGGGGCATCTAGTAGAACCTCCTTAATAAGTAGAGTGAATGACACCAAGTGCCTTCTCTCTTGCCACAGTGGCTCCGGGCTGCAGGGCCCAGATGCATCATATAGATGCACTGGCCTCACCAAGGACTCTGGGGCCTGTTTCATTCTAAACTTACTTACTTACTTTCCTTCTTTCTTTCTTTCTTTCTTTCTTTCTTTCTTTCTTTCTTTCTTTCTTTCTGTCTGTCTGTCTGTCTGTCTTTCTTTTCCTCCCTCCCTCCCTCCCTTTCTTTCTTTAGCGAGGCAACCCTTGGTTGACCTCACAGATTGCAAGGACCTTGTCTACTTATGATCCCCTATTTTTTATTTTTTATACTTACAGCACCCGGTCTTCCTAGGTGGTCTCCCATCCAAATACTAACCAGCCCCAACCCTGCTTAGCTTCCGAGATCAGACGGGATCGGGCTTGTTCAGGGTAGCAAGGTTGTAGACTTAACCTTTTTCATTAAAATAAATGAAGATTAAAGGAATACTCTAAAAATCTGGGAATTCCTCAGCTGAGAATAAATAGATTTATCCCTAAGGATAAACCTATTATATTAAAATGATTAAAATCTTCAGGATTGGCTTGTCTTTCATTTCTTTTCTACACTAAGAAATGAGAGTCTCTCCAGGCTCATAACAAACATAAAAAATAAAAAGCCCCTACTTTTTTTAGGATCAGGAAAATATGATGCTGAGGAACAAGGCTGGGGTACTTAACCATGTGAGTTAAGTGTATTAAACATGACCACAGATTTGGGGCAGGGTGCACGCATCAGCCCTGCTTAGCACTCATGCATATGGGCTCTACAGGCAATATGTGGGGCTCTCCTGGCATCCAGGCCCACATAGACACTGAGAACCAATGGAAAGAACCCTACATGATCATACACACAAATACCCAAACAGGGAGAGAAGCCTTTGAGAAAAGCCAGTGAACAGAGGGCTCGCTCTTAAGGCACTTTGGCTGCCAGATGCTTGTGGGGGAGCTCTAGAACCTTACACACCCTGTTTTTTACTGAAACACTTCTGATTTGTTGCTGCTGCACACCTAGGGGGTGGGGTGCTAAAATTGTGATCAAGAATAAAGCCAAATGCCCTTTTACAGATGAGCTGTATATAACAACTCAGGAAATGGCTCAGGCGAGCTATACCTATCCTCCTGTCTACCACCATTGGCCTCCCAAGGGCCCAGGCTAGGACTTAGGCCCATAGGATCAACAAAGCTACCCATCGACTTTGCCATCCCTCCATTGAAACTGATCTTTTGGTGATAGCCTGGGTCAGCTGGGAAAATGTTCTCCACAAGGTGAAAGAAGAGGGTCCCCTCTTAGAGTAGCCATAGGTCTGCCTGGGGTTGAACGCCCAGTTTATTCATCTACCGTGCTTTAGGCACTGTAGATTACACCACTCAGCAACTACCTTATGTTTTAGTTACAGACACAGACTATAAACAAATAAATGAGAAAATACAGAGTATGTAGCTGATGTTTACTGCTTTGGAGAAAAATTGGGGTGGGAGCAGGCTGTGCCAGAAGGAGTATCACATAGGCTGTATGAAATCGGACACCTCTCTTATAAGAGAATCAAGGAGCAGCAACTCTTACAGACATCTGAGGGGAAAAGCATTGCAGGAGAAGGGGCAGTGCACGGCAGAAGGTGTCTTCAGTGTTTGGAGAAGAGCCAAGAGGCCAAAGTGGCTGGAGTCAGGTGAGAAAAGGAATAGGAGATGAAACTTTCCTGCAGTGTGGGGATCAGATCATAGAGGGCTGTGGGGCCACTGTAAGGGCTTTGGCTTTCACGCTGAATGGGATGGAAGTCACTCAGTGGCTTAGCACAATGGGATTTACATTATTCTTCTTGCTTCTGTATTGAAAATAGGTTGGAGAGAGTCAGGGACTGAAGCAGGGAGGCCAGTGAGGAGGCTGTGGGGGTGACCTAGGCAAGAGATGGTAGCAGTTTGGATTCCCAGTAGTAGTTGAGTGTGTGAACAGTGATCTCTTTCTAGTTATTTTTTGTGGATTGAGGGAAAAAATGGAGTCAGTGATTACTCCAAACAAATATTTTGGCCTAGCTGCTGAAGGAGTAGATTCTCCTCTGCTGAGGACAAGGCCTTGGGAGGAGCAGTCATGGAGAAGTTGCATCATGAACATATTAAGTTCTAAGTGAAAATATCAGATTGGCTCTGGACAGGCAGGAGATACAAATGCCAGTGGTATTTGACATGTGTCTGCTGACCTGAAGAGGTACCTTATGATCCCCCTTTCTCTCTTGTCCACATGTTCTGTGAAGTGGAATGAGAGGAAAGAGCTATTTTTAAAAAGTAGACCAATGTAGGAGCTTTCAACTTGACTAGAAAATGGGCCCAAGGACACCAAGTCTCAGCCTCAGAGGCCCAGAGTCACCTGTACAGGTTCCTCTTTACCCCCAGATTGGGGGAGTTCTTCTACTCACTCTGGCAGTTATGAGGACTGATGGAACTTGGGAATGCAGAAGTACTGTGGACTTTAGGGGCTCTTAAGTGTGAAATAGTGTGACCCCAAGGAACCCAGTTACAGGCTCCTCCTTTTGATCTTTTTTTCACCCCATCCCTGCTCTGCAGCCCCAGTCAGTGAACTAATCATTCCTTTCCCTTCCCCAGCTACACAGATGTTATTGATGTGGTCCAGGCCCTACAGACCCATCCAGACTCAAATGTCAAGTCCTCCTTCACCATTGGTGCCATCACGGTGTGCGTGGAGCCACTGAGCTGCTACATGGAGCACAGGTACATACTTAAGATCACCTTCAGCCCAAGGACATGGTGTACTTAATGTACAGAAAGCGATTTTCTCTTACCCATTAGAAGGAGACACATCTTCATGTGTGTTTGTCTTTTGGAACACATCGATTTATCCTATACATAATCCTCTGTTATCATAGTGCCAGGTTCTCAGAAGACTGGCAGCCTCTCACCATTTTTCTTTGTGTACTGAAAAGTTGTTCATCTAGGGCAGTGGAACTTGCAACAGCGTCTCCCAGAAGAAAAAAAAATGCCCCCCCAAAAATACAGGGGAGGGGCCTTTTCCTTTCTGGTCTTTTTATGTGCATGCTTTTTTACATTTGTGGTGTACATATAATTTTATATCCTTATTCTTGGTTTAACATAAAAACATATTATGTAAGTTAACGTACACATGTTCCTGGATCACAGTGGTAATTACATTTTTATTAATTATATAATTATGTATGTGGATGGACATAACTGTCTTAACCATTTCTCTACTGTTAGTTTCATATATCTGTAACTTTTCACTATTATAATGCTGTAGAAATCTCTTTATTCATATAAATTTCTCAAATTTCAGATAATTTTCTTAGAATTCCTCAAAGATATGTTATTAATTAAGCGTATGACCCATTTTATTACTCTTTATTCACATTTCCAAATTGCTTTTTGAGTGAGTTTTACAGTCTTTACTGCCCCAGTGGTGTCTGGAAGTACCTATTTCAGCACGAAAGCATTCCTTAGTGGGGAGAGTTTCAAGCATTACAGTGTCCCTTCATAGAGCTGTTTAATTTCCTCTCCCTTTAGCCTAGTGGAATACATCTCAGGTAGTCCACATTATTGTTATCTTCTGGTAACTGGTTGATCTACCCTAAGACCTTCATCTGAAAAGGCTCCCTTCCTATTTGAGTCCAAATTTGACATCTTTATATTTCTCATAGAAATATGTTAGAGATTACATCCCTCATCACCTTGACTGATCTCAAGTGATGTTTTCACCATTCCCTCTTTAGCTTTGACCTAAGTTCTCCTCACCCATAGAAAAGCCACGGTGGTCTGTTTTCCTTCTGTCTTAGGTTAGATTACTGTAGTAAATGCAAGGCATCACCATTGTACTTTGAACTGCCATATGGACTCTTCTGTGCCACTCTTTCTACCATTCTTTTCTTTTTCCAAAATTTTTATTTAAAGATGAATTAAAGGAGAGGGTCTAACATAGAACTAGTTACTACCATAGATATTACCATAAAAAAGAAAAATGTACAAAAAGATAGTAATAAGCAAACAGCAGATGGAGGCTACTCTTCAGAAGAATTAGCACAGACAAGTACTTTTCTGCACTGTCAAGAAAAAATTAAAAGGAGGCACTAACAGGGTGTGGAGAGAGCTCATGGAAAAGATCTAAAAGGCTGGGGAAATGGAGCAGGAGGAATCTTCTTGGGATGATAGAAATGTTCTAAAATTGAATTGTGCTGGTAGTAACACAACTCAAAATTTGCTTTAAAAAATCATTGAATTGTATGCTTAAATGAGTGAATTTTATGATACACAAGTTACACCTCAATAAAATTGTTAAATAGAAAAGATCCAGGGTAAAAAGAAATTCAGCTAACAAAAGCAGATGGAAGATGAACTGTTAGAGGTCTAGAAAGAAAATGAAGATAATAATAAAATCACTATGGAAATGAAAATCTCAGTCAAAGGCAGAGCAATTCTCAACCCTTGTTGGGCTGTGAGTTCCTTCACTAAAAAACAGGGTCTGCTTACCATACATTCCCTCATTCACTTTGCTCACTGCCCCGGAGAGTCTTACAGTACATCTCATTGGTAGAACTTAGGTCATAGGCCTGTATCTGACTACAAGAAAGGCTGGAAAAGCCATTTTATGCCATTTACAAGAGGAATGGGTTTCCTGAGTCCAAGTCTAGGAAGGGTGTTTAGAAGATACTGGGAAGTCTGAAATATGACAGATATGCTCGGCTATGTTTATAACAACACCGTTTGTAATATCAAAGAACTGGAAATAATCCAAATACTAATTAGAGACAGGTTAAATTTGGTAATATCCATATAATGGAATATTGCACAGGCATTTAAAAAAACAAGTAGATTTTTATGTACTAACATGGAAAATGCTCACAACATTTTGTGAAGTGATTTAAAAAAATGTATTTTTTTAAATGTTTATTTGTATGTTTATAGGAAATATCTAGAAGGATATATACCAAACTGTTAATAGTGGATTCTTCTGGGAAATGGCTACTTCCTTAGGGGCACGTGTTGGATAATGGGGAATCATTTGATATTTTATAGTATGTATGTATATTGCTTTTTAAAAATATAATAGCTTTATTGAAATATAATTACATACCATAAAGTTCTTTTAAAGTCACTCTCTATTCCCTCCTCTTTCTAGCCCTTGGCAACTACTTGTCTACTTCATGTTTCTGTGGATTTGCTTATTCTGGACATTTCATATAATGTTTTCAAGGTTCATCCATGTTTCAATACTTCATTCCTTTTTATAGCCAGATAATATTCCATTGTATGGCTCTATCACATCTTATTTATCCATTCATCAGTAGATGGACATTTGTGTTATTTAAACCATTATAAATGATACTGCTATGAACATTTATGTACAAGTTTTCATGTGGTCATATGTTTCCCGTTCTCTTGAGTATATACCTAGGGGTAGAATTACTGGATCATATAACAACTACATTTAACTTTTTGAGGAGCCGCAAACTATTATCTATAGCCACTGCATCATTTACATTCCCACCAGCAACGTGTGAGTGTTCCAGTTTCTCCACATCTTCACCAATATGTATTGTCTGTATTTTTTATTTTAGCCATTCTAGTGTGGGGCGGTATCTCTTTGTGGTTTTGGTTTGCATTTTCTGAATACTAATGATATGGAGAATTTTTTCATTTGCATATTGGCCATTTGTGTGTCTCCTTTAGAGAAATGCCTGTTTAAAGCCTTTGCCCATTTTTAAAGTGGGTTATTTGCCTTTTTTATTGAGTTGGAAAAGTTCTTGGTATGTCCTGAATCCAAGTTCTTTATCCATTGTTTGATTTGCAAAAATTTTCTCCCATCACTTTTTTTTTTATTTTCTTGATGGTCCTTTGAATCACAAAAGTTTTTAATTTTAATGAAGTCCAATTTATTTTTCTTTTGTTGCTTATAATTATGGTATCATATCTTTGAAGCCACTGCCTAATCCAAGGTCACAAAGATTTACTCCTGTGTTTTCTTCTAAGTGTTTTATAGTTTTGGCTTTTACATTTAGGCCTGTGTTCCATTTTGAGTTCATTTTGAGGAAGGTGTGAGGTGGGAGTTCAGCTTCACTCTGCATGGGACTATCCAGCTGTCCCAGCACTCTTTGTTGAAAAGACTTGTTCTTTTCCCACTGAATTGTCTTGTCACCCTTGTCAAAAACCAGTTCGCTATAAATGTAAAGGTTTATTTCTGGATTCTCAGTTCTGTCCCATTGATCTATATGTCTGTCCTTATGCTAGTATCACAGTTTTGATTACTGACTGTATCTTTTCAGTAAGTTGTGAAATTGAGAAGTGAGAGTCTTTCAACTTCAATCTTGTTTTTCAAGATTGGGCTAGTCTAAGTTTCTTGTATTTCCATGTAAATTTTAGGATCAGCTTTTCCATTTCTGCAAAAAAGATAGTTCACATTTTGATAGGAATTCCATTAACTTATAGATCCACTTGGAGATTATTGTCATGTTCAAAATATTGTTTTTCAGTCTATTAACATGGATATGTCTTTTCATTTATTTAGGCCTTTAATTTCTTTCAGTAATGTTTTACAGTTTTCACTGTACAAGTCTTATGCTTCCTTTGTTTAGTTTATTCCTAAGTATTGTATTCTTTTTGATGTTAGTATAAATGTTTTCTTAATTTCATTTTGCAGTGTTCATTGCTAATATATGAACATCCAATTAATTTTTGTATGTTGGTCTTACATACTGCGACCTTGCTGAACTCATTTCTTAGTTTGTTAGTTTTGGAGGTTTGGGGTGGACTCCTTAGGATTTTCTGTATACAAAAGCATGTGAGGATTTTCTGTACATAAAAGAGCATCCTTTCCAATCTGGATACCTTCATTTCTTTTGCTTGCCTAGTTACTCTGACTAGAACTTCCAGTATAATGTTAAGTACAAGTGGCAGGAGCATCCATCATGTCTTGTTCTTGATCTGCAAGGGAAAGCATCTAGTCTTTAACCATTAAGAATGATGTTAGCTATGAATTCTGTATTATTTTTATAATAAGATTTTTTAAGAATTAAGTTTTTAATACTCTCATTTCAATGCTTTTTTTTAAGTGGGTACCCTAACAGAAAAAAATTGTATCATTGCTTCTAGATCATATTTAAAAACAAACAAACAAAGAAACAAAAAAACACAGGTGGGCATAGTGCATGTTTTTCCTTTCTGTGAAGTGGGCATCAGTGTAGCTTCTTTAATTTAAGAGATGGGCTTAGTTTAGATTTAGTTTAGATTTAGGATGGGTCTTTGTGTTTGTGAGATTTACCTAATGTCTTTATTCTAGAGGATTTTATTCAGTGAATTTCTCTGAGTGTCTGTTGTGTGCCAGGACCATTCTACTCATTGGGGGCGGGGGGGGGGGGCAAAAAAGAACAAGAGCCCAGGTCTCTGCTCTTTCGGGATCTACATTTTTGTGAATATGCATATAGGAATTGTGGGTCTGATGTTTTGAGGCAGAGTAAATCAGTTATCATTTATCGATTGATTAAAATTTTATATAAATCAGGTACTCGGTTAACACACTGCATAATGCACAATACCATACCTATGCAAGGCTTAGCAATATATTATAATCATAGCTATTTCTGTTATTCAGAGGAAGAGCTAGTCAATAACCAGTATAGTATATCCAATATTTCTGTGTTTGTCAGTACAGAACATATCTTCTCTGTTTAAGACTCCTCTTCCAAGCACTATTTAATCATATTACAGTTTAATAGGAAGATATGTAGAGAAGGAAAGACATGAGCTAACATTTACTTTGCACTCTTTGTCTGGCATTGTGATACTTTAACCCTCTTAATTCTCAGAATTTCCCTTTAAGATGCAAGCATCATTATCATGTTTTACCATGAGGTAGCTGCTCAGAAAAGTTAATTTTCCAAATGCCACACCAATGACTTATATACAATTAATCATGATTCAGAGTAGGAAGTACCATAATAAAAAAATAATGCAATTTTATATGAATTATAAAGAAGCAGTGATAATCCTAGTTGGATTAGGAAGGAAAACACGAATTCAAAGGACCAGGATGCCAAAGATGCCAAGATATGAGAAATTGCATTCCAGTTTTAGGGAATCACATATATGTGCAAATCTATGTTTTCCGAATATTTTCCTTGCATTTGCTTAAAGGGAGCAGCTTGATGACCTCATTCCCTGTCAGAGGTTAAAAGCATGATCATCCAAACTGTGATTGGATAGGATGCCTTGAAGGGCAGCTTTACTCAACCTTATCTTAGATTCCTCTGATGGGAATTGCTGTGGACTGCTGTGAGAAATAAGCAGTGTGCTAAGAAGGGCCTTTAAGGGCATGCACTCTAAAGTCACAGGCACTTGACGAGGACAGACACTTTCCAAAAATGTATTTGCTGTTTGACGGGCCCATTAGTACACAACGAGTGCAGTGAAGTCAGTGAGTTCTGTTCTGGGGAGACTCCAGTGTGCATATTCCAGGGTTCTTGACCTTGGCTCAGAGCATATTGGGGCTCTTCCTTGGAATTCTTCAGAAACCATGAGGGAGTCAGTCAAGAGACTAGATGCACAGACCAAAAAGTGGTATTCATCCAACTCATTCATCCACAAAATTGGTTCCAGTGGTGTGTGTCTGGCTGTTATCAGAAATCATGTACAAGGATGAAGACTTGCCACCACCAAGAAAATTGCAGGAGAGAAATTTCTTCTGTATTTTCAACAGCATTAATACCTGCCACTTAGATCAGCAACAATTCAGAAATATGGTTTTAGTAAGCATATCACTTGCAGGGAAAGAAAACACAGGAGCTCTGTGGTGCCAAGCAGGCCTGGGGCCCTGCATAAGTCCTCCCACTTCCTAGCTTCATGTGAGGCCTTGGGCAAAGTGCTTAGACTGCTTATCCATCCTAAACCCACTCTTCTCAGCTTTTACATACTCAAGGCACAGGGTGGTTGTGAGGACAGAACAAAATTGTAGATGTAAACCACTTGTACGGTGCCCTACCCCATAGTAAGAACTTGATAAAAGACAGCTATTCTCATTAGTTTTGTCTTAATTCCCTGAGATTACTATGATCTTTTAGTTTTAAAGCTCTGAGAATATGAGTTTTTGTCTGGAACTTCCTACAGAGCTACAGTTATTAACTATTTCACAGTTTAGATCAGTCACTCTCACCCACTTCAGTTGCAATCCAGTCAGTTTCTTGCTTCTCATTCACTGTTAAAGCTCAGAATGGTGTTAAAGCGGAACTGGCATTCTAGTGTACACATAAGGGGAAGCATGGCAACTTTGGCACTGAAGGCCCCTGGCAGAGTTAGGTGAATGTAATTCTCTTTACTTTTCCCTTGAAATTTCCCCTTTACTACAAGGTCAGTACATATCTCTTTATAAATATATATGTTTAAAAAAAAAAAAAACCTCTATTTCTCTTTTTTCTATAGTCTAGAGACTTGCCTTGCCCCAATATCCCCTCTTCAACATTCCACCAAGAGTTAGCCACTTAGGGACTTCTATGGGGTTCTTAGCTTAAGGAGCTTTGGTCCAAAGCTGTGAAAACCTCTAACGTAACTGGCTATCCTTAATGCTCGTTGCTGCCTGTCACTTGCCCACTGAGTAAGTCATCTTGGACATCAAAGATACCACATTTTTTGTGGGAAATAATCAATGACAACTCTGACATTAATGATGTTAAAATATTTCTCTTTTTTCCCCCCTAGGTTTCTCTTTCCTAAATGTCTTGACCAGTGTTCACAAGGTAAGCAATGTGTTTTACTTCCCATTTGCATGCCTTTCAAATTCATGCTCCTGCCTACCATTCTAAAAGTTAAAACATCCAAAATTGGTCTAGGGAAAACTTTGATATCTTTTACTTTTATCATATTTGATAGACAGATTTCTTCCAGAGTTTGTCTAGATGGTGATGAATTGCCATGGCAACACCTCTCCTGAGCTGGTATTAAATCTGCTCTGGATCATCAAGATCTTGATGCTCCAGTGCTACAAGTGCAAACTGTGGCACAGTAGGACCTTCTCCCTTAATCCCTCCCTACATACACTGGAATTTTCCATACCTCCTTGATAACATTTAGAAAAATTTACCCATTCTGTAGGTTACACTCAACCTTGCGTTGTCCTACCATCTGGCAACCCTGAAAGCAGCACTTTTTGGTCATATTAGATATGGTGTCTGGGGACCCAGAATAAATTCTGAATTTCCTGCAGTGGTGATAAAATGTTTATTGTTATCAGAAGACCTGGGATCTGGGCTTCCTGAGCCAGCCCAGCAGGTAGAATTGAGACAGAAGAAAATAACTCAGTGTCCCCAGCACAGTTTTTCCTGCTGAGCCCACTGTCAGTCCACAGGGAGCAGAGACAACAGAGCATGCCAGAGCCGCCGTCTTAGGAAACAGCTGAGCTGGGTGCTGCACAGAGCAAGAGGCCGGGTCACTGGAGGGAGGAATGTGTATGTTGGACTGCTGCACCAGTATTCTCAAGTCCAGCTTTTAAAGGCCCCTGTTCCTTTCCAGGAACTGCACCCCAGAAGCAGAGTTGGATGGGTCCTCCTGTACTATACACCTTAGGTAGATTAAGGAGATTTTATGAAGGTTGGGTCCGTAGGATCTGATGACAGACTAGATGTGGGGCAGGAGTTGAGGTATCTGGGATGACTCCTAGGTTTCTAGCTTAAGAGATTAGGAAGGTATGTAGTACCTGTCCTTGAAATAGAACACATAGGGGAAAACATGGGAGATAACCAAGGAAAGCTGTCTGGTCCTCAGATACATGTTTGGAAATCATGGTCAAAGCCAAGGGTGGGATGGATTATATAGTCAACTCCTGTCCATCACATTGTTGCCCCCAAACTGTACCTTGTCTCCTTGGCACTTTCTCCCTCGGTGCCCTCTGCTTTTTTTGCACATATAGCACAGGTGGTCAGGCTGCCCTGGCAAAGAGTCTTGGAGAAGTGATTTGTTTTCACTGTCCATGAACCTGGGCTGATATTTAAAAACCAACTGCATTCTCTCTGCCACTTTGTAGACATATTTCATTAATACTGTCTCCCAACTCAGTGTTCAAAGGCAACTTGTGTCAGATTCTCTGCTTTTATAAAGCTAGGGATGTTATCAGCTATGGGCAGATAACCTGGAGGCTATATATTCTGTTTTCTGAACTCCAAGGGGCTTGTGGAGTGACAGTGTCTTGACAAATATCTTCCCCTTGCATCTGGACTCAGGGGACCACCATGGTCTAACATGGTCTAACATGACTCACCAAAGGTATGGGCTGTCCGGGGAGGGAACAGATAAAAAGCAAGTACAGTCAATCCTTGAACAATATGGATTTGAACTGAGCAGGTCCATTTATATGTGGATTTTTTTTTTCCAATAAATACTATAAACATATTTTCCTCTCGATTTTCTTAATAACCTTTTCTCTACTTCATTATAGGAATACAGTATATAGTACATATAACACACAAAATAGGTGTTAATTGACTATTTATGTTACCAGTAAGGCTTCTGGTCAACAGTAGGCTGTTAAGTGTTTGAGAAGTCAGAAGTTATACGTAGGTTTTTGGCTGTGACACCCCTAACTCCCCATATTGTTCAAGGGTCTAAGATTTGGCGGCTCACCTGGAGGTAGTATCTGCCACCAGTAGACAAACAACTCTATGTCCTGAGAGAGCATATTGCCTTTCTTACTCCTGTATATGAGTCAGGCTTCCTGATTTATTGCTTTTACAGCAAAGGATTATTTTACAATGAGAAAAGAACTATATTGCAGCCCCAAAATAATGTGTATTACAGAAATCTAAGGATTAGGAAATAATCTCAGTGTTTAAACAACTAGAAAGGCTCATTACAATGCAAGCTTGAAAGCAGAGCAGAGATATTTTACAATCATGCCCTGCTTTAGAAGTAGCTATAGATTAAAGAAGTGATCTTTGTTTTTTCTTGGGCTGCTGGAAGCCTTTAGCCCAGACTGGGATGGTTAGACAGACCTCAGAGATGTTTCTCCACTGTTGAGAGTAGGTCAGGCCATGCCACCTACGTACTCTCAGCACAGACTGGTGAAACCTTGGCCAAATCTGGGTATACACTCAGATACAAAGCAGAAGGAAGCTGGCCCAAGCAAGATGAAACCGCCCACTGTGGCCTTCAGATAACTGCTGTACCTGCCTCACAGATGGCATTTCCTCTTGGCAGGTGGCAGTTTTCATAGCTGGCCTAAGGAATGCTAGGGATAATCCTTTTGCTTGTTTCCCTATAAAGAAAAGCCCCTTTTCTATGTCCAGTTTCTGACCTAGAATCCCAGGCTCACAGGGTTTGTCTACACAGTATTTGTGAGGCAGACAGTACTTTGGGCAAGATGTCAGCGACCAAGACCCCAACCTTTTTCTGGGCAGGCCAGGCCTGTGCTGTGACCCTGTTGTTCTCTCTTTAGGTTGGCGTTTTTGCACTACTTTGACTCCAGTTTCTTTTGCCCAAGAGGATACTAAATAGAGCCCTAAGGCCTATAGGTCTTCACTCAGCTTTTCTTGGCTTCTCATTGCAAGATACATCACAGCTGTTCTTATCTTCCATCCCTGGGAATCTCGCCATCCTCTTGCAGGATCTGTCTCTTATCTGCTATCTCTGGAATGTGCTGAGCTTTAAACAGCCCTTTCTGCTTCCCCACTGTGCCACATTCTGGGCCTGGCCTCCTCACCTTGCCTCAGTCAGTTTCCAGAAGCCCTAGTCACTTCCTGTGGCTGCACCAGGGCATGGGGTTCTGGCATTTGGCTCACCAGGCTGTCTTTCCTGTCCCTTCCACCTCCCATAGCCTCCAGAGTGACCTTCCTAAATGCGAACGGGAGTATGGACACCATCAGTGTCACCTTCATTAGGAGGCATCCCTGACATTCTGGCTGAGGATGGTTCATCCTGATGTTATAGCTTCTGAACAGAAAGAGCATGTGAGGAACCTTTTAAAATAGAAAAAACAAAATGCTAACATAATCTCCATTTGAATTTCTAAGTCATGTGCTATTACCACAACTAGATCCTACATGGAGACCTTGAGGATAGGGATTTTGAGTGTGATGAAAGCTTTTAAGAAATGTGATTCTGTGTATTCCTATGTGCTTGTATATGCATAGACTATCTGAGGAAGCATACCCAAGTCTGGTTATCAGTGGTTGCCTCTGGGGAAAAGAACTGGGGCTCAGAGGAGGAGAGAGGAAGAAACTTTGTACTAAATATCTTTTTGTACCAAAACATATATACACCAATAAGCCTTAGAAACCTTTTCAGATGGCTGTCTGATGAATGGATTTGCTCAGACTTTTCTGTGGGAGAAATTTTGGCATGTAGGTGTCCCACAGCATAGCAGCTGCCTCAGAGGTCAGATGGTATGCATCTTTTATTGCACTTGATTCATTTGTTCATTTATTCAGCAAATCTTTATCCAATGCCTGCTCTAACCCAGCCCTGGGGGATTAGCGAAGGCTTCTGGAAGTGATGCTATTCAAACTGTCTATGCCCCGAAAAAGAAGTGGAGCCAATAAAAAGTAGAAAGATGGTTTCTGGCAGAAGGAACAGCAAGAATGAAGGGCCTGACGGTGACCAGAGAATGCCCAGGGCATTGAGGAAGTGTGGCATGACACATAGGTCAGGCAGGCCAAGAAGATAAGATACTAGCCAAAGTGTAATTGGAATGCATTGATATATTTCAAGTTGAGAAGTGATATAAGATTTTCTTTTTTGGAAAACTACTCTGACTACGGTAGGGAGAATGAATTGTAGTAAAGGAAGCCTGCAAGTGGAGAGAATGAGCAGTGATCTAGTAAAAGAGAGTGGTGGTCTGAACTAGGTGAATGGTAGCAGGGATTGAGAGTGGATTGAGGGGTGATGAATCCAATAGCTGTTTAGCACTCACAAGGCCAAGAGGAGGACTCAGGTGCCTCCACAGCCCAGGTTTGGAGAACTGGGCAGTCAGTGTGCATTTTCACCAAGGCACTGGAGGAGGAGAAGGAGCTTGGAAGTCAGGGGAAGCCTTTGAGGAAACTTACCTTTGAATCTTTAGTGGTCTCTCAGGAACTATTCAGAGGCAAATGGGCTGTATCTGTCTAAGGTACTTACTAGCTAAGCACTAACCGATAACCCGAGCCAAGTAGGACCTGTGTCTCAGAACCAAGGAATTGATAGATCCCCAAATGGTCTGTAGGCAGGAAGTGTCCACTTGGGAGGCAGGCTCTGAGCTTAGCAGGCAGGCTCGAAACTGATGTCTACAGTCCTAGGGCCCCTACATAGCCTGTGTGTGTACCTTTTCCCCATTGTAATATGCAACCATTGATGTGGAGCTTCTGATTCCTTTTCCCTGGTCATGATTAGGGTGCATCCAGATGATTTATGAAGTTAGATGTCTTTAACATTTGGAACACTTTTCTCATAAGTATTAATGGTGAGGGGAAGGAAGTATCACTAACTTCTGCCTCAAACTAAAGGCAGGGGCCAAGGATCCTGGAAGTTGCCTTAAACTATTGATGGCTGCTCATCTGAACCATGGACTCAGCAGCCTAGACTGGTGAAAATAACATGCCTTGGCTTCCTGCTGGTTGCTGTGGCTGAGGCCCACATGCCACAGCCACCTCTGTGTGCCTGAGGAATGGATCAGTCCAGGCCATTCCGTGAACATGTACAAGTCCCATCTCAGGCTGATCCTCAGCTGACAGTGATAGTAGTGGTAGTAGTGGTGGGGATAGGTTTCATTTAATGAGTTCTCATTATCTGTAGGCCCTGTGATAAGCATTTTACTGATAACCTGGAGGTAGCTGTTATTCTTTCCATGTAATAGGAGGACATTTGGACTCAGAGAGAAAGTTGAACAGTTTGCCTGATGTCACTCATTAGGAATTAGTGAAGTCCCAAATTCAAATTCAGATTTGCCTGGCTCTAAAACTCATGCTTTAATCTTTACATCATACTGTCTTTTTACATACATGAAGCTAAATAAGGATATGTCCTATATTTTAAACACCACCTACGTTATTCCAGGGAGCTTTTGTAGTTTGGAGGAGTGAGAGCAGTGTGGCATGAGAAGTGGACTTGAGATGCTAGACATCAGGGAAGTTTTTAAGGAAGAAGTACGCTTTACCAAAATCAAAAGGTAAAGCACTTATGCGAAAAAAAAAAAAAAAGTATGGTATGCTGCTACACAGAACAGTGTAGTATGCCACTGTTTATGGAAGAATAATTACACACAGAGACACATTTACTTGTAGATCTATACTCAGCACATCTCTAGAAGAAGACATGAGATTCTGATATGTAGTTGCCTCCAGGAGAGGGAACTAGGTGGCTAGGGAGGAAGGGAATTTCTTTTCTCTGTGAACCCTTCTCTGTACATCAAGTTTTGCCCTCGAAAACTAAATAACAGTTTTTTTTTTTTAACTAAACACTTGACTGAAGTAAATATTATTAGTACAGAGATGTCTGTAAAATTCATGTATTCAGAATCCTGCAATTACAGGGTTACTTAGGAAAGCTGAATGAAGTCTGCATAATTCAGAGATATTCACTTATGGAACTAATCATTTATAAAGTTAATCTCTACTAGTAAAAAGATTGATCATGAGCATTGAATTTTAGGTATAGAATTGATAACACCTGTGAGAATTCTATTACAAAATAGAATATAAATGTTGAAAATCTAAAAACATGAATGAAATTATATTTAACAAAAAATTAGGAAGCAGTAAGAGAGATACTCTCTCTACATCTTCCAAAATGAGAGATCAGTAAAGTTTAAAGCTGTTAAATCAAGTTGTAAAGATGAGTTATAGTTTTTAAAGATATAAAAGTATTCACTAGAGGAACTAAAACTATTAATGTGATAACCAGATAAACATTCACAACCAGAATGTGATAGTGAAGTGGGAGGAACTTAAAGGTGTACCAGCTTCCCCATCTGTCATACCGAAAAGTCAATAGGCATTGTCTAAAGGTGACATTATAAGAAATAGTGATTTAGATCTATTATTTAAAAAAAAAGGTAGGATGGCTACCATAAGACCTTAAAAACAGACTGTAAGCCCAGCACTTATCAGAAGAAAACAGAAGACAATGCAAAGATCATACCACTAAAGCTAAAAAAGATAAAATGAAAAATTAAATCAGGATCCAATATAAACAAGGTGACAGAACCAAAGTATTATAAATGGCATAAACATGTAAAAGGAGAAGTATTTCAGATTAAACCAAAAAACAAAACCTACTTATACAATACTCGATACAAGAGAAGCATCTAAAACTAAATAAGGATGGTCTATGGCCATGCTACCCTGAACAAGCCCAATCCCGTCTGATCTCGGAAGCTAAGCAGGCCTGGTTCGTACTTGGATGGGAGACCACCTAGGAAGACCAGGTGCTGTAGGTGTAAAAAATTATTTTAAAAATAAGGATCGTAGGCCGACAAGGTCCTTGGAATCTGTGAAGTCAACCAAGGGTTACCTCGCCTAAAAAAATAAAAATAAGGATGATGATCAAAAAAGGGACAAAGATGTAACAGAGAAATTCAAATAAAAAGAAAGGCAATAGTATTAACAACAAGGTTAAATCCAAGGCAAAAAAATCGAGTCTAAAAAGGACAATTTTTAATGATAAAGGACACCATCTACAACCTGTCATGAATATTTCTATACCAAATAATTCAAAAGAAAGTACACACCCTTAAGTTACTACATTACTAAACAAGAAATAACTTTTTAAAATGATAAATTAAGCATTCAGCTTAAGTTAGAAAAAGAATTTTTAAAAAGTAATTTATAACAAAAGATTAAATCTATAAAAGATCTTTAAAAAGATCTAGCTGTTGTGTTAAGCAACACTGTGGGGATGCAATCAGCAAAATTCAAACTGGGAGAAAATTACAGAATATAATTTTTCAAGAAATACATAGGAATAAGGAGACACTATCGATGGAAAGAACATTATGAGAAGCATTGATAAGGTTCTCATTCAAAAAAATTAAAATATTCATAAGACACAAAAATTTGAACACAGACTATACTTTTCATATTAAAGAATTTATTGTTAATCATTAATTTTTAAGAGTCCTGTGGAGTTATATACTGAAATATTTTTGAATGAAATAATAGAATGTCTGGGATTGGCTTCAGAATCACCCAATGTAGAGGAAGGGAAAGGGGAAAAGGCTAGGGCATGGTATGGAAGAAATACAGTTAGCCATGTGTTGATAATTCTTGAGTCTTATGATGGATACATGAGAGTTCATTATACTTCTTTTTCTCTTTTTGTGTATGTTTGAAATTTTCACAATATTAAAAAATAAAAATAATTGAATAACAAAAATGCAAATGTTTTTATAGCAGAAATGGTATCTACGCTCTGATCGTAACTGTGTAAAAATAGGAATGAATATGGAAAAAGTATTAAAATTGTGTTGGTGTAGTGGAATGTGGTAACTTCCCTGATTTCCAAATTCTCTGTTGTGTTATGTATTTTACTTTTATATTTTCACAGAAAGGTTTGGAGTGATTGTGGCCCACTCCACAGCCTTTCATTACATGGGCCACTCTTCTTTATGGTATCACCATGTGAATAGCTATGTTGGCACTTGCAATTTTGGATTTACATATGTGACTCTTTCTCAGCTGTATACGCTGAGAATCTACCGGTTAGCACCTGACATATGGTTAGTGCCTGGTAAATGTCTCTGGTCTGAACTGGTGAAGGTCTTTTGCACTGGTTCTTGATAAGGTCAACTACAGGGGATGTGGGAAGAGACCTTTGATGAAAATATTCAGGGTGTCAGCTGGAAAGCAGAATTAAGGAGACAAGAGGAGGTTAGGAAGTGAGGCAGCTACAGAGTTGAGACTCCAGAGTTGTCACTCCAAGAGGTGACAGTATCAGAAAAGGGAACAGAATGATGGCTGTGTATGTCAGTGTTGGTAGTCAGGGGTGTCTGTACAAGGGGACTGCTGGAAGGGACGATCAGGGGAGGAGGAAGGGCCCACTTTTGTGTGAGCCCTCAGCCCCAATCAGGACTTGGAAAGCTGAACCTTTTTTGTTTTTATTCCCCAGGCCTGGTGAGTAATGTGGTGTTCACCAGTCACACCACAGAGCAGAGACACCCTCTCCTTATTCAGCTTCAGAGCCTCATCAGGGCTGCCAATCCTACGGCAGCCTTCATTCTTGCAGAAAATGGGATTGTCACCAGGTAAACTTAGAGTTCATTTTACCCCTCAGGCCCAGGCACTTTCTCAGATATAGCAGATACGCTCTGGCTATGCTCCATAGGGTCTTTCCACTGTGTATCTAAGACCTGAGCATTTACAGAAGTGCTTGTGATACTGTGTAAAAATCACCAAGAGGATCCCATGTGTTGGTATCCTGTGCTGTTTGAGCTATTTTGTTTTGATAGGTTCACATATTTATCCATTAAGGATAGAAGTCATGACCTTCTCAGTGTTCTTGTGTTAAGATGTAAGAAAAATGACATAGAGAACATAGAGAAATTATCTTTTTACTTCATGGATGTAGGTCCAAATTACAAACTAAAAATTGAGAATTGGTGGCTTCGTATGTATCTGTATGTATAAAGGAAAAATGTCTGGTCGTATAGTAATTCTGTTTGTTCAGTAGGATACTAAAAATGTGTATACATTTTATATAGTTTTGACTTTTGAGCAGTGTAAATATTTTACATATTCAAAAATTAAATCAACAAGGAGGGAAAAAACAATACAAACAAAATATGGATCTATCTGTGTACTGGAGTAATAACAACTACATACAGACAAAATAATTAATTCAAGAACTTTCGAACATAATCCTCTGTTGGAATCCTGATTCTAACCACAACACTGGTTAGAGAAGGGAGATTATAAATATGAAATGGGAAGAGTGAAGGAAAACCCTATAAATGTTGGATTTGAATTCGGGGATTCAATGTAAATTCATTATTTAAAATATATGTATGTAATTTCCGAGCTCTTTCCATTGAAAAGGACCAAAAATACTAATAAACACCCCTACCTCTAGATCTTGGTTTCTAAGTACCAATTCACTATAAGGTATCAGGACTCCTTAGAAAATTGGCTGATTGCAGGTCTGGTGTAAGGAAAGCAAAAGATGAGTATGGTACATTTTATGCCAGAAAAGCAAAGGTTAATGGAGATATGTCAGAAGGATACAGGAACTAGCTTAAGGAGTTCTCATTAGCCAAATTTGAAACAACTTGAGCATAGGAGAGAACAATAATACTAATGGATTTTAGCACATAGGATAAAATGAGCCCATGGTGATACTAAAAACATAGGGAGGGGCAGGAAAGTAAATCTCTTTTAACTGAAGAATACAAACAAATAAGGATTTTTAGAACTAGAAAGTCACCATTCTGTAATCTTTAGTATAGCTTGATTTAGGCAAGAATCATGAGTGGAAGCTAAAAGCAGTGGGTGTCAGATTGTTGAGGAAAAAGAGATTCACTCAGAATATCATTCCACAGACTACTTCCTACTTACTAAGAGAAAAAAGTACCTTCACAATGTGGAGGTCTTATAGACATGACATTGACCAAATAATTAAATTTATCAAGACCACTAATGGAACAAACACATCATGTAACTCAGTCAAGTAACGCTGTGGGGAGGACACAGCATCCACAACATCACCTGGGGATTAATCTTGCCAAAAATGTTCAACTGAATCTAATCATGAGGAAACCAGCCATGTTCAGGTTGTAGGATTCAAGACAGCCGGTATGTACTCTTCAAACATGTCAGCACCATGAGAAACAAAAATTAAGTTGGAGGAATTGTTCCCAATTAAAGAATTCCAAATAAAGATTGTAAATTCAGTGAGTGACCCTTGATTGGATTCTTGCCCCCCGACATACACACACACACGCACGCAAAAGGGGGAATATTTGAAAATATGTGTAAACTAAATCAATACTTTTTCAACTTTAATGTATATATGAATCTCTTGGGGATTTTATTAAAATGAGGGTTCTCATTTATTGGATCTGGAATGGAGCCTGAGATTCTGCATTTCTGATGAGCTCAGTGTGATAATCCTGTTGTGGTTCTGTAAGAGAATGTCCTTGTTCTTAGATGATGCATTCTGAAGTATTTAGGGGTAAAATAATTAATACAGTGTATGCATATGTGCTTATATGTGTGTATAGGGACAGTGGAGAGAGGAAGCAAAATGTTCCCATTAAGATCCATAGCCCTAATTAACCTGGCTTTTTTTGTATGTTTTCAAAGGAATGAAGACATTGAGCTGATTCTCTCAGAAAATAGTTTTTCGAGTCCTCAGATGCTACGATCTCGATACCTAATATACCCTGGCTGGCAAGTATCATCATTAAAAGTAGCTAAGATTTCTTTGTAAACTTAATGATTTATTTACAGAAAGAAAAAAAAAGTGAAAATACCAGGTGTACTCTATGAGGCTGACAGTGGCAGCTGGAACAGCCTGCCATGTCCCAACTGCTGCTGGCCCTTCCAGGAGCCCAGTGCTCCACATCTTGGGCTCCAAATTGGAAGCCTTGCTGGATAGTGACCCTTAGGGAGACATTCTGTGGGCACCAGGCAGAACGGTAGCCTGTGTTTCCTCTGGCCTCTAATGAGGGCAAGGTGGCTGACATGGAACCAAGGAGTTATAACCTTCCCAGGTGACAGAGTCACTCCTGCTGATACAGTCAATCCTCTAGAGTTCCCACCTGACAGGTAGGTTTCTTGCTGATGTGGCCCAGGGGATGTTTCTTCTCTGCTGGCAGCTTCCCAGCCTGTGAACCTCTCTCCTCCAGAGCTTTGTAATCATACTAAGACCAACAGCACACGAGCACTTACACACATGGTTCTAAGACTGCACTCTCCAGTACAGTGACCACTAGCCACATGTGGCTCTTTAATAAAATGTAAGTGAATAAATTAAATAAAATGTAAAATTCAGCCTTTCAGTCACTTCATACTTTAATTGAGTGACATCATACTTGCTTAAAAAGTAAGTTAAGGAGATCATTCCTTTTTCCTGAACAAGACAATTATATCTTAGCTAAAAAGAAACATATAGCTTCTGGGGTGACACTCTCCTCTCCAGTGGCTGCAGCTATTGACCCTTTTGCTGCCCACACCTCTGGGCCTAGGCCTGAGACTCCTGTCATCTGCACCTGGTGCACATGAACCAAGCTGAGGGTAAAGACTTTCCTCGAGGCAGCTGATCCAGGAGAGAGCTAGGTATGAGGAGTTCATTAGAAAGCTCTGTGAGTCTAGTAGAGTGTAAATCCCTCCCTTTATCAGGAAGATCAGTCCTTGTAGAGAATTAAATGGCATGGCTTTCAGGCCTTCCTTTCTGAGTCCCTACCTAGGAATCAGATAATCTTTTAACTAGATGGCAACCATCAGACTCATCTCTATCCATCACTCTCGTCTCTCCTAGGGTTAGGACTACCACCTCAGAGTGAACAGGCTTGCCATTTCCCTCCCACATCCCTCCCTGTTCCCATTGGCCTCACCCCCACCTCCCGTGGTAGAAGGGCTAGTTTCTAGTCTGAGAAGAAGCCTCTCGCTCTTCCCTCAGCCCCCCCCCCCCAACTTCCCCTCAGGATCTGGTTTCTGACCACAGAAGCCAGAGAAACCCATGGTCTCCAAATGTTTGGGGAGAGGGCAAAAAGAACATGATAATTATTTCACCCCCTGACTAAGAAACCACAAGAGTAAGATACTCTCAACAATATAAAAATCAAAACTACATGCTATTTTAAAAGAAACTAATGAGAAAGACTGGAAGAAAATCTTTGCATCAGATATGGCAGAGGGTTAGTATATTTTTTGAGAGCCTTGTTTAGATATTTAAGAAAAATAACCCAGTCCATATAAATGTGAACAATTCACTTGAAGACCAAGTATAGATGAGAACTGTGGTAACAGAATTCCATGTCAGTGATATTCAGAAATGTAGAATGGTGCTTCACAATTATTTTGATTGATACTATTACATCAAGCAAAAATATCTCGAGTAATCATTGCTGGAGAAATTGTTGTGAAACTGGAGTATTCACCTAATGCTGGGGTGTTGTAAATTATTGTAAATTATTACCCATGAGATGGTTATACTCTTTCCTGGACTTATTTCAGTCATGGACATTCATCTGAGATGGTTATACTCTTTCCTGGACTTATTTCAGTCATGGACATTCATCTGAAGGAAATAATTCAAAAGAAAAAATGATAATTCCATCACTTTGGAAGCTGGGTGATGGAGGTTTATTATACTACTCTCTGTCTCTGCATAGGTTTAAAGTTTTCCATAATAAAAATTTAAGTTTTTAAAGCACTCTAAATATGACCATATTCTAAATGAGTCTGTGGCAGGCATTGTATCTACTGAACTCAAAGCTCAGAAAATAGAGCAGAGATGCCCCAACGCCTTAATTCCTTCTGGAGAGAGTGTACACATCCAAATATACAGTCCGTTAAGCTGCCCTCAACAATGGCGGGGTATAGTCGGAGCCCTTAAAGGGGTGGGAGGGGATGCTGAAGATAAGTCCCAAGAGTACCAAGAAGGACCCCCCAGTGTCAGGGGAAAACTGGCAAGCTTCAAAGGTAGATGGAGGTCTTTGACTTCAGGGAAGTGCTGGTCTACAGGAGCTAAAACCTTACAGCTCTAATGGGGCAACCATGCTTCCCAAGCTTAAGATGAAAGAGATATACACATTTAAACAAGTGTTTTTCACACAAAAGTACATAGAAGTAAGAGAATTTAAATATTATAAATAATATGTCCTGAAGTAGTATATAGTAACATTCAAAGCCCCAAATACTTGTACTTATAATTTTTAAACCTTTTAAGGTATGAAGGTAAATTTGATGCTGGATCAGTCTTCCCACTAATGGTTCAGATCTGCGTATGGTTTGGTCGTCCCTTGGAGAAGACTCGCTTTGTGGCCAAGTGTAAGGGTAAGCCTCGGCTCGGACATGGTCTGGGACCATCTGATTAAAGTGTGCACAGAGTCGTCTCTGCTTCATGGCACCATTTTAGTATTCTGAGTGCTGGGTCTTCTCACCACTGGAGTCTGAAAACATGCAGAACCTAGGAGTCCCCACTCCAGGGAATAGCGAGCCACTGGGGAGGAACTGTTGGGGACAGAACCTATGGGCCCTGAAACCTGGTGTAGGGTCCCTTTCCAGTCCCTAACTCTCCAGCCATGCCACCCAGAACTTGGTCTGTGCCCCCAGGTGGGTGACAACTCTGTCCTCTTCCTCCACCAGCAATTCAGTCCTCCATCAAGCCAAGTCCCTTCTCTGGAAACATCTACCACATCCTGGGCAAAGTGAAGTTTTCAGGTAACTGGGGGTTGGATTTGGGGGCCGTGTGCTACAGAGTTCATGGCCTCCACTGGTGCTCTGCAGACCACTGATGCTTCTCAAACTCAAAAACCCTCGCCTCTGGCCCACACACCATCAGGCTTTTCTAGTCACCCCTCTCTGCCAGGGGCCCACCTTTCTCCAGGTGCTTCTGCTCTGCAGTGGAGGATCTGTCCCCGTTTCCCTAGATGGCTTCACAGCCCTTTGACTTCCTTTTTCCGGAGACTTACACCCACCCCTCTTGAACCATCTGTGGCCGCCTTCTAGACCTATCTCCAGGAGCCACCCCAACACAGCTCCAGCTCCTGATCCGTTTTTGTCAAGGTCTTCAAGTCTTCCAGTTTTTTTTTGTAGGGAGGCCTCACACTTTTCTCATGTCTGCAGTCTTAGTCCCCAGCTCCGCAGCCTGTAAACTCAGTCACATCTTCCCTTTTCCTATCCAGGTGACCCTCCTGCACTGTTGACATGCCCTCCTCCCCTGGCCTCTCAGGCCTCTGCTGAGATCCACCCCCTCCATCTCTACCAAGGGGGCTTTCCCTATGTGGTCCCCTTCCAGGTTAATGGTGTCCACCTGATCACCAAATCAGCCAACTTAGAAAACGTTGCTCCTCCCTTTCTTATTTCATTCTAACTTGCCACCAATCATATTCATTCAGCCTCCTGCTCATGTCTAATGAATCTGTCCCCAACCATCATTCCTATATCAGTCTTAGTATAGCCTTATCCTTTTGGGACAGAGTCTCAGGGACAGACATGTGTCCTCCTTGCAGACTCTGAGAGGATCATGGAGGTCTGCCACAATACCCTGACCAATTCCTTGAGCATCATGCCGGTTTTGGAGGGACCTACACCACCATCCAGCACCCGAGGCGCACCTCAAGACAACAGCGGGCAACAGGAGTGCTACCTCGTGTTCATCGGCTGCTCCCTAAAGGAAGAAAGTGTCAAGGACTGGCTGCGGCAGTCAGCTAAGCAGGTGGTTTTTGAAACCGAGACAGGCCTGGCGTGGATGTGACTAGCACTCTCAGGGCTGCTGCCGGCCTCGAGGCAGAAGCCCCTCCACTGCCTCCCTGATGCCTCCCTGATGCCTCCCTACCAGCCTGCCCCTCATAGGCTCAGCTAGCACTTTCAGGGACACTTAAGAGAGTAGGAGGCAGCCACTCAGGGCAAACTCAGGGCAGACTTACTCTCACAGCCATTTCCAATTCTACTTCCAAAGGCTGACTGGAGTTATGGAGTGATTTAAGTAGGACCTGGGTGAAATCTGGTTGTTCCATTTGGACCCTGGGTCAGACTGCTGTTATAAACTCAAAATGTCTTGTCTTAGCTGAACCAAATTCAAAACTCTCCAGTGTTCTTGAGTCAGGCATCTTTTATTCTTCAGCTCCCTCTCTATAAACAACAAAGGTATACTCAGAACCTTTTGCAAACCAAGACTCCGAGCTTAGACAGCAGTGAGCCCAAGGCCCTGGGGACAGGTGCAGGGGAAAAGGAGGCTTGCCTGTAGAGGCACACAAACATCTTTATCTTAGTACTACAAAGAATAAAAAGAACACACTGGAGTTAAAATTCTCCAATATACTGCAAGCTTTGGGTGCTGGGTCTCTTAGCACAACCTCAGGGATTTAGCTTATCCTAGAACTCTGGAGATGGGGTTGTCTGGGGCCTCAGTCCTTTGTAGATTCTCAGATGGGGTCTGTCTTTCATAGTGAGGAATGGCTGCCTGTAGGTTGTGTCTTTCTCAGACTCACCTGGATAAATTAAATGGTGCTTGACTATGGGACCCGTCCCTTTCCATGTCTGTCACTGGTGGAGCTTAGGGTTGAGAATCTGCAGAGTTAGAACATACCTATCTGCAAAAGCACTGGTGTCTGTCATTTGTTGCCTCTGGTACACAGGCCTCTATAGTGGGAAAGTGGTCTTCTCAAGGGCATACTGGCAGGATGTTGTGTCAAGGCCATGACAGTGCTTGTGCGTTCCCCTCCATGGGAATCTTAGTCATGTAACTGACTCCCTGAGCCCCCACCTACACATGTACTCCCATCAGCCATCAGCTCTGTCGGGACCTGACCCCTGCCCCTCCATCTCTGCACAGAAGCCTCAGAGGAAAGCCCTGAAGACCAGGGGGATGCTGACCCAGCAGGAGATCAGGAACATCCACGTGAGTGTCCTGCCCTAGGAGCTTAAGCTGCCACAGTGTCCCAAGGCTGTTCTAGGCTTGTGCAGCGACATCCTTTAGGATGTTCTGGTGTTAACTGGGAATGGGACCAAAGATAACCAATGCCTGTGGGAGGAACGTGGAGCCCTGCCTTGCCACCCTGTTCAAGCAGCTGAAGAAGTCCTTTTCTCCTTCCATTCCTTTGTCCCAAATAAACCACAGATAAACCAAGGAGGGCCTGGGGAAGAAAAAAAGTCTAGACCCAGAAGCTGCACATGGGCATACTAGAACCCTGATGCCAAGACATGAGGCCCCTTGATGAGCCCTCTCAACCTCCAGGCTGACTCCCAGCTTCTGTCCCTGTCCCCACCCCCATAAGGGCCTTTTCCTGTTGAGTTTGAGGCAAAGGCTAAAAGACATAGAGTGCAGGCCCTAGCATGGGCTGTGTCACTAGTCCCAGTAATGAGCAGATCAGGAGAATGCTCTGGGACTCCAGGACCCCTTGCTTTGGCGTTGAGGAGGCCTCCTTTATATTTAGGCCCTACCGGACTTAAGCAACCCTCAGAAGGAAGTCCTTGTATTATGTGTGGCCCCAGAAGCAGACCTTGAGCAAGGATTTGAGTGCAGGTAGTTTATTTTGGAAATGATTCTATGAGCCACCTACTAGGGAAACGGAAAAGTAGGAGAAAGAAGGAAGTGAGGAAGGTCAACAAAGGGCGTGTTACTGAACCAGTGCTGCTGTGGACAACTAGAGTTTAATCCCATTAGGAATTCCCAGAGTTTCTCCCTGAAAGGTGGAGGTCCCTCCAGTCACTACTTGAGGGTGGCGGGGGCAGGGGAGGGTGTCAATTCCCTGGCACATAGCCTTCTGTGGTAGAGTGGGCTCTCTTGCTAGGATAATAGGTTTGTTTATTTTTGTTTTTAATGAATGAGTAAATGATAAAAACTGGTCAGATAATTCTAACAGGACTCTTTTCCTATAGGTGAAACGTCACCTGGACCCCCTACCTGCAGGCTACTTTTATAATGGCACCCAGTTTGTCAACTTTTTTGGTGACAAGACTGATTTTCACCCACGTATCCTTGGAACCTGGGAAGCAAGGCTTGGGGGTATGTGGAAGCCTTTCTATAAATAGAGTGTCAGCTTCCAGCTGTGGGAGCATGCCGGGTACTGGGGACATGAGGCAGATCAGAGGCGGACTTCATCTTGGCCTCTTAAAAGTCCTTAAAATTCAGTTTCTCCTTCATTTAGTGATTGCTGATGTTACTCTGTGAGTTGTAGTTTAAATGCAGCTGTGGTGACATCCTAGTTCTGTGGCCATCAGTTTCATAATTTGCATGTGGGAGACTAGGCCTGATTACAATAGTTAATCTGTGAAAAGGTGAGTGGGGCGCTGCTGCGTGCTAATGAAAGCTGAAGGGCTCAGTTCTAAGACCTCGTGAAGGACCCTGTGCCAACCCATAACGTTCTTTGTAGCTGCGTTGCTGCCAGTATGTAAACAAGCCCATCAAGTATCCTCTGCGTGGGCTGTGTGGGCTGGGCACTTACCACCTCAGGAGTCCCCTGCCTCACCTGCCCACAGATCCCTCTGGGCCAGACTCAGGCTCTCTTGGCCTCCAGGTTCAGAGCTGTGTTCCTTAATGAGATGCCAGTCATGGACCAGTTCATGAATGACTATGTGGAAGAAGCCAACCGGGAAATTGAGAAGTATAACCGTGAGCTGGAGCAGCAGGAGTATCACGATCTCTTTGAGCAGAAGCCATAGATGAAGGCTGCAGAGTGTCCACTCTGGAAATGGACAAAATGGGGTCTCTTAACCTTTGTTGTGCTTGGCCTTTGTGTGCTGGCTTGAGTGCATGTTGTCTTTATTCTTTCTGCAGCACTGAAGAGTATCATCTGCTCCACTGTTTCGGGGAGGGTCCTCATGGAGGATGAGCAGACAGGAACTGCCCTGTATGTGCAGCTGGCAGTCCAGGACCTCTGGGTCTCTGATAACAGTATCTTCTTTGGGCTGTTGAGGCACTGTGCGAGGCTGGGGAGAAGCATTTAGATTATACAGAGGAGCTGCTGGGATGCAGAATGGACCCTGGCTGCCCAAATTGGCTGCCCCTGGGGTGCCAAGCCACCACAGGTCCCAGGCCTCAAGACTACCCCAGAAGAGCACTATCCCCAGTGCCTGCCTCCCTGGTCAGGTCCCTTCTATTGAAGGAGCTGGCCCTGGGCCCAGTCCTGGGGAGAGCAGCACAGGCCCTGCTTAAGCCCAACTCATGGAACCAGCAGCTTGGGTTGAGATCAACAGCTTGTTCTAAAATGAGGAGACTTCCCTCACAGACTGAACTGAGGGTTAAGGCATGCTGGTTTCCAGAGGCGTGTGGCTTTTGAATTGACATGAGCAGTTCCCCCTGGGATTGGTCTTGAGCCCCCCTCGTGGCATCACTCCAGTTTCCCCAATTTAGGGACCAGAGCAAACCTGCTGTTCAAGCCTCCCTGTTATGCTTCGCCTCACTGTTGAGGGGAGCATCCTACAACTTCTTAGTCTTAGTCCCTGATCACTGCGGGGTGTCTCCAGCAGTCAGCCCTCCCCTCAGCCTGGCCAGGGAAGGCCTGGTTTTCAGCCACAAACTTTAGGAAACTCATGCCCCCAAGCATTGTTGCTGGCCCTGGACCTATTTGGCTCCTGAGGACCAGGAATTTCAAAGA
The DNA here is from genome assembly GCF_014176215.1 of Rousettus aegyptiacus. Lineage (NCBI taxonomy): Eukaryota > Metazoa > Chordata > Mammalia > Chiroptera > Pteropodidae > Rousettus > Rousettus aegyptiacus. The sequence goes on along the minus strand of NW_023416287.1, from coordinate 23,068,154 downwards.
ATTCCAATATCCAAATTAGAATTCCTTTGGCTTTGTTTTCAGCTGGACCACAAAGCAGAGAGGAATTACAAACGTGTCCCATGAGTGACTTCTAGGATTAGTGTGGGAAGAGAAGGTAACAGTTACTGATGTTTAGGTGATGTCTGTTAGGACTTCAGTGCTCCAGCTGCCTAGATTGTAAATGCTTTCTGAATTTCACACTTTTTTTTTTTTTTTTTTTGCATGCCTTAGGAACAAGCACATAGGCAAAACCAGCAAAGTTTCCAGTAATGTAGTGGGGTTTTTGAGAAAGGATGGAACACATATGGTCTGTGTGCCTGGTCACACAGAGGCCTGCATGCAAGTAGTAAAGCAGTTGTTACTGGCTTATTGGTAACATGTACTTGTATTAGAAGAAAACAATTTGTATTCGAAGCCAAATGAACAAAACTTCAAAAACCACTGAACAAGAAATCTTGCATGAGGAAAGGCTTCTGAAAAGTCCTGTGTGTTCCAGTCCCAGCTCCCAAAGTTGCTGGTGACAAGGGCCCAGGTGTGGAGCCCAAGTCTGGGAACCCCTGACTTCTGGCTGGCCAGAGGTTGGGGTCCGCAATGGGCCTGCCTCTGCTCCAGAATCAATAACATAGGTCTTAAGTGCAATTGATTAAATAAGCAATGAGTTACTGTAGCTTCCTTTAGTTCTACCGAGCTCTTTTTAAAAACTCAAACTTCAGCAGCCTTAGAAAAGGGGGAGGTGGGGTGGGTGGGTGGGTGGGTGAAACCATAGGTCATTTCCTCCAGGTGGGTTGCTGTGAAGTTTTAACTGAAAGCTCCAGATCTAGGAGCTCGAGCCATTTCCTGGCTGCTGCACAACAGAGTTTTTAAAGAGGGATCGGAACCCGCCCATAAGAGCGGGTCTTCCCACTGCGTGGGGCTGTACTTACGTGGTGGTCTCAGTTTCTGACCATTGTCCATAGAAATGCTCTCTCACCAACTTGCCCCACTGTCCCAATTCCTCTCCTCTTAGAGGGAAAACTGTGATTACCTCAACTTGAATATGAAACTGTGATTGAAAAAAGTCAAAACATTAAGAAGTTTAAAAGCCAAAAAGGCAAAACTGGCGGAAGCCTCCATAGACGCTCCTCAGCCTGCTGGGGAGTGTGAAGGGGCACTAGGTGAAAGGGCATTCCTTGGGGCACACTTTTTGTGCCCCTGATGAGGCACACACTAGGGGTGCACAGTGTGAGCTCTTTGAGGACTGAGGCCAGGAAGGTGCCTACTTCCTGCACTGCCTCTTCCGGAACCTGTGGGGTCTCTGGTTTCTGACCGTGAAGTTTAATATCCACTTGACTCCTCCCCCTGGGCACTCCAGGTGGAGGAGTGGGAGCTTAGCTGTTTCCAGAGGAAGGGCCATGACACTGTGTTTTAGATTTTGACCTTAGAAGTGGATACCCAGGACTCGGGTGTGGGTTCCCAGGAACAGGCAGAAGTCCTCCAGGGGCTTACATGCTTTTTGCCAACTTTCCTGTTAGCAGCTTCAGTTTCATATCACTCAGAGTGAATGTGATAATTTTGAAGTCGCTGAAGTTATGGGTCATTTTATGTTTTGATTTGGGATTTTTCTTTCTTTCTTTTTTTTTTAATTGGAAGAAGGAGGCAAAAATTGGACAAAAGGGATCATCCTAGGAAGGGGCTGCTGGCAAGGAGTCAGTGGGCTCCGCTGAGCTCCAGGGGCTCTCTGACCCAAGTCCTGGACACTGGGCTCTGCGATTGCAAGAAAAAGTTCACTCCTAAATTCTGTTAGGATTTTGGAGAATTTTTGCACAGTAATAAGCTCTGAGTTGCTTTCCAGACTTCTCAAAAGGGAAAAATTAACTCAAAGATTGTAAACTATTAAGTATTCCAGCCATGTTGCTGACCTAGATGGATAGTTGTACCTCAAAAAGTAGGTGAGAAATGGCTTCCTTGTTGTCCCAGGTCGTCAAATACTAATGACAGAAGAAGAGCTCACTTATGTGCCAAAATTCACTTTTATACTAGTTTTTCAGTGCTTTAATATTTGTAACTTAAAATTTAAAACTCATATTTACAAACACTACTGTAACTTCAGTGAAACTGAATTGTGTGATTGAAGCTTTTTGCTTATTATAGTATTTATTACACTACTTAATTCAGTAAATATATAAAAGTAGCCTTCAATTTATTTTTATATTATTTTACATGTTTTTACCTGCAGTTGTGTATGTGAATTTACCTTGATAACTGAGATGTAATGCTAAGGACCAATAAACTATCACTGAACAAACAAGATCTCCTGTAGTTGCCTGTCCCTTGGGATGATGTTGAAGAGAGTGCCCATCTCCCAGGACTGGGGACCGTCCCTCAGCTTCCCCTGAATGCCTCTTTGCTGGGGCTCCCACTCCCTTCCCCAGACCCCGGAGTAACCTGGGAATAAAATTCCAGTGTGGAGACTACCGCAGCTGGTGGGGCAGGCATTCTGAGGGAGTCCCGGAACCCGGAGAGGAGGTGTGAGGAAGCTGTCTGGGGTCACAGGGGTCTCCGGAGGCCCCAGAGAAAAGCTTTCCCCCCATCACGGGTCCCCAGGGGAAGCCACAGCCACTGGTGCCAACACCTTCATCTTAGACAGTGGAACAGCTGTGGGTTCTGTGGGTTCCAGACTGCAACAGGAACCATCGCTTCACAGGCTCATTTCATCCCAGTCAGAGCTTTGCGAGGTGGCCGCCGGCCCCCCTTTACAAGTGGGGGATGGTGAGGCAGGAAGGGTGCAGTAATTGGCCCAGATGGCAGAGCCATTGCCCTTGACCTGCATTGGATCCAAAAGGCCCTCTTGGCACTCCACGTGGCTTGAACCTTGGAACCCACATTCTAAGGCAGAGGAAGCTGAAGCCTAGCTGCTCTAGAATGAGTCCCCAAACCCTGGGCTGCAGACTGGTATTAGTCTGTGGCCTATTAGAAACAGGGCCACACAGCAGGAGGTGAGCGGTGGGTTAGAGAGTGAAGCTTCATCTGCATTTGCATCCGCTCCCCAGCGCCTCAGCTCCACCTCAGATAAGCAGTCATTAGATTCTCATAGGCACACCAGTCCCCAGTGCCAAAAAGGTTGGGGACTGCTGCTCTAAAGGAACGAAACTAAAATGCCCAATTTTTCCTGTGCAGGGGCTGACCTCACCCACCTGGCTGTCCAAGCATGGATGGGCACTTCCCACTGCAGGTGCCCTAGCTGGGGTTCCCACCAGGGTGCCACTCACACCCTCCTCTAGGCAGGAAGGTGAGACCTCTGCCGATTCAGAAAAGGAACAACCCAGGAAAGGCACTGCGGCGTCCACAGAAACCGTGCCTGCTTCCTGTCCCGCCCTGCACACAGGAGCCTCCAGACAGGGAAGTGCCCTACTGGGAAGGTTTAGAAGCTGGCCTTTCCAAGGGGAGGGTACAGCCTCTCTCTAGATGGGGATGATCGGGGGAGGGACACCTTGGGTTTGGAGATTCTATGTGATCAATTAGTCAAGTACAATCAAATGCAAAACTGCCCATGAGGTGAGGTGAGGTGGGTGGAGAGAATTGGAGAAAGGAGTAGGCAGCAATGTTACCTACCTCACAACTCCTTTTCCCAGAGCCTCTGGCCTCCCTATCCTTCAGGGCCAGGTTTGAACCTTGATTGAACTGTGCTTGCACTTCCCGGAAAAGGTTTAGTGATGACCCCCAAAGAATTGCCAGGAAGGTGAGGGAGACAGTAAATGAGGAAGGGCTCTTGAGCTGAATGATCTTTGAAGGCCAGGACTTAGAGACCAGGAAGCCTGGGGACCAGAAAGGGGGCCCATCCCCCACCTGGAGCCCAAAGGGGACTACTGGGCATACTTGACAGTGAGAGCCCCAGAATCAGGGAATCCTGATGGCATAGACAAGTAGAAAGTATAATTTGGAGCAGATGGTCTCAGGTGGAGCTGCTGAAAATCACAGGGTTCGGAGGAGCATGGAAAAATACCGATGTATTAATTTCTATCATACAATCTAGGGAACAGATATGCCCAAAGAAAACATGACCATATGCTCCCTGCCCATGACAGGGAATAGTTTGGTTCCTATAAAAGAACCCCAGGGTGGTACCACCTTTAAGTTCACCTGGCCACAGGCACTCAGATACCATCAGAGCCCTCTCGCCATTCTTAGTGGTAACACTGTCCCCTGGTGGTAATGCCACCAGCAGCCCAACACCCAAAGGCAAGATCTAACCTCCATCTCCAGAGGCCCCAAAGTTCGGGGTCCCAATCCCATCCTTTATAGTGGTTAGGAATATTCAGTTTGGCCTGACCAAGGGTCGCTGTGCACCTCCAAGGACCTCCTGCCCAAGACCAGACCCACTGGGGAACTAAGTAGTCCCCAAACCGGTATTGCTCTTACCCCTGGAGGCCATCTCTGAGCTTCTCTGTTAAAATCAGAAACCTACTTGATTTTTAAAATTTCCCTTTCTGCTAGGCTTTTCTAGCATGAGTGATAGCAAGCACAAAGTTGTTCCACTGTGGTGGTGGTGGTGGTGGTGGTGGTGGTGGTGGTAGTGATTTTTAACCAAAGGAAAAAATTTGAATTGAAAACATCCTATCCACTAAGATCATTCCCCCTACAGACCTAGAAAAGGCCACCATTAGAGCGTTTGGCGCAGCAGCATGTCCATAAGAACCTGTTTGAGAATCTTTTTTTTTTCTTAAATAAAAGGAAAATCATGTCGACTGTAATGAGGGACAGAGGGACTGCTGGCCCACATTGGTGGGGTGAGAAGTGGACCAACTAGAGAGTGATTTTAAAGGAACAGTTGACAAGACAAAATGACTAATTAGACAAGAGTGAAGGGGGTGACCTCAAGGTAGAAGTGGAAAAAGCCAAAGTGGAAAAATACCCATCATTTTGAAATAATTCCAAAAAATTGTTTCATTCTCCAAAACTTTGAAAAAAAAAGTTTGTTCATCCACAAATTATTGCTATTTTTCCCAGACCTCTGCAATTGCTAAATTGACCAGCCAAAATAATTTGGTTAAAAAAAAAAAAATTGCATCAGGGTCTATAAATTTTATGTCAAATGATTATAAATCTGTAAAAGAAAAAAAAAAAGCTACTCGAATAAAATGTAACATATTCCCATTTTATCCTACAATTACTATTGCTTTTCCCATACCAATAAAGAAGTTTAATTTTTTTTCCTCTCACGGCTTCAAATTTTTAAGAAACTTTACATCTTTACTCAAATTTCATGCCTGGATGAATGTACAAATAACAGCAAAATGAGGACAACAGGAAGAGGAAAGATGGTTAGATAACCAGAAACTCATGGAATTTTCTAGCGAAAAAGACTCCATTTTAACCTCTTTGTTTTATAGATAAAAGTTATCAGAACGAAAAGGGCCTGAGGGCGTTGCCCTGCTCCTTCCTGCTAACTTTCCCTACCCTGCGCATCCAGCTTCTTTCAAGGAGCTGGATGGAGCTTTTAAGAAGGGTGGTCTGAGGTGGGGCTAAAGGCAGCTGCAGCCCTGAACGGTGGGCTCGAGGCAGGACCTTGGGCAGCCCTTTTACACAGGGGACAAGTGAAAATGAGAACCACAGATGGGGAGGATGTGGGGTACACAGAATGGCCAAAGAGGGCAAGGATGACCGGGAGAGTGATAGATTGCCCAAACTCTTAGGAGACTGCAGGTGGCAAGTGATGGAATTCAAAAAGGGGTATGTCCTAGGGGTAGATGAGGGTAAGGAAGTTTGGGGGTCAGCCCTGTGGCTTTTGTCTCAAGGTTCTCTGCACCCCTCAACACGCCCTGAAGAGCTTGTTGGAATGCAGAATCGTGATCTCCTCAGGGGACTTATCAATGAGAACACCGTGTCCAGTGCGGGGATCTGCATTTCAGCAAGATGGGCAAGATTCTGACGTGATGCATGTCTGCCTTGAAGGGTCCTGCTATGGGAAGTAATTGGGCATTGCCCATATGCAGTGGGGTGGTATATATCTCTTGCAGCCCTGGAGCAGAGTGGGTGAAAGTAGGTTGGTGTTTGGTGGTGTCTGTTCTCCAAGGGATTCTTGGCTGAGAAACTGGGCTGTGGAACTGGACCCCAGATCAGAGAACAGGAGGGCCTGACATGAGGGCTGTAGAGCAACCCTGGAACCTTCCTGCCCACAGTCTGCTGTACAGATAGAAAGAATCACTGAGCAGAGAGTCATTAGACCTTTGTCCAGTGCTAGGTTCTGACTGTGAATAAAGGTGGGGGTGGGGTGTGGAGCACAGAGAGATTTGTCTTGTGTTAGCTGGGCACCAAAAGGTCTTCCTCCAACCCACCTGTAAGGCCTGGAGATGTTCCCCCAGGAGAGAGGGGGAGGCCAGTGGAGGCCACTGTCCCACCCCCACCCCCACCTATCCACGCCACCCCCCTCCCGAGCCCTCACTAGCGTCACCTGAGAGACAATGTGAGAACAGCATACCTCCTCCCAGGAATACCAGGTCAGGACTGCCTGCTCTGGGCAGCAGGAGCCCCAAGAATCTTGTAAAACCAGAGTGATTCCAGGGAAAGCTGATGGGTGCAAGTTGCTGGAAGCCACACTTGCCAAGTGTCCGAGAAAGGCAAGAGCAGAGGGAAGGAACAGACTGGAAATAGAAATAAAAGGACTCAATAATGGCAGTGGAGTCCAGAGTGAGAGGAAGGAAGCAGAGGGAATCAGGAGTATCTGGCTGGAAAACCCTAGTCTGGGTGGAAGATAGAGGATGAGAGGTCACCTGGAGGGCTTTATTGGTTTGAAAGCCTCCGGAGACATCGACATGCCACAGGTTTTATTGAGCACCTAGTATACTAGGAGCAGCACTGGTGAAAGACAAATACATAGCCCTGTTCTCAAGGAGCTCCAGTCTAGCCAAGGGGACAGGGCCCAGGCAGTAGAGTAAGAATAAAAAAGGCCATGCTATTGTTAGGGGCCATGAGGGTCTGTGATGGAAGGAGGCAGGCACTTCCTTTAGACGATGTGACATGGAGAAGTCTCTCCGAGAGCTACAGGATGAAATGAGCCCTAAGAGCTGTGGACAAGTCTTCTGGGCACCAGACTATCAGGGCCTCAAGGCAGGTTAGGCTGGTCATGTCGGAGGAATAGCTAGCAAGCCACTGGCCAGAGCTTCGCTCCCCTGGGAGCAGGAGATATAGGATGAGGTGGGAAATAGGCAGGGGCCAGATTGTACAGCACCCCTTACCCTAACCTATATCCCCCTAGGCGACAACAGGGAGTTTGGATTTTTTTTTTTCTAAGTGCCCTTAGATGCCATTGGGGGCGGAAAATGGATTAGGGGAAGGGGGCAAGTCAGGAGGCCCAGATGATGGACCAGGCTGGAGATGCAAGTGGGCAGAACCGTGCTTTATTTTGAAGTTAAGCCCAATAAAATTTGCTCACGAATCAGATACAAATGAGTCAGGGTGACACCCAGGTCCAGAGCAGCTAAGAAGATGGAGCTCTATTTTACCTGAATTTCATTTGAACTACCTATTAGCCGTCCAAGTTGGGGGGAGTGGGGGTAAGTAGGAAGTCAGGAGCTCAGTAACCTGTCAGCTGTGGCTAGTTGAGAGACATGGATTAAGGGAAAGAATCAGAGTAGCCAGGCTAGGTCAGTGGAAGTGGGAAGGTGAGAAGTAAATGTTGCAAGAAAAAGGAAATACTAATGGTGCTGGGTGCTGCTGGGGTGGGGGAGGGGCTGGCAAGAAAGTTGACAGAGGGTGACCTTGACAAAAAAAAATTTCAGTGGAGTGGTGAGGATAAGAGATGGGTATGAGTGGGTGTAAGAGAAGCAGGGAGAGGGTGTTGAGACAGAGGAACAGAGAGAACTCAAGAAATTTGCTCTGAAGTGCAGCTGAAGAATTGGATGGTACTTGGATCCAGGAGTTCAAGGGAGTCTTTTGGATTTTGTTTTTTTAACAAGATACTGTAAAGCCATAAGTGATTTGTGGAACCCAGCATTCATGGTTGTGTCCACAGCCCAGTGAAATGAGACACCGCCCCCCTTCCCCGCCCCAAGGCAGGGACTGAGAGGAATGATGTACTTACATCTGGATTCCTAAAACACCTGCCTGGTAAGAACCCAGTTGGGCACAGGTGAGGAGACCTGGGGCACATGCCTTTGCCCTTGACCTCTGATCCACAGAGGATAGGTGGTGAGTAAGACTAAAGCAAATAGCTCCTCACATTGCAGCACGCGCAGAGTACAGGAGGCTGTGGTGAGGCATGTCAGTTCCTCTAAGAGTCAGGTTTATAGACCACTGGGAGAGGCCTTGGCTGTGACCTTCTGTTTCCTCAGATGAGGGAGGAGGGAGTAAGGAAAATGAGAGGCAGCCCTTCAAATCCAGGACAGCTTCCTGGAACAGTTGGATTGGAAGGCCCAGGTGTTTGGGAGCTGTCAGTGGCAAAGGAAGGCAGATGCAGAACCTAGGCATTCCCAGATGGGATGGGATGGCCAGTGTGGAGGGATGCGGAATTAACACTTGCAGGGAGGATAGGGGAGGTCTTGGGTCAATCCAAGGCCCTACGGTTGTGGAATCATTTGCTGAGAAGCCACCGAAGGTCCGGCCAGGGTTCATCGCATGGGCTGGATTGGCCGCACATTCTCCCTACACATACATATTAGCTAGCGCTCTCTCTTTCCTCCTCTCTTCCCTCCCTTTCCCCCCTCCTCCTCTCACTCCTACTACCACAATACTAGGAGTCTGAGAAGGCGCGTCCCTGGGCTCTCACCTGTCCGAGAAGGAAATCCCAGCAATCTTGGGAAGGAAAAAAGCGCGAGCCGAGACCTTGACCCAGAAGACTCAGGATGCAACGAGGCCAAGGGAGAATCCATGAGGCGCTAGCAAATTCGACGCCGCCATGCCTGGAGGGAGGCGAGCTCCGCAGGCCAGGGCGTAGCCCCAGGGAAGGCACGCCGGCCGGTCTAGTTAGTCCGGGCGCGCTTCCTGGAGGAGGAGTAGAAAGGTTTATCGCTTGAGCAACCGGGTTGAAAGGAGGGGGCGGTGCAGGCGTTGGGCTGGGCGGTGCAGGCGCCCCCCTGCTGAGAAGAGGGGGCGGAGGCCCACGGAACACTTAAATCCGAAGACGAAGAAGCACTCCCCTAAACCTGCTGCAGTGACCTTACTCTGTGGGTCCCTGGGCCCAACGAGCTGCTTCCCAGAAACTTCACAGCCCCGCCCAGCCCCGAACCCGGAGACGCCTGGGCGGGAGCGCTGGCCAGAAGGAGCCGGGTCTACCCGTTCCGCCTAAGTCGGCACGGGCTCGCAGGAACCGAACGCCTGGGGTTGTCAGGACCGCGGGTAAGGACGCGGGGCGGACGGGCGGCACCCAGCCCTGGAACGCATGGCTTCCCGCTCCCGGGCAGGGCGTCTGAGCGGCATTAGGACCCAGGCGCGGCGCGGGTGTGTGTCGCCAGCTTCCTCCACTGGCTGGGTCGAGACTCCAAGTTTGGGGTCCGAAGCACGGGGTGAGGATCCCAGGTGTGCGCGCGTATGTGCAGCCGCCCCGCAGCCTATCGCCAGGGCCATAGCCGCATCCACCAGGCGCGTGTTAATCTACAGCTGTGCAGTGGGTGCCGGAGCCCGCCGGCACGGCACACAGGCCGTCGGATGTCCGCAGCGAAGGCGTGCTTGGCAGGACGCCAAGCTGTCGCGGCACTGGGAGGACTGCGGATGCCGCTGCCTGCACTGGCTCCGGGGCATCGCGGGCGAGAGGGTCGTGGGGGAGGGTCTGGGGATGAGTTCGGTCGAGACGGAGTGGGAGTCTGGGTGGGTACGCGGGTGGCGCAGGGAAGTCCAGGGACGACGTCCTGGGCACTGCGCGCTCGATTAATTCTCTGCATCGCTGTCTTGAAATTCTTAAGTTTTTGAACCAGTGAGGTAGCTGGTGGAGGGCTGGGGGGCTTGGAAGTGGACGGGACGGAGCTGTGGGGTCCCTAGCACCTGGAGCACCGAGCTCTTCAGAGCCAGGCACGCTGCCGCCTCCAAAAGCTTCATTTTACATTTTCCCCGCTGTGCTGAAGCCTCCGTACTTTTAGTGGTCCCTGCGCCTCCGACTGTCCCCTGCGCAACTGTAGCATTCTCCCCCTCGCGGCCCGCCACCTGAGGGCCAGCCCCGGGTTTGTACGACATTTACCTGCTGATAGGGCCCCGGGATGGGAGTAGGGTGTGCACTTGATCCCCACCCTTCCACATCCTAGTCACCCTGGTCTTCTGCCCATCTCCGTGGCCTCGGGTGCTAGCATTACTGGCCCCGCCCCGCCCCTCTGGATGCAGCCGGGACTCCAGCCCCGCGCATTGGTCCGCATCCTGCCCTACGACCCCCAGGGTCTCCGAGCCTAGAGGCTCTTTCTTCTCGTTCACGCGGCCCCACCTGTGGCTTCCTTCCTAGCACAGCGCGGCACAAACAGCCAGGACCATCCGGGGCCCGGCAAGGGGAGCGCGCACAGCTCCCCCCTCCCATTCTCCTTGTGGACCAACGGCTCCGCCTCCCAGGAGGCCCGGGACGTGGGTGGCGCAGAGGGGAGGAAGCCGTTGCTGGTCCGCCCGAGTGTAGCACTCGCGTGTTTGGGGCGGCTGCACGTGTGATGGGTGTTGATGGCCAACAGCAACGACGTGCGAGTGAGAGGAGCAATGTGCAGGGAGGAGGGTCCCAACCCAAGTTCTGGGCTTGGCAGCGAAAGGGCAATGAGAGAGCGAAACCGCCCGAGAAGAGATTGGAGGAGGCCTCCTACCTCCAGCCTTGGCAGGAGGGTTCTGCAATCAGCACAAGCTGCTTTACTTTACAGGGTACTGTTAATTATTCTCCCCTCTGCCTTCCCACCTAGGCAGCACTTAGTAGGTGAGCTGAAGAATAACAGGCTTGGCTTTCTCTGGCTCCTCAAGAGGGCCCTCCCTAGTACTGTAATCTCCCCTGCCACCCCTCCCACCCCACCCTCTCCTTTTTCTCTGAGGTTGGCCAGGATTGGATGTCGGGGAAGGGTTAGAAAAAATCACAGGGTTGGTGTGGGGCGGAGAGCAGATGAAGCAGGGGAGACTGTCCAGAGCTGGTCCATTGAGCTGGTAACAGTTCTTCGGTTTCCCTTGCAGATAACTCTAGTATGTCGCAGTGTGGGTTCTTTGAGGATGCAGGTGAGTACCTTTCAGGTTTGGGTGTGTGTACAGAGCCAGCTCCTTGATCAAAAGCCTCTTGGGGACCTAATCCATCTACGTGGGTGCACATGGCATTGACCACTTGTCTCTGGACCTTTGCTGGTTCTGGAATGACTTTGGATCCTACCCTCCAGGTTGTGGTGTGGTCAGAGAGACAGCTAGCTGACACTGCCGTAGACATTGGCAGGTCTCTGGTGGTCCGGTGCCCCTGCCTGGGAGGGCAGGCTACTCCCTCTCCTGGGCTATATATATGGACCATGATTTTCCCATGGTTCATTTTACAATGCCCTGGTTATCTGACCAGGCTTAGGCCAAGTATTATGGATGCCCACATCTGAGTCCCCGCCCAGCCCTGTGAGGGTGGGGCTGCCATTGTCTCTCTAAAGAAACATAACTCTGCTTCTGCATTCCCTGTTTTTTCCAGTCTAACCTTCCCTTCCTCCTGTCTCTGGGCTGGCTTTGTGCTGCCTCTCCTGTGCCGGAACTGGCCTGACCATGAGAGGGGGATTTAGTGGAACAGTGGATAGAATGGGGATGTGCTCTTATCCAGGGTCCCCAGGGCATGATGAATGCATGTGCCAGGCTGCTGGTAGGTTAGGTATGTGGCTGGGTTAAAAGATGGAAGAGGGGACATGGCATTCCAGGAGCCTTGCAGGGACCCGATAGTGTCAGCTGGGCAGGTCCTAGGGAGAGCCCAGGGTAGAGGAGAAAGGGGAAGTGTGAGGGGCAGTGTGGGGGAATAGTGGGTGTTAGTGGGGTCACAAGGGGGCTGGGGCAGGTTGGGGCTGGAGAACCAGGATGTCTAAGCAAAGCAGGCCTGGAATTGGGAAGAAAGGAGTTTTTTTGTGGATATGAGCTCCATGACGTACGTGGGAAGGACATCTTTTGACCTAATAGCTCTGCTCTGGGCTCTGAGTGCAGTGCAGACCTGGGGATAGTGGAAGCCTGGCAACTCCTGCCCAGAAAGGACTCAGGCTGAGCACAGGAGGACATGGTGGGAACAGGGCCTGGGATGTGCAGAGGAAACTGGCAGGCGGGAATGGAAGTGAGTCACAGTGAGTCATTGCCTGGCAGGTGTAGGCATGCTGCTGACCTGTCCCTGTCCCTGCACAGGTGTTAGGCATTAATAGGGTCTGGGGTACAAAGTCCCCTTTCCTGGGATCACTAACAAGTGGTGAACCATAGGGGACCCATAGGAAGAGGTGCCAACTGGGCCAAGAGTGGGGCAGGGTCCTAGGAAGACTTGCCAGAAGAGGAAGGGTTCTGTGAGCCTTGAAGAAGGCTCTCTGGGCGCTCCACTAAGAAGACAGGAACCGGCATGCTAGGGGTGCTGGCTGATTAGCCTAAGGAGTGGGAGATCAAGGAGGGGAGTGGGACTGAGTCTGAGGGGTCGGGAGTCAGGACAGAGGTAGAAGAGCTGGCTTAGACTATGATCCCAGATGATCACATGGGAGCCTCAGCAAGGTTTGGGGAGGATCGGTGCATTTGCATCTCACAAGGAGGGCGCCTATGCTGTGGAGCAGTTATAGAAACCGAGAGGTAGACCAAGGGCAGCAGGCTCTGGGTTCTGGGAATCTCAAAGTGCTATGATATACCCCTTTCCCAACATGGGGGAGGGGCACGATGGGGAATGGGCTGAGATGTGGCCTCCTGCTTGTTCCACAGCCTGTCAGTCCCTGGCTCTATTTTGCTCTCCTGCTTCCTGGGCCTTGTTTGATGTCCGAATCAGGTCTCAGCTTTGATGCTTTGTCCACAGGCCCTCCTCAGGAGGAGGTGCTCTAAGACCCTATGCCAATGAGGTGGGGGAGGGAGTGGTTCTAGATACTGCAGTGCCTCTGGCTTCCCATGGATCCCATCTGGGTAGCCGGGCAGGTCTGGGTTCTGTAATATGGAGGTTCTGGGAAGGCAGGGGTCAGGCAGTCCTAACCACATCATTGCACCACGTTCCTGGCCTAAAGTTTGTGGAATGAACAAATTTTTCTCTACCCAAAGGATATGCATAGGTCACAACAGTGCAAGGCCCTGGTTCCTGCAGCTGAAGAATGTTGGAGAAAGTTGTTGGGTGGGGGCAACTGGCTAGATGCCACACTCTGAAGGGGGCGGGGCCAGGACTATATACGCTGCCTACCTGGGCCTGAGGCTGCCTTCCTGGCCTACCTGAACCCTCCCTGACCACTCACTGAGTGCATCAAGTGGGACAGTGCAGGATCCCCACTCCTTGGGCTTGAAATCCCTCCTGGGCTGTAGTGCTGATGGCCAGGCCCTCTTGGGGGGTTCTCTCTTGGTGGTGGTTGGGTCTCCAGGCTATTTCAAGTGTGACACGGATGATGCCTCTGAAACCCATGATGAGAGCCTGGGGGAAGAGGCCTTCGACACGGTCAACTCCTCCATTGTGTCTGGCGAGAGCATCCGTTTTTTTGTCAACGTCAACCTCAAGGTGCAGCCCACCCAGGCTGGTATGGGGGTTGTAGCGGGGATAGGCTAGGGGGAGGGCAGGGGACTGGGCACTGGGCAGGTGTGGCCCCACTCCGCCAAGAGAGACCTGAAGAGGCAGGCTGGCACCCTGAGCCCTCTCCCTTTTCTCTAGCTGAGAATGAATTGCCTGATGGCTGCGGGCTCCTCCACACCTCCCGAAAGGTGAGTGGCCCATCTGCAGGATGGGAGACATTCAGTCCTGGACCACTAGCTGTGGGTAGAGGTGACTGCTTTCCTGAGATAGCTCACACTGCTCCCCTCTTGAACTACACAGGGATCTCATACTAGCCCAAGGCCAATCTTCTGGGGCTATGCCTCCTGGAAGGGGATGTTGGTCCTGGTAGGCAGGGGCAACCAGGGGCCACCACAGAGGAGAGGCCCAGGCAGTGACAACAGGTCTCACTCATGGGTTTGTGTGGGGTCCCCTCAGTACCTGAAGATAAAAGACTTCAGGGAAGAGATCCGAGCGCACCGGGACCTAGATGGCTTCCTGGCACGGGCCAGCATCATTCTGAATGAGACAGCCACCTCACTGGATGATGTGCTGCGGGCCATGATACTCTGCTTAGTCCATGACCCTGACAACATTGAGCCTGACTGCAACTTGGACTTGCTCATGGCCATGCTCTTCACTGATGCCGGGACCCCCATGGAGGGTAAAGGTAAGGCCCACCTCCCCTCCTGGGTAGGGAGATCAGGGAGGGGGCTAGGCTAACAGCTTCCACCCTGTCCTTAGCCCACCTGCTGTCGGATACCATCCAAGGAGTTACTGCCACCGTCACAGGGGTGCAGTACCAGCAATCATGGCTCTGCATCATGTGAGTTGTCAGGCCACCACATTTGGACTGCCTATATGTCACCTTGAAGCTAGGTATCCCATGCCCATGCAGAGGCTGACCTACCCAGTTTGGAGGGAGACGGTGTGAGCACTCTATCCCATTTGGTATTTTTTTTTTCTCCTCCCTAAGTCACTGGGAATCAAAGTTGAGTACTCTAGGTGGGCTCTCCCCACCAAGGGTGGCAACTTTGTGCTATGTGCCCTCCCCTATCCCTGTCAGCTGTACCTCCAAGTCCTTACTGAAGCGGCACGTGTGCATCAGCCGCCTGGATCGCCCGCAGAACTGGGGGGAGAATTCCTGTGAGGTGCGATTTGTCATCCTGGTGCTGGCCCCACCCAAGATGGTGAGGAGGGGACTTGGTGGCTCCACTTCCAGGTCGGGGCAGGGGGGTTTAGGTTATCTTGCTATCTTCTTGGGGTCATCTCTTCCATGTGTTGGAAGACCCCACAGTCCTGGCCTCTGAAGGTCTCGTTCTTACCCTGTCCCTTCGTCTCTGCCTTCCTTGGTGTCTCTGAAGCATCCTTGCTAGGTCCTCATCAAGCCCTAACTTCCCCAGAGGTTGTCCGAAAGATTATTATTTCCTTCCTGACTGAAAAGAGATATTTTTTAAAAATTATTATTCAAATATTTGGCCTGCCCCAACCTAATCCTTCTAGTTGGCCAACTATAATTTGCTGGCCAAGGATTCCCTATTCATTCCTGGGTCATTCATCCCCTGGTCAGGGACATGTCACTTTTGTAGGGGCTTAAGCTGATATAATTTAGGGACTCTTTTAAGGAAAAGGATTTAAAAATCATGAATAAAAAATGGGTAGGGTACCCAAGAGTGCTTAAGCTTCTAGTAGCTTCTTGCTGATTCTGCCCCTGCTTCTGGTGCAAACTTAGAGCTTGGCATGGTCCCCTTGCCCAAGCTTTCTCTAGGCAAAAGGGGTACTGAAGGGAATGTATCTCACTGGGATGTCATAAACGTGGTGAACCTCCTCAAATGTTAGTGTGCTAGCGAGAGAGGAAGGGCATTTAGGGCAGTGGGCAAGTCCTGGGTCAGATGGAGTGACAGCAGGCGAAGTGGCCATGACAGTGAAAGAAGCAGTACCCGGAGGGCGGAGTAGCTTAGACTGGTGCCTTGGGACAGCTCAACCAGCCTACACCTGGCTTGTTGGGAGAACAAGCCTGTTCTAAAGATAACAGAAAAGCATAGTGCGAAGTGTAGTCCTGGGACTATCACTTTGGGCAGCATGAAGGGGTGGACACTGCCCCCAGTGGACATAATTTAGGGAGGTGAGAGGTTGCTGTGGTAGAGGCTGGACACTGAGTTCATGGACAGGGTTGACCTTGGCCAGGCAAGAGTCAGAAGGCTCAATGGGCCTGGAACACCTCTGAAAATCAGATAAACCAGCAGACAGTGAAAACGCCACTGGTGAAACATAGCTGGGTGAACATTTTTTGTCACTGTGATTTCATTATCTATGATTACGTAGATTTGTGTCACTTAGGACAAGGCTAATACCTGAGTTTACAAGAACTCATGAGTTTAGAAAAATTCTAGATTGATGGTAGTTCTAGTGATTTGCCAACTTGGTGGAAATTGTGGCAGGGTCCACTTATGCTTGAATTTTGGGGAACAAAACTTGCCGTCAGTTCAGAGAGAGAGAGTGCCTACCACGTGCTTGGGAACATCCATGCTCGCCAAGGGCAGGGCAGGGTGCCCTCTGCTCTGCAGGGGCTGCAGGTGTGATTCCCCCACCTCCCACCCCTAGAAAAGTACCAAGACTGCGACGGAGGTGGGGCGCACGTTTGCCACCATGTTCTTGGACATCACATTCCGCCAGAAGCTCCTAAAGACCCGCACAGTGGAAGAATTTAAGGAGGCCCTGGTACATCAGAGACAACTGCTCACTGTGGCGAACCAGGGTCCAACCTCCCACAGAAAGAGCTGTGTCAGCATCCAAAGACATCACCAGGTATGGGGTCAAGGTGGGCCTGGGGGATCAGCACTGGGCATGGGTTGCAGAGCTAACAGGTACCCCTGTCTCAGCCCCTGCAGCTCAAGGACCTTCTCCCTGTGGGGAAGGGCATCTGGGAGGACATCGCTCGCAGGTTCCCTGTATACCCACTGGACTTCACCGACGGTACGTTGCCCCACAGTCCTGGAGATCTGCCTGTGGCTCAGCTCAGGACAACACATATGTCTGTCCAGCAGCCCCAAGACACTCTCCATCCTTTCCTCCATTCCTAGGCATTATTGGGAAAAACAAGGCTGTGGGCAAGTACATCACCACCACCCTGTTCCTCTACTTTGCCTGCCTCCTGCCCACGATCGCTTTTGGGTCCCTCAACGATGAGAACACGGATGGGGCCATTGGTGAGGGGCTGGGAGCTGGAGGTCAGTAGGGTGTGCTGGGTGGGGCCCAAGGCTGTGGTACCTGCCTGACCACCCTACTTCCTCAGGTGTGCAGAAGACCATGGCTGGGCAGAGCATCGGAGGCCTCTTATATGCACTGTTCTCCGGGCAGCCGCTGGTGGTGCTGCTGACAACTGCACCCCTGGCTCTCTATACCCATGGTACAGTGGGGGTTATGGCGGGGAGACGGTGCCTAGTCTCTGGCCCCAGCCTGGCCCTGACCGTCCACCTGTCCCGCTACCTGCAGTGATCCGCGGCATCTGTGATGACTACAATCTGGACTTTAGCACCTTCTATGCGTGGACGGGCCTGTGGAACAGTTTCTTCCTTGCACTTTATGCCTTCTTCAACCTCAGCCTGATCATGAGTCTCTTCAAGAGGTGACAGGGCTTTTCCTTAACTGCTGGGACCCTCGAGCAGGAGGGACACCAAGGCTGGGAATTTGGGTCAGCCTGTATGCTAGCCTCTGAGGCCCTGTAACCCTAGAGGAATGGGGTGCCCCCAGGGGAAAGCCCCCAGGAAAAAGACTGGTCCTTTTTATGGCAGGAAGGGCGGGGGCCATGCCAAGGCTCAGAGAAGCCTCCCCTCTTCAACAGCTCACCCTTGTCTTACAAGGTACATTATCTCCTGACAGGTCAACAGAAGAGATCATCGCCTTGTTCATTTCCATCACATTCGTGCTCGATGCTGTTAAGGGCATGGTCAAAAGTGAGTGTCTAGTCGGTGGCCACTTGCTGCAGAGGGAGCTGAGTTAAGGTGGGGGACTTTAGGCTGTGGTGGGGGCAGCCAAGCAGCATGCAAGCTATAGTTGCTCCCATGGTCCAGGGTGCTCTAGGGAGCCGTGACTGGCAGATGAGAGCAGTAGGCCCATATGATAGCAAGTGACATAGCTGCCCCAGGCAGGACCAGAGGGTGATGAGCTGTCAGAGACCAGAGGGACAACAGCAGAAGGTGATGGTGGGTGGACATACAGGTCAGTAGGGTCCTGGCTGACAGTACAGACCTCCCTCAGTGGGGGAAGGCCAGCTTCCTCCCACTTCTCCTCCCAGATGCCCCTTCTCCCCTCAAGGCCCCTCCGCCCCACATCCAGGAGTAAGCTGGGCCTCAGTCTCCCAGAACCCAGATGGCTGAGGCCTGTTGGCCTGTGTCCAGTCTTCCAGAAGTACTACTATAGTGACAGCCTTTGGAGCTACAGCGCAGATCGCACTCCATTGAAGAGCCTGCTGGGCCTTGGCGCCAGCCTCAACACCAGCTTCCACAGCGCCCTCAACACCAGCCTCCTGGCTAGCCCGCAGGGGCTGGCCTCAATGAGCGGCCATCCCAGCTATCACGCAAGCCGGGAAACGGCTGTGCTCAGCCTCCTTATCATGCTGGGTACACTCTGGCTGAGCTATACCCTCTACCAGTTCAAGAAGAGGTAAGGGGGCAGCTAGGGGTGAGAGGAAGTGGGCATAAGTTCCCAGGCCACACTGATAATGCCCCCTGCATCACCAGCCCCTACCTGCACCCTTACATGCGGGAGATCCTGTCAGATTGTGCCCTGCCCATCTCCGTGCTCACCTTCTCCCTCATCTGCTCCTATGGATTCCGGGAAATTAAGAGTGAGTTGGAAGTGGACCAGGCTGAGGTTGGGGTGGGGTATTCCCATGGGGATGCAGACTAGAGCAGGGGTCTGTATCCTGCTGCAGTGAGCAAGTTCCGCTACAACCCCAGGGAGAACCTGTTTAAGATAGCTGAGATGCACTCGCTGTCCCTGAAAGCCATCAGCAGTGCCATGGGCCTGGGATTCTTGCTCTCCATGCTCTTCTTCATTGAGCAGAACCTGGTGGCTGCCTTGGCTAATGCACCAGAGAACAGGTTCGTAGGTCTGGGTAGGGAGGGCGGAACAGGGTACCTCACCCTCCAAGGGACCAGTGGGTTTCTACATGTGCCCCTGTCTCTGCTGCAGACTGGTGAAGGGCACAGCCTACCACTGGGACCTCCTGCTCATTGCCGTCATCAACATGGGGCTGTCTCTGTTTGGGATGCCCTGGATCCATGCCGCCTACCCCCACTCCCCATTGCACGTTCGGGCACTGGCTCATGTGGAGGAGCGTGTGGAGAACGGGCACATTTATGAGACGTGAGTGTGAGAGCCTGCCTTGAAACCTGAGACAAGAGTCATGTGGACCCTGAGGTGGGATAGCCCTGGGTCATATGTGACCTAGGGAGGGATGTGGCCCTGGGAACAATGCATGACCCGAGGTGGGGGTGCCCTGTGGACCAGGGCTGCAGGTGATCCTGTGCTCTGGGACCACGCAGGATTGTGAACGTGAAGGAGACGCGGCTGACCACCCTGGGCGCCAGCATCCTGGTAGGCTTCTCTCTCCTGCTGTTGCCTGTCCCACTGCAGTGGATCCCCAAGCCTGTGCTCTATGGCCTCTTCCTCTACATCGCCCTCACCTCCATTGACGCCAACCAGCTCTTTGAGCGCTTGGCCCTGCTGTTCAAGGACCAGGTGAGGGTCTGGCCCCGAGTGAGGGTTGTGGGTGGTAGATATGGCAGCACCAGACCTGCCCATACCTGGTCCCTGCTACCCATAGGCCTCGTACCCACCTACTCATTACATCCGGAGGGTACCCCAGAGGAAGATCCACTACTTCACAGGCCTGCAGATACTGCAGCTGCTGCTACTCTGTGCCTTTGGCATGAGCCCCCTGCCCTACATGAAGATGATCTTTCCCCTCATCATGATTGCCATGATCCCCATCCGGTATGAGAGGGTGGACTGCATGCAAGTGGGGCCAGCTGGGTGGGAGAGTAGAGGGGCTGGGGCGGGTACCTCCTGCCTTCTCCCTGATTAATACTCATCTTCACCTTCCTGCCTATTTCACCTCTCCTCCAGCTATAAGCTGCTGCCCCGAATCATTGAAGCTAAATACTTGGACGCCATGGATGCTGAGCACTGAGCCTGACTGGCAGGCTCTGGCTACACCACCTTTGCCTGTCTCCTGGGAGTTCCTAGGCTGGCTCTTTGTGTGGGGAGGTATGAGTGTCATTCGGGGTGTTGCTGTATGCTGTGCCCCCTCACAGCTGTCCCAAAAGGCCTAGGGCATTTGGTCATTTTGGGGGTTCTGTGGTGTATGCCTACACTTCTCCATTAGCCTTTTGCTTTGGGTCAAGAACACTGCTCAGGTCAGCTTCTACCCAGGGTGGGACTAAGCAGAACGGATTTTCTTTTGATAAAAGAGTCAATCAGATGCCTGAAAGAAACTATTTCCTTGATTGTGTAAGGAACTTGCTGTGTGCATATTAGAAAATAAAGCTCCTGTTTCTGTGCTTCCATTTGTCCACCTCCATTCCTGTGGGTTTGCCCCATCCCAGCCTCCAAAAGCCACTTCTTAGGGCCCTGGGGCACGGGAATGAAAGGGACCGATGTTTGTTGAGTACCATCTGTGGGGTGTCACCTCCAAGTCCACACAGTGGGTGCTGGCACAACTGGGAAATGTGGAAGATCCAGGAGGCTGCCAGGAACCTGTAGAGGAAGTGTTCTGGAAATAACGTGTACGAGGGCCCTGAGCAGAGGGCTTGGGTCCAGTGACGAGTGTGGCTGGTACGGAGAGAGCAGCAGGGCTGACAGCAAAGGGCCGATTCCCAGAGGCAGTTGCAGAGCAGCCTGACTGCAAACTGAAAACAGGCGTGCGTATGGGTAAGAGCAGCAGTTTGGATTCTAGAATTTATATGTAGGGGGTCTGGGGTGGGCAAGGGCTGCACCCTGTACCACAGCAGTACTAGTGTGGATGGAGGGAAGTGGAAGAAACCAGATCACAGGATGTGGGGATTGATTTGATGGAGGGGAGAAGGTACCATGTTTCTGGCTTGGTCATTTGGTGATTGGCTAGGGTCCATGACAGTTGGCAGCAGGTACTACAGATCTGAGACTCAGAGGAGTGCCCCCCTACCCATCCCCCACTCCCATATGTACCTGGGAGCAGCAGCAGTGGTAAGCAGAGCACCTGACTCAGACACCCCAACACATCACCTTATAGGACTTTGTCTTGAAAAATACACCACAGAAAGAAGCAGAAGACATCTGCTACGTCTAAAACCAGAAAAAGACCAATATCTAGATATGCAAAGGATTCTTTGACCTTTCCTCCAGCACCAGACCTGCCCATACCTGGTCCCTGCTACCCATAGGCCTCGTACCCACCTACTCATTACATCCGGAGGGTACCCCAGAGGAAGATCCACTACTTCACAGGCCTGCAGATACTGCGGCTGCAAACCAACACAAAGACAGTGACCGACAGAAAAGAGACAAAGGCTAAACAGGGGAAGGGGGGGGCCCAAAACAATAATAGAGATGGAAAGAGATGCTCGAACCCTTCAGTAATCTGAGAAATGCAATCCAGCAGTTGAGACGGCACCTTCTTCTTGGTAGACTGGCAAAAACCAGAAGGCTGAATGGACGGTGGAGTGGGAGAGAGGGGAGCCCTCGTGTACTGATAGGGCTCAGAGTGGAGACTGGAGTGCAATCCAGACCTAGCAGTGCCGTTTGTGGGGATGAGTAGCTAAAGGTAAAAAGGGGGACAAAGTGTATTGTTTATCCAGGACAGAACTCTGGGGAAGGAGCTGAGTAGCAAACAGAGGGCTGCCCTGCCCCAAATTGCATGTACCCACCCTAACCCACCCATGGGGCATGTAAATTTTTGGGGTCCCCTGCCCAGTAAGTAGCCTGGGTATTCCCTACGGGTGGGATCATGTCCAGAATCACCAGGACAGGATCAGGCAGATCCCTAGCAATCTATGTCAGTCCCAGACAGATATCACCCATCCATCACCAAGGAGACAACTCGGTATAGGCTTGGCTGCCAGTGCTTCCTAGAGAAATGACCCAGCTGGGGAGCCAAGGAATGATGTTCTGTCCTTACCACGTGTACTGGTATTGACGCAGTTTAGGGGAAGAAACAAGGGTTAAACCCAAGCCCAGGCCATGCTGCCAGGACTGAGGAAGAGGGCCTAGAGGGGACGTTCTCCTTAGCTACCCATGCACGCAGAAGCCTGGGAGTGACCCACCAGCACTGAGGACACCAACCCCTGCTGCACACAACAAGCTTTTCTGAACGTCCTCAGGGTTGGTATTGTTTGGTGAGGACACCTCCTCCTCACTGAAGAAACACGGTAGGAAAAGCAAGGGAGCCCCCCAGGGCAAAATCCCTCTCAGAGAATGGCTTTACCAGGGTGCAGTGAGGGTCTGGGGCTTGTAGGGCCCAGGATGAACATAGCATGTCAACCCAACTGGGGTCAAGGACTCCATTCCAGTCCCTGCCATATAAATGAACGTGGCATTATAATCATAAGCCGGTGTTTGAAATGTTCTAATGTGTAACTGCACAAGCAGAAACATGACCCACCCTCAATTGAGGAAACACCGTGGAGACCAGCTGGGCAGTGGCATCACTCACAGGTGGGTAGGCAGCATGGACCTGGCATGGAAAAGTTCAGCCCACGATCTGAGACTTGAATGAAAGGAAAGATTTAACACTCCAGC
Source organism: Rousettus aegyptiacus (assembly GCF_014176215.1). Classification (NCBI taxonomy): domain Eukaryota; kingdom Metazoa; phylum Chordata; class Mammalia; order Chiroptera; family Pteropodidae; genus Rousettus; species Rousettus aegyptiacus. Next base: position 23,045,743 of record NW_023416287.1, on the reverse strand, counting down.
TAGCAAAAGCACGGGAACACCCTGGACACAGTGCTGCTCCTGCCAAAGGGGACTCAGGAGACAGACACCTGCCCAGGGTAGGTTTCAAAGCAGATACATCTAGTTTATTTTGGAGTACCTTCCAGAACTTTTATTGGCCGTATTTTAAAACGCTAAGATGGTTTGTGTGGTTCTTTCCCAAATCCTCAGTCCTGCCAAGGCTAGTTTAATACCCAAGGTCCTTTCAAGATCCCAGGCCTGGAGGCTACAGGAGAGACCACCAAATCCTCAAGGGCAAGAGAATGGTGTCCTTTACCCAAAGTTTCTCTAAAAAGAGCCAGCTGCTCCTCCAGACCTGTGAGGCTGGTCTGGTGAGGCTGTCAACTCTAGACACTCCCAGGAAGTGGTAACACTGAACTGACGTCCTTGGAGGGCTGCCTGCCCGAAGGGGGAAGTTTCAGGCTAGCCCTCCCCAGATTCCTGGCCAGCGCACTAATCAGCAGCCCCAGGGGGAGTCAGGCTGCCAAAGTATTCCTGCAGCTCATGCAGGGCCCGGAAACGATGAGAGATGGCATTCTTCTCAGCTTTGGGCATTTCTGCATACCTAAAAGGCAATAGCAGCAGCTCAGAGAAGAGGGAACCCAGATCAAAGAGGTTGTGCACCCCCACTCCATCCCAGAGCCCAAAGCTCAAGAAGTCCCCAGGAAAGGGTAGCGGGGATACCAGCTCCTGGCAGCCAGAATTAATTTCTTAAAAATCAATTAATTTTAACTGTCCCTACAGGTAGAAACCCATATTGAAGGATATTAAACTTGCTCCAGTGTATCCAAAATAACTAAGGGAAGCCAGGAATAGGAGGACAAGCTGCGTGTTTGATCAGCTTTGTCATCTGTTGACAGAAAGCAGTAGGGCCTGACAGAGCAAATGCAGCAGACTCCCCTAATACACTGTGGAGAAACGACATGGGACAGATAGTGGCCTGTATCCCATGCCAGGACTCCAGTGAAGTGAGACTCCCACACCTCAGTGGTGGGCTTCGGATCCAGTACGTGGCCACTAACCACATATGGCCATTTAAATTTAAATTGATCATAACTTAATAAAAAGAATTTAAGTTCCTCAGTTGCCCTAACCGCATTTTAAATGCTCCACAGCCACATGTGGCTTATTGCTCCAGATTGGGCAGCACAGATGTAGAACATTTCTGTCATCATAGAGCATTCTTGGACAGTGATCTTTCATGTTGTCCTCAGCTCTGTCCAGCTATTGTGAGGCCTCAGGCCACACTCCCTAAGGGTCTCTCTGGCTTGGAAAACCTGACTCCAGTAATGGTCAACATGTTCTGTGTAAATGTGTGTGTGTGTGGGGGGGGGGTTAGTGTGAAATACTGATAACACTTGGCACTGTGGGGGTTTAATGTGGTACCCACTAAAGGCTACAAAAGTGTTAGCATTTTCCCAAATTAGATGGGGGAGTGGGAAGATCATCCCACAAAACTATCAGGTATATACATGACAAGCCAAGGTCAGAGAGGGGAAGCCACTGAAGTCATATAGCTGCTTTGCAGTGAGCTGGAACCCAAGCCCAAGACTCCCAGCTACACCTGGCTGCCTCCCCCACTGTGGACTAAGCCACCCAGATTCCTTGCGTCCACCCCCACTGAGCTGCATTCAGCTGCAACAGCACCCTCAGAGCCTGCCTCCACCTGTATTCTCATGCCTGGACTTGAGCAAGGTGCTGACCCAGTGCAGACCACAGCTAGCCCAACCCCACACTCCAGGAAGAAACTGGGTTCCTTACGTCTGCTCATATCCATCAGGCTGAAAGCAAGGGTCCCAGCCAAAGTCTCGGCAGCCTCGGGGTACCACAATCTGGCCCTGTCAGAAGAAAGGAGAACAGGTGTGTCACTGAGCTTGGAGAACAGTGGCCAGTTTAAGTTTAGTTTATGAATTTGGTTAAACCCTATTTACTCAAAATATGGCTTCAAGGGGTCCACAGTGCCTGCAAACGTTTGCTAAACACAAACAAAATGCACAGCAGGACAGCTTTCCCCTCCCATATGAAGGAACCATATACTAGATATCCCTGGGGTCACCCTCCATCTCTATACTTTTGACAAAGTGTGACCTACTGAAAAGTCAATTGTGAGAAACTGACAGAAAACATTTTCTGCTAATAGGAAGTTGAGGGCCCTGAGCTTTGCAGACAAAGCCCTATGTCTGCTACTATTACTGCATTTCTCAAAATGCAAGGGAGAGTCTAACAATTACATGAAATAACGTACTAGAAATTACTTAGCACAATGTTCAACATACAAACGAGTACAAAAAATACTGGCTGTGACAGGCAAATTCCAATAGGAAAATGTTACAAAGAGAACCAACTGTAGTCCACTGTCATGAAATGTTCTGTTGCCATGAAAGCAAAAAGGGGGGAAAAAAAGAGAAGAAAAAGAAAAACAAAAGCTAATTTAAAAAATGTAGGAGAGGGAGCAGAGGGTGGGGATTAGCCACACAAATGCCAAGTCATTCAGACCAAAGGCAAATTCTGCTCTGCTAGTAGGGAGCTGTGTGACTGAGACCAGTTACTAAACTACTCTGAGCCACATCCACAAAATACATTTTTTGAACACCCACAGTGAGGTAAGTAGTGTTTTCAGCACTGGGGTCACAGTAGGCCTCACCCTGCCCTCGGAATAAATCTCTTAACAACACAGGCATCAAACCAGTAAATAAATTAATGATTACCAAACACAAAGTATCTTAAAAGGAATAAACAGAATAAAGGGGGCTGGCCTCAAAAACAGGATGGGGAGCTCAGAGAAGGCCTCAGGGAGGGGACACTGACTGCACAAGGGGCTGGGGCAAGAACATTCCAGGTGCAGGATACAGCTGGTGCCAAGGCCCTGAGATGGGGAAGGGTGTGGCATGTGTGTTCCTGAAAAAACAATGTGGTTGGGTTCAGAGAGCTCAGGTAAGAACAGAACGTGAAGAAATAGAGCCGCCTTGGGTAAAGTGGGGGCTAGGAAACAACAAAGTGTGTCAAGTGTCTAAAGCTGAGGAGACAATGGGGAAAAGTGGGGACTGTGGTGACCAGGCCCTATCAATAGGGCCTGTAGTTGTTCAAACTTCTGATTTTTGAGAGAACATTTCTGTGAAAGTAGCAGACGGCTGCAACTCATTTTAAAAAGTTTAAGCAGGCCTACAGCCATGCCACTCTGAACATGTCTGATCCTGTCTGATCTTGGAAGCTAAGCAGGGTCAGGCCTGGTTAGTACTTGGATGGGGGACCACCTAAGAAGACCAGGTGCTGTAGGTATTAAGAAAAATAAAAATAAAAATAAAAGTTTAACCAGGCAATTATGAGCCAGCAAATCCACTTCTGGGTATATATCCAAAAGAACTGAAAACAGGATTTCAAGGAAATATTTGCACATCCGTGCTCATAGAAGCATTACTTACAAAGCCAAAATGTAGAAGCCATCTAAATGCCTATCAGTGGATATACGGATAAAGAAATGTAGCACATACATACAATGGAATATTATTCAGCCTTAAAGACTAATGAAATTCTATCATATGCTAAACATGGATGATCCTTGAGGCTACTATAGTAGGTAAAATATATAAAGTGTCTGAGTTGTCAAATTCTTAGAAACAGAAAGCAGAATAGTGGTCACCAGGCACTAGGAAAAAGGGGGAAGGGGAATTGTCTTATGGATATAGTTTCAATTTTGTAAAATGAAAAGTTCTAGAGATTTGTTGCACAACAGTGTGTATATAGTTAACACTACTATACTTCACACTTAAAAATGATGAAGATGATGATTTTTATGTGTTTTTGTTTGTTTATTTGTTTTACCACACACACACACGAAATCTAACTAGGCAGGGAAACACATCTGTGGTCAACCACTGGTGGAGCCTCTGGGGTGGGGCTTTGTAGGCTACAGTGAACCTGGATTGTATCCTGAGCAAAAAGGGAAAAAGCAGGAGTGGGTGATGTGCCAGAAGGTGTACTCCTGCCACAAGGAGGGAATGGATGGGCTGGGGAAGGAGGGTAGACCGGCCCAGAGGGTGGTGTGGACCCTGTGAGAAGCAGCTGAACTTAAGAGAATGAAAGGTAGGTGTGAGGTACTGAAGGGCAGCTCGGGAACAAATGAGTTGGGGGAAGAAGTAACATTCTATCTGAGCATGAAAAGTTGGAAAGACTGTAAGATATTCCAGGGAAGCTATAGCCTTAGCAGCTGGATAAGAAGATTCAATTTTGGAGAAATCTGGGCTGTAGTTACAGCTCTGGGAGTTGTCCCCTTCAGTTTCTACATCTGCTTCACAAGAAGGTATACTACACAGAGCTCTTGGTGTCCCAGGCCTCAACAGTTGGGAGGCATCACGAGTTTCCCTGAAACACCAGCCTCAGGTGTCAAACAGATTTCAGGATTTATAGCACTTCTAGTTGTGCCCAGGGGCGAGTCTGGTCAAAGCCCTGGGAACTAACTCTCCCCCTCCCCACTACCTAGATCCTGGGTCAGCAGCTCAGGTCGCTGCGCCCTCTGGTGGCAGGCAGGGGAACCAGCGTGGGTACGCACCGAGGTCCGGCCCCTGAACAGGCGCACAGGCTCACTTGCATCCCCACTGCTGAGTGCGAATGTGCAGAGTGCATAGGCTGACTTGTCCTCAAACCCTGCCAGGAGTTGATGGAGACCTGTGGGAAGGTGCAGGCAAAGCTCAGCACAGTCTGTGCTGGCCAGTCCCCAGCCCTCACTCCCCACTCCAAGGCCCTGGGTTAAAGAGGATGTGCTAAATTGGGGGGTTTATACATATTATTTGATAGGCTTTGTGCTGATAACCCTGGAAGTTGGCTGATGGGGACATGGGGTTCATTATTCTATTGTGTTATTGTATGTGCTTGAAATGCTCATTAATATAAAATGTTTTTAAGAGCACCTAAAGAGGGAACATTTTGGCCTGTGACTACGGGTGACAAGGTATGGCACTACTGGGGCCCAGGAGGGGCAGCCCCCCAAACTCCAAGCCAGGCCCTGGCTGAGGCAAGGACAGGAAAGCAGTCATGACGTAAGGCGTCCTTTCAGTCAAAATCAACTACAGTCCCTTTGTCCCTCAAACTCACAGCTCTCACCATCCCCTCCCATTCATTTTTCCACATCTCAATGCTCCCTGGGGCCAGGTGTCTAGGAAAGTGTAAGCTGCAGGTTACAGATGGGAAAATTGGGGTGAACAGAGGTTTCATGGTAGGCGTTGGAATCTGAGAATCCTGATTACTAGTTGGGGCCTCTCCCTTAGACAGGGACTCCATGGTGGGAACTGGAACCTGAGGTTTCTGATTACTAGTTAGGGCCTTCTCCTAGACCACCTCCAATTCTCAATTCCCAACAAATCGAAAGAAAGAAATAAAGGGGATAATACCTTCAGGCTTTAACTTCTCCAGAAACCACTTTCTGCAAGGCAAATAAAGACAAGTCAAACAACAGAAGTTATTGGATCTTCCGACCACCTTTTTTTGGGCTGCACCCCCCAGGGATTAGAGCCCTGGACCAGCCAAGGGGATATGATAAAGAATGTCTCAATGTCAAAATGAATAGAAATCATCCAATAGGAAAAAGGAAATGGAGGCAAACAGGCAATGCACAGAAGAATCAATAATTCAATGAAGGCCTCAACCTAACTGGTAATTAGGGAAATACCAATTAACACTGTATGTGATAACATTTCACACTCTCCATATTGCAAAATATTAAAAAGTCATAACACTCAGTGCTGGTGAGGATATGGAGCAATGTATACTGAAAGCGTAAGTGTATACGAGTGCTACTACTGTCTTGGCAAACAAATTGGCAATCCAAAAGTTAAAGATATACATATCTAAGACCCAGCAATAGCACTGCTGTGCATTTTCCCTCCACCCTAGGAGGGGGCATTCAAATTGGGGTATTTGTATCCTAGAGATACACGAAGACTTTCTGAGGGGGTCTAGGACACTAGATAGTTTTAAGGAAATCTATTTTCAGATCTTAATTTATTTCCTCTTTCCTGAAACTGATCTGCCCATGAATGTACCTCTCCAATGGCTGGGTTCCCCCTGCCCATCTCCACTTACACAATCACATTCTCACACTTTATAAAAGAAAGGCATACTTTTCCCAAATCCCTAATCCTTCCTCAGGAAATCTGAAATATCGGTTTCGATGCCAAGGTAATGAATGACTCTCGCTATTAATTACATAACCAATTATTCCCAAGTTCAGGTGGTTTTGTGAGAAGGGCCCTGCAAGGGGGTGGGGAGCACTCACATATAGGGGCCAGGGAGGCCTCCGAGGGCATTGAAGCACAGGCAGGTGTCCTCCACCAGTACAGGTCCTTGCACCTGAAACATAAGGAAATATAGCCCTGAGACCTGCCACCAACAGGCCCTGCCGCAGCCCTGAATTCTCCAGCTACCAAGGTTTGGGCTAGGCCCACAGCTAATTGGGATCTGCAGCAGCAACTGCAGGTAGAGGTGCATCTGCTACAAAGAACAGCCCTTGTTAATCTCTTATTTTCATTTTAAAGATAGGGACACCAAAGCCTTGGCAGGTTGTAAAGCCTGCTCCAGGCATAGCACAGGAGAGCTGGAATTCATACTCAAGCAATCCGATCCTTCAGAGAGTGCTTTTTCAGCCCCATAGATACGAGTGCTGGAGTGGGTATGTGTGGGGAGATGTAGGAGAGGAAATTTATGTATCTGAGTATTGGGGAGAATTACGTGTGTGATGGTCTAGGGGGATACTGTGCAGTAAAGGCTGAGAAAGAAAGGCAGTATTCTAAGGCCAACTGACCCCAGACTAGCTAGGCCTGGGCAGGTCCTTGAAGTCACAACCAACTATGCTCACTCTATGGTTCTCCATGCATCCCTAGCAGGCACGAATCCCAAGCCATCAGGACAAGTGAAGTGAGTAGAGGACACGTGCAGAGCAAGCACCTGGCGAGCTGCCTCCCGACACTTCTGTATGGAAATTTCGTCAGGCTCTCCCTGGTACTCCGGAACTTATTGGGAAACAGACATACAGAGAGTCAGATCACAAGACGACAGAGAAATCAAACCATCTTTTAAAAATAAAACAAAAGAGAGACATACGGTCAATTTTCTGTGCCACCAAAGTACATGGAAACTTATCTCCTAGAATCTGAATGACCTGTTCCAAAATGAAAGAACATTTATCACCATTTGTTAATGATTCCCCATTACCACACAGCTGTCATCCACCATTCTCAACAGGTAACTCTCCTGCCAGTTCACTAAGGCTTACCAAGTCAGGCCCATGAGCCTCACTCCAGCCTTCATGGTCCAGCCCAGCAGATCTCTGTTCATGCTCCCTCATCTCTCTCTTACTTCAGGTCTCTGTTCATGCTAATTGCCCATCCAGAACACCCTTTTCCTTTCTCAATGCTCCCAGAAACCCTACCTATCATCCTAGGTCAGTAATTTTCTATTAGGTGTTAACCGGAATCTAGGAGACCTGTGAACTTGTATGAAAAAATACCCCTAGCTGAAATTTAGCATCCCTTTCAACTGTGAATACAGAAAACAAACCAAACTAGCATTAGCAATTCTCGTACCCTTTAACCCTATTAAAATCAGATGTTGTCATATCCCCTTACAATTATAGCTAATATCTCAAAATATCATTTACAATCTTCATTATGTTAAAATTATGATAATTATACATACTGCTAGATTGGATCCTTTAATATATTAAAGTAGATGTAACTGATGATAAATATCTGCAATTTTTAAAACTCTTCTATCTGCAGTATTTAGAGAATTGTACTTCAATAGATTTCTTTTGTAATTCCATTATTTTATTTTGTATATTTAAAACTATTTTCCTGAGAAAGAGTCCATAGGCTTCATCAGTCTGCCAATGAGGTACCATGAGATGATGAAGAGTTAAGACTCCCTGTTCTAGCCCAGCTTCAAGTCCACTTCTTCTAGTGAACCTCCTCTACCCACTCCAGCCCCTTCTTTTAAATGTGAGAGCGCCATGTTCTCAGCTAGAGGCTGAAACAGCTTTGGAGTCACCGCCATCCTGCATGGGGCTCTGTTCAGGGTGGAGCTACCCATCTGTCTGCTTAACTGGTCTGGTCTCAGGATCTCAAACCTTTTATCAGCATAGGGCTCTGACTCCTGAAAAGATCACCCTGTCCTGGCACAGGGATACCATCAGCCCCTTTGCTGTGGACAAATGAAGGGTCTCCAAATGACTGCACCCCACTGGTCTGCCTCAGACCTACCTAGTGGGCATCAACCTGATTCCCCACATAGGACCCTGCTTGGCCACAGCTGACGGAGTAGGGAAAACCCTTGAGCCAAGCAAGACCAATCAGGGATAGTGTCTGGCAGAAGCCTCATTGCCTCCTTCACTAGGTGAAAAGGAAGCAAAGACCCAAACAGGAAAAGGGATGATCATCCAGCGAGAACTGCAAGGACAAGACTGCCCCTCGAGAGACTTCTCAATTCTGGTGGGGAACCATTACATTATACTTCCACGTGAGTCACCTGGTGGTTTATGTGAGCTCCCTGATATCGCTATTATTTGCAGCCAAAGACGTTCCAACAATCCTCAGAATCCTCTTACAGGTAGCCACAAAGACCCTGTAGGTAGCAACAGGATACACTACAGCACAGGCCCCCGACCAGTACGGGTTGTAGCCTGTTAGGAACCAGGCTGCACAACATGAGGTGGGCAGCTGGTGAGCTAGTGAAGTTTCATCTGTATTTGCAGCCACTCTCCAGTTCTAGCATCACAGCCTTAGCTCCATCTCAGATGATCAGGCATTAGATTCTCATAGGAGCACTGGTTCCTGGCGCCAAAAAGGCTGGGAAACACTGCACTACAGGATCCACTGCCTGCCTCCTTCACCCCCCCTCTCATCATCCCCATTTCACAGAAGTGAAAAGAGGATGGGAGAGGCTGACGACATTTTGGACCATGGTGGAAAGTGGATGGCTCAGTTTAGGTGCCCGTCCCACGCCCTGTCTGGCCCCTGCCACCCCCGGCCAGCAGCACGATCTGGATGAGCTCTAGTAGGATGTTGGAAATCCTGGTTTGGGGTCTAGCTCAATAAGTGACCTCTGGATAGGTACTAAGGACTCCACCACTCTAGCTTCCACAGCCCCTGAGCTCACAAGCCCTGTGCCGGGGGCAGCCCCACTCTGCACACGCGGTCGTCCCACCCCGCGCGGTCCAATCCCTTCCACAAACCTGGCTACGACCCATCCCTCGAGGTCCAACTCTCCGTTTCCCCCTCCGCGCCTCCTCCCGCGTGCTTCCTTACTCCTGGAAGCTCCTTCTCAGCCCTATCTCAGCCAGCCTGGCCACGTGCCATCCCCTCCCCACTATAGCCACCTCCTGGCCGGCCTCCCACATCCTCCCAGCACCTCCTCCAGTTTCTTGGCGTTCCCCGTGACAAACACAATCTTCTTCCCAGCCAAGGATGCAGCCATGGCGATCCCGGTTTACTGCGCAGGCGTACCGGAAGTCTCTCTACCTCAGTTGTAGGCATTTCCGGATGGCGGCGGAAGGAGCGGGTTGGCTTCCGCCCTGTGATCCTGGGAAGGTAAATTTGAGATTCCTTTTTGAAGCAGCTACAACTTAACGGCCTTAGGGGCGAAAAGGCCTCCCTGGGCGCCTGGAATCCTTCCTCAGAACGCCGGGGACCGAAGTGCCTTTTTTCCAAATGAGCATATATCTTGGGGCACCGGACGCTGGAAGAAATGAAAATGGCGCGGCCCCTCTGCGCCTGAATACGGCGGTCTTCCTGAGAGTGGAGGTTGAGTGCCCCGAAACCAGTCTCTTCCACCAAGGGACGACGTCTTCAAGGACCAGAAGAGACTATTCCAACTATCTGCCCCACCCCCGCTTTCGCCCCTCCCTGGAACGGGCATCGTGGGAAGCAAAGACACCCTCGTCCCCTACCCCGAGGCCGGTGATGAGCGGACACCAACGAGGCTGTCTCTCATAACTTTCCTTCAGGGCAAGGGCTCCCAGACCCAGGTATTATCCAGACCTCACCTTCGGCCCCGCTCCTTTAGCTCCTTTTTGCCCACCAGCTCAGAATTACTTGACTGAATTTAAATTTGGCATAGCTTAAAGCAAGACGGGGTTTTCACCCATCTCCCAGACTTGGGACTTATGTATTTTGATTCCCTCATCCTTCCAGCCTTTCAAATTCATAATCTCTTCTCCGTACCCACCGCCTCAGCCAGATCTTTGCATCCCGAACACAGCAAAGAGTAGAATGTGCTCCCAAAAGACCCTGGGCGACAGGCCTTTACCCACGGCTGACTCCCCCATTGGTTAAGTCACCTGGCTCCCTCCTCTAGGGACTCTATAACCAAAGGTTAACAGCAAGGGCAGATTAAGGGGCAGCACTATTGGTAAGACCTCTGTCAAAGGAGTATCAGTACTCTGGAGGTCTGTCAGTGCTTAAATGAGTTATTTTGCCTAATGTTAATGACCTCCGATCTCGAATTTTTTTTAGACCCCAGAATTTACCCTAGGGAATTTAAAAAATTTCGTGCTCTCTAAAAACTTTGCTTAATGACCACAGCGGGAGTTTTGCACAGGCCAAAAGTCATCACTGTGTCCTTGGGCAGGTCCTGAAGTTTGTGGGTCAGTACCCTTTCCACAATGAGATTTGTGAGGCTTTTGGGAATTGATTTGGGAAGGAGTTGGTTATATTCAGGGAGTGGTAGCCTTCCCTCTATATCATCTGTCTTCCTTCATGAAGTTATAGGAATCCCCAAGGATGTGGAAGGGCAGAGGGGATTTCTTTCATCAAAGCTGATCTGGCTGTTGAAAGTTTCACCTACATCCTTAGCCTAGGAGGAGCTTGCCAGGGACTGGATACAGGCACCTGGTGTACCACAGACAAACACCATATGCTATGGTTAGTGCAATGACCGCAGGAGCCCTGGGTGCTGAGAGAAGCACCTAGGTTGGGGAGGCTAGTTAGTTAAACAGCAAGCTGTGGGACCTCACAAAGGGTTTTAAGCAGGTAGTATTGTGAATAGATATTCACTTTAGGTAGACCTCACTCTTAAATCTTAAGGCCTTGGAGCCCAAGAGCTTGTGGGGAGGGAGGAGATATGTGAATACCCACAGTTACATGCAAAAGTTTGTGTGATCTTTAGTCAGAACCTTTAGTTGCAAGTGACAACAATCCTCTTAGGCAGCAACAAAACAAAAACATGTATTGATTGGTTTGCTTAACCGATAAGTCAACCTGTAAAGAGAGTGTCAAGTTCTCAGTTGTCTGAACAGAAAGGAAAGAGATTGCATCATTCATTCATTAAATAGACTATGCTAGAATTAAAATCGTGAATTTTGAACCCCTTGAGCAAGAATATGACTGGAGTCTCTTTGAAATTGCACTCTCAATTGTGGGGGGACCCAGTTAAGCAAAGGATGATGATTCTTGTCCTCAGAGGAGCTTGTCAGGTCCTATCATTTCTACCTGTAGACTAGTTCTTGAAATTCTGCCTCTGAAACTGGTCTCCCCCTTTCCATTCACACTGCTACTGTCACAAATGCAGACCTATTTTGTTCCTGGACCAGAGCAGCAGCTGTCTCACTGTTGCTCTTCCTGCCATCTTCTACCTGCTTCAGCCTGCCTGTAAACCTTAAGAGACATGTATAGAGCTCAGGACTCAGAACCCGAAAACTGCAAATGAAAATAATAAAAATGATATAATCTGTTTGAGGCAACAAGGAAGAGTTATCTCTAATGACAGTTTGTTTTGCTTTTCCAGACAACTTTTTGTGCAAATCACACACAAAAATGTATGAAGTCTTAATTTTTACTTTTTAATAAAACTTTATTTTTAAAATTTCAAACCTATACAAAAATGTCAAACTTACAAAAGAGTAGTAGAATGAACACCTATGTACCCATCACCCAACTTTAACAGTTATTAACATTTGCTGTTTTTAATCTCATCCTGCCCTTTTACTTGTTTATAAATTTAAAAATGTAAATTATGAAATATTTCAAACTTACAGAAAATAATAAAATAGATGTTCAAGTTCCCACAATTCCAATGTGGTATTTAGTGCTTTTAAAACATACATAAATGTTGTTGCTCTATATATAAACATAATCATTTGCAATAATTTCCATGTAACAGACATTAAGGTGTTAACATGTCATATTTTTTTGAATCTTCTCCCACACACCAACCATTGGTCCTGGATCTTTATGTTATCCAACACACAAAGCTTCATACTATTGTAATAGTAAATTCCCAGTAGTTATTTGCTTCTTTAAACATCTCGAGTTTACATCCTGTCTCCAGTTTTTAAAATAGAGTCTTAAGAATTAAAGAGGAATTTTAATTCCTTGTTCGTATTTAATTTCCAAGAGCTCATTATGGAAAACTGGATCGCTAACTTTGCATAACCTAGTAAAGCTAATTTTATTTCAAAATATAAAATTGCAGGTCTGAGTACAAAACTGTATCACAACTTAAATAGAAAAGTTAGTCTCTCCCCCTCACCCTTTCAACGAAATCAAATGTCACAGATACGGGCAAAGTTCTGCTCTTATTCTCATCCATCCTCTTCCCTCGCTAAAGGTAACGGCTATGAAGTTTGTGTGTATCATTCCCAAGCATCTTTTTGTACTTTTTCCACATAGTATATTTCTATGTGGTATTGTTTAGTAATTTTAAAATACGGAAATGTTGCCACATTGCGCATAATCTTTCACAATAATTTCCGCTTAATATTATGTTTTTACGTCTCTAAATTCATTTTAAAATAAAAAAATATACGTGAGGTTTGCAGCCTGGGCGGGGCCCCGAGTGGGGGGCGGAGTCTAGAATGGGAAACGGGAGGGGTCACATGGGCGTTGGGCGGGACTTGGGAGATCACGGGCCTCGGCGTTGACGCGCCGGTCCCGCTTGGAAGCCGTCGTCATGGTGGCTCCCGTGGTGTATCTGGTGGCGGCGGCTCTGCTTGTCGGCCTTATCTTCTTCCTGACTCGCAGACGGGGCCGGGAGGCAGCAGGTAGGAGATGCCGCCGCGCCATGGCCCGTGGGGCTGCGTTCTCTGGCCTCCTGAGCCTTAGTAGGCTGTCGCACCGCTGCTCTTGCGCATGCGCCGTCACGCCTAGCTGGGCTGACGCGGATCTAGTCTTCCAGCAGCGCTCACCGTGCGTGGGGCTGCTCACCGGTGCGCGACAGGGTACCGCCGGGGAGCCGCAGTGAGAGAACCTGTGGACTGGATGGCAGTGTCCTTACACCTTTCTCCTGGCCCCACAAGACAGCCTCGCTTCATCCCTATGTTCGCACCCTAGCACTCCAGACCGCCAGACCCAGATGGTCTAGGCCCTGGCGGACACACACTGCCATCCCTCATTGAGGCAATTCCCCTTTGCGCCCATTGGAGAGGCTGCGGGCGTTTCCCATCTCTCCCAGGCTGGCCTCAGTGTTTTCTGCCTACCCACGAGCTGGAGAGAGCATGAGACAGCTCCAGGGAATTTCCTGAAGCTCTCTCCTTTCCACTCAAGGAGAGCACCCATGCACCCTTCTCCCTATTGTGCACCCCCACCAGAAGGCCATGTCATCAGTCAGGGCACAGAACAGATATTACCTGTCAGTCATCCTCCCACACTCCCTCATTTCTTGTCAGCATATGGGTTTGTGTATGTCTGTCCCCTCTCTGGGCCCACAAGCTGCTTCAGAGCACCTGCATACTCTAAGGACAGGGGAGAGACGCTGAGGTAAGTCAGAAAGCCAACAAATCTTCCTGGGAGGAGAGACTCAGCCCCTCAGGTGTGCTCTCTGGTTGGGATGCCAAGATAAAACCATGGCAGGTGGTGTTAGGCAAGAAATAAATGCAGTCCTGCAGTGGGCATTCACATGAGGACTGGAGAAGTCAGAGTGGGCTTCCTGGAGGAGGTTGAGCTTCATCTCTCTCGTGCAGAGTGGTAATCTCCTGACTGGCCAGCTGGAAAAGTAGGGCCTTGAGGGTGATCTTGTTGCATAGGACTAAGGTGTGGGTCTGGGTTGTAAAGGCCTCGATGGTCTGAGAAATTGAGGCTTTGTACTGTGGGCAGCAGAAGCCCGGATGAAGTTGAGTGGAGGAGAATGAGACTTCCAGTATGCTACTCTCCTGCTATCAGGTGGGTTGGGCTGCTGGACGGCATCATGGTTTCTGTTTTTCCTACAGCTGATCAAGAGCCACCGCACAATGAAGAAGGGCCAGTATTAGCAGGCCAAGTGGCCCAGCCTCGATTCCTGGAGTCTGAGGACCCAAGACCTGGGGGTAGGCCTCGGCGCCGCAGAGACCTGGGCAGCCGCCTGCAGGCCCAGCGTCGAGCCCAGCAGGTGGCCTGGTCGGAGACAGATGGGAATGAGGCAGAGGCAGTCATCCAAGGTGAGAGGAGCCCTAGCCTGGAGGGAAAAGGAACCGGGTTAGGCGGTGAGAGGAAGGCCAAAGATGGGTGTAAGAATGGGCTGTGAAGACAGTGCAGGAGGGATGTCTGAGAACCAAAGGATGGGGTGTGGGGAGACTTGAGACCCAGGCTTCAATCCTAGGGGCCAGAAGTTCTGTATCTTGACCCCTCTTCCACTGGGCCAACCCTCTCTTCCTTCATCTTGGCTCTCAGTTCCAAGCAGGAGGGCAAGGGTCTTTAGATTGACCCAGGGAGTTCCTCAGTCCACTCTTTTTATCTCAGCCCCTTTCCTGGTATGGGCACACTTATTCCTTAAGGGCCTCGCCCTAGGGTCAGAGTGCCTGGCCAAGAGCTTCTACAATTACTATAGTGGGGTCATCTGTATCCCAAGAAGAAGAGTTCAAAAATAAGGATGTTCTTTTAACAGTGGCCTCCATATTCTTGATACTGGGAGACCAACAGAGCTCTTAGAATTGTGGGAAAGAATGTCTCCTCTCCAGTGCTTCATAGCTGGCTTGAGCTGGAGGAGGAGGCATTTGGGACTTTTGCCCTTGTATCCTTGGAAATTAGCCCCTTTGGCTCAAAAACAAGGCTCTCTGTTGCATCTTCCCTCCTGTTTCAGATGTGGGATCAGGCATCCCTGCTGCTTAGGAATCAGTGGGTCTTTAACTTTCAGGGTCGTTGGCCCTGGGTAGTCATGAGGTTTGTGCTATCTTTTTACACTGGGTCTGGTGGCTCATAGGGATAACCCAAGCCAAGGGTTGAGCCCAAAACCCTCAGCAGTTCCTGACCATAGAGAGAATGATTTGAGATTTGAGGTGGGCATAAATTTCCCCATGGTGCCATCCTTCCCTGGAGCTTTGGTTCAGAGACAGAAGGCAAAGAACTCTGCAAGCCCAAACAGTCTTGCCTGTGACTTGCAGACACTCAGATATTAGAATCTGGTACCTCCCTTTATGGCTGTGCAACATCTAAAGTTATCATCTGATCCCTTGCCCCATGGCTCTCTCACCCCAATCCTGAATATACCACAACACACACAGCACACACAGCCTTAGAGTATGAATTTCTGCATTCATGGCAGATACCTCTAGAGGGCAGAGCTGGGTAGTGACATTTGCAGGTGGGTGCAAGGGAATCCCCCCCATGAGGACAGAGACAAAGGGTGTGGTGGATCCATCATATCGGTCCTCTCTGGCCGGGACCTGAAGTGTCTTTGTCTGACCATATGCAGCCCAGGAGGAAGAAGACATCGAGAAGCCAGTGGAAAGTCACCTATCAGGGAAAATTGGAGCCAAGAAACTACGGAAGCTGGAGGAGAAACAAGCACGAAAAGCCCAGCGCGAGGCAAGCGGGAGGGGTGGGGTGCAGTTCCGGAAAATGAGAAAGGGCCCTGCCATCCCTGTCCCCTATGGCAGACCTGCCCCTCAAGGCTCTTTGCATGCTGGGCTGGTGCTTGCTGCTTGCCTGGCTTTTTCTACTATAGCCTAGGTCTGCGGCCTGGCCCAGATGTTGCCTGCCCTGGCCTATTTGGGAGGTGGGCAAGCTCTAGCTGGGGTTGGGGACGTGCCTTTCTTTTCCAGGCAGAGGAAGCTGAGCGTGAGGAGCGGAAACGCCTTGAGTCCCAACGTGAGGCAGAATGGAAGAAGGAGGAGGAGCGGCTTCGCCTAGAGGAAAAACAGAAGGTGAGACAGACCACTGATCGTAACTTCTGATACCTGACCAGGCAGCCTTGACTCATGCAGCTCCCCAGTTCCTGCAACCCAGAAGGTGGGCCATGGACCATGCACAGGGGCAAGTCCTGGTTTATTTGGTCCCTGGTCTCTAGACAGTCTGTGTAAAGCTGGTATCGAAAAGCGGAGCCTGAGATGGGAATTTTTCTGCTTACCATGTATCAAACGTACCTGGAGCACCTGAAGAACATTGAGATGGTCAGAGTAGCTAGAGGGTAAGCAAGAAAGGGGTCAAAGAGATAAGGGGCAGGGTCTGGATCCTGAGGGGCTTGAGGCTGTTAAAGGTCTTTGTAATAGATGGTGGATCCTGCCTGAGCCAGGTCCTTTTAGGGGCCTGGCATAGAGGAGATGCTTGGAATGGGGGCCACTGCAGTAAAGGTGGTTATTGAGCATTTGTTTGCCTGATGCTTCCTTCTGAGAACCTGGTGCCCAAGAAGAAGAATATCACAAAAATAGGATGTGATGTAGGACAAGAGTCAGGGCTGCGCCAGCTGGGAAGACCCCATAGCTTGGTGCCGTTGGGCTTTACTGGCTCCGTTATCCCGAGGCACTGGATAGAATTAAAGCCTGGCTGTGAGTGCTGTAGCAAACAAGCCAGAACACAGCAGAGGGGAGGCATTAGCAGGGAGGGTTTTTCACCTTTACGAATATTAATTCTGTCTAATGCATCTTCAGTGTCCTAGGGCTCCTTCTCTGCACTGTTTCCTCTGTTATTGACATCTAATCTTATTGTGGCATATTTCTAATAACCAATATTGATGCATTATTATTAACTAAACCCTACACATTATTCAGATTTGATTAGTTTTCCCCTAATATCCCTTTTTCCACCCAGGATCCCATCTAGGATATCCCATTACTCTTAGTTGTTATGTCTCCTTAGGCTTCTCTGGGTTGTGACAGTTTCTCAGACATTTTTTTGTCTTTGATGATCTTGATAATTTTGGTAGTACTGGCAAGTATTTTGTAGAATGTCCTCAGTTTGTGTTTGGCTGATGCTTTTCTCACAGTTAAACTTGGGTTTTAGATTTCTGCAGGGAAGATCACAGGTGAAGTGCCATCTTCAACACAACATATCAATGATCATGTCAATTTGACATCACTGGCAACGTTAGCCTAGATCACCTGGTTAAGGCGTTTGTCAAATTTCTCCACTGTAATATTATCTGCCCCTTCCCATAGTTGTTCAGAAACAAGTCACTGTGCACGGCCCGCACTTAAGGGGTGGGGACTTATACTCCACCTCCTTGAGAGGAGAGCATCTGCATAAAGTATTTGGAATTCTTTCGTACAGGAAATTTATCTTCTCTATGCATATGTTTAGTTGTTTATATTTACCACATGGTTATATTGTACTTGTGTTATAATCCAATACTATTTTACTTATTTCGTCACTCAGATTGTTCCAACTTTGGCCATTGGGAGCTCTTTCAGTTGGCTCCTGGGTACTTTGACATGCCCTCATTGTTTTGTATTTTGAGCACCTTTTATTTTGGCAGAGCAGGAGGTTCCAGGCTCATCCTGTATATTTTCTGTCCCAACTCGAGCTTCATGTTTTACATGTTTTAAAGAGATATACCTGAGAGTTCTGGGGAATGGGTTGGGTTGGGGAGAGTGCACTAGGTGATAGTGGTGATGGAGCCACTTGGATGAACTGAGAAGCTTTCTGGAAGTCGAAAAAGTGGTAGTTTGGACCTCATTTCTGACCTGGGCACCTGGCCAGATGGCTTTGTGACTCACTGAGCTAGAGACCTAGTAGGAGCACAAGACATATGGGGATTAGGTCACAAGGTCTTTCTGGGATGTATTCAGTTTGAGGTGCCTGTGAGATGGCTCAGTGGGTATGTCACATGGACAGTCATGTGTTTGGGGGGATAGATTTGGGCTGGGATACAACTGTGGCAGTCACTGGCAAGAAGATCTTTGTTGATGCTGTGAGCATGGCGAGGTAGCCAGAGATAGGGTGGAGGACAGGCTGAGTGATGGAGGAGGCAGAAATAATGAGCCAAGGAGCAAGAGAGTCTAGGAGAAAGTGGCATCTTTAACCAAAGGGAGGGAAGAGAAGTTGGTTGGCTCTGCCTAGTACCACTGAGAGGGCAGGGATGTGGGGCCTGGTGGTTGTCGTCCCTTGGATTGGTGGGACGGAGGGCATGGGTGAGACCGAAGCAGGAGTTGTTTTGGAGGAGCTGGGTATGCAGAAGGCAGTTTGGAGTGGGCCGGAGGGGTGGATGGATGGTGAGGAAACGGAGCTTGGATGTTTGTTGACAAAGTTTGGACATGCCAAAAGAAGGAGAAGGAGGAGGTGACTGGAAGATATTGTGGGGTGGGCTCACGACAAGGTGTCAACGAGAAGAGAGTTGAGCAGCATTTATCTGGGAGGTGTCGGAACTGATGAGAAGAGGAGCATCTGCCTGTTGGTCAGCATGGGGGCCAGAGGGATCAGGGTTTCGAAGGAGCTCTGTTCCCAGGAAAGGGCTGGGCTGTGTGCTCTGGTGCCCTGCTGAGGCAGCAGGGACCAGAAACAGGTATGAGGTGGGTACATCGCCCCCAAATACCTGACTCTTGTCTCCTCTGTGTCCACAGGAGGAGGAGGAGAGGAAGGCCCGGGAGGAGCAGGCCCAGCGGGAGCATGAGGAGTACCTAAAACTGAAAGCGGCCTTTGTGGTGGAGGAGGAGGGTGTGGGCGAGACCATGACTGAGGAACAGGTGGGCCCACCACCCCAGGAAACCCTTCCTGCACCCACCAAGGCAGGGCCACCAATCCCAGACAAACAGCTGCATCTCACCTATCTTCCCCAGTCAGGCAGTAAGAGGTGGGTGGGCATGAGAGCCAGCAGGCTCTAGCGGCCAGAGGCCTTACCCTCAGGAGAGGTGGTGCCTCCAAAACCCTCACCATGGGAGGCTGTGCTGCTCACACAGACGGGTGGGTGGCACATGCAGGTGGTTGGGCAGGCACATAGGCAGATGGCATTCAGCTGGGGAGGCGGTTAGATACAGACCTCTGCAGCCCCTTCAAGGGAGACGCTCACCCTGGTTTCTCTGCTCTTCCAGTCCCACAGCTTCCTGACAGAGTTCATCAACTACATTAAGGTAAGAAGTCACAGAACAGAGCCTTGTGTCAGCTCCCTGTCTCACGTGTGCATGTCATGTGAATCTCCTCAAGGCCTGGAGGAAGCAGACCTGAGCAGGGGCTTTTGGCATGTCACCCAGACTCATGCAGGAGTGGGTGGGGGGATCGAGAAGGGCTGAGCTGCTAGGGTCCTGGCGAGGAGAGTTCCTTCTCCTCTACCCCAAAGGTGGAAAAGGACCTGGGTCTTTGTAGGAGGCGGGAGCCTTTGATCGCTTCCTCACGCTCAGGGTTTGACAGTTTCTCTGTTCTTCAGACCCCACGCTCAATGAGTCACTGTGTTTTCAAGTTTCTTCACATGTGTTTTCTGTCAGTTCTGTCACACTGAGGCTCCACTGATTTAAAATAAGCATCCTCAGCCATGTGTTTCTGACCTGGAACTTGGGTCTTTTGTAGGGAACAGGATGCTGTTTCCTATGGAATCTGGGGCGGGGTGGCAGGTGCGTCCCCTTCTGTCTGCAGGCCGCCTGGATGCTGCTCTGAGTTGCATAAGCACAAGCCTGTCCTGCTCTGCTTTGCTGCTAAGCAACTTGTCCTCTCCCACGAAGGATGCGAGAGGTTTTCAAGTGCAGCTCAGAGGTGCAGAGGCGGCTGAGGGAAGGAGTGCAGAGGGAGCGGGGGTGGGGGTGGGGGTGGTACTAGGGGGTGCCAAGGAGCCAGGGCTTGCATAATCCCCCCCACCCCCCAAAAGAGAGCAGAGTTTTGATGCCTCTCAGCAGCGAGGAGCTGGGCTCAGCCTGGGGGCCAGGGGTTCCAGAGAGGAAGAAAGGTCCCTCAGGCTGTGCCTATTCCCCTCCAGTGGAGCTCGTTCTCTACCCTGGCACATGTGAGTGAGGGCTGCAGCCCGAGCTGGAAATCTCTCATACTTCCTTGCTGCTATTTGGAACTTTCTGTCCCCATCTACCAGGTGGGCAGCAGCATGGTCTTGTGCCCCTCCTCCAGGAAGCCCTCTGCCATCAGCTTTGGCTCCCCCTCTCCTCTGCAGGGCTATTCCAGCCCTCTCTTTCAGTGGCTCCGAAGGGGCCATTGTCTGGGGTTTCTCCAAACTCTTCTGGATCTTACAGGTCTTTTCAGCCTGTGTGGCTGATTATCTCAGAGCTGCTGTCTACAGGGGAAAGAAAGACTTCTGAAATTCATCTTACCTGCTTTCCTGGCTCCAAGGGGGTAGGCCCTTTCATCTTAGGCTTTCAGAACCAGTGGCACATTTGCATGTCCAGCATAGTTTATGTGAGGTGTAGGTCTGGCTTGCTCTTGTTGGTCCACTATTCTTTCCAACCACGGCTGGGTTGGTTGGCTTGTTTTTCCAAGCACACTTTTGAACCCAACCTCTCAGACCAGGTCTTCACAGACAATCTAGGATGACTTTAAGTTTCCACTCTGAGCTATCACAGAGGCCAGTGCCCGCCCCCTGATTTGTAGGTATAAGCCAGCTGGCCAGGTCACCTTACCCATCCATCCCCTGACCCAGCTGCTGCTCATTTGCCTTGCTGCTTGCACATTCGATTTGGGATTTTAAATCGTCACATGCCATCTCCAGCTGGGGAGGTGTCACCATGCCACTCTACCCCAAGCTCATTTGCTATGAAAGAATCAATGGAAACATAAAAGACTGCCTTCTCTTAAGTCATATGCTGTCTATTTTGGGGGGGAGGCAAATGCACTTGCCAGCAGTGGACCCTTAGCTCTAGCTCCCTAAAGTTTCTACTGATGGTGTGAGGGGAACACACAAATAACAGCTGGGCATGCAAAACATTGAGGGTGTTAGTGACAGTTATTTTAAGGGTGGGCCCAGTGCGTCAGATGATGTAAAGAGATTGTGAAAGAATTGTGGGGTTTCAGGGTTGTGGGGATCTCCAGGCCAGGGGGCAGTGGGCAAAGGCGATGTGAGACTGAACTGCACTGCCTCTACCAAGACCCCAGCTTATTGGGGCCTTTTATCTGTTCTCTCCTTGTCCACATTCTTGCCTGTCTCCTTGGCCGGGCTGTGAGCTCCAGGGCAGAAGCTATGTCTTGTTCACTAGTGCCTCCCCCACAACATATCAGTGCCCTGTCCTAGCAGATCCTTAGCAAACACAAGTACTGGTGACAGTTTTTTAAAATAGCTTTTGGTGACTGTCACACTCTCCTTTCATTTCTATAGTGCTTCCCCTTCCAACCTGTTCATGATGTTAAAAATATACAGCTGGATGCAGAGGAGAAGGTGGGAGCTGTGCTTGGCTCTCCATGTGTGTGTCTGTCTCAGGGTGTTCCCCAGTCCAGGACAGGGCTGGTAGTAGTTTGAGGCAGATACCTTCTGACAAGCAAGGGAATGAGAGAATTTATGAGTTTGTGTGTCCCTGTACATGGGTAGTTGGGAGAATTTGTGCGTGAGGGAATCAAGGCTTTTTCACAGTGGAATCTGCACAGTGTTTATCCAGCCTCCCAGAACAGATCAGATCACAATACAAACTTTAGAGGGCTCCAGTGCTGAGAGAGATTTGCCCACTCACCCTCTCTTCCATTCCTCCCTCTCTCTATAGCAGTCCAAGGTTGTACTCTTGGAAGACCTGGCTTCCCAGGTGGGCCTACGTACTCAGGTAAGCCCTGAAAGATGGCCCTCTGTGTGGAGTATGGCTACAGGATCTGTGTGGCTGTCAGAGGGGGGCCTGCCCTAAAGATGGAGACTCTAGATGCCCCCTCTGCCCTGCTCCCAACCAGGAGGGAGTAGAGAGTGTGAACCTCTTGGCATTCCAGGAATCCTGCCTTTCTGCTAGGTAGAAGAACAGCCAGGAAGGAAAAGAAGAAAGTCCAAATCCTATCACTCCAGCAGCCTGTGTAACCAAAGCAGCCCAAATTCAGTTACCTTGACAACTCTTGCAAACAGGCCGCACCAGCCTTCATGGCCAGAAGTCACCACCACTCCTCTCCTGGTTGGAAAAGTGCCTATCTTGGGGGTCTTGCAAGGCCCAGGACCAGAGCCCCTTCTCCCCTTGGCTCCTCCAGAGGAGAAACACAGAGCCACATTGGTGGGGGAGGGGCAGCCATGAGAAGGGGAGAAGGTTTGGCTGTGGTCGGGGGGAGGTTGCAGTTGCTTTTTCTGGGGATAGCAGTGCCCATCTCTGTTCTGAGAATTGTTCTCTTTACAGGACACTATAAACCGTATCCAAGACCTGCTGGCTGAGGGGACTCTGACAGGTGAGAGGATGAGAATCAATCAGTACAGGCCTTGGCCTTGGCAAGTGTCTAGTTGCAGGAGGTTGCAGGGGCTTGTTGCAGAGGCAGAATGATAACCAAGAGTGGGGGAAGTGGTATGCAATGAGGGATACTGAACAGGGGGACGCAGTTACAAGGAGGACATGGCTCACCTAGCCAAGATTAGATGCAGCCAGGAAAGGCTAGACAGGCGGGCAGGCCTTGGGGCTTAGAGCCAGTTGACAAGGGGTGAGTGGGAGGGCATTTTCAGGCCAGATGGGGAGAACCCAGAAGGCTAAGCCCCACAACCTGCATGTCCCCACAGGTGTGATTGACGACCGGGGCAAGTTCATCTACATAACCCCGGAGGAACTAGCTGCTGTGGCTAACTTCATCCGACAGCGAGGCCGGGTGTCCATTGCCGAGCTTGCCCAGGCCAGCAACTCCCTCATCACCTGGGGCCAGGAGCCCCCTGCCCAGGCCCCAGCCTGACCTAGCCCTTCCCTCTTGGACTCAGAGCTGGCACAGCCTACCTGACCATACATCTTTATCCCTTCCCACCATCCTGGGGCAGTGATGGAGTGTGGCCAGGCAGTTATAGATTAAAGGCCTGTGAGCACTGCTGAGCTTGGTGTGGCTTGGTATGGCAGAAGGCCTGACCTGGGATCCAAGATGAGCAGGTGAAGACTAAACCTTAGAATATATCCGAAGAGTTGGGGCGGAGTGTCCTATGGAGGCAGATGGAAGTTCAATTCTTATCAAGCATTCATGCAAGACAACATATCAAGCATTTTTACTATGTTCCTTTGTGCCCTGCAAGCCCAGCCCCCAAGGCTTGGATGAAGTCTTTCCATTCCAAGTTTCCTAGAGCAAAAGTGGGAAATCTCTTGGGCCACATCTACCCTTACTGGGGAGGGTGGTCTCACTATTTTTTATATTAATTCAGGAGCCCTAAGGAGGGCTGAGAGCCCTTAGAGCAAGAGTTAATTTAGGGTGGCTCCATAGTGTAGTGGTTAGTATGTCTGCTTTACACGCAGAAGGTCCTGGGTTCACGCCCCAGTTGGAGCCACAGACCCTACCCCGTGTGTACCAGGCCCCCCTGGGGGTGCCAGGCCCTGGTTGCATGCTGCAAGCGTGTGGGAGGCAATGCCCTGCCTCCAGAGATCCAGTTTTTAAGGGGAAATCAGATCTGCGCCAAGGAGAGCCCTAGGGAATATCACCCTTTGGGAGGGGAGGGAGGTCGGGGAGGGTGAAGGGATGGGCCAGCTGCTTGTGAAGCAGGTAGAAGAAAGGGAAGACCTGCTTGAGCTGGATAGAATTGCGTTATGATAAAATTGCCTTATGAAGGGACAATGCTTCATACAGCACATCATATGAATTCAGCTCTACATCCTTGACAAAAAGTCTAAATGGTGTGGATGATTCCACCCACTAGTGGATGTGAGGACCATATGCTTGGGAGTGGGTGTGAGATTGGAGATGTGTGTCTTCTGTAGGGTCAGTCCCTCTAGTTCCTGTGGGCTGTTCATGGCATGAACATCCTGCTGTGATGAGGGTGAGGCATGTGTTTAAATGTGTATTTCTTATGCAAGGTGGTACCTAAACATAAACCACCTACTTCTTCTGATGACTGGTGGTGAAGGAAGCAGCTTTCTGTTCCAGCCCAGGAGAAAATTGGATGGTGAGGGGGAGACAGGATATCAGGCTCCAGAGCGGAGCCTTTCTATGGGTTTGTCAAGGGTGATTTTGACTCATTTGGTGTCATAAGTATTAACTATAGAACGTAATTTCCAAGTAAGGTAACTGCTATTTCTGTCAACAGTGGGCACTTGGAGTACCCGGAGTTAGGAAGTGCCACATGCATTGTTTAGAAGGCTATCTGGGAGCCCACAGTCTATGTAGTAAGAGAGGGAAGGAGCAGAAGTAGGTACCCACAGTCTGAGATAGAAACATAAACTTCCAAAGGGAAAAGAAGAGATAGCTTGCAGTTAAAGCAGTGGTTTTCAGCCCTGGTTGCTCATTAGTGTCAGAGAGTTTTCAACAGTTTCTTGCCAGGCTGCATCTTGGACTAATTCAATCAGAATCTCTGAAGTGGGGCCCAGGGAGCCTTAGTAGGAGATTTAATGTGCAGCCACCAGAGAGAGCCAATGAAGGAAGTGAGTCAGGCCATAAAGTTTCAGGTAAATAAAATCCCCACTGGAAGGGGCTTCTGACATAGCAAGACAGCAGCTCCAGGTCTCCTTCATTCTTTCCCTCAACTGTCCTCAGCCACTGCCATCCAGGTAGCAAGATGGCTGTGGTGGCTTGAGCCACCCCCCATTCTACCATCAGGCCACTGCCCACTGGCCAGGAATGAGGAAAAGGCACATCACTTCCTCACAGCCTCTGAGGTTCTTTATGTCCCAAGGATTTAGCGTAGAGGAAAGAACCTGTAACCCTTTGTGTGTTACCTGGTGATCCATCTGCTAATCTAATATATCAATTGAACTATTAAAATAATAAGCAGCTAACATTTTTCTAAATATGAACAAACTGCTTTCACAACTAATAAATGAAAACTTTCAGGTTTAACCACTTACAATTTTTTAAGCATTTAAATATTATTTAAATACTTCTAAACATTTAAAGGTCCCAAATTTAATATATGAAATCATTTTAAATGCTTTTATACCTTAAAAAGTCAGTCAAAACCACATAGTATTAAAGTTAGTACATTACTGATCTGTACATAAAATACTAAAACTGATTATAAACATTTCAATACTGCGGACTTATGTTTGCTTATTCACTAGCTCCGTTTTTATTTTTATTTCTTCCTGAGGGTACAGTTTTCACCTGGAGCACCAGGGTGATTATCTCAGGTGGCTGAGGACGTAGATATGACTGAAGGATGGTGGTTCAGAACCAGGGGTCCAGGACCTCACTGTGATCCTGTCTGAGTTCTTTATCCCTTGTATGACCCCTCTTTCATAGTTAGATTTCTCCCCTACATCAGGAACTCAAGACTGTTGGCTTCAACCAATCAGATAAATTTTGATTTTTATAACTCCCAAGTTACAAAATGCTTGTTATGCTTGTTCTAGATACCTTATCTTTGTAGCCCAGCCCAACAGGTCTATTTTAATATCACTTGCTCCTAGTAGAGTCCAGTCGAGTTCAATTTGGTTCTATCAGAATGTCTCTTTTTTATGTACCTTCAAGGCCTATTATTGACAAACTTGTGGTTAGAGAGCCATATAATGCAGCTTCTCTTTTCAAACATCGTTATTTATAAGATTAGCTATGAGTTGAAAAATTTAAAAATTTCCCATTGAAAGCTTAAAGTTAAAAACAATGAGTCCTAGATGGCCTCATGTATCCTTGAGTCAAACTGAGCCCCAGAAAAGGGGCCAAAAAAGCTGGGCCATGTGAGGCCACCAGTAGTCACTCCATTCACCCAACAATTAAGTGACTCTCCTGACTGCCACAGTGGCACCAGTGCAGATAGCATGTTGGACCTTTGTAACATGAATATTATTCAAACAAATCCAAAATATCTTAAACAAAACAAACAAACAAAACACTGACATAATCTATGGATAGCCTACGGAGTGTGAGGCAGGACCCCAGGTTGCTACAGTGAGCTAAACATGGCCCCATCCACAAGTGGGTGCAGGAGCAGTGTTTTGTTGTTGCTGTTGTTTTTAATACCTATAGCACCCAGTCAGTGGTATTAGTCTAACAGGAAGACCACAAATCACCCAGCCAGCAGGTGCACAGCCAAATGTCAATGTTCCAGGCCAAGTAGGGGACAGGTGCAGAGAATGTAAAGGCTGGTGGTTACATTGAGGTGCATGGAGTATTGGATAGAGGAAAGGAGAGATGAGATGGAAAAGGAGGTTGGGACTGTGAGCCCAGAGATTTGGGCTATATTTGGGGGAGGGATGTTTAATTATTACTTTGAGTCAGTACTTGTTTCTTAAACTTTTTCATTTCTTAAACCATTGTCATTACTCCATTAGTTCCTCCCTCCACACCCCTGTGCACTGTTTGAGGATACCACCATTAGCCTTCATGGGTGCATGCCCCAGACACCTCCAGTCCCAAGTGCTGGCCCCAAGATTGGAGACAACTATTCCAATAGGCTGTGTTTTTCAGAATTTTTTGATGATATCTCTCAATAAGGAATTTTTTACATTAAGGACATATGTGTGTGCATATATACAGATAACTGAAGCAAAGTTTCACAGTGGTCCTTTACTTACCACGGTTTAATGCATGTTGATATTTGTTTCTCTATTCTGTCTCATTGCTGATGGTGCCTAAATAGACTTAATAACCCACTAACAGATCTCAGCCTACAATTTGAAAAACAGGATTCTAAGGAGTCTGTTCCTTTTATATGGAGGGCAGGCCTGGGGATCAGTATCTCGATAAGAGTTGTGTATCATATACAACTTGCCAAAAGAGTGTACCAAAAGCAATTTAGATTACAGTAGTGACATTTAAAAATAGTTTTACTTGGTTTATTCTGACAACATACATAATTTTTGGCTAGTTAATATATTATTTGGTTACTCATTCTAGCAAAATGTGTAAGGGAACTTTATGAGAGAGTCTCCCAAATACCAATACTGTAACGAGCTTATTTAAATATAACCTTTTGCATGGAACCTGCTAGATTGACACTGACTGGTTTTAGTTATTGTGACTTTCTTATATGATTTTACAATTTGACTTAATTTCTAACATGATACAAAAGACATTCATAATAATAATACCAAAACTAAAACTAGTTATATTCTAACTGTAGCATAATTGAGTAACTGAAATTTAATACCTCTGCTGTTTTATTTTCCTTTAACTATTTCTCATCAACAAGGTAAGTCACGTCACTTTGTTGTTGAGCTAAACCCCACAGTTCACATAACTCAAATAACAGTGTAGTTGTATAGACACATGCTTGTTGTCTAGTTCGGTAGTTGTCTTGGTGCTTTTTAGTTTGTATATATTGCCTCATGTCAAAATAAGACCATAGTAACAAATATGAATAGATGAGAAATTATTGAACCCGTAATCATCAGGAAATTCTTGTTTTCCCACATCTCAGCTACTATCCCTGCTGGGTGTTAGCAACTCAGGAGAGGAAAAGTGGGCAAATGGTGAGTGAAGGACATATAGAAAGTTTGGGCCCCAAAGGCAGGTAATAAAAGTTTTATTTAACTACCACTATATCTGTCTGCAGTGATAATGAAAAGGAGGCTTTCTGCTGGGCAAATTTATCCTAGCTTTTACAAAAACAAAATCTGGTAACATTTTTGGAGCTTGCATGTTTCCATAAAATTGCTTAAAGATTTGGACATGACCATAATTTCCATGATGCAGTAATCATTTTATTATTATTCTGCTTGGTGCTTTAAGGACCAACGTGCTTCACAAATAGACGTGAGTCCATAAAACTCACTTGGGATGGTGGGTGGGGTGGTGGTTTGTATTCCTTTTTACTTTGTTTCTTAACATCTTGTAATAAGGTTTATACTGTATAGGTACAGATAAGTTTCTGTTAGTATTACATAACAAAGCATCAATTATGTAAAAACAAAAAAATGTTACAGAGGGACTCAGGAATGTAGAAGTATAAACCATCTTCTAAAGTAAAATATGCAATTAGTAAAGAATAATGGTAAAAAAAAGAATACAGTCTAATATTTTTTTTTATTTTTTACAGGCTGTGGGGGGGGGATGTAAATATCAGCAAATCAACTTATAAAACAGCTTGTAAAAGACTCCAACATACTTGAATCATAACTATTTCAGTTAGTTTTTTATTGGTTTAGATAACCTCTAAGACTTTTATTGGTTATTCTCAGGAATTTTTGGCCCAATTCCAGAAGTTTTTTATTTCCTCCTTAAGCAAATGCAGCTGTAAAAAGATTTAGTACAAACATCCAAACTTTCGCATGGATTCAATTGCCTTGTCTGTCCCCCAAATTTGGTGTTTGGAGGTAACTGGGATTGCCACATCATCCCAAAGAAGAAGGTACAAGTCTCGTGGATTACTTGGTGGGTAGGATTTCAAAGGATCACAGTAGTCTGCTAATTCGATTTTGATTTGCATCTCTTGAATATTAGCAGGGCTGATGATATTTTCAACTGTGTATTGGCTATTTGTGTTTTGTGAACGATCAATTTCTATCTTTTACCCATTTATCTATAGATCCAGGGTTTTTGCAATTTTATTCATCATTCAGCAAACGAATGCTGAGTGTTTATTTTATGCTTGCATTGGTTTTCTAGTGTTGCTATTACAAATTCCCACAAACTTAGTGTTGTGAAACAACACAAATTTATTATAGTTCTGTAGATTAGAAATTCAACATGGGTCTTACTGAGCTAAAAATCAAGGTTGGGCTGTGTTCTTTTGGAAGCTATTTTTTTTTTTTGGTCATTGAGAGGTCACCACATTTCTTAGCTCATGAACCCCCTTTCTCCATCTGTAAAGCTGGCTATGTTGCATCTCTAACCATTCTTCTGTCATCATATCTCCCCCTGGCTCTCTTCTGCCTTCCTCTTTCACTTTTAAGGATGCTGTAATTACTTTGGGCCCACCTAGATAATCCAGGATAATCGCCCTATTTTAAGGTTATCTGATTAGAAACCTTATTCTATTTACAATCTTAATTCTTCTTTGCCATGTAACCTAATGTAGTCTTAGGTTCTGGAGATTAGGACTTGGATGTCTTTGGGGCCATCATTCTGCTTAGAATATTAAGATGAGGATATGGAACTTTTAGAAAAGGATCCTGGTTGCATAGATGCTACAAAGGAGAGGAGAAGACAGATGATTAATCAATCATAGTTTTCTTCTTTTGTATCATTTGTCAGATTTGGGCATTTACGATTATTCTACTTTTATAAAGTGAATGTGGGAGGTTTTCATCTTTTCCTATGATTTGGAGTGAGCTCTGTAGAGCTATATAGATTGAGTAGAACTCAGCCATAATACAATCTAGGGCTAGTGCCATTTAAAAGATGATTCTTAAATTCCTTTTGTAGTTATTAATCTTATTAAAATCATAATTAAAATACTGTTTAAGTAGCTTTTTCTATTTAGAAGCTTGAGTGCAGCAAAATAAAATCTTGAAAAAGAAAAGATTATTTTATTATAGATAAAATGATTGGATCCTAAAAACCTCCAGATTTACAGTTGGCTTACTCCCTCCTCTCCAATTCTGTAACTTGAATGTCACCTTTTCAGTGAGCCCTTCCACTTTATCCCCAGCAATGTCAACTTCTTAGTACTTACCACTTTCTAATCCACTATATATTTTACTTACCATCTCCTTCCACTAGAATGCAAATTACATTGGGTCAGGGATTTTTGAGTAAATATTTAATATCTTAATAGTCTGCTCTTTCTAAATTTTCAGAGCTTATTCACCTGTTTATTCTTTTAAGCAAACTTCTTTGTTTTTACAAAAGTAATACATGCTTATCATAAAAAATGCAAGCATTACAGAAGTGCCTAGAGTCCTCTCTTCCACTTTATTGTACCCTGCAATCTCACCATCTCAGGGTAGCTGCTGTTAATAGTTTGATGTGTATCTTTCCAGACTTTTCTATGCATGTACATATACATTCTTTAAAAAATAATAGAAAAATGTCTGTGGCCATGCTACCTTGAACAAGCCTAATCTTAGAAGCTAAGCTGGTTCAAGCCTAGTTAGTACTTGGATGGGAGACCACCTAAGAAAACCAGGTGCTGTAGGCATAAAAAGAATAATAATAGAAAAGTTATAGTATGAATACATGATTCTGCTACTTGCTTTTTTCGCTTAATATAGCCAACTTTCTGTCTCAATACATAGACAGCCATGTCATTCTTTTAAATAGCTTTCTATTGTTACATTGCATGGGATGCATTGTGATTCATATAATCAATCTTCTATTAATAGATTGATGGATTTAGATTAAAAAAATTTTTGTTATTACAGTCAGTACATCAGTGACTGTCTTCATGCATCTCTCATATTACTTGTGATGGCATTTCTTCCCAGAAATGGAATTGCTGGGTCAGAGGACATACACATTTCAAATTTTTATATATTGCCCAGTTGTCCTCCAAAAAGTTAGAGCAATTTATACTCTCAAAAACACTAAGTGAGTTCCTGTTTCTCCATAGCCTCACCCACATGGGGTATCATCGGTCTTCTTAATTTTTGTCAGTTTGATAGACTGGCTTCTTATCTTTTATTTTCTCAGCTTTCTTAAGATGATAGATTCTTATTTTAATCTCCTCCCCTTTACTCCATTGATAAGGGAGGGATTTCTGCCATAAGCTTATGGGGATGGCCAGACACAATACCTGACACTGAACAGATAAGTTTGACAGTATTATTTACATATCCTCACAGGTTAGGGAATGAGGACACTAGGGTCACACGAGTGTTGGGGACCACAGTAAATAACCAGAGGCTGTGGGGGGCAGGCTTTTTAGAAATAAGAGGGTGAGGTGCCCCCTGGTTCCTGCAGGGATGCAATTCTGCTGGCTAGCAGGGAACTGAAACCTGCTACTCAGAGATAAGCAGGAGCTGCACCTGGTCCATTTGATAAGGATTGTTTGGCTAGGGCAACTTGGTTAGGCCATTTGAGGCCCTCCTGCTTTCACCAGATGTCAGGGTGGCACAAACTATTAAATCTAATTTCAGCCATTCCTAGTTAATTACAAGGGTTCTTTTACTGATTTTTTTAAATGATTTTTAGCCATCTACTATGATGATTGTTTTTTCTCATTTAACAAACTCATGGGCTATTTCATATACAATGATATTTAATTTTATTTCCTTGAGTTGTGTTTAGGAATTTTTTCCCTCCGAATTACGCTGTCTTTTTCGGGAATTGGTGTAAAGAAAATTGTAGCTTCATAAAATGAAATAGCATACTAACTTTTCTGGGCTCTTACTGATTTATAGAGTGAGGATTATCTATTCATAGAAAGTTTGAGAGAATTCTTCCATTAAACCATCTGAACCCAGAACCTTTTTTTGGACATATTTCTTGGATAATGTTTTCAACATCTTATTTTTAAATTTTACTTTCTGGAAAATGATTCACTTTGTCAAGATTTTCATATACATTAGAATAGAGTCATATGTGGTATTCTCTTATTTTCTTGTTCTTAAGATGCAAAACCACATTTTCTATGAAATAAGAACAGAGAACTATAAAGAGATCGAGATCAAGACAGGTGAGGTAGAAATTGGCTAAAATGAAAGGGAAAAAAGCAGAATTAAATATCTTATTGGAGAAAACAAAGAGTACCCTTGACTTTGAAGAAAATTAAATCTGTGATGGTGGAGAAAAACTTGAGATACTCCCCCCAAATGCAGAAGAAAGAACAGAGATTTAACTGACAATGTGATAATTTTAGGGGAGAAAAAAAACTCAAAATGCTTTGTTCACAGAATGGACAGGAACATATTAGAAGAAAACTTTTCTAAGATGAAAAGATCTTCAATTTCTGGAAAATTAATAGAAAAAGGCCCACAGAGACTTATATGGGCAAAATGTTTGACTTTTGAGGATGAAAAGTCCCAACAAGCACCAGGCAAATTGCTCACCTAAAACAGATCAGCCCAGATTTTCTACCATTTTTTTAAAGATATAATTGACATATTACAATTGACCCTTGAACAATGATGGGATTAGGGGTGCCAATTACCCACACAGTGGAAAATCTATATATAACTTTGACTCCCCCTAAACTTAACTACTAATAGCCTACTATTGACTAGAAGCCTCACCAATAACAAACGATTCATTAGCACATATTTTGTGTTATACATATATATATATATATATATACACACCATTTTTCTGGATTTCAAATGGCACCATGTATGGTTTGTATGTGTAAGTGTTAACAAATTTTAACTTTTTATAATAGATTTGTATATATTTTATAGTAGTAATGGATAAAATAGATTGCTTGTATTTTATGCATTCATGCATAAAAAGTCATACTTTTTTTCGTGAAATTTCTAGGCTATACAGTTCATCTGCAAGTTTTTTCAAATTGTCACAAATCTCAAAAAATTTTTCCAATGTTTATTGAAAAAAAAATCCACTTATAAGTGGACCTGCGCAGTTCAAACCCGTGTTGTTGAAGGGTCAACTATATTAGTTTCATGTGTACTTGCTACCATTTTAAAAGTCAAAAGAAAATGGGATAAGGACTAGAGAGTCTTTAAGGGAAAAGTTTGAGACTCAAGAATTCTACAGTTAAGCCATCACTTATGTGTCCTGTAGAATGAATTCTAACCCTGGACAAAGGCTTAAAAAAAACATAACATTGAGGAATTCTCCCAGAAATCACCGGTCAAGTGAGAGAAAGGTCTAAATGAGGAATAAAAAAACCAGAGCATAAAAAACTAGCAGTGAGATTGATACCAATTACACAAAGGGTTGACAAAAGCTAAAAACAATGATTGAAACGAGGATTTAGTGGTTTAAAAAAAGTGTAAACAAAAGTCGGGTCTACCATCCTGGATTAAGTGGACACATACAAGTAGGTGTGAAAGTAGCAGGCCAAGAGATGGAAAGGCGCATTAAATTTCTCATTACATGAGGAATATAAAAATGATGTTATTGACTAATTTGTGAAATATAAACTTTTTATTTGATACTTACAGGTAACCACCAGATGAATTAAAAACGCTTTCTGCCTTGCAAAACACTATGGAAGATAAATGAAAATACAGAAAAATTCAGAAAACAGGAAATAGCAAGAAATAAAAACTATAAAATAAGATGACAGAAAACCAAACAAATAGCTATAACAGCAGAGATACAATGGGTTAAATCTCAGCCAAAGTGAAGGCGCTGTGGTTTTTAGGGCAGGCCCTTTGTACCCCCAGGCTTTTGCTAATACTGAACCTCAGGCTTGGTTTGCGTCAAGGGTAAGGTCCCGGTTTCAGGTAGACCTCTTCAGTACTCCTGGGCTACCAGGGGCGGAATGAGCACTCTCCACAGAACGCGATACGCGCGTCCGAAGCTGAAGCTCCGGGTCAGGGCGGAAGTCCCCACCTCTCTCACCACCGGATGCAGCGTGCGGGACGGGGTCGGCCTCGCGTCAGGTGCGGGGCACAAGGTGAAAGCACTCAAACCCTGCTGGACTGTAATGTGTGTCATTTTCCTCGTCGCCTGCCTTTTCTCCGGACGGTGAACCTTCGCGAGCAGCAAGTTTCAAATAGGCTGTTTGCTGACGGGCGCAGTCACGACCCCTCGAAGTCTCCCACATGCCCGCTTGCGGTGTCCGCGCGGGGGCGGATCTTTTCTCCACCGTGTCAGATCCACCGGCGACGCCTTGCCCCGCCCCCACCTTGCAGACTTGCAAGATCTCACGGTGTCGGGTGGGAGGCCGCGTCGGAAGCTGGAGAGGAATAGGGCTCAGGGCTCGGCGTCGGGAGCTCCTTTCCTAAGCCAGAGGTGCTCCTCACTGTCGCCAAAGA
This sequence comes from Rousettus aegyptiacus, assembly GCF_014176215.1. Lineage (NCBI taxonomy): Eukaryota > Metazoa > Chordata > Mammalia > Chiroptera > Pteropodidae > Rousettus > Rousettus aegyptiacus. The sequence continues at coordinate 23,011,788 of NW_023416287.1, read as the reverse complement.
TGTGGGGTTCAAGGAAGGCGTGGTACCACTGGATTTGTTGGAGAGACTGGGGGCTGAGCCCAAGGGTCTTGGGGGCGTAACTGGTGACGAGGAAAGGAGCTTGAGGCAGACTCGCGGCGCCCTGGAGTTTTAAACAGAGGGGTCTCGAGCGCGGGCTAGGACGCAGCGACCAAAGGGTTAAGGCGCTACGCTCCGCCCCAGCCCGGGGATTGGTGGCCTAGGGGGGCGTGGCTGGAGGGCGGGCCCACGTTTGCCGCAGCCGAGGGTGGGCGGGGCTCGGGCGGGGAGCGGGAGGGGCGCGTAGCGGAGCCGGGCCCGCGCCGCGCGCCCCGCCGGGCGGGCTTCGGGCTGCGCCAGCGAGCCGGGCGGGTGGCGTCGGAGCCGAAGACCCCGCACCGGACCCTGAGGCAGCGAGTAAGTGAGACAGGCCCACTACGGCGTTTCTCTCGGCTCCGACCTGTCGCGGTGCCCATTGCACCGCGAGGCTCGTCGGGCCGGACCTGGAGCTGGGGAGGGGGCGCGTCCCGCTGCTAGGGTCCCGGGGGGGGAGGGGAGTGGAGATGAGACCGATGATGTCATGGATGCTTCTCCGGGCCCGGGGGGAGGTGGCGGCCGGAGGGGGTGCGGCCCGGATTATGTCACCTCTTCCCTCTGCGCCCCGCCCCCCGGGGCCACACGCGTTGATGGGGAGCACCGTGAGGTGCGGGCGGGATTTCCCGCACCGCCAAGACCCCCAGGCACCTTCTCAGGATGGCCTGTGGCCGGGGTCTCCATCTGCGGCGCTGCGGGCCGTGGGCTGCTAGTGAATGGCGAACACCCCCCCCCCACGCCCGTGCAGAGGCTCGTGTGTGCCCGCGTGTGTGTGCTGGGGGCGGGAGGGGGGGCCGCTGTCAGCCCCCTCAGTCCTGAAACATGGGCTTCATCAGAGCCAGGATCTAGGGGATGGGCCCCTTCCCGTTGTCGCCAAGGGAAGACGGATCTCCCCTCACACATCCCAACCAAGAAGTTCTGGAAACCTCTGCACCCCCAAAAGACCTACAGTGCCCCCGATCCCTCGTCTCCCTTAGTTCTTCCTCTCAGAAGCCCTTTCTGATTTTCCTTTCCAGATTCACTGCCTCTTTGCATTGCATATACTTAGCAGTCCCACATGCATCCTCTCTGCATCTATCTCCTCAGTGCCAGGGCACAGAGACCCCCAAGACTTTGCCATCTGTGCACCCTGGGGCACACACAGGCCAGCCCCAGGGAAGCCTTAGAGTGAAATCTCCCTGGATTAGCCTGAGCCAAGTGCTCCAGGGCCCCTCCCCACATGTGCAATCAGGGATACTGTCTTGGGAGGCAGCATTTGGATTGGGCCTTGAAGGATGCAGGATGGGCACAGGATCGGAGAAGAGATTGTGGAATGGAGAGGGGCTCAGGTCAGGGAAAACAGAATGAGTAACAGAAGAGGCCTTGGGGGCCTGACTGCAAGCTCTGCTCTGGTTCTTGGGACAAAAAGGAATGCCAGGCATTTTACCCATAATACACTTACTTCTTAAGATTCCTGTAAGGTAGATGTGAGAACTAGAGATGAAATAACCTGCACGCAATTCCATCAGTGAGCTGGGATTTACACTTGGAGCTGATGCCTCCAGAACTATCTAGTCTACTGTGCCTGGCGCCACTCATGGAAGAATTTGGACAGAGCAGGGACAAGATCGACTTTGCCCTTTAGAAAAAGTCCCCTGGCAGCTGCACAGAGGAGGGAGTGCAGGGGAAGAAAGGCCAGTGAGGAGCCCCCAGCAAGTGTGCTGGCAGGAGGGGCTGCTGAGATCTTTAGGGGGTGAAGACCTCTGAGACCCCAAGAAGAGGGTGGAGTGTTCCTAGCTTTGAGAGCTACAAAAGTAGGAAGCTGGGTGGTCACTGTGGGTTGGAAAGACCTGCCCATGTAACTGCAGGTAGAGTCCATTTGGCTCCTTCGTGACTACTAATACTGTGTGTAATGTCCCAGGCACTGAGAGTTGGTGGGACAGAGATAGAGGCAGAGTCAGGCAACAGGGTGTTATCCCAGGTTGTTGATCTAATGCCATGAGGCCACCTTTGCAGACCACACTAAGCTACCTGGGTCAATTTCTGCCTACCAGGAAAACATGTCCCTCCTTCCCCTGCCAGCTCCCTGATGGGGTTTTGAGGAAACAAGCTTGGAAGAGGCAAAAGACAGGGAACGCTTGCATGGAGTTGACCATGACAAATTAGAATTTTGACAAGAAGCTCTTTGGGGAGTGAGGCTTGAGGGAGAACTGCTGTGGGTTGGCAGTCAAGGATTCCCTAGGTAGTGCCTGGGTATAAGAGGCTCAGGAAACAGTCCTGGGACCTCATTTCCATCCAGGACTCTGGGTATCTGAATCTGGCTGGGGACTGCATACACTCCAGGGAAACAGTAGGGCAGAGTGGCATATGAATGAATAGCCTCAACCTATGGTCAGATTCTTCTTTCCTGGATCTCAGAGAAGGTAGTACTACATGTTTGTACTGCACCTTACAGTTTACAAACCACCTTCCCAAGCATTATTATCCCATCAGTCTCATGATCAATAGGATAACTTTTGAGGTTTGCTCCTGCACAGACCCAGACCTCTGGTGCAGCCCTCTTGCCTAGATTTCTGATCTTACTGTTGGTGGCTTCCTTCAGCATATCAACACACTCAGGTTTCTATCATGTTTAATTTAAAAATTAGAAAAAGCCCTTGAATCTCAAACCACTTAACTGACTACCTTCTCTGGCTTTCTTTTAGTGGGGAATCTCCCATCTTTCCCTCCAGACCCCTCTACTCCTGTAGTCTGGCTTTACCTTGTACTACCTTTCTGAAACCATTCTTTCATAGACCCCAGTGATGTTTCTACCTGTCAAATCCAGGGCACACTCTCCAATGTCAATTTACCTGGCCCCTTTTTAACACCAGAGCTGCCACCACATTCTTGAAGTGCCCCCATCTCCTGGCCTTCTTCCTGCTCCCACACTTCCTCCCAAGCTTCTGGGGCTCTGCCCACACTACCCTTTCTCCCATCCCCTGAACCCCATCTGTGTGAAGTTTTGTCAGTTCCTCTTCCTATACTCTGCCCAGGTCTTTCCACCGATTTCAAGCCCAGGCCACACTCAGCCTCCATCCTCCCAGTCCTCTGCTGCTTCCTATACTGCACCAAGGGTGGTGAGAGAAGGGGGCTATGATTAGGGTGGGAGGGTGATTTCTGAGTTGAGGAGTAGCGGTGGGTTGGAGTATGCTGGAAGCGAAGGCATAGCAGGGACTAGGGTGATGCGTGAGAGTCCCCTATAGCACCAAAGTAAGGAGGCCCTTTCTCTCTTAGGATCTACTCTTGCTGATCCTGCACTTAAATTGTGCCCTAGGATACAGATTAGCCAAAGGAAGGAAGGTGGTAAAATGCTACTTTCCACACCTAGGGGCAGACTCTGAGAAAATGGAATTTCACAAAGACAGTGTGGATTGGCTTGGCAGTGAACTTTCCAACCACCTAAGGCTATAGTTCCAAGTCTGGTGGCCAGACGACTTCTGAAGGGCAAAAGTTTTGTCAGGCTTCTCTTGTCTGTGGCCTAATAGGACAGACACATTAGAAGTGGGCATCAGGGTAGAAGATAGTCTGAAGAGTGCTCAAGGGGTGGTGGTGTGCCACCTGGACCCCTTCACCTTGGCAGAGGAGGGCTTTCTGCCTAACTTCTGATGGAAGCAGGAGGTAAGGGCCTAACGGGGGTCTGAAGGGAGCCCTCGCCATCTCTGGCACATGTATTTGAGCGACCACACCTGTGGCAGGAACTGCCTGCTGTCCTTGCTGGGCTGGATTATTCGGATCACTGGGGCAGGTGTTCCCAGGTGCGTACTTAAGACAAAGGAACCAGGAAGCGGGGCCTCCTGAGCACAGGTAACCCGAGGCCCTTTTGGCCCTGCACCTGTGGACTGGCCTTGAAGGGTGGGGGCGCATGCACACAGAGGGGCGCAGGGGACTTCACGGTGCCCTGAGCAGGGTCAAGGTCCACAGGGAGTGGGGTAGGGGAGTAATCCAGGAAGTCTTCCCGGAGGCAGCGAATTTTTAGCGAGGTTCCGCGGAATCCTCCAGGGCGCCGTTGGGTACGAAGGCCCCGCCCCTCCCCTCCCACTTGTGAGAAAGGCCCTGAAGGAAGCAAGACCAGCAAGGGCAGCTGGTGGCATTGCGTCCTTCACCCCAGCTTTGACTAGCTTTGGGGCCTCCGCCGAGGTACTGGACACGCAGAGAGGTTCCTCCGTGCCAGGCCCCCATGCTGCCGACTTAAGACGACCTTCGGGAGGCCTCTCTGGTCATGCACTGCAGCCGCGGGGGGGTGGGGCGTCCAATGGTGGCCCAGAGGGGCGCTGCCTGCCTCCTCCCGCAAAGACTCCGGTCTCCTCGCGCGCCAGCCGCCTGGGGGCGCCCAGCACGTGGCATCCCCACGAGGTACGTCCTTCATTCCTCCCATTTCACAGAGGAGAAAACTGCAGTTCGGGATGGCTCAGTCGGCCCGTCCAAAATCGCACAGCTGGTTCTGGCCGAGCCCCGACTTCGAGAGTGAGGCACATGGCCCCTGCAGACCGGGCCTCGGAGGGTCCCAGGCTTGAGGACCCGTCGGCCCCCCCACCCCCTTGGAAAGGCAAGGAGAGGAGCCTGCGCTGGTAGTGAGCCTCCACTTCTGCCCTTGACTGCAACACTCTAGGTTAGGGCGCCGGGAAGGACCCCAACCACAAGTTTTGGATAGGGGTGGGTTTCTCTCCTTTAACTTGTGAGGTTCCCTTTTGGATTCAGGTACTGCTGTCCCTTCCAACCCTATCTCCCTGCCCATGAGGTTAGAATGTGAGGACCCAGGTCCGGGGAAAAAGAACTCTCAAGTTCTATGGGTTGCAGTAGATAACTGAGGGGGCCACTGAGTATGGGAAGCTCGTAGGAGGAGGTGGGGTTGAGGAGTGGAATACCAAGCTGAGCAGTTGGGAAGGTATGTGTATGGTGTCCTGGGTTAGGTGGGCAACAGGCAGCCCCATTACAAAGCAGTCATTCTTACCCCAACCCCATTCTTTCACCTTAGGTGTCTGGGAACTCTTACACCCCTTGTAGGGAAGGAGACACTGAGGGGTGGCGTGAGGGTGGTGCTGGGGCTGACTTGGCTTGGGTAGTGGGTGTGGGGGTGGGACTGACCTATCTTGCCTTCCCACCTGTGCCCACAGTGCCCTTCTGGCTTAGTCATGGCGAAGCTGGAGACCTTGCCTGTGCGCGCTGACCCAGGGCGGGATCCCCTCCTGGCCTTTGCCCCGCGGCCCTCTGAGCTTGGACCCCCAGACCCTCGCCTGGCCATGGGCAGTGTGGGCAGTGGGGTGGCCCATGCCCAAGAGTTTGCCATGAAGAGCGTGGGCACCCGTACAGGGGGTGGGGGCAGCCAGGGCAGTTTCCCTGGTCCCCGTGGCAGTGGGGCCAGCAGGGAGAGGCCAGGCCGCTACCCCTCAGAGGACAAGGCTCTCGCCAACTCCCTCTACCTCAATGGCGAGCTGCGAGGCAGTGACCACACAGATGTCTGCGGAAATGTGGTGGGCAGCAGTGGTGGCAGCAGCAGCAGCAGTGGCGGCAGCAGTGACAAGGCCCCACCACAGTATCGTGAGCCCAGCCACCCACCTAAGCTCCTGGCCACCTCTGGCAAGCTAGACCAGGTTAGTCCCCAGGGCCTTTTTCTGGGAATGGGAGGCATCCCTAGAACTCTTTCTTGCAGTTTGAGTGATAGGTACCAGGAGGGAGGCTCAGCTGGGGAACAGTGGAGTGGGGCCTCGGAGGCCAAGTTCAGCTTGTGGGATCAGGTCAAAGCCTTGGCTTGGGTTGGGGGGGGGGGGTGCCATAAGGTAGAAATCCAGCCCTGAGCAACTCCAGGGATGGAGATCAATGGGAATGGAAGGTGGGACTGAACAGGTCTTGGCCAAGGAAAGAGGCTGGGGTTAAGGCCCCATCCTGATGCCTGCTTCCCCTTCCTTGCTTTTATGCAGTGCTCAGAGCCACTAGTTCGGCCTTCCGCCTTCAAGCCCGTTGTACCCAAGAACTTCCACTCCATGCAGAACTTGTGTCCCCCACAGACCAATGAGACCCCTGAGGGACGACAGGGCCCTGGTGGCCTCAAGGGCGGACTGGACAAGTCTCGGACCATGACCCCAGCGGGCGGGGGTGGGGGCGGCCTCTCAGATTCAGGCCGGAACTCGCTCACAAGCCTGCCCACGTACAGCTCCAGCTATAGCCAACACCTGGCACCCCTCAGTGCCTCCACGAGCCACATCAACCGCATTGGCACTGCCAGCTATGGTAGTAGCAGTGGCAGCGGCGGCAGCAGTGGTGGTGGTGGGTTGGGCTACCAGGATCTGGCGACCTCCGACAGTGGGCGGGCCTCCTCCAAGAGCGGGTCATCCTCATCCATGGGGAGGCCTGGCCACCTTGGATCAGGAGAGGGCGGAGGTGGAGGCCTGCCATTTGCGGCCTGTTCACCACCTTCGCCTAGTGCTCTGATCCAGGAACTAGAGGAGCGCCTATGGGAGAAGGAGCAGGAGGTGGCAGCTCTGCGGCGTAGCCTGGAGCAGAGTGAGGCAGCAGTAGCCCAGGTGCTGGAGGAGCGGCAGAAGGCGTGGGAGCGTGAGCTGGCAGAGCTGCGGCAGGGCTGCAGCGGGAAGCTGCAGCAGGTGGCTCGCCGCGCCCAGCGTGCACAGCAGGGCCTACAGCTACAGGTGCTGCGGCTGCAGCAAGACAAGAAGCAGCTGCAGGAGGAGGCAGCCCGGCTGATGCGACAGCGGGAAGAGCTTGAGGACAAAGTGGCCGCCTGCCAGAAGGAGCAGGCCGACTTCCTACCCCGGATGGAGGAAACTAAGTGGGAGGTGCGGGTTGGGGGCTTAGGCCTTCTCCCTCTACATCCCCTTCCTTCTGTCCACTGGAGAAACCCAGAACAGTGGCCATCACAAGGGATGAGAAAGGAATGGGGCAGGGGGTGGGGGGTGGCAAAATCGATTAGGAATGTCTGTGAGGGCAAGAGGTGTCCCTGGGCTGGATAAGATTGGCATGTCTGTCCTGAGTCTGAAGGGACCCTGTGTGTCTCTTCTGCCCAGTCTGATGCTTTGGGGAGCCCTGGCGAAGCTTGGTACCTCTGGGGCTGGATAGGGGAATGGGATGGGGTGAGCAGAGCTGTATCCTCACCCTGGCTTCTCCCACCCGACCCTGCCCAGGTGTGCCAGAAGGCCGGGGAGATTTCCCTCCTGAAGCAGCAGCTGAAGGATTCACAGGCCGATGTGTCCCAGAAGTTGAGTGAGATTGTAGGGCTGCGCTCCCAGCTGCGGGAGGGCCGGGCCTCACTGCGGGAGAAGGAGGAGCAGCTGCTCAGCCTGAGGGACTCCTTCAGCAGCAAGCAGGCCAGCCTGGAGCTGGCTGAGGGAGAGCTGCCCACCACCTGCCTCAAGCCAGCTCTGACTCCCGTGGACCCAGCCGAGCCGCAGGATGCACTGGCCACTTGCGAGAGTGATGAGGCCAAGATGCGCAGGCAGGCCGGGGTGGCCGCCGCTGCCTCCTTGGTCTCCTTGGAAGGGGAGGTGGAGGCTGGTGGGGAGAATGGGACACGGGCCCTGCGGAGGGAGGTGGGGCGACTGCAGGCCGAGCTGGCAGCTGAGCGCAGAGCCCGGGAGCGCCAGGGAGCCAGCTTTGCTGAGGAGCGCCGTGTATGGCTGGAGGAGAAGGAGAAGGTCATCGAGTACCAGAAGCAGCTGCAGCTGAGCTATGTAGAGATGTACCAGCGCAATCAGCAGCTGGAGCGCAGGCTGCGGGAGCGCGGGTCCGCGGGGGGTGCCAGCACACCCACCCCCCAACATGGCGAGGAGAAGAAAGCCTGGACCCCCTCCCGCCTTGAGCGCATTGAGTCCACAGAAATCTGATCCCTGACCTGAGATTGTGGTCTTTTGACAGATACCCTGTCAAAGGCCAGAGTCTCCAGTATCCCCTCCCACCATCTCTCTTCCCCATGCCAGTTTCCTCATATCCCCAGACCAAAGAGGTTCTCAAAGCAGCTGTGGCCAGATCAGATCCCTCCCCTCCTTGTACTGAGTGCCCTCCCAGCTCCACCATTGCCCCCCTGGGCAGCCCACTTGGACCCTCCTCTTGAGGAGGTAATGGGGAGGGCAGAGCGAGTGGGGATGAAGGGTTCAGGCTCCCTTTGTTGACACACCCTTGTTGGAGATGGAGGTGGCAGGCCTTCAGCACCATGAGGTGCCTCAGACCCTTGATGGGTCTGGGCTGCTACTGTTGGCTACCCTGTGTCCAGCGATGCTCTCTGTGCTTACCTTCTAGGCCATGTAGCCTGAGGGGGCTTGCATGGGATCTGCTGAAACTGACAGACCTTGGGCTCCTGGCCTCTCTCCTTCCTGCACTATTCTCCCTCCCTGGGCAGATTGGCAGGACAAGTAGAAGCAGATGGCCTGCCTGTGGTTGAGAGGGCTACCTGCCCAGCCCCTCCCCCCCAAGGTCTTTTCGGCCCAGGCCTCAGAGCTTGGCTTGGTCTTAAATGTGTGTCCATAGGTATGTGTCGGGGGATAGAAGGGCTGAGGCTGGAGGCTCAGTGCCCAGGGAAGATCTGCCTTCCTGTTCCTGGGAAGGATCACCTGGAGGCTTCCTAGCTCTACCCAACCCCCCTTCTGGCCAGGAGCCAAGGGCAAACAGCCCCATCTGCTTGGCTAACCCCATACCCGAGGCCACTGTCTGGCTCAAACTACAGCTATTATGTGCTACCTGCCTCTCAGGCACTCCCCTCACCCAGCCTGAGGTCATGAGTGTCTATGATGTCTTCCTGTGTCTTCCCCATTCCATTCCCCAGCTTCATGCTTTCATGGTCAGAACATCATTGTCCCAGGCCACCTCCTCCCCCAAACCTCACCTTTTCTTCCAGTAGAAAATTCTGCTTGAATTTTGGTGCACTACCCACTTCCAAGCTCCAGTGGGCCCAAGCCTAAGCCTGAGGCTCTTGTTTTGGGGAGCGGGTGTGGTGGTGATTGTGATTGTCCTTGAGGAATAGGCTGACCTGAGAGGAATGTTGACCCTTGGGTTCCCAGGGCCCTGAGGTAGCCCAGTGTTTGTCCAGGGTAGGCCTGGCATGGCCATCAATGGGAGTTGGGACAGCAATGTGACTTCCTCCTTTCTGGGCCCTCTCAGAGTCCATCTTCCCAAGATAGGAAGGGAAAGACAAATTTCTAATTCACCAGCAATAAAAATTAGAGGAGGCTTGGGCCCTTAGTCCTGATATTTCTGTTTTCACTCTCCCTTCTATCCCCAAGACTGGGTTTGGGGGAAGGGCGGAGGGAGCTAGCAACTACTGTGAGCAAGCCCCCAACCCCTGACCAGCCTCCTCCCATGACTGGTGACTGTTGAACAAGCTGTGCATCCTCCACAAAAACAGGAGTGCCCGTCTTTGTGGCCTCTATCCCTTTGCACAGCCCCTTCCTGTGGCCCTCACCAGATTGCTGAACTGGTTTGGGGGCCATCCTGGTAATCACTGCCCATTCCACTGACCCCTCACTTCACCTGCCCTAGCACCTGGGCTGGGCCAGAGGGGCAGGGGGAAGAGAAGGCATTAGTAGGGAAAAGAAAGAAAAATATGAACAGACTCAGCTTTGGGACTTCCAACCACAAAATAAATTATATATAAATATATATAAATATATATCTCTACCATATGTGATAGAAAAATTTCATTTTCTTTTCCCAAAGAAATAAAATGGAGAATGGCTCCTGAGTGGCATTTTTTGGCCTGTTTGTGTCTTTGCAGATGTGGGAGGCCTGGGTGTGGAGGGCAAAGCCAAAGTAAACAGATTTCCCAGAGGTGCCTTCAGACAAGGTGCTCACTGGGCCGTACCAAGAGGTTGGCTCAAAGCCCAAGCTTCTCCATGTTAAGAGGAGTTGTGGTTCCACATTTCTGCCCAATGAGCCTTTCTCTTCAGTTCAGACTGTTGCCAAAAGGGTTTCAAGCTGGTTCCAGCTCAGAATCTGGACACCAGGCTACTAGACAGAAGGCAGGTGATGCAGGACAGCTAGAAGAAGCCTGCAGGGGCCTGAGCCACCTTGCAGTGATGGGCTGATGTAGGAGGGTAGAATACATAGATGTGAAGATGGAACCAGTTTGTGCTGCAAGCAGGGACAGCGGGTAAGTGCTGTCCTTTATGGTAATTTCTTCTGTCCTCACAAAGCCCGCCAATCAAGAACACATTTCACTACAAGTAACAACCTGATTTACAGGACCTTAAAAAGTAGTTTATTTTTTCTCATCTGACAAGTCAGGTCATAGGCATCCTAAGTGTCATAGGTTCATCAAGGACCTAGACTGTTCATCCTCCTACTTTCCCATTCTTAACATGTTGTTCCCACCATGCCACAAGGTGGCTGCCACAGCTCCATGAAGTCATTGAGGCAACTCCATTTTATTATGACAGTAAAAGCTTTTCCCCAGAACCCTCCCAGCACATTTCTTTTTAAATTTTGTTGACTATAACTGAGCCACATGCTCTTCCCACTTCAAGGAAGGCTGGGACATTGAGTATTTGGCAAAGAAGAACAGGATTGTCATGGTTGCCTAGGAGCAATGTGTTTCATCCCCTGGGGATGGGCTCTCTGTTCTCTGGGTTCTGCTGGCAAAGACAGAGTCATAATCAGCAACTAATAGTGTTTGCCCTGGTCTAGCCTGAGTGAGAGGATCCTTCCTGAGCAGTGGTTGTCAGTGGCTTAGGGCCCCAAATGTTCACACCCAGGCAAACAGTGCCCTCCACAGAGGTCAGGAGTTGGGATACCAGGCTTGCCCCTCTTTGCAGTGACATGTCCTCCCTACACTGGTTTTGTCTCCCTGACAGGATGGTTCCCCGGAGGAAGTACCAATTCTCAGGTCTCCTTCACAGCTATTAGGGTGAGTGGGCCAGCAGCCAAAGCACTGACAAGTTATGACGACCCTGACCAGCAGCTCTCCAGTGCCCCCAGGAATGGCGGTTTGAGGCTAGGCCCTCCTAGAAGACCTCGGTGGAGCCTCTTCCTTGCCCATACTGACTCAGGAGCGAACCCCGCTACTTAGGGATGTGAAGAATCGCTGGGGCTCATTCGCCATAGTACTGGCTTCCTCAAGCTCCAGCTCCTCACATCCATTTCTCCTACCAGGTTTTCCTATGCATCACTAACTCTTCTCCAGGGAGCACTTTATAGATACATCTCAATTTTAAATGCATGATTACCCTCATTGTACAGATGAGAAACTAAGAGAGTTTATGTGACTTCCCCAAGGCCAGGAAACCCTGAATGGTGGTCCGGGATTCGAACTTGTGACTCCGCTATTCAATTGCTTCCAGAGCGGTGTATCTCGAGCGGTGTATCTCTGGCGGTGTTTCTCATCCGCAGGTCCTAGATTCCCCCTGATTCTTCATTGTCCTCCAGTGGAAATCGTCCTTGAGAAACGCTGAGAGTCTTTTGAACCTCGGCCGCACCCGTCTCTCGCGCAGCTGCCGGAAGTACCGGGCCGGAAGTGGGGTTGTGAGGCCTGAGTGTAACAGGCGTAGTCGCCGTGGTGCGGCAGCCTGCGGGATCCTGGGTCTGGTGTCGTGGTTCGTTCTCGGGCTGGCCAGGCTCAGGTGAGTGGTGGCAACCGGGGAGGACGTCGACCTGAGCCGTGGCGCGCACCTCCTGCCCCCTTGGCCGGCCCAGAGCTGGCGGGCGCCGAGGCCCAGGTCTGCGCTTCCCGGTCCATAGCAGCACCTCTCGCAGGCCCGACTCTAGTGAGAACCTCGGTGACCCCCGGCACTCCTAAATTCTGTGACCTTGGACAGGCGGCTTAACTGAATCTTGATTTTTCCGCTGTAAGACTGAGATAACAATACTTGCCTCACAGGGCTGTTGTGAGCAGCATATAGTGATATACTCCGCCCCCCCCCCCCTTATCACACTTCAATGTGCATGTGAATCACTTGGGGTTCTGGAGGTTTTGATTCTGTAGGTCCAGGGTGGGGCCAGAGATTCTGCGTTTCTAACCAGCTTCCAGGTGAGGCTGTTGCTGCTGTTCTGCAGTCCACACTTTGAACAGCAAAGCCCTACAGTATTTCGCTTAGTACCTGGGATGGGGTGAGTCTTCAGTAAATATCAATACAATATGTACCTTTCCCCCATTTATAACAGTTTCTGGTTGCACAAGCCTAACAAGGGTAGTATTTATGTTCCCTTCCCTTTATCCTCTCCAGGAATAAGAAAAATAATTGCATTTTCTTTATATATACAAATCGTGACACAGCGCTTCTGTCCTGATTCAGGAAGCTTTGAACCCTCTTTATACCAGTTAGGTTAATTGACCTCTTGAGGTGTTACTTCATTGCTCACTCACTGTAGACCCTTGGACAGTACTTCATCCTGTGGAGTTGGTAGCCAAGTGCTTTACCAATATGGCTGATATTTTGTGCTTCAGTTGTTTGTTGCGGCTGTGATCTGAATTCATGTTTTCTGCACTTTGGGCACACTTTCCAGAACTAGATTCTGCAACTCACTGCTCCCAATGGCTTCAGGTAAGCTTTGGGATAAATGTACTACTCCCCGGTAGACCAAAATAAACCTGTTGTATAATACAATTGAGTAAGTCAGGCTTTTGGCAATTGCGTAGGTCTAATTTATTTGTCAGTGTGGCTTTCCCATTCATTGGTTTATTTTTCTGGTCCCCAGTAAGGTCTTGTCATTCTCAAGTAAGTCAACTTTGATACCAAAGAATTTTGCGGTTCTTCCTTCACTTGTCTGAAATACTATATTGTGCAGCCTTGCAAATCTAGGAAAACAGGTGAAACCAAGTGTTTGCTGAGTTAACAGTGATAGGTTAACTTGGACCATTTATTTGGGAATTTTTCACATGACTCAGGGTGCAGATCCTTCTCTTTACCTGCCTGGACTTTGTCAGTCCTTTAGTAGTCCCATTTAGATGGGCTGAGAAGACATGAGTTTCTGCTTTCTGTTGTTATACTCAGAAATTTTCTAAAGACATTTTTATCAGTAGTGGCTCTAACAGAATTATGTCTGGGGCCTTGTCAGACTACATCTACTGGCCCTTCTTGCCATTCTGATAGAGAAATAGCAGAGTCTTAGAAGAGGAGAGGGCTATGTAAGCTAAAAGTTCACAGATGATTGTGATGTGTTGTTTTCTCTCTCATAAGCCTGGAAACTAGAATGAAATGGAGGGGATGGGCTGTTAGACTTAATTAAGGTTTGTCTTAGCTCTGTAGGTGTTACTTATTTGACCTTAACACTTTTACATTAGTTCTTTACCTTCATACTAATAGTAGAACTTGCCTCCCTTGTAGGCTGTGCTCTTGTGTGGAAGCACAGAAGATTCTAGTCCAGTTAGTATCTGCATTGATAGCTAAGGGTCCATACTGTCAGTCCGTAAGTCTTCACCATGGGCTTTAAAGTTTTGTGGCCTCTCATCAGGAGACTCTAGCACCTAGAGAGAAAAAAAGTTGTTTTTTTTAAAAAATTCTTAGGGTTGCACAACAAATTATTTGCTAAAAATACAACAAATTATTTGCTAAGAATGGGGTTTGAAGTATCTATTTATTTGTGGCAATTTTATCAGGACATAAGAGGATTAAACTTTTCTAGCCGAAAGATCAGAAATCAGAATTAAGGATTGAGATCTGGTAACTGGTACATTGAACATGCTGAGGGTGTCATGTACTTAATCTACAGTTAGCATGGCTGCCTTCCTCCACCTGGCTTTCTTCTAACTTCTGGACTATAGTTTAAACGAAGCGATTCGACCTTGCTCAGACCTGTATCTGGAAGGTAGAAAGGTAAGATTCCTTGCTTCTCTGAAATCACATCATTCAGGGTGGTTTGGGCAGTTCCTTTTAGAACAGCCATGGTCCAGGGGTCTCTGAGTTTCCTTTCTGGTTCATTAGGACCCCTAAAGAGGAAGTGGGGAGGAGAGAATAATACTTGGGGCACTTAAACTAAGAAAGGGGCTTTGTGGAATGATGTCACATATATTTGAGCCTTTAGAAAAGGCATCAGGAGTTATTGATTGGGTATCTCATGGTGTTCTTTTCCCAGCTTTCTTATGGATTTTCTGGGAGTCCTTAAGTGAGGAGGAATTAACTCTCAGCTGTGTTTTTTGAATCTGGGTAACACAACCTGGCCTCCTCTCCTTTGCAGTGCCTTTTCTCCCTACTGTTCTGCTTTATTGGTTCTGTATCTTGTATTTCTTTCCTTTCCTTTCCCACAGTATTCAAGACCCAACTTCTGAAGTGGTTCTGTTTCACACCTGTATATGTAGATATGGTGTCTGTATACTTAACACTAAAAGTTGCATAGTGAAAAAGTAAGTAGCTACTGTTTGATGTTTGCAGTTTGGCTCTGCATGCTTCTAATTATTTGCTCATCATTTTTGCCCATTCTGTGGGCATCCATAAAAAAAATTCTATAGACAGGATGTGCTTGCACTAGATAAAGCTTTTCATCATTTTCCTTGAATATTAAAGTTACTGTCTCTATTTACTGTCTTCTTCAAGAATATGTTAATTTCCTTATGGCAAATGCATTTTGTAAATTTAATTTTTGTCAGTTGTACACATAAATGGTTTACACAAATAGTTTGACCGAGCTCGTAACACTAAATATTAATTTCCTCTCTTTTTCCCCTTCATTTTTGTTCCTTTGAGGCATTTTTAACTATGTTTCTTTTGGCATTTATCAGTATATTTCTAAACATATTTGTGTTGCTAATTCTTGATTTCGATAGAAAAATCTATAGCAATATCTATAACATTTCTTTGACTTCTTTATTGTGGACTTTGAGGCTCTGGGTCTCTTGTATCACTACTCAATATTCCCCTACCCATCTTCATCTCTCTTCATTCTCCCAATTTAGTTTGCTTATAATTTTTGGTTAGGCTGATATTCAAGGTACATAATAATAAGATTATGTAAATATTATTCACAGCTGAGCAAGGAGTGTAATGTCACATTTTTTGTCTTACACAGTTTTTGTTTTCTTGGAGTTATTTGTTATTTTTATTATTGGCTTGGTTTTCAGTTTCCCTTATTAGTTGTTCATCCCCAGATTATCCATTAGAAGTATAAATCTCTCCCAGGTAATATCCATCTCCTTCATCATGAACAGTTTGCTCTTTATGTCTGCTCACAGCTCTAGTCCTGGGATCTTCTTTCATCATTATCCTGGGGTTTCCCTTTACTTCTCTCTTACATCGAACCCTAAATTCTGGATCCCATGTCATTCCTGCCAACTTTCAGGTCTTCAGTAGTGGTAGACCTCTTTACCTTGATACTGGAGCATCTTGTAAACCCATTCCTTCATGTAGATTTCCTTCTCTGAGGTATTTTTTTGTTCTTTTTGTAAGTAATATAAACTAACCATAGTGATAGCTAGGATCCTAGGCTATAAGAGGTGGGTGGGCTTTTGAGCTCATCCAGTTCTAACCCTCCAGCTTCCTGGAACCTGGAAACCCTATAGATTGTTCCGTGTCTTCTCCAGCCACCTCTCTGGAACCTGACTTCCCTTTTTATTTCTCCATTATACCAGTGTTAGTTTTGGAATCATTCAGTCCTTGATGTCAAACCCCACCGTATAACCTTCGACAGGTTTGTTGTGAAGTCTCTTCTTCTTTAACAACATGGAGATAATAAAACCTACCTTACAGAAAGGGTATAAAGATTGGAACTAATGCAGGTAAAACAACTCAAACAAGGCTTGGCAGAGAGGAGGCCCTAAGATGGTTGTGGCTCTTGGTATTTACATCTAGGGACTTAGCCTAGATGTAAATCAAATCAAAAAGAGCCAGATTAATTCACAATGCGGGATCTATACCAGCCAAGCATTGATATTCCAGGAAATGATTTTTTCATTCATTTTAGGACCATGCATAGTGATTTTATTAAGTACTGTTAGGTAGTATGAATTGAAATAATTTAAGTTATTTAATGTGCTTTTAAAATTGCATAATTTATAAAGGTATTTGTTAAATTAATTCATATATTATTCTGTATTAACAGTTTTAACCCCAGTAAAAAGGGGGAAAAAGTTAATTTATCAAAGATTTAACAGAAATTCTCCACCACAAAGAAGCTGTATAATTACTTTTATATGTGTATTTTAGGTGATGGTATTTATTTGTATTCTATTTGTTCCGTTGATATTTGTATTTACTTTTCCATGTATTGATGTCTGCCACACACTTATCCTGTAAACCAGCCTCATTCTAGATGGACATTTAGTGTTTTAGTTTGTTTGTTGTTCTTTGCTTTAGGTAGCACACTATTTTGTTAAAAAAATAGTTTTGTCTTTTTAAAAAGTTCTTTCTTCAGACCTAGTTCCCACGATGAGATGAAGGACTACAGATTTGAATAGTTTCTAACTTTAGTTGCACATTGAATTGGATTAAATTTACATTCCAGGTTCCAAAGCAGGTCTTCTTAAAAACCCTATTCTGTCAACTGAAGAGTTCCATTACTTGCTTTCTCTTTTCTTTTTACTATGCTTGTGCTGCAGTGTTAATTGAGATTCCTAGTGAATATTTTGAGGCATAAATCTTTAATTATCATCTAAACATTAAAGACAAAATTATTTCAGTATTATTTTCCTAATGTTTTGTAATTTTTAAAAAGTTAGCCATCTGCATTCGTAGGAATAAACTAATGGTCTATAGCAAACTTTCTGTAAAGGGTGAGGTAGTAAATATTTTATGCTTTGCAGGCCTCATATTTTTGGCCACAGTTACTCAGTTTTGCTCTTGTAGTGAGAAAGCAGCCATAAAGAATGTGTAATGAATAGCATGGCTATGTTCAGATAATACCTTACTTACAAAAACAGGTGGAGGGCTAGATTTGGGCCATAGTTTGCTGATACCTAGTCTTTAGCATCTGGACCCATAGGTTGAAACTTGGTGGGCAGACTGGTCCACAAGCCATGGTAAGAACCAAGTGTATAATGATTTCATGTGGAAGAATTTACTCTGATTCACAAAGAAATTGGAGAAATTGGAGTATTCCTGCCGTCTAGAGAAGCGTTTGTAGCTGGGTTACCCGAACAAGAGCACTAGCCTGCCCTGTGGTCTCCCGATTCTTATGCTATGGACTCTGGAAGGAAGGGGCTGACAGGGGACTTGGGCAGGAGTTTCAGAAAGATATTCTGGTACCCTCAGGTACCAGAATTTTTTCTGCAGCACCATTCCTATCTGGTCCATGTTTTGGCATCTGAGGGCTCCCTGGGTTCTGCTTGTCAGGCTTTGGCATTTCTCAAGTGGAAGACAATAAGCATTTAGAGAAAGCAAGAGTACAAGAGAGCCCATTTCATAACTTCTCATGATTTTTCTGCCATGGGAGAAAAATGGGACTTGTGCTGCTCACAGGCAGGATAATCAGCACCTGACTCACTGGAAACACTGAGAACCTGCCACCTCCAGAGTAGAGCCTCTCCGTTTGCATGTCAGCACGGTAGTCGTGTGCATTGGTGTTCCCTGAACCCTGAGCTCTGCTTTGAGTTCCTTTTTGCTTCCCACCCACGAATTGACAGTGAGCCGAGAGGGCTTCGGCCTTCTGCTCTGCCACCCCCCCCCCACCCCCAAATGAGTGAGTTTTTGTGTATGCTTCCCAAATGCATGACTTTTCTGCAGTAGTGATTTAAACTCTGTTATAAATCTCCTGGAGAAGAAAATAGGCATCTTCTAAAAGGTTTAGGAGCAGCAGTAGAACAACAGAATTCTGTAATCAAGTTTTGTACTTTGGGAACAGGGAAGGTTATTGTGGGTAGACTTCATTAATCTTTACTCCAACACCCACTTTTTTTTTTTTTTTTTTTGATGTTAGCATGGCAGCTTTTACCAACTTTTTTATTCTCCAAGTGGGCCCTTTACATATGATAACAAAGAAATGGAATAGGTTGCTCACTTTTGTTCACAGCTTTCTTTTTGGAAATCTGCTTTCTTCCTTCCTGTTGGAAGTCAGCAGAACAACCATCTCTTCTCTAACCATCGCTACTGTCCTACCGTAAAGGAATTCTGTCCAAAGGACAGAGGAAATCCAGAACGAAGTCTGGACTGACCAGCAGTCTGGAGAACTGCCCAGTAGTACCCTGGTTTTGAGGTTTTCTTGTGTCTTTATGCAAGGCATGCAGTTTATCTTTTCTATCTCGTGGTTTGGACATTCACTCATGTTGAACTTAAGTGGACAGCAAAGTTTTAATCCAGTGCTTATAATGTGTAAATTTCAGTATTGTGATAGGTGGAAGCCACTTATTCTTCATCTACCCTTTTTTCAGTATCTGGCACCAATTCTGGCCCAGTCATTTGTGATCCATGGCTCTTGTGATTTGCCGAAGACTTCCAGGCAGTTTCTGTGCAACGCCTCCCCATACAGCTCTAATCAAGCACCACATAAACAAGAAATTGCCTGGTCAAACCTGTGAGGACTGTGTTCTGACTGCCAAAACGATCAGTACTGACACCAGAATGGCAGCCACTCTGAAACTGTTAAAACCTTTAGGATATCGAGCATTTTGCAACCCTTTTGCCTGCAGTACAACCCAAAGTGTGGCATACTGGAATGTGGGAAGCTACACATGGCACAGGGGACAGGACACTTCAGAACACAGTAGCCTCTGTCGTCCTGCCGAAAAAGTTGAGAATATTTGTAGCACCTCCTGTTCTGGAAGGATCCTGATAACCAACAGTGCCCTCCCAGGTTTGGAATTCAGCAGGGCTTTTTCCTCTAAGGCCAGCATGTTGAAGCCAGGCTCACCCAGCGCCATGAAAGTTGATGAAGAGGAGATAGAAGTTTTTGATTCCTTTGAAGATCCCCGAGTTTTCCTGCAGCTAAGACCAGAGTACCAGCTTCACAGCTATAACAGATCTGAGCCTTGTCATCCCCTGTCTGTTTCAGAAGGTGATTTAATTTTGCACAAAGTCACAGTTTATCGAGATAACCTCCAGCCTCAAATTATTGCTGATTATTTCTGTAAGCTGAGCTCTATGCCTTCAGAGCAGCATCCTGTTTTGCTGTCCAGTGCCAGCTTTGCTATGCTCTGCCAGCTGAGTATGAAAAACATAAAGCTTTTTGATGTTCCAGATCTGATCAATATTTTGAAAGCCTTTGTCAGTTTAGGAATCCCTCATTCACATTCAATGCTAGATGTGTATGAAACCAGCTTTTGCCATAAGGTGTGGGAAATGAGTCTGGATCAACTTCTCTTGGTGGCAGACCTCTGGAGGTACTTGGGCCGCAGAGTACCTCGGTTTTTTAAAATATTTTTTAGTTATCTTAATTTGCACTGGAAAGATCTGTCCTTGTCCCAGCTGATTCACTTGATTTATATTATAGGTGAAAATCGTCAGGTACCCCAGGACCTAATGCAAAAACTGGAATCAATGATCCTCAAGTATATAGATTTTATCAATTTAGAGGAGGCTGGTGCAATCTGTTTGGGATTCTTTAAATCAAGTAGTGGTCTTTCTGAATTCATCATGAGGAAAATTGGAGACTTGGCATGTGCTGACATGCAACATCTGAGTAGTTATGCCTTAGTGAATATTCTTAAAATGTTCCGTTTCACTCATGTGGATCATGTAAGTTTCATGAAGCAATTTGGGCAGATTGCTCCTCAGCGAATTCCTTCCCTGGGAGTTCAGGGTGTCATGCACCTGACACTTGCCTGCTCGGCCTTACACATCCTGGATGAAGGCGTAATGAATGCTGTGGCTGCTTCTTTGCCTCCTAGGGTAGCATACTGTCGAAGTAAAGATGTTGCCAAGATTCTGTGGTCATTTGGAACTCTGAATTATAAGCCACCCAATGCAGAAGAGTTTTATTCTAGCCTTATAAATGAGATTCATAGGAAGATGGTTGAGTTCCACCGGTACCCAGAACACCTGCTCACTTGCCTGCTGGGCCTGGCATTTTCTGAGTACTTTCCCATAGAGCTCATCAATTTTGCTTTGAGTCCAGGATTCGTTCGGTTAGCTCAGGAGAGAAGTAAGTTTGAACTCACTAAGGAGCTGTATACTCTTGATGGTACAGTTGGAATTGAGTGTCCAGATTATAGAGGCAATCGTCTTAGTTCTCACCTTCAGCAAGAGGGGTTAGAAAAACTGTGGAATTTAGCTAGGAAGGACATGACCTCAAAGCCTGAATTTCTAGAAGCTCTCTTTTTACTTGAGACCATGTTGGGTGGGCCCGAGTACATCAAACACCATATGATTTTACCTCATACCCGATCCTCTGATTTAGAAGTCCAGCTTGATGTTAACATGAAGCCATTACCATTTAACAGAGAAGCCACATCCACTGAAGATGCAGCCAAATTAAAGCTCAAGCATGTGGGAGTCAGTCTTACAGATGATTTGATGAATCAGCTACTAAAGGGGAAATCAGGAGGGCATTTCCAGGGGGCAGTTGAGTCAGAGACTGGGCAGCAGCCCATGGAATTCGAGAAGAAGACAGCCATACCCTTGGAGGGCTCCCTTTACAATGTGGCGAACAGATTGGGGGCCGTGGAGATGGTTGGCCTGTGCCCCCCAGACTGTGTGCAGACCCCACAAGTGAAGCTGGCTATTCAGTTGACAAACAAGAACCAGTATTGCTATGGCTCCAGGGATCTGCTTGGACTGCACAATATGAAAAGGCGGCAGCTCAGTCGACTTGGCTACCGTGTGGTCGAGCTATCCCACTGGGAGTGGCTCCCACTACTGAAACGAACTCGCTTAGAAAAGCTGGCATTTCTCCATGAGAAAGTGTTCACCTCTGCTCTCTGAAGGGCCTTTGGGGCATTTCTACTCATAAATGCTATCGATGTGCACTATACCAGGTGTCATGAAACAGTTATAAAAGCCAGAATATAGATTTGTAATAAAATTATCCTGAGGAGACTTTGTTGTACTCTTGTCTATGGCAAATTGAATCTAGCGTATGTTATTTTGAATTAATTGTAACCTGGTCCGGTTGTACAAGTTGCTGCTAATTCGCGCAGGTAAATAAACATCTTAAAATGTCTGATTTTCAGTTTCTTTGTTTACCAGCCTTAGTTCACAGTTCTTTTGAATTTTTAGGATAAAAGTATAGTTTAGGCATTGTATAAAGTCAATTTTAAAAAACTGCTTTTCATATGCTTTGTTAAAAAATAAGAATCTTTTACTTCACTTACATTTCAGGATTTTTTTCCCCCATTCATATTTTCTTCATACCCTCTAAAATTAAAGTCCTTATTTTTTAGATTTGTTTGGGTATTCTTAGTTGCTGATTCTTCCAGCTTTAAAAGGCCATTTCAGAATTAGTGAATTTAATATCTTCCTCTTAGCCCCCTCTTCTGTACTTCTACTTCTTTTACATAGCACCGCCGGTCCTGCCTCAGGATATTTTCTCCCTAAAACTGAACCTAGAATAGAATTATATGAGGGCCTGTTGGGCCAGTGGTTCTCAAATATGATGACCAAGCAGAATAATGGTTGGTCATGGCAAGTAGCTCAGATGTGAAAACATTACTGCTCATAACAAGAGGTCCAGCTGGGCTTAGGTTTGGTTGTATTAGAGCCATGAGGAGATTGTACATATGTAAGTAATTCAATACAAGTAACATTTGTAAACACTTGGGGTCTATGAGAATTTGTTTTAAAAAGGATCCCTCCCACCATTATTTAGGTCTTCTCTCTAAAGAGAATAACTTCAGAGAGGACTTTCCTGCCCCTGCTAAACAGTACCCCATTGGTTGGCCTTTGGTCATGCTCTGTCACCTTCTCCAGCTTCATTTTCCTCACTGCACTCAGCAGTAACAGAAATTATTCTTTGTTTACTTATTGGTTTCCTATTGGAAGCCTTACCTGTCGGAAGGTAGCCTTTGAGTTAACTTTGCCTAGTTAATTTATCTGCAGTACCTAGAGTGGGTCCTAGCACAGAGACAATCATGTTTAGTGAGTGTGGGTGGGCATTGTTGGAGAGTTGCAGGTAGAAGGAAGGCAGAGAGTGGGTCTAGAGAGGTAGAGAGTTTTTGAGTCACAAAGGCCTATGGTTTTGCTAAACAGCCTAAAACTGCAGGGGCTGGGCTGTTTCTAAAGGGATCCAAATCAGGGACTAATTGGGCAGATTTATGTTTTAGGAATATTAGGTAAAAAGCAGGATAGAACTAGATTGGGGGTGGGGTTGCATGAGATGAGTTGAAGAGTATTTCACAGATACGTGCAAGAGCTCTGGTGAGAGATGAAGGCCAAAACTATCAGAATGGGAGCTCTGAATTCTAGAGATGTTTGGAAGGGAAAAAATATAAGACCTGGTAACTGATTGGATTTGGGAATGAGATTCTGTTTCCCAAATTGGTAGGAAGTCAGCAAGTAAAATTAAAATCAAAGCAGAAAGGAATTTGGGTAGGGAATTAATGACAGTCTACCATGGACATGCTGAGATGGCCCTCCAGGGGAAAAGGTTCAGGCTGTGCTCTCCAATGGGGCTGAGGACAGGCAGCAGTCAGAAGTACAAGTGAATTAAAATTTCCTGGTCCAGGTGGGTAGGAGGTTATTGCAGGTAGTGAGGGGAGATAACGACCAAGAATGGAACACGAATACAGGAGATGGAGTGATGTACACAGAAAAAGAAAAGATAGTCAAATTTAGGAAAACATGGTGGCATAGAGGTGTCAGAGGTCCCAGAGACCACCCTCCCCTGTCCTTTTCCAGTGGAGTTAGCTGTTAATGTATTGTCATACAGACAGCTGTTAATGTATTGCAACAGTGATGTTTGATAACGTGTACAGATATTGCAAATCAAGGACGCTCACCTGAGTCTTGGTGTGCAGGATTATTTATTGGAGGTCAGTCACACTGGCATGGAGTGCCCACAAAGCTGAACCTTTGTTAATCAGTCTCAGCCCCTCCAGAGGTCCAGCTCATGCAGCATGGCCCAAGGCTCCCACCATAAATCTCGTTGTTAGTGTAAATGATCTGTCATGGCCCAAGGCCCTTGGTGTCTATAGACAATTTAGCAGGCAGGATGTTCCAGAGGTTTAGAGATTATCTCCTAGTAGCTGGTGAAGGGCCAGTTTTTTTGGGAATGTGAAGGATTTCTATACCCTAAACCTGCTGAGTTAACTTTTACTGCATAGAAACCAAACAGATTATTTTTAAAGAGAGATTGTATGTCAGTTGCTGCAGAGAGAGCAGTTAAGGCAAGAACTGAAAAGTCAGTAAGTTTGGCAACTTGGATATCACCAATGATATCCATTTGAATTGAATTGTCAGAGTAAAAGCTAGATTGTACACCTGTTAAATGAGAGTTAAGGTATGGGTTGCAAATGTTGAGGTAATTCCTTGAGAATTTTTGAAGAGGAGAGAAAATGACAGGATTTAGAGTAGGACTTGCATTGTCGGATAAAATACATGATATGCAATAAAATTTGAATTTCAGATAAGCAATGAAAAATGTGTTAAATTACACATAAAATTAAACAATGTACAGTATTAATGTTACCCCAATAAACTTTATACAAATAAACACTGTACAATTCAGTGATATTTAGTACATTGATATTGTTGTGCAACCAATCTAGTTCCAGAACATTTTCTTCATCCCAAAAGAAAACTCCATACCCTTTAAGCAGTCATTCCACATTTCCTTCTCTCCCCAGACCCTGGCAACTACCAATCTGTTTTCTATCTCTACAGATTTGCTTATTCTGGATAATTTAAAAAATGGAATTATATAATATGTAGCTTTTTTTTTTTTGTCTGACTTCTTTTTCTTAGCATAATGTTTTTAAGGTTCCTTCATGTTATAGTATGTTATCAGTACTTCATTTCTTTTTATGGCACAATAATATTCCATTGTGTAGATATACCATATCTTGTTCATCCATTCATCAGTGATGGACATTGGGTTGTTTTGGCTATTGTGAATAGTGCTACTATGAACTTTTGTGTACAAGTTTTTGTTTGAACACCTGTTGTCAGTACATTTGGGTATATAACTACAAGTGAAATTGCTGGGTCGTATTTTAATTCTGTACTTGTTGAGTAACTGCCAGACTTTTCCACAGTGGCTGTATGATTTTAAATTCCTAACAGCAGTGCACTAGTGTTCCATTTTTGCTAACACTTGTTCTTTTCTGTGTGTGTGTGTGTTTTTTTAGCTGCCATCCTAGTGGGTGTGAATTGATTTTGATTTGCATTTCCCTAGTGACTAATGGTGTTTAGCATCTTTCAGATCTTAATGTTAAGTCTTCATGAACATAGGATTTCTTTTCATTCATTTAGGTCTTTAATTTATTTCACAAACATTTTGTAGTTTTCAATGTATAAGTCGTACCTCCCAGTTAAATTTATTCCTAAGTATTTTATTCTTCTTGATGACATTGTAAATGGAATTATCTTAACTTCCTTTGTGAATTGCTCCTTGCTAATATATGGAAATATAACTGATTTACCCAGCATTTTTGTATAATTCTTTTATTAACTCTAATAGGTGTGTGTGTATGTGTGTATTCTTTAGGATTTTCTATATATAAAATTACATCATTTGTGAACAGAGATAGCTTTACTTCTTCCTTTCCACTCTGGATATGCATTTATTTATTTCTCTTGTCTAATTGCTCTGGCTAGAACTTATAGTACAGAATCGAAGTGGTGAAAGTGGGCATCCTTGTCTCGTTCTTGATCTTAGGGAGAATGTTTTCAGCCTTTCACCATTGTGCTTATTAGCTGTGGGTTTCTCTTAAATGCCTTTTATTGTGTTGAAGTTCCTTTGTATCCCTAGTTTGCTGAATGTGCCGTAAATAATTTTTCAGTGTATGCCCCAAATAATACATGGGACATTCTTACACTGAACAAAAAATTTCTATCCAATTTTCAGATATAAGTGGGCATTTAAAATTTTTATTTGCTAAATTAGCAACCCTAAAAAAGATATAGCACCAAGGCAGGGTTTTTTGAGGGGGCCGTTGAGGGCAGAAGAGACTTGAATATTGTTTACATGTTCAGGAAAGGATCCTGTAGGTAGAAATAAGTTGAGGTTTCAGGAGAGAGGCAAGAACAGATTGAATAAGACCTGAGAGAGGGATGGAGTTAAGGTCAGGTTTGTACATGGAGAGCCTGGCTGTCTCACTCGGGTTCCCATAGAATTTTGCTGACTCTACTTTTCAGGCAGTGATTAAATGGTATTAGAACTCTGTCCATGTCCATGTTTTGAGACTGTGAGTCTCTTAAAAGTAAAAACTACCCATCTCTGCCTTATTTTGAGCCTTTGAATTTTTAAAAAGTGTCTACTTGTGCACATACTAAGCCATTGAAAGGTGAATTGGCTCCAAGTGTATAAGATTGCAGTCTTCTTCTGGGTCCACACCTGTGTTCTGGTCTCCCTGTGTACCTCTTACTAGTGGGTACCTGTGTGGGTTAGGCTGGGGCAGCTGTCTTTCATTTTAACCAGCTCTAAGAAGAATGCACGCAAGTCACTTTTTTTTCATAGATGGACAAGTAACTCAGTTTAGAAATTATAAGAAGTATTGTACTTCTTTAAAAGCTGAAGTGCCCAATTTATAAAACTGCTCAGTGCATTGGTATTCCACCCACCACCCACTCTTTGAGGTTAAATGCTTTTCTCTTATTTGACAGGTAATCTTTTTTCCTTCTATAACCTGTTTGAGCCTAGTCTTTAAAATATGTGTAACTGCCAGAATTACTTTCCATTACATTTTTGTGAGACTCAAAAATCAGGTTGTATAGGGGGAAAAAAATCAGGTTGTATAACTCAGTTGTGGCAATTTCTTTGTAGGCTAAAGGTGGGTAGATGCTCAGGTGTTCAGAAAGTGTCATGGTCACCTTATTCTCTTCTAAATTATCCCTCCACACTTCCCCACCCCCAGGTTCTGATTCTTCAACTTGGCTGCTTCAAGCTCCAAAGAAGCACAGAAATCTTCCAGATAGGGTGACCAACTTGTCCCAGTTTGCCCAGGACTCTCCTGGTTTTAGCACTGAGAGTGCCACATTCTGGAAAGTACTTTAGACATGGTTGGTCACTATACCTTTGGATCTATTCTCAGCCCTTCCCTTTCACTTTCCCTTACTCAGCCTGACTATAGGGAGGCAGAGGAGGAAGGTCTGTCTCCATCTGGACCTCCAGTCCTGTAGGGACTGTCAGCTGCAAGAAATACTGTGAGCGTGTATCCAGAGCCTCATTCCTCTCTGATATCATCCTGTGACCTCAGGATCCCATCCAACTGTTCAACTACTTATATCAACTATAAACATATGAAAGGAAAAAAACCAACTTATCCCACTATAATACAGTGCATATTTTCTGCATGTCCACCATTGCCTCCCAAACTCTTCATGTGTACATATTCATAGATACAGATTTTTAACAAATGTGTGATCATAATACTTCTATTTTGCATTCTTTCTCTTTATATATACTTTGACATTTTTCTACATAGTCATATTTATCATTAAATGACAGGTACACCAAAAATAAATGTGTCATTCAAATTTGTTTCTTTACAGTGTGGGTAGTGGAATTAACTAGAGTCTTCAGTTGAGGGGTTTAGAACTTCAAGACTTTTGTGGTAATACAATATTTGGACTTATAAAATAAAAGGCTTCTTAAAGGGTAGTACACGGGGTTCTTGTGACAGAACTATTCTGTATCTTGACTAATAGCAATTATACAAAACTACATATAGAATAAAACTGCGTAGAACTGAATACACAAGCACACACAGATAAGTGCCTGTAAAATTTACAAAATCTGAATAAGATCTGCAGATTG
The DNA here is from genome assembly GCF_014176215.1 of Rousettus aegyptiacus. NCBI lineage: Eukaryota > Metazoa > Chordata > Mammalia > Chiroptera > Pteropodidae > Rousettus > Rousettus aegyptiacus. Next base: position 22,984,968 of record NW_023416287.1, on the reverse strand, counting down.
CATCATTGTCAGTATCCTGGGTGTGATGTAATACTGTAGCTGTCCTCAATGTTACCATTGAGATAAACTGGTTAAGGGTGGATGGGATCTTTCTATATTTTTTTTTTTTATGACTGCATATAAATCTCAATCATCTTAAGTTATTTAAAATAAAAGATTTCTTAAATAAGGTAGCTTTGAAATTTTTGTGAGATACTCAGTAGCAACATGTTATCCATAGTTCATTTCCCTCATTCCCACTCTTAAAGAATATTTACTCCTCCCTCAAAAAAAAAAAGGAAGAAAACATCAAGGGGAAAACTGAGACTACTAGTTTATTTCTAAGTAGTTTGTACTTTGATACTCGTTTTTGATGTCTTCAGGAAGCCATTTGCAAAGATACCCCTTCTTCTAGTACAAAAAAGATAGTAGGAACACATCAGCTAGAGGAAAGAGAAGCCCCTTGAAGGGTGAATTGCCTCTAAGTGGTTCAAAATTGCTGTTGTTATCTAGCAGGCTAATGACAGACTTTTATTTGTGTGATTTCTTTTCCTGGTTATAAGCCTTCTATGACATCCCTCTGACCAATAGCTTTCAATGTTTTTTTTTTGTTTTGTTTTGTTTTTTTTTTGCTACAGCCCTGAGTAAAAATACCTTTATGTCAAAACGCAGAATAAAAATAGATGGATAAATAGATTAATATATTTGTGTCTGAAACAAAAGATTCATAAAGCACTGCTGCTTGTCCTCATATGTTGAGGCACTGCGACATTTTCTTTCTATTTATAATTTTAAAAAATGATTATGACTCAGTAATTTGAGTTCTTGATTCCTGATCTTTGGTTTGAAAAAACACTCCACTGGTTCAACAGGTAAAGTAGTGTGAAGCCCCATGGCCTAACATTCTAAGGCCGTCCCCATCTGGTTCCATCTGCCTTTCCTCCTTCCCCCTCTAGCTAAGTGGCATATTCAGCATTTCCTGACCTTGCTTCACACTGTCCCATCTCTATGCCTTGACTCTATGGTCCCTCCTCTATGCCTTGACTTCTTGGTCCCTCTCACTAGTGCCCTTCCCCTTTTGTTCCTGTTCTTGCCTCTTGGTTCCTATAGTCAAGCACATATGGTCCATTGTACCATCAGTATGTAGTATCTGTCCCTTCAGAATTGCCATGAGGTCAGGCATGTGTCCTAGTTGTTTCCAGTTCAAATGTTACTCCTGACTTCTGGGTATACTTTTGGCCAGTGTTTTTCAATTTTTTTTTTTTTATCAAGAGCCATAGTAAGAAATAACATTTTATATTGGATCTAGTATATACATTTGTCGTATTTATTTATATAAAATGAAAACAAAAGTTTCATGACACTTCGATATTTTGTATTCCCTGTTAGTTATTTCTTTCTTCAACCCATAACTTGATTTCACAGTCACAAATTGAAAAACATTGATTTAGACCATCCTTTCCCACTTTGAATGTCATCCACAAAAAACTCTCCTATAAACTTTTATATTCCATAATCACTGTTAGAAGGAAGTCTGTAATACCTCAAGATGTGTGGACAGGACCATGAAGAAGTTAAAATGAGTAAACTGGATATATATATTTCAACATAAAAAACCTTCAAATAATAATAGAAAAGCAAGTTATATGATGACATTCATGGTATATTATCATTAAAGTATATTAAAAATACATAAAACTACTGTGTTTATGGATACACACATAACTACTGATTCGAATGAGCAACACCAACTTCAGATACCTGCTTCTTGTTAAAAAGGGAGAAGAAATAGGACTGATGGCGTTTTTGTTTATATCTTTTAAATTTAGCTCAACACTGAAATGAGAAGAAACATGGCAAAATGTTAACATTTACTAAATCTAGGTGGTGAGTATAAGAGCATCTACTATATTATAATCTTTGCCTTTTATTTTGTAATAAAATCTATAAAGAAAATCGACATGTTATCTGCTAATAAACCTCTATTATCTTGCTATCTTAGAATGCCATTATTATCTGCCTCCAAGTTGCTTCTTTGCACTGTGGGATACTTTAAGCTATGATGTGTGGTCCCTGATTTAACTTAGTCTCAGTCTTTCTTGTATTTACATGCCAAATTTGGAGAAGGTGGCTATACATTATAAATATTTACTGGACAGTGTTTGCAATGAGTTCAGTAACACTTGTCTATTTTCTAGGCAGGGCTAGGGAGGAAGTCTTCCTGGGCGAGGCTGTTTGCATTTTCATATGGTGAGCTATTTTTTTCTGGATTAAGCATTAGGCACAAGACCCTTGACCTTAAAAGATACAGGGGTGTTGAAACCAGAGAGATGATAAACTCATACAAAGATTTCAATGGCAACCAGAGTCCTGTAGACTCCTACAGTGTTTGGGCATCACTGTTTTCGAAAAACACCAGATATCATCATTTGTAAGATATTTTTAAAAAGGTCTGTCACTCTTGTCCTGCAATGGCACAGGCACTTATTTCAATTTTATCTCCAGTACTAATTTGTCTTCAGTCACTTTTTCCCCCATTCTTTGTTGTTGTTATAACTATTATTATTATACTTTATTTTTTTAGAGTGGTTTTAGGTTTACAGAAAAATTGAGCAGATAATAGAGAGACTTCCCATTTACCTCCTCTTCCTTGCCCACAATTTCTGCTATTATTAACATCTTGTGTTAGAATGGTACATTTGTTAAAACTGATGACCCAATATTAATATATCATTATTAACTGAAGTTCATAGTTTACATTGAGGTTCATTCTTTTTCTTGTACAATTCTGTAGGTTTTGATAAGTGTATTATGTCACGTATCTACCATTACAGTATCATATAGAATAGTTTCACCACCTGACCATTTCATTTTTATCTCTGTATTCCATGCCTAGCATAGGACTTGTAAATGTTATGTGAATGTGCAGTAACATCTCATCTAAAATTAAATATGAGCAATCAAATTCAGTACATTTTGAAGAACATTTACAGAAAAATCTACCACAACCAGATCTTATCCTAAGAATAAAAGGATGGTTTAAAATTAGAAAAATGTGTTATATCTCATTAGTCTGTCAGATAAGAAAAATAATAAAACAGTGTATAGAGAAAGATCAAAATTTAAAGCATTCGTGACTTTCAAAAAAACTAACAATTGGAATGATTTATTAACATAATAAGTGTTTCAATCTAATAATCAGTGTTATGTTCAAAGATGAAACACTATAGGCATCTTCTAATGGGAACAGAACAAGCATAGCAACTCTATTATTATTTTATATAATTCTAGAAGTTTTAGCTAATGTAGTAAAATGAGAGAAATAAGAGTTTACCATTTTGAGAAAGAGGCTCCTATTATTATTGAGATTGTAGAAACCTCCAAAAAACAACTGAAAATCTATTAAAATTAATGAGTTAACAGGACAACTGAATACATAATAAAGATTTAAAAGTGAACAGCTTTCCTATATATTGGAGAAACTGGTTAGAAAAATTAATAGGATAAAGGATAGTATTCATAAATAACAAGCTTAACAAGAAACATGTAGGACTGTTAAGAAAAAGTCAAAAATGTATGACAAGAATCTACTTAAGATTATTATCTTAATGTTTTAATAGTAAAAGTTTGCAAACAACCTAAATGTTCACCAAAAGGAGGATGGTTTATTATTTATATCTCATCTTATTCCAAAATGACTTCAAGGTAGCTTTCACAATAGACTCTATGACAAAAATAAGTGAAGAATTCAGGCAGAGAGAAATTTGAGGGCTGGACCACTGAGTTTTATAGCAGCCAAAGTAAAGAAATAATCATGAACTATTATATGATTCATATTTATACCATAAAATATTGAGTTGATTGCAATTAATAGCTGTTCCTAGTACTGAAACCAAAGAGAATTTTCTCATGGGTCTCGAAGAGAAGATACTGTACTGAGTAGAGAATGATCATTTTGACAACCTAATGAAACAACACCCAACTTTATACAACTGTTTCTTATGAAATTCCTTGTAATGGGCCACACAGAACTAGTGAAGAGTTTGGTAAAGTATTTGCAGTGGGACTAGGAGTGTGTGATGGTTATGGCTGGGATAAACATAAGGATAGTCCAGTGCACTGCTCTGAGGGGCTGCTCACTGGAGTAATACATTTTAGAGACTAAAATCGTGGTTCTCAGCTGATGTTGTATCACCCTGGTATCCTGTGAATCTTCACAGATCGCCACTGAGTTTTTATCAGTGTGTTACATATATTTTTGCTACAGCTAAGGATCCACACTGTTAAGAAGTCTGTCAGATGGTGGTGTGGGATGCAAATGCAGCAGCCACCAAGGATGCCAGGCAGGGAGGCAAGAGATGCCACTTAGGCAGACACTGAAAAGAATTTAACTTGGATGGGCTGAACGGTCTCCATAAATATTCTCTCAAATTTGGTAAGTGCTGTGGAAAGCAAGTAGGCTGTGTCTGTCAGATATAGGTCTATATGGTTAAATAGTTGACTAATGAAATTAACCCCTGATGAAGGTTGAGAAGGTTCATAAGGTGAGATGCTTGAATAGAAAGCTAGCTCACCTAAAGGTTTTCTTCAAAAAGCGATTTGGGGCTTGATCTAACACGTGTTGGAGAGGGCAGTCAAGGTTCCATATTTCTCCATAGTAGATCTTAGCCATATTAATTTTAAGTTTAGAAGAATTGATTTTTTTTTTTTTAAATGATACCAAACCTCAACCTAAGTAACAGGGAAGAAAAAAAGTTATAAGGTATCCATATAATTTTCCGGTAAATCCTTCAAGGTAAATGGTGACCAAGTAAACAGTGACCAGAGTGGTTTGGGAAGGTTTGGAATCTGAGTCCCAGCTTAACCTCTCTTTGATCCTCAGTTTCTTCATCTGCAGAATAAGAATATTAGTACCCACTTTAGGGCTAACCAGTTGTTAAGATTTAAATAGAATAAAATCCCTGGTGGCCTCCTCTAAGCCATGTTGTGTTTGTGCCTCCCTGGCCAATGGTGTGTTTTTACTAATAAAGGGTTTTTGTTTGCTGAGATACAGCGCAGATAAGACTTTTTAAATTATCACATTGATTGGTAGGGCAATCAGATTCTTTCCTTTCAGGTATCTGAAGTGGACTTTTTAAAAGTTATAAGCAAAGTTCGAAAGCCTTTTGTTCAGCGTTGCCCTACTCATCCTGGTCATTTCTCAAGTCCAATCACAGGAGCAGGTGTCTGGTGATAGCCGAGCCAGGGGTTAAAGACAAAGGGCAATTGTCCTGAGAGTGGTCACATCTGGGCAACTCTATCTCATGCTATCATTTACTATTGAGTTGGGCACACAGATAAGTTTTGAAGACTTTTCCATTTGACTTTATACTCACAAAAAAGCTCTTTGTCATGGCTCCAAGAAGAGCCTGCCCAACTTGCTCTGGTCCTGGCATTTAGGTTCTCAAAGAAATTAATTTCATGATATGTGGAATAAAGGTAAAAGACCACAGTGTGAAGTGTACAAGAAAATAAAGAGGAGATAGGAAGAATGTGAATGTTGGTGAAGTTAGTGCCTCCTACTAGGAAATCAAATCAGTACTTCAAGGAGTTAGCATTGTTACCTCTGCCAGAGGTCAAGATCTGAACAAAACAAAGTACGATCTTCCTATAATACATGGAAATTCCCTTCCTAGAAAATTTAGCATATATTAAAACCATGTTAAAAAATACTTTGTGTTTGTAGGTAAAACCATGTTAGGGACTAAGCTGAGATAATAAATATTTATTTAAAGATTCCAATGCATATTTTCACTGTGCAGAAACTTCCCACTAAAATGTTACAGGACACTCAGTGTGCCTGGCCTCTGCAAGTGGCACCTACTGATCATGACAAAGACCTCAGAGGGTGACCTGGTTCCTCTTGAGCTAACCGTTTTTCATGGCCTCATGCTTTTCCAGCCAGATGGAAAAGCATAGAATGTCTGGTTGGCCTCACCCAAGGAGTTCAGATCCATTGGACACACTTGCCACTCACTGAAAGGGATGTTTCTAGTGGCTTCCCTACTTCTCTACAGCAAATACCAAAGGCTGTTGGACATTGGTTATTTTTTTTCCTCTAGTTTTGTTGAATTGTCATTGACATATGACATTGTAAAACCTTAAGATGTACAATGTAATGGTTTGATATACATGTGTATCGCCCAGTGATTATTGTAATAAGTTAGTTAATATCCATCACCTCATATAGTTCTTTTTTTGGTAATGAGAACTTTTAAGATCTACTCTCTTAGTAGTTTTCAAATATACAGTACAGAATTGTTATCTATAGTCATCTATATTGTACATAACATCCTTAGAACTTACTGTTACCTTTTGACCACCTTCACCTGTTTTCCCCACCATGGATACTGGTCATTGAAATGACTGTTTAGATTAGATGTCCTTTTAAGGTGATTCCAATGATAAGATTTTCTCTCTCTCTCAATAATGATGTTTTTGACTTACTGTTTTTTGTTTTAATAAGAAAATGTTATTTGCATTAACAAGTGTTAAGTAACAAAGATGCTTAGCACACTATGAATCTTTTCTGTGACCCTTTCCATTCTACACTCTCTGGCTAAGTAGGCCTGTTCTTTGTCTGAGCTCAGCCACTTTTGACCCTCCCTCTCCTATGCGGAGGCCCTTGCCAAGCTGACAGGCCCTTGCCTCCAGTGCATCTAAGAACAACTGGCCAGCCGGAGATCTGGCAGTCTTTGCCAACCTGCTCATTTTGCAGTAGAAGTCTCCACAATTATTCAGTGACTCATTTTTTTCCCAGCATTACATGTAAGATACAAAGAGAGTGAAGGTATGTGAAAGTTTTTGTGGTTACTCTGCTTGATTCTTTTTTCTCAGGAATCAACTCCTAAAAGTTTAAAATTGAATTTTCACTTGTCTAATACCAAGTTTTATTTTTTATTTAAGGCTGTTTCTGATGCTTGGAAGCTATCCTTTCAGCCACAAAGATGGTAATAAATCTTTGCCTCCCACAGTTCAGACCAAGAATTTACTGCAACAAGGTAAACAAAATAAATATACAAGTGAATACATACATACATACATACATACATACATACATACAAACATACACACACACACAATATCTATTTGTCATGTTTTTCCCCATTTCCTGCCTCGAATGGTGAACGTAATTCATGCTTAATGTACTTTCACCCTCCTTATTTTAGATTCTATCAGATGATATTTAGGTAAGCGAAGGTCAGGCTGTACCTCTAGAGTCAGACAGTTCTGTTACAAGATGAGCTATGACTCGTTTTGTGGAAGGTCGTATTCATTGTGGTTTTCCCTCTGGTGATAAATTTTAATTTCACTCAATGTCAGAGTGAAGGTAGGAATACTCTCTCCCCCAGTTCTTGTAACTTCAAATGCTAGAAATAATGGCTTGTATTTGTTATTTGGATTCTTTATGTGAATTAAGACGCCTCCCTTTTGTGTAAGGAGGGTACCTTTCACAGTTCAGAGGCTGGAATAAGGAGGCTTTAAGGGAAAAATTGGACCCCTCCCCTAATTTGGAGTTTCTACACTCAGTGTACTATTTTAGGTCCCCAGATTGTTAAGTTGACTCATTCAGACAAAGATGTGTTAAAATTTCCATTGGTTATAACAGGTATTAGAAGTATTAAAAGGAGAAAAAGCTATTTACAATCCTATCTTATAGCACATTCACTTATAAATTTCCCACTGTTTTTTTTTGTGGTCCTTTTCCCTGTGCACACACGTGTGTGTGTTTTTTTTAACAATGGTGTTCACTATTCATAGATTTACAAGAAGCTTGTTTGTTATACTTTCCTAGGGAAACTTGTTATAATGGGTAGCCCAAATGCAAAATTGAGAACTTTAATGACTGTCTTTGTTTTTTATAAATCTGCATGTTTTCATCTTCAGAAATAAAAAGGAAAAAAAAATCTCACTAGTATATATGCCCCCTTTTCACAGAGATGTTATTTTGAAGGGATTTCGATTGGGTTGGGCAGAGTTTTGAGGATGAGCAGTACTTGGGTACACAGTTGCCCTCAGCCTTTAACCTGATCTTGGGTACCTGCAGAAAAACCCAGGAGAATTCAATGTAATAGAGAAAGTTTTAAATGAAGAACTTCAGACTTTCTTTAGAGTTTTCTTAGAAATGGCAAGTTCTTGAAAACTAGCTGTCTTTATTTGGATCTCATCAAATCAATGTGTCTCGTACTGTCATTAAATCTAGATATCAGCTGATGGCTATGAAGTAGAAAATCTCATCTCTGAAGACCTCACAAAGAGAAGTCATGGTTTTAGGACAGAGTATTTCATTAAGCCACCAGTTTATGTGACAGTTTCTTTTCCCTTCAATGTGGAAATCTGTAGAATTAACATAGACCTCACAGCTGGGGTAGGCCAGAATGTCACTGGCCTGGAAATGTACACGTCCGCCTTATCCAGCAGAGGTTCTTGGAATACCCCTGAATGCTGGACCCCAGGCCCAGCTGAGCCATCCATCCCGGACAAGGAAGCGTTCACCTTGGTAGGCAAAGTTTTCTTGAAAAACCAGAGTCAAGTGGTGTTTAGCCACAGGGGTTTCAAGGCCAGGCCACCTTTTGTCCCGATGGAAGTCACACTCCCTTCTCCTGCTGTTGTGGCCCAGGAGCTCTGGAATAAGGGGGCTCTTTCCCTCAACCATGTGGCCCATCTCAAAATCTGCATCACTCATGTGACAGGCAGTGGTATCCCTTGCATCAAGCGGTTGGAAGTGTGGGGTCAGCCAGCCAAAACCTGCTCACAGGAGGTGATAGACAGTGTCCTGCTGGTTGCATCAGAGAGCCTCCCTCAGGACTTGGCTCTGCAGGCCCCGGCCTTGCCCATGGAGAGTGACTGTGACTCTGGGAGCCAATCTGAGGGCCAGCATGCCCCCTCCAACTTGCAGGAACTGGCTGAGGTAATTCAGGATGTGCCTGAGGAGTTCCTAGATCCCATCACCTTGGAGATCATGCCTTGCCCCATGCTGCTACCTTCAGGCAAGGTCATCGACCAGAGCACACTGGAGAAATGTAACCGCAGTGAAGCCACATGGGGCCGAGTGCCCAGTGACCCTTTCACAGGGGTAGCCTTTACTCCACACTCTCAACCTCTGCCTCACCCCTCCCTGAAGGCCCGTATCGACCATTTCCTGCTCCAGCACTCCATTCCTGGTTGCCACCTGCTCGGAAGAGCACAGACTGCCTTGGCAGTGACCCCTTCTTCCATTGCTCTGCCGTCTCGGAAAAGGAAGATGGAGCAGGCTGAACATGCCCTAGACGGTAGCCTTGGTGTAAATGCTTCCTGTTTTTCTACCACAAGCCTTCTGGTTTCACCCACTACCTCAGAGCACACTGCTAAGAAAATGAAAGCTGCCAGTGAGCTCGGTCTGACACACATGGACTGCTCAGCAGGTAATACACCATCTTATGTCCATGCCCCTTGTCATTGCTGTCCCTCCCTGGTGATAACTTGACATTACTGCCCTTTGTTTTAGACGTTGCCCGCTTAAATTATCCCAAAATATGCTGGCTTAAAGCACCACATTCATTATCTCGTAGCTTCTCTACTCAGGAATCAAGCTGTTGCTTGGCTGGATGGTCTGCTTCAAGATCTTCCAAGGCTGCTATCAAAGTGTGGGTGGGGCTGCAGTCATGTCAAGGCTTGACTGGGGAAGGATTCATTTCCAAGCTTATCCATGTGGTTGTTGCAGGATTCAGTTCCTTGCTGAATTATTGCACTGGGGGCTTCTCTTTGTTGGCTTGTGGCCAGAGTGCACTCACTTCCTTGCCTCTCAAGACCAGCATGGGAGCTGTGTCCACCAGAGTGTGCAAACAAACTAGAACTCTCTTGTATCTAATCTTGAAAGTGACATTCCATCACTTTTGCTGTATTCTCTTAGAAGCAAGTCACTTAAATCCAGCCTCCACTCAAGGGCAGGGGTACCCCAGGGCAGTAGGGTTCCTTGGGAACCATTTCAGACACACTCACTTTTGATCTAGGATTGGTGGTTGAATTTCGTGTAATACCTTTTCAGTATCATTAGAGATGAAATTATGATTTTTTATCTTGAGATCTTATAATGTGAGAAACTACATTAATAGACTTACAATATTAAACCATTATTACATTCCCGGAGTAAATTTCATTTGGTCATGCTTTTTTTAATGGGCTGCTTGGTTCTGTTTGCTAGTGTTTTATTTAGGATTTTTACATTTATTAGTGAGATGGGACTGTCCTGTGTGTGTGCGCGTGCATGCGCACATAAGCGTATACACACCATATTTGATTGGGTTCGGCATGAATGATTTATTTGCTTCATAAGACAAATTAGGAAATTTTCCTGTTCTATACTCTGAAACAACTGAATAGTATTAGCATCATTTACTCTTTACGCATTTGGTATTATTCCCTGTGATTGTCAGTGTCTGGTGCTTTTGGAGCTAGCTCTTTGACGGCTTTTTCTTTATGAAAATTTGTTTAGATTTTATTCTTTAATTTTCTTTCTTATTCTAAAAGGCCTGTGCAGGTAGTAGTTAAAGTTTACATTTGTGTCTTCTTTGAATTCGAGTGTAAATTGTAGTTACCATGACCTCCAGAAACTCCTGGAAGTATCTGAGGTGCAGTGGCCAAGACGAGGAGAAAAGTCCTTAGACCCAGATATCTGTGGAGGTCCCCAGTGGTATTAGCTTTGACAGATTTGTTGGTGACACAGGACCATGCTGACCAGTGCTCCTTCAAGGGCCCAAGCTGATATCTGTGTCCTACAAACTGTAGACAAAACGTTTCATTCTCCACTTTGGGCAGCTTAGTGAACCAGGCAGGTCTCTGAGTCCTTTCTTGGGCAGCTGTCATCCTTCTCCATTGCTTTCACTGTCAGCCCATTGCTTGGCTTTCTGCAAACCACACAGACAAGGCCTCTTGATTGTGGAGTGGGCAGAGTGAGGTCTTAATTGTTCTACTCGTAGTAACTGCTTTGCTTTACCTAAAGCAAATTTACAAATGCCTCAAGTGCAGGCCAGTGGCCCTGCAGAGTGGTGGGGAGTAGTGGGATCCCCGGAGGGGAGGAGATGGGGAAAGATCAGACTGCAGCTGCTGGGGAGAGAACGGGGCAGGGAGCTGGACATTCGCTTGCCTCAGTCATTTCTTTGGCTGGCAGGGTCTTCAGAAAGTAGGGTGTGGTTCTGCTGGTGAGCCACAAGGTGGCCTCTGCCTGCCTCCAATTTATCCAGGAGGAGGAAAGCTAACACAGAGCCTGGAACCCTGAAAATGGGTGGAATAGTAGAAACTGTCAGGGTCCCCAGGCTTTAACTCCAGTATTGTCATCACAATCCACTAGTAGATATTGGGGAGTACTTTATATCTGTGTCTGTTTGAAGCTGGAAGTGCCATTTTAGTAGTTCTCAGCCACACTTCTCTCTGGATATTGTGGTCTGTTCATCTCTTGTTAGGTCCAGTGTCCCATGAGCAGAAGCTGTCACAAAGCTTGGAAATTGCCTTGACGTCGACCCTTGGCTCCATGCCCTCCTTCACAGCACGGCTGACCAGGGGACAGCTCCAGCACCTTGGCACAAGAGGGAGCAGCACTTCCTGGAGGCCAGGCACCAGCTCGGGTAACATGGGTCCTGTCCACCTCCTTGGAGCCCTTGAGTGGGGCACTGGGCCATGCCTCTGGGGCTCTGTGGACCTCCATGCCCAGCTCCTTAGCCCCAACACCCAGACCTGCAGAACCTGGTTTCTTTCCTTTTCCAGAGAGAGCTGAGGGGCAGCCTGTGAAATTTAACTCTTCACAGGAAAGGCTTTCTTTAATCAACTCTTAGTCTGTGGGCGTAGGGTTTGGCTACCCCTGCTGTGTTTTATGGCAAGATCTAATGCTAGTTGTCTGTCCTCGGGACTTTTGTTTACTTTTCCTCTTTAGTTTATTTTTCTTATCTAGTCTATCTCACATCTGATGTCTGGGGTACTTTATGTAAATGTGTAGTTTGGGGTTAAGTATGTCATCCTCATCTCTTCTTATTAACATTTTCTTAGTCTTAGAAAAGAACAGTGATAGCTTATTGAGCCAACTGCTTGAAATGAACCTGGGTCCACACTGAATGATGGAATCAATTAGGCTACAAAGGGAGAGGACTCGACTGGAATGCCGGTGGGACTGATGATAGGGCACACTTGCTTCCTCCTGCCTATCCAGAGCCAGGTCCTATTGTGGTTTGGATCGCAAGCCATCTGGCCTCTTCTGCCTCTCGTTCCCACCTCCTTGCCATCCTAACTATTCTCAAGAACCTGTCATGTTCAAATAATCAGCAGTTTCCATGACCCTACATGCAACAGTCGCTTATCCTCTCAGCAGTGTCTGACGATGTGGCTAACCAGCCTTTTTTTCTTGAAACACCTTCTCTCTTGGCCTTCCAGATGTTCTGCTCTTTTTCTCTTGTTTTCAGTTGTCCCTCTTTCCATTGCCGACTCTTCCTTCTCTTCCAGGGTCTGGTCCTGAACCTTGTTCTTTCAGTCCTCTTTGTCACCCAGGTGAGAGCCCACTTGGCCAGCGACTGGCCAGGTTCATCTGTAGCCCCCACCTCTCCTTAGAACTCAGACCCCGACCTCCCAGACAGCTGCTTGGCCCCTCCACTTGGGAAAGTCGGGAATCTCTTGAGTGAATATTCTAACTCAGAACTTCTCCCCAGGTTCTCCCCCACCGCCTCCATCATCCCTTCAAGAGCAAAGAGCAGCATCCTCTGCCCTTCGGTCGGGCCTGTAACTTGGAGGTCATCCCTGGTTTTCCCTCAGTGTCTTCACGCTGGCTTTCTGTTCTTCATCAGGTCTTGTTCATACTCCTCTAAAGTAGATCTCAGAGTGGTCCTCTGCGCCACTGCCCTTGCTGCCACCCTGGCGCCGGCTTCTGCCGTGCTTCCCCAGACTTCCGCAGCAGCTCCTGCTGTTCCCACGCAGCCATGCTTTCTTTACCATAGCCCATCATTCTCACAGGAGCCAGAGAGACCTTATAGTGTCAGCCAGATCATGGTCCTCCACTTCTTAGAATTCCTCCGTCGCGTTCCATTGAACTTGGAATAAAATTGAAACTCCTGCTGCCCGTGAGGCCTTACATGCTCCGGCCTCCATCTAGCCTTCTCTGCCATCTCACCTGGAGCCACATGGTCACATATCACACCTCTGTGTCTTCTTTCTTTCTTTAATGTACTTACTGTCTCTTTCATTATTTGTATGGCTGGTCCCTTTTCATTCTTATGGCTCTTCCCCAAGAGGCCATCCTTGCCCTCTCCAGAGAGGTGTTGATTGGGAGAGAAAGAACAGCCCCCTTAGGCACAGGCCACAAGAAAAGGAAGAGGATGTAGGCAGAGGAGGGGAGGGTAGCAGGATTTGCTGCTGTGGCCCTCATTCAGGATGCCCCGGGGGAAGTGTGGAAGGAGAGAACACCCAGCGCAGGAAGGGTCGATGAGTGGGGAAGGGAGCTGCTGGGCTGCAGGGCTGCAGAGAAGCAGGCAGGCCTGCCCCTTGAGCGACCTCCCTCCCCTGCCTTGACCTGCCCAGCCCTGGTACTCCAGCCTATTTTCTGCTTTTCATTTTCTTGCAGTTTATCAAGATTGTCAGGGCAAGCTTGTGCTTTGCTCTGGCCTTGGGAGTCTGTCCCAGGGGAAAAGTACAACTTGTTGGAAGATTCGGGGTAAGGGCCTAGTGCTGCCTGGTTGCCCTCAGGAGCCAACTTTTTTTGATCATTCATGGAAGCACCGAGATTTAATGATCAGGAGGAAGCCTTCGGGTTCCTAGGCTCTCTGGTACCTCTGCTCCAGATCAGCCAGAGGTGGCCGAGGAGGGAAGAAGCGAGGCCGCTGCAGGGGTAGAGGATGGGGAAACTTCTTGTCCCACTCCAGGCCTGTGCCCTGCCTCCCGGATGGGGCCTAGTGGGGCAGCTTTCCCTAACCCTGACCTATTTTCCTCCCTGATTTACCAGAGCAGCCTGGGAGCATCCTGGACCCCGAGTGTGCCTCCTGCAAAAGAGTGTTTTCTCCCTACTTCAAAAAGGAGCCCGTGTACCAGCTTCCCTGTGGCCACCTCCTGTGCCGGCCCTGCCTGGGTGAGAAGCAGCGCTCCCTGCCCATGACGTGCTCAGCCTGCCAGCGGCCAGTCGCCAGCCAGGACGTGCTGCGAGTCCACTTCTGAGCGACTGGTCTCAACCTGAGAAGACCCATTGCTGGGAGAAACAGGAGCGTGGGGGGTGGGTCACAGCTCCCCTGAGGTCTGGCTGGGGTCACAGGTCCCCAGAGGGGCCTCTCCTTTCCCAAGGGCTTTCCCGTTATCGCCTCCCACAGTGCAGCACAGGCCTGGAGTGCGGGCTCGGGGAGGGTCACTCCACGACTACGCCAGTGGCGACAGGATAACAAAGCCATAGTTTGGGCTGGGAAGGATGGGGTAGATGTGCCTGCCCTCCTGTATCTCCCCGCCACCCTCCTACGGGAGCCCTGCACCTGCTAGAGCCAGCCCCACCCTGGTTATCTGCATTCAGCCCCCACCCCCTTGCCCCGCAGGGTGGATGTGCGTGGAGCACAATAGACTGTGGCTCAGGGTCTCAGAGCCTCCACCTTCAGTGTCACCCAAAAGTGGACCGTGGCAGGGGTCTGCGAAGTGAATGACTCAGCCCCCTACTGGCCGACTACGCTGAGCCTTAATAAAGCGGTGGTTGACGTCTGCCGTGGGCTTCCTCCTGGTGGACTGCCTGTCTGTGTCGTCATACTCTTGTTCCCCACCTGCACTCACACAGAGTGGGACTGTCACAGGCAGCTGTGAGCAGTCACTGAAACCTAATCAGGCTATAATTCAGGTCAATGGCCTGAAGGGACAAGATGTTGTATTTTCAGAGTGTGGTGAGGGTTCGCAGGTGGGCGTGCACAGGTGGAGAGGGTTGAATGCCCTCCCTGGGGCTGGCTGCCAGTGTGAACTCAGCTGCCTGGTGGCAGAGCTGGCTGCTGCCCTCAGGAGGAAGGCAACTTTCCTGCCTGAGACCTATTTCCAGAAAACTCCTTGTATATAGGCTGCATTTCTTGTTCCATTCAAAATTTGGCTTTATGGGGTCCCAGAGAGAAGCTATATATTCCAACAACTGTTTACTGTACGGAATAAATTCTAGTCACTAGAAGAACATCCATCAGTGAGAAGCTACACTGTACTTTTCCCTCTTACCTTCTGAGGATGTCTGGGAAGGCGCAGCCCAGAGAGGTTCATATTTTATCCTCGAGATTCTGTCGTAGGCCCCTGTGGACAGGCCACGGGAGCCCTCTAGCCCAGGCTCTGGGCTGCCTGCTCTCCCTCCCTGCCCTGGGCCTGCTGCCTTGCTCCTGATGGGGAACTTTGGGCATGGAGGCCGATGTTCACACTGCTTTCCGTGCTTTACACATGGGGCAGAGAGAACTACAGTCGTACACTGACTGGGTAAGGGGGTAGCTAATTAAAAATTCATATTCTTGAACTCTAGTCCAAACCCAAGAATTTAGAGATCTGGGTTGAGGTTCGGGAATCTGCATTTCTAAGAGTTCCTCTGGGATTCCTGTCCTAAAGGAGGCGGCATCCTTTCCTCTGCCTCCTGGTGGCGCTTCCCTTGAGGCAGCCTCACACGAGACCAGGGTCTGCACTGGTCGGTCGGCTTTCCTCTTGGCCCGCAAGGCTCCCATGTGCCCTTTGGCTTTAAATGTCTGGGCCATTCTAGATTCTTGCCTTACCCTCCTTGAGTGCTCGTGTTCTAAGAAGAGTCCCAGCATTTGTAGCAAAAGCACGGCTGGAGGGGGCAGGGGAACGATTCCTCCCCTCAGCCTGTCACAGTCTCAGGGCAACAGTCTAGTTCCCATGAGCAGGTTGGCAGCCTCAGGGATCCCCTCTCTCTGGGAGTCGTCCTGTCTGCCCCACTCCTGGGAGCCAGAGGAAGCCACAAGCATGGGGTCAGCATAAAGCATGCCCAGATGAGGGCAAAGCTACCTCCCCTCCTGCTGGGAGCTCCGTGGGAAATTGGGCATGAGAGCCGCTGGGGTGGGGACAGTTCCTGTCCTCCAGCCAGGTGGAGCCACACCCACATCCTTGGAGATGCATCCATTCTTCTCATTTTAAAGAGCCCTCCCCACCCCCACCCCCCCCAAAGGAAGTGGTTGCTTAACCGCTCTTAATAGAAACACGCTAAGCATTTCTGGGCTGTTTCTCTCCCCTAAAAAATAGGAATAACATTTTTCTTGCTGCCAAGTAGGCTCAGAAACATTTTATTTCTAACCAGTAAATATATGGGCTCCATCAACTGAGAGACTCAGGACACAAAGCCTTGACATGACCCACTGACAACTTGCCCCACCACAGGTTCTGTGGGCCACATGTCTTTCCTTTTTCTCTCTCATTTACTCATCACAAAGCCTGTTCAGGGCGTGCAGCTCCAGGCCGTCGAGAGCAGGAGGCTGGGCTGTGGCACCCGAGGCTTTGCAACACAGGACCCCAGTGCTCATCTCCGTGATGCGGAGCGAGACCTCGCCCGTGGTTTGGCCATCGTCTCTGTGGGGCGAAAGTCCCAGCCCTTGACCACTCTCTGCCCTCATTCGCAGGGGCTGGGCCATGCTCTCTGTCATGCTCTCTGCTGTCGCCCTCCAGCCCTGGAGCAGGTGGAAGGGAAGGCCGCTCAGAAGTAGTCCTAAAGGTAGAAGAAGTAGAAGAACCAAATCACTAGGAAGAAGACGAGAAGCTGCTCAGTGCTCACAGAGTATTTCACTGCCCGGCAGCGGGGCCGCAGGACCCTGCAGCACCTGGGCCCTGAGGTAGAGTAGGTTGCCGCATCTCCATGCCTGCCCTGCTTTCTCCTGAGGGTCTCCAGCTTGAGGCTGCTCAGCGGCTGGGTGCTTTTCCATACCCCAGGAACCGGTCCTCTGCCGCCTGGGTTTTGTAAGTAGGTCTTCAGACAAAGAGACCTGCCCCTGGCAAAAACCACCTGCCAGGCTACTGCTCACCTCCCGCCTGCAGTATTGTGATGCTGGGCTGGCTGCCATTGTGATGGCCACTGGGTGGGGCAGGGCTGCCTCAAGCTGGCCCCTCTGCACACTGTCAGCTTCCTGCCCAGCCCTCTCCCCAGCCCACTCTAGCCTACTGACCTTAACCTGCTCGGACAGGTAGGATCTTTCCTTCCAGTTTTAGGAAGGAGAGTGGCTGGGTTGGGAACTGCCAAGGATGTGTAGTCAGGTACAGTAACCAGTAGCCACATGTGGCTATTTAAATTAGTTCAAAGTAAAAAAATAAAAAACTCAGTGTCTCAGTCATACCAGCCACATTTTAAGTCCTTGTAGTCACATGTGCTAGTGGCTATTCTATTAGGTAGCACAGATATAGAACATTTCTGCCATCAAAGAAAGTTCTGTTGGACAGTGCTGGGCCAAAGTAGGAACTGGTCCTCGGTGTAGTCCTTTGCTCTTATGAACCTCCCCTTGGAGGGGCCAATTGCGTCCAGAGAATGGGCCCAGGAACAAATCGTTTACACATATATGACTTTGCATATATTATCAAGGAGATTACAGAGACTTTGAAGGCCATATGTATTTTTTATAAAAAAAAAAATACACAAAACCCTTTGCATTCAAAAGTTAAAAAAAAAGTTTCTATGCATTGAGTACACTGTTCTGGGCATCGTGCTCTGTGCTTTATATGTATTATCTCATTTAATTCTCACAACTCAGAGAAAAGAGGAAGCCGAGGCTCAGTTCCATGAAGAGCTCATCTGACTGGCTCCAGGGCCACCAACTCCTAACTCTTGAGATGCTCTGTAGGTAGCAGAGGGTGTCAAGGAGCTGCCTCGATTCCCCGCTACAGGGGTGGCTTGGATGTTGTCACTGCAGGGCCTCTGTGGATCCCTCCATGGAACTGGGACTTTATGTAGGGCACAGGGGCACTGCTAGTATTGACCTAGGGTCCAAGCTCACCTGGTACTCACAGAATCAGAGGCATGAAAAAGGCTATAGAATAACTCATGACTAAGTTTTAGAAAATTCTACATTATTATACCTCTAGGCACAAAAATAAAAGATGTTTCCTTAAGAAAGGCTCAGCGGAGCTAACTTCATGTACATGGTTGAAATGTCAATGGAAAAGTATCCGTGTGGTCTTGGGCAGGCTTCGGCCAAGGGCACTCGGTGCTATGATCCTATCAGAAGTGGCTGCCATTAGTGATCCCAGCTGTGTGACGAGTGTGGCTGGAGGAGATCCAGTTTGAAAGGGAAACTGGGTGTTGAGAAACAATAACCAAATGTGCCCTGTGCGGTCCCCGTGGCAGGGGGGATGGCATGAGGGATGGACAGAATGGAGAGTGGTCCCAGGAAGATGTCAAGAAACAGGCAAGAGCAGGGAGGAAGGGGAGCTGCTGACACTCTCTAAACCTGTAAGGAGAGCTGGGTGTGAACAGAGGTAGAGAATCAGTTGGGGAGACAGAGACACAGGCTGCCCCCACCCACCCGCCACACACACACACACAATTGCTGATACCTTCCCCTTGGGCCCAGGGCCTAGACATCAACTGTGACTCAGCTGATTTGAAATGCACCCCCATGGCTCATTAATTAGGAAGCCTGTAATTAGCCTGTCTCAGAAACCAGGATCCTCCAGAGAGAGCCCCTCTCACCTGCCTTCCTCTCTCCCTCACTCAAAGGATGAGATCAGGCTGGGGGGGATCCGGCCTCTGGGAATGAGGAGGGGCCAGGAGCACGAACACAAGGGGAAATGAGATGCCGGGGCACGCGCCCGTGCATGAGGTGGCCTTGGTAGATTGACCTTCTATAATGAGATGACGGAAATGACGGTAAGCGCCTCCAACCCTGAAAGTTTCCTCATTTAAGAACCCCAGGGGCAGGAGGGAGCACAGCCTGCCTGTGCCTGCTTGAGTTTGGTCTGAATAATGCCATGTGGTTCGGTCTTGGAGTGAACTGGAGCAAAAGAAACACAGATTCAGCAACATGCCATTTCGCACTGCGATGTCACTCAGCAACGCTTCTTAAAATTCTTCTTTGGCCCTCACATTCACCTCCCACACAACTTTTCTGCAGCTCTCCCATACCTCTTTGTAACATTCCTTAGAAAAATCTATCAAACTTTAGTCTTCATCCTTTCCTCACTCACCACTGTGACTATTTTAAATGATTGTGCCAATTATTTGACACTCCTTCCATCCAAAGTGTCACTCTGTTCCTTCTCTTGACCCTGGATGGGCTTGTGGTAGCTTAGACACATCCAGTGTGACAAGAGTAACCTTAAAGGATTTCTAAGACTCCTATAAAGTCCTACATCACTTCTGACTCATTTGTTGACTCTCTCTTGAAGCCTTGAACCACCACGCAGGAAGTCCAACTATCCCTAGGCCACCAAGCTGTGAAAAGCCACACAGGCCACAGTAGGCAGGAGCTCCAAGCAGCAATCCCAGCTGAGCCCAGCCTTTGGGTCATCCCAGACCAGGTGCCCAGGAATGTGAATGAGAAGTCTCCAGATGATTCCAGTTCCCAGACATTCACTATTTCCAGTGGAGGCCCCAGACGTTGTGGAGCAGAAAAAAGGTGTCCTTGCTGTGCCCTATTTGGGCGCCTGACCTTCGGAATCCACGAACATAATAAAATGTTTTGAGCTCTGCATTTTGGGGTGGTTTGTGACACCACAGTAATAACTAGACCAATCACAAAATCCTAGACAATTGCTGCTACTGGGAGAGTTAGATGGAGAATCCGGGAAGGCAAAGTCAGAATCCTTAGAGAGAGGCAGGGCAAGTCAGAAAATGC
The DNA here is from genome assembly GCF_014176215.1 of Rousettus aegyptiacus. Lineage (NCBI taxonomy): Eukaryota > Metazoa > Chordata > Mammalia > Chiroptera > Pteropodidae > Rousettus > Rousettus aegyptiacus. The sequence continues at coordinate 22,965,166 of NW_023416287.1, read as the reverse complement.
TCTTATGCTAATACTTCATATCCTGACAAATGTCTAACTACAGGCAGTCAGCACGGATGGAGAAACAGGCTCATTGGGTGTGGCCAGCACACTACCTTGGTCATTTATTAAAGAGCAAACGTGGGGCCCATTACAGGTCCTGGGGACACTTTGATTAAAAGAACTCTGTCTAGTTGGCCAAAGAGACAGGGAATACAGCATTTCTAGGGTACCACACCAACCTTCAGGAGATCAGTTCTAAGGTTAGTGGTAGGGACAGGAAAGATGAGACTCTGGTTCTGATTTCAGAAAAATATCATAGTGGATTTTTGGGGGGAGGGGTTAGTTCTACAGCATCCATTGCCCCTTCCCTATACTATCACCCTGGTTTTCTTTCTCCACTGGCTACAGTCTGAGAGAGCTTTAGTCAAATGCGTAAGCTAAGCCACATAGTCACCTTTCCTTGGCATGGGAATCTTAGAGGGACAAGGCTAACAGCACTTGAAGCCATCCCTAGAATGGATGCTGTCGATGCTGTGTCCATCTTGCCCCAGATGCCGTGGGTGTTATTGCTAATGGCTATGGCTAGCCTGTCTCCAGAGACTTGCCCTCAGCCTGTGGGAGCCACCTCACCAAGAAGATGCCTGGAGGTTCCCTCTCCCCAACCTTCTTGACCAATAACAGTAATATACAAATATTTTAAAAATCCACCCTCTTTGCCTTCCAGGAGGGCAACATAGTGGTGCCCCTCGCACTCTTGAGCTCTGTGGAGTCAGGCTGAGGCTAGACTCCAGCTGAAACCCCATCTTTGCCTGGCTTCTTCCCCTGCTCATCCAGCTTCCCTCCCTCCTGACCGTTCTCCTTTGCAAAGCACAGCTACAGGAATCTGCGTCTCAGGAGCTGCTTCTGGGCGACCTGACACATCCATTTCATCAGACTTCCTGGGCTCCTGTGTCATGGCCTCCAGAACCACAGTCTCCAAGCCTGGTTCTCTAGCCTTCCCCTGAATTGTGAGCCCTCGATTGCCTTCTAGTAAATTCCTTCTGCTCCAAATTTCCCAAACTTGATATAGAATACAGAACCAGGGACAGAGAGAGAGCTGGCAACAAACTCTCAAGAACATGAGGAGCGTGTAGGATTGCCCAGGAAGAGCCAGAGGCAGTGGAACTATGTTCATTACCTGGTTTGGACCCCGTGTCCTATGGCAGGTGGGAGTGCAGCAGTTGAGTCGTTGGAGCCATGTGCTTATCAAGCACACGGTTCTGGCAGACTCAAGGACCCGTAATGCCTAATGCCCAGACAAGAGAGGCCCTGACCCCAGGGACCAGTGCTTCTATAACAATCTAATGCCTGACGATCTGAGGTGGAGCTGATGCTAGTGCCGGGGAACAGCTGCAAATACAGATAAAGCTTCGCTCACCAACCCGCCGCTCACCTCCTGCTGTGCGGCCCTGGTCCTAACAGTCCATGCACCAGTACCGGTGGACAGGGGAGGCAGTGTGTGAAGTGCACAAGCAGAGCCTAAACCTGCAGCCTGGAGTGTCCACATATGTGCACGTCCGTGGGGATGGGGGACAGAACGAAGCTGTAGGGAGAAGCCAGCTCCCCCAAGCTGCCAACTCCTGCTACAGAACTCCAAAGAGCATGAGAATTCCAAACTTGAACCTGAGCTTCAGGTCATCATAAACATTTATTTGACAAAGTAGGAGGAGAGAACATGTTTTAACATTTTGTTAGCTTGACTTACACCTTCTAAACATTTCGTCATATTTCACCCCAGGTCCCACACAAGGTGAGGCTGATACTTTTAACTTCCTCATTAACAGAACAGAACCCCATTTTGGCAGGGGCCTGTGAGCACAGCCAGCCCTGGTTGTGAATCTCGGCCGGCTTAACCCATGGGGCACACAGCTGGGTTCTGGGAGTGGGGTCCCTGGGCAAGTTTCTTCCCCCTGAGAAGGGAGAGGCTCAGAGGAGGCGACTCATTTTGTGGCTGCAACCTTGCCATGAGGAGAGACACTCAGACTTGCAAAAGGTGCCAGAAGGGGATAAGGAAGCGCCAGGATGACATCCACGAATCTAGAACCAGGCTCAGGATCACGAGCCTCTACCCTTGAATCCTAGTTAGTATAAATATGTCCTGCAGTTTAGTCACTGTTAGCTGATTTTGATTAGAGCGGTGAAGAGCACTGACTCAAGCCTGACTTTAAATCCCAGGTCTGCTGTTTATTACCTATGTGACCTTGGGCAAGTTATTCCACCTCTTTGTCCCCGAGTTTCTCATCTGCAAATGAGGATTAAGAAATACTTCCTTCCTCTTAAGATTTAATGCGAATTTCAAGGAGGAAGTCTATGCAAATGTCTGTACAATGTTGGCACCTCTCAGTGCAATGGAAGTTTTTGCTGTTGCTTATGGTTTAACATGCTCTATAGCCTGTGCGTCCTGGGTTAGGTCCCTACTGCGCAGGCGCGCGCTCGGGTCTTGCTCTTTCACACCTTCGTACACACAAGCTATTTAATCTGTCAGGTGTGTTCCCCCGCCTCCCTTCTTGGGAACTTTCCACACAACCTTTGGTCCCCAAACTACAGCCACCGAACAAACACACGACAGAACCTTCCCTGCGCTGTGGCCCGGCGCTCCGGGTGAGGGGGTGGCCCTCAGGCCCAGGTAGAGTTCACCGGAGCTCACAGCGCCCTGAGTCCGCCTGGCACCCGCGACCCCGGCCCCAAGCCGCGCGGCCGCCGTGTGTGTCTGTTTCTCTGACTGGAGCTTGGCCTCCTGATGATGGCGAGGCTGACAGCACCAAGAGATGGGGGCGCCGCGCTCCAGGCCCTTAGCAGTCGGGCACACACAGCTCATGGCCACTGGCCCAGTCTCAGCACCGCAGGTGAGGAGCACGTGCCCAGGACTCAGTCTTCCGGGTCCCCACGAAGCTTCCAATCTCTCCTGACTTTCTCTTCTGTTCCCCAAAACCACCGGCATTTCTGGTCCCTTTGTCAGATTGCTTCGTGAGGGAAGAGGATGTGGCCATCCCCTGGCTCCTCCCCAGCTCAGCAAAGGGGGCAGTATTTGTCACCCCCTGGGCAGCCCGCCCCTGGTCTCCAGGGGTACACCAGGCCAAACTCCGCAGACGCGGAGCTACAGCTCAGAGTCCCCAGCCTGAACCCATCCATACTGATGCTGTACAGCTTTTAATATAGAAATGTGTCTGTCAAAAATATATTTTTACAGTTTATTTTGCTTGTTATTTGTTATTTTTGCAAGTAGAATTTTCGTAAGGTCTGTTCATTTCTGATTTCTTTTAAGCTTGGTGTAACCCCCTCTAGAAGTCTGATATTCACGTTTAGCTCCCCCTGTTTGATTAAGGAGTGCCTTTTTTTTTCTTTCTTAATTCTGGTGTCGATCCATTTCAGTTCCATACCTGTCTCCCTAAGGCCCAGCATAGTTCTCAAGTTCATTATCCCTGCTCAGTGCACCCTCTTTGATTCAATTCTGTAAGCAATTCTGGGGCTCTAACAACTTTTGCTCACTTTTGTTCACCTCTTCATAGCTGATAGGACATTTGTGTGTCCACATTGCTGAGGGTCCTTGAGTCAGACCAATGAAAAACAGGTGAGACGGGAAGCTATACTTGCGGCTTGCAGTAGAGTCCATTTGAAAATGAGAACCAGCCCCGCTTCCCACAGGTAGCAGGGATGTCACATAGTACAGACACTGATTTGCATCTGAGAAAAGGCGAATTAAGAAACAGGAGTGGGGGGACTCGGGCAGTTAACTGTTACCTGTTCTCAGAAAAGAGGGTCTAAGGGTAAGAAAGTAGTTTAAAGAACGTTCTGAGATTTGGGGTTTAATCTGGAGGCTTGCAACTCTTGTTATGTAAAGATTTCTGAACATCTTAACCCTTTATAGCGCCTTCATCTGATTCCCTTATGACCTCAGTGAGATAGGAAGTGGGGTTAAGTAAATCAAGCAAGTAACCTTAGGAAAAGGGGTGACTCGCTCAAGATCACACAGTAACTTCTAGAGAGCTAAAGCTGGTACCCAGGGCTTCCCTCCCTCCCTCCTTTCTTTCCAAAATTATCGAAAATCCACTGTGTGGCAAGCACTGTATCAGGGGTGGGGCCACAGTATCGCACAGAAAAATGGAGTCCTTTCTGCCATTAGGGCTTTCATTCTCGAGGGAGTGTACACACACACAAAAAAAGATAAACAGACAAATAAACAGACCGCAAGTGGTAGTAGGTGCTATTAAACCCCTCGATATAGACCCAAGTTTGAAAATAATTGAGGTGGAGTGGTCAGGAAAGGCTCCTCTTAGGAGATGACATTTAAGCAGCCAGATGAATCTCGGAAAGGGGTTAAGGTAGGAGAGCCTTCTAGGAAAAGGAAACAGCAGATTCTGAGAGCAGGGGTGGAAAGCAGCAGATAGATTTGAGATATATTTTATAGGTAGGACTAACAAAGAGTGAGGGAAGGACTGGGTTGAGTCTCAAGTTCTGGGAGGAGCAACTGGCTGGATGGTGGCATGATTGCAAAGTTGGGGAGCCCAGGGAGTGAGCAGGGGAGCAGCTAAGAATCAGGAGTTGGGTTTAAGGATGTTAGGTTCGAGGGGCCTATATTTGAATATCCAAGGGAGGTGTCATTAGGCAGTTGTAACTACATGTTTAACATTTGGAGCAGAGGTCCAGGATGGAGCTACAAATGTGGAAATTATTAGTTTGTAGAAAGTATAGAAAATCATGGGGTTAGAAGTGATTACTTAGGAAGAGGAGACAAGAAGGGACCGAGGACTGAGTCCTGGGACGCTCTAACATTTAGAAGTCAAGGTCAAAGAGGAAGAGGCAGAAAAAAAGGCTGAGAAAGAACATCCAGTGGGTGGAAGAAAAACCAGGAGAGTGTGGTATTGAGGAGAGGAGCCAAATAAAACATATTTTTAAAAGGACAAGTGCTCAACCATGTTGAATGCTGCTAGGGGATTATGTGAAATGAGAACATAGACATGACCACTGATCGGCAATATGGAGGTAATTTATGATCTTGATAACAGGAGTTCAGTGGACTGGTTTGGGCAGAAGCTTGAGTGGAGGGAGATGAAAAGTAAATGTTACTTCTGGTTAAAAATGGCAGATGGACCACAATGAAAAACCACAGCAATCAGTAACTCCAGGGAACACAACAGGTTGTTTAGTGATGGAAAGACCATCATAATAAACCACGTGGCTTAGTTCAGAGGGCTTATTTGCAATCTAATTCATAAGGCTGATCTAACCACTGTGACATCATTATATCAAGAAAAATGATAGGTGGGCGGGGATGTGTGAGGGAGAAACTAGAAAGAACTAAATCCTTTTAAAGTAATGTGTGAATCAAGATACTGAACTAAGGTGTAGGATACGTAAGAAAGGAGAAGGTACGAAAAAGTAATTTTAGAAATGGAACATGTAAAGGAAGTATAGAAGGGGTGTGAGCTATTGGAGGGTTCGAGTGACATGTGAGGTGATATATTTACAGCACAGCCAGTCAGCACAATAATGAGATGTTTTTCAGTCTGTGCAGGTTCCAAGAAGGTTATATTGGGAGTAGCAGGCTCTTTGGCGTCTGTGTGGAGGTGGGGTTTGGGGTCTTCAAGGGTCCCTGGTGTGGGAGGCAAGTCTTCAAGGGTCCCTGGTGTGGGAGGCAAGTCTTAGAATGATGATCCTGGAAGACACGGCTGGTCAGGACACAGGTGTCCTGCCTGGTCTGTCCTGAGGCCTAAGTCTTTTAGTGAGTGTAGTCTATCTGTAGACAGTAACTTGAACCTGAAGTGCAGGGAGGTCAGGTGCTGGGCCAAGGCCGCACGGCTAGCCTAAGCCAGACCTCTGTCCTCCCCTCTCAGCCTGTCTTCCCACCCACAGTCTCAGGAGGGCAACGACTCAGACCAAGATTCTTTCCAGGTCATGAATGGAATGAGATATTCCTCCTCATTAACCCAGGAAGATACTCTCTGGAAAAATCTCTTCAGCTCTTAGTAAGAATAATGGCATTAATAATACAATACTACTTGTAATTAACTTTACACTTGTACAGGGAATTTTCTAAAGCTCTTTTATATTGCATGATTCCAGTCTTCACAATGGTCCTGTGATGTGGGTGCTAGTATCTACCCTGATTCACACTGAAGGAAAGTGAGCACAGAGAGGACAAGTGATCCGCCCAAGTCATGATGTTTCCAGCAACAGCGGCCAGATTCCAACAGGCCATTGGGCTCCAGTGTTCTCACAGTTCTGAGCGTTGGAGGCCCCCTCCCTAGGACGCTGGACTCCTCACAGCACTTGGTGAGAAGGAGGCGGCCCTGTCTCCCAGAGCTTTCTTACAGAACCTTGGAGGAGGCCAAGAGCTTGGGAGCTGAGAGAGCTGAGGACTAAGAGGTGGGGTGGCTAGCCTAGGTCTGATGACCAGAGGGGTGCTCCAGTGGCCTGAGGGGAAGAAGGCCCCTTCAACCCACCAGGCTGGGGTCATGAATCAAAGGCTACTTTCTCAAGCTGGGCCCATTTGGCTGTGGCTCTTCCCCTCCCCCAGATCCAGAGCCCCTGTGACTCTACCCGCACTTTAGGCCTGAAATAATACCTGCCCTGGTCCCCACAAACTAGATATTGGTGGGGATAAGATTGAGCCGGCTGGCTGTCAGGTTTGATGAGGCTCTTCCCAGTCATACCTTTGAACCTCACTGGGTCTGGATTTCTCATTTTCCCTATAGAAACTTCCCTACCCTCATGTTTCTGCCTTAGAGAGGAATAATGGGGACATGCCGAGAAGCTGTCCCTAAGGGCCCCAGTCTCTGAGTCCCTGGGCACTGCTCTGGGTGTGTGTACGGGATGGGAGCATCCCCAGCTTTCCCCAGGAGCCTGCCTCACCTACCCTGTGAGAATGGCCCTGATTCCGTTTCGGGCCCTTGCCCCCCTGGCTGTGGCTGCCTGGTCCATGGGTCGGCAGGCAGCAATTCCTTTTCATGGTGACGCCAGTACAAAGCTCCCTGTCCACACCAACTTGGGTGTGTGCTGCTCTCGGTCACTTGTCTTCTCACAGGGCCAACACTCCTGATGGGATCCCACACTCCTGACAGGCCCCCTCCCAACAACTCCTGGGCTGGTCTGGACTCTGCTCCTTACACACCAGCCTCTCAGGTCTCCCAGACCCCTTCTCAGGGGGCTGTGTTGAAAGATGGGGCCCGTGGACCCCCAGCCTTTTCTGGGCAGCCAGAAAGTGTGGAGACAGTCTCTAGGTGACCCCTGCCTGTCCCTCTCCCTGGGTCCTGAGAGCCACAATCTCATCACAGTCACGGCAGCTCCTGTCACACTGTGGCCACATTACTACCAATGACAGCAGTGAGGCTGGCACTCCTCCCCCATCATCCCCTGCACAGTCAGGTCCACGTGCGTGTGTCCCCAGGCGCCTGAATCACTGCTGACGGCTTGGGACCTGGTGGCCCGGGGGGCTCCTGGGGAGTCACTGGGGAGAGGGGGCGGTGGCCACATTGCCTCAGAGGGAACACCTGCAGACATAAATAGGCAGCCACCCAGGCAGCACAGCACAGCCCACAGAGCAGCACCTCGCGCTGTGCCCACCTCCGCCAGGATGCCCAACGCCATGCTGCCCGCCTGCTTCCTCAGCCTGCTGGCCTTCACTGCTGCTTGCTACTTCCAGAACTGCCCGAGGGGCGGCAAGAGGGCCATGTCTGACCTGGAGCTGAGACAGGTATGACCATGGCCCATTTCAGGGCTGCCGCGAAGAGGCAGAGCCCCAGGGCTGGCACCACAGTGCAGGGGCTGGGAAAGAGGGAAGCTGCGGAACAAGCAGGCTTTAGGGCATGCGCAGAAGAAGACGGGAGGCTTGGTGCGGCCGGGCAGAAGGGACCAGGCTAGGATGGGCTGCAGGGCTTCCTGGACACTGTCCCCATCCAGACAAGAGATGCAGGAAAGAGAAGTTTCCCAGTAACAGGGCTTGGGGCTGGGTCAGGGAGAACTAGGCAGTAAGGCCTCCTCTGTGCCCACGGGGGACTCTCAGCCAGCACTGGCTGGAGCAACAGAAACCCTGTCCTATCCAATACTAGAGGCCTCCCCCATCTATCCCCCAGCCTCGCCTAGCCGCAGGTCCCCACCCTGGCCCCCACACAGACGGTGGCCATTGCTCTGAGCTTGCCTGAGTGGGAGGTTCCACCCTAGCACCCTGTAAGGAAGTTCTGCTGGGTACCTAGCTCAATTCTCTCAGGTTGCATATCCAGTGAATTCCCTTTTATTCCATTCAACAGAGCTGAAAGAAATCCAGTCACCATGTTCAATTCCAATACTGCCCAGGCCACAGGTGGTTCAATTTTGAACTGTTGAACAAAAAAGTGTGGGTCGGTGGGCAGATTTCTGACTCCCCTCCCCACTGCTTGGAGGCGTCAGTCGCCTAGGTGCCTTATGCCCTCCTTAGGCCTCTGGCTCCAGCCACCCTCTTGGTTAGTTCATAGGCAGGTGAGCAGAGGCCCCCCAGCTTACGGGGTTGGGTGGGGCAGGGCAAGGCCAGAGAGGGGACAGGAAATGGTAGGACTGGACTGGATGTCTTTGGGGAAACAAGGCAGAGGTGGTGGTGGAGGTCGGGCTTGATTAATGGGGGCAGGAGAGAAAGATCTGCATTAGGGAGAAGGTAGTAGGGCAGCTGAGAGAGGGGTACACAACCCTGAGGCTCCAGAGGTGACGAGGAAGGTCCTTCCCGGCCTTGTAGCCCAAGGGAGACCCCTCCCTCAACGAGCCGTCTCTGAGAGCCAGTCCTCCATCTCCTGAAAACCAAGGGAGGTTAGTAGATGTTGGCTCCCCTTCTTTGACCCCTTTGGGGCTAAAGCAGCACCGGAGCGATCCCCAACCTCCCGAGCTCTCCTGCCCGCCCTGCCGCCCAGAGAGGCCCTGAGCTCCCAGCCCTGGCTCAGCCGCCCGGCTCACCCCCTGCCGCCCCGCCAGTGCCTCCCGTGCGGCCCCGGGGGCAAAGGACGCTGCTTCGGGCCCAGCATCTGCTGCGGGGACGAGCTGGGCTGCTTCGTGGGCACAGCCGAGGCGCTGCGCTGCCAGGAGGAGAACTACCTGCCGTCGCCCTGCCAGTCCGGCCAGAAGCCGTGCGGGAGCGGAGGCCGCTGCGCCGCCGCCGGCATCTGCTGCAACGACGGTGCGTGGCCCCGGGCCGGGGCCGGGGGCGGGTGGGGCTGGCGTCGGAGTCGGGCGGCGGTGGCCCTGGGGGCCGGTCCGGATCTGGTCCGCCCGCGCGCTCAGCCCCTGCTCTCTGCAGAGAGCTGCGTGACGGAGCCCGAGTGCCGGGAGGGCGCCGGCTCCCACCGCCGCGCCCGCGCCAGCGACCGGAGCAACGCGACCCAGCTGGACGGCCAGACCGAAGCCCTGCTGCTGCGCCTGGTGCAGCTGGCCGGGGCGCCCGAGCCCGCCGCGCCCGGCGTCTACTGAGCCCCGCCCCGCCCCGCGCTCGCAGCGCGAAAAATAAACCTTTTAAAATGCATGGCTTGGTGTCTGTCTCCGTCTCTGGGAGTGGGGAGGGAGAAGACGCGAGGGTGAGCCTCGGATCCCACTCCCTACTCCACTCTCTGCAACACAAACACGCCTGCCTAACCAGTTCTGGGACCGACGTCGTGGACAGAGCCACCCAAGGGAAAAGACAAAAGCCCGTAAGGAAAGCAATCTTGGGTCAGCAGAGTTGTCGGTAGAACTAGGAAAAGGCGACCTGGGGGCAGGTGAGCCGAAGGGCCAGGGCCAAGAGTGACCCTGCAGGGCCTGGGTTAGAGGTTTTCCGGCAAAGGGGGTGGGGAGACAGACATTGCGAGGGACAGAAGACAGAGAGAATGGCAGGAAGGACAAGCCAAGGAGTGACCAGGAGTTCCTCTCACAATTTACATCCCGAGAGACTGAGGGACAAACAGTTTCAGGGACTTACCCAGGTCTCCAGATTCCCTACCAATGTCTATTTCATCCAAGGCTGTGACTTGCGGGCAGAGAAGGGGGCAGCATCACCCCAGACCCAGCAGAGAGAGCCACGTGCTGTTGTCTGTCCAGCCGGCCAAGCCAGCCAAGCCACCTATGAGAAAGGAAGCTCACTGAGACCCTGGCTACATCCCCACCCCCTCCCCCCAATACATCCCGCAAAACACATCATACTTAGATAGACAAGAAAATCATTGTTAGGGACATGCCAGGTGATGCTTGACCACCGTCACAGATATGGACCCTGAGATACACATTCAGAACCACAGATACGCCCAGAGAAACAGACAACAGGCTCAGCAATAGACTGGCACATGTACACACACACACACACACACACACGCGCGCGCGCGCTCCCAACACAAGGACCTTCCACCCTTTGGCACATGTCACTTTAGGGCAAAGATGTTTGCTAGCATTTGGCCAATGCTCTTCTCTGTCCCTCTGTCCTTCTTTGTCCCCTCTATGCCATATGCCCTGTTATCCCCTTTACTCCCCCTCCTTCACTGCCCCCCAGCTCCTTGGCCCTCTTTTGCTTCTCTCCTTGTTCCCTTACACCCCTCACGTGTCTCTTCTGCCCCTCTGTTACTTCCCATTCTTCTCTCTGCCCCATCTGTTCTCTGCATCATCTCCTTGGGATGTCTTGCTCCAGGTCTTGGGGCCACAAGAAGCTGCATCTCCTCCTGAATCTTCCACTGACTTGGAGGCCAGGACGAAGCTAAGATGGAGAGAAGTCAGTCTGAGCCCTGACACCAATATCCTGCCTTGGGCCAGAGCCTCATGACAGCTTCAGCCAAGCCTGGCTGGGGTCCAGGCTCCAAGCCAAGGTCAGGCTCTCTCAGAGCTCACTTTACTCTCACCCATGACCTGGCTCAGTAGTGGGTGAGGGGGTCAGGAGGGCTTCTGACCCTAATTAGCATAGGCTGAGGGAGTCTCTCTCATTATCAATGTCCTCTGTCTTTTGTGGTCTTTTCTATGGCCCCGAGCTCTCAAAATCCCTGTCCTTCATGGTCTCCAGAGCTAATACAGTGTGACATAAAAATAAATCGCAACAATAAATATTCAGGGATGTAGTCGATGTTTCTAGTTTTCAGAATGGAATGCTCGACGTAAAGCTTCACACAGCTGTGCAGAGCTCACCTCTGATGTTGCCCACAGTCCTCTGGGGTGCGCGCGTAGGCATTTTCATATTACAAATTAGTGTTGTTTCATAATCCATATATGCTAATTAGCACCATCTTAATTTTATTTATTTTTTTGCACCATTTTTAACAAAGTGAATTTGGAGCATCTTTAGATATTAGAACATTTACCTCTACCACAATATTTTTGTTTTTTAGCTTTTATTGTGAGAAATTTTAAATATACCAAAAAGTAGAGCCAATAGACAAGACCCTTCAGGTAACCAGCCCCTCTTGACTTTCACAATTATCAGTATGGGGTGACTTGTTTCATCTCTACCCCAACTGTCTCTTGCCATCCCCAAATTACATTGAGGTCAATATCACCATTGTACCATTTTATTTTTAAACATTCCAGTATGTATCTCAAAAGATATGAACTCTTCTTAAAAACATGACCACGGGGTGTTATTACACACATGCAAACCCAAAACCAAAACTCAACAATATATCAATACAGGCACACCTCAGAGATATTGTGGGTTTGGTTCCAGACCACCGCAATAAAGTGAATACGGCAATAAAGTGATTTGTAATCTTTTTGCTGGTGGAGGGTCTGGTAACTCAGTAAACCATTTGTATCATCAAATGTTCAGGCACTATTCAAATTTCCCCAAGTGTTCCATGAATACATTCTTTGCAATTCATTGCTATCTAAGTTTGTTTTTATTCTTTAAAGCACAAAAATCAATCTCCATGACCCTTCTACCCTCTTATTTTCCTAAACTTACAGCAAATGACTTCCAATTTTTTTATTGTATCCATTATAAGCAAGTATAATCAGATGATTTTATTGTGTGAATTGTATGTCACCTTGAGTCACCTCGCCTCTTTAGTTACATATTAAAATAATATTATTTGGGGGAAGGGGAAGGGAGAGGTAGACACAGTAAAAGTGGTCAAATAAGTGGTGATGGAAAGAAATTTGTGGGAAGTGAACACATTATGTAAATATATATACATTCCTTATTGTTAAAATGTACAGTTGAAACTTATCAGATTTTGTTAACCAATGTCACCATAAAAAATAAATACATTTAAAAAATAAAATAAAATAAATAAAATATTATTTCATAATACGCTACTTTCCTTTTCTCTATATTACTGCCAAGACTAGTTACGTATTTTTTGAAAATGTGTGCAAATAGTCATATTATCTAGGAATTTCATCTCTGGGTAATAAAGTGAGTTCACAAAGTACTAGTTGCACAAAGGGGGAGTTGGGAACCCCCACCTTGGGAAGCCCAAGACACTTTGGAGATTTGAAGAAGTCATTCCTACAAGGACTAGAGGCCGTGGACTGAGCCAGGAAGAGGAGTGGAGAAAGAAAGCAAGCTCGCCTCTGCACTGGTCAGTCTGGCCACTGAACATCTTCACTTGGCATGCATGTCCTCAGCAAATCTGCCTACTCATCACGGGACCCAGTTTTGATGCCACCTCTGGGACATCCCCAGAAAAAGACGTATTAATCTGGGGCTGGAAAAGAAAATACTGCTGGCTTTGGATCCTAGAGAAAGAATGAGACAGTGGGTGGGTGTCCAAGGGGGTGAGGGGACCCTGAACTTAGTCCAAAGGTAGAGAAAGCTGGACTGACACTCCTCGGCTGTGTCAGTCACTGCAGTGTGGAAGGTGCACAGGGCACTCGGGGAGAGACCAGACTTGCTGCTGATGTGGCAGGTGGACGCTCAAAGCTTGGAAAACCATAAATCCATAACCACATGTCTCTCTAGTGCGGTTTCTGAGGGACCACAGAACTTCTACTACTTTTCTGTGATATACATACTCATTTATGTATATCACATAGTTCTCCATGCCCTATTTGAACAGGACTCTACTTTGAGTTGTCTCTGGTTTCTTTCCCTGACTAACCCCTCCCAATGCTGGAAAATTCTGTTACTGGAACGACCCCCCAGATGTGGGGTCAGAGGAGAGACTCACTCTCACAGCCTCTGCAAGAATTCCAGTCTAGGTTGCTATTGGCCACTGGGGCTTTCGAAAGCCTCATCTCTCTTTTCTTTATACCTCTTAGTAATAATGATCTTTTCCCCCCTATTTTAAAAAATTTTTTATTTAAATGTAATATACATACAAAAGTGAACAATCACATGTGTACAGTTTGATGAATTTTCATAAATTAGACACACCCGTTTTACCAGCTCCCAGGCCAAAAAACCAGAATATGGCCAGCGCTCCAGAAGCCCCCTAAACCCTTTCCCATTACTGCCCCACCCAAGACCTCTCGCACCATTGCTTAGCTTTGCCTGTTTTTGAAATTTATGTAAAGAAATCTTACAGTCCTTTTTCATATATTTTTCCCCTCTCCACTCTGTGAGATCAATATACTGTTGGGTTTGGGGCAGGGGGGCTCTGCAGTCTTCTAGTGTGTGAAAGCCATAGAAATGACATTTTTTCTCACTAACAGACAACCATGTGTCTTGTTTTATTTGGACTGGGAGCTTGGGCACAGACCTCCTGGAATTGCTGGCCCCACAGCATGTGGGTAAGTGAATGGGGTGTGTTCTGGGGGAGGGGGTTTAGGTTTTTATTGATTCCTAAAAGAGTTTTTGGTCCAGGAATACATAGAAGAGAAGTAGGCTGGAAGATTCTCTCTGTTGGCATTCTTTGCTTTTGGGGTTATTTCTGTGGCTAGGGTTCTTAGGAACCTGTCCGCCTGTAGGATCCCCAGCTCAGCCACCTCTTCTGGCAGGGAATCCTTGGGAACACGAAGGCCTTTCAGCTGCAGAGGGGAAGGTGTCCTCAGCCCCAGCCCTCAAGTGTGACTCAAGCCTCCTTCCAGACATCAGGGTCATTCACGGTCCACCAACTGCCTCCCCTTCCTCTGGCCTGTTAGGCCCTTTTCTGTGCTGACCTCACCCTGTAGTTTGGACTTTTGAAAGCTCCTCTCAAGTCCAGCCTGCCGTAGGCCCCCAGCTCTGTTTGGAGTGGGAAGCTAGGGTCTGTTTCCATCTCCCTCTGAGCCTGCCCTGCTTGTCGTCCACCTCCTTTCTCCACGCCCCACAGGGCGGTGGTGGCGGGAACAATAGACGCCCCTCCCCTGGGACAGCAGGCGCGACTCCTTTCCCCTCCGCGGGCCCTGACTTCCAGCTCTGAGTTGCGGGGAGCTGGAGACACCCGCCCAGCCGCGCACCTTCCCCTCCAGTCTCCTCCCTCCCAATGCTGACACTGAGACGCAAGTCGAATTGGTGGGGGGGAAATCTGCTTTATTTTATTTTAAGTATTTCGGGAAGGAGCTATGGAGGGAGCAAGGGGCGCGCCCCGACGGTGTTCAGGGCCGATCCGCTCAGCGCTGGGAGAAGGAGGCCTCGGGGTCGCAGGCGGGGTCCGCGCGGCAGCCGTCTGGGAGGAGAGACGCAAGGTCAGGGGCTGCCGCGCGTCCCTGACCGGTGCCCGCGTCTCCCGGCCGGTCCCCCCGGCCCGGCCCCGGCCCCGGCCCCGGCCCCGGCCCCGGCCCCGGCCGCGCTCACCCGGGCTGCAGCAGATGCCGGCGGCGGCGCAGCGGCCTCCGCTCCCGCACGGCTTCTGGCCGGACTGGCAGGGCGACGGCAGGTAGTTCTCCTCCTGGCAGCGCAGCGCCTCGGCTGTGCCCACGAAGCAGCCCAGCTCGTCCCCGCAGCAGATGCTGGGCCCGAAGCAGCGCCCTTTGCCCCCGGGGCCGCAGGGGAGGCACTGGCGGGGCGGCAGGGGGTGAGCCCGGCGGCTGAGCCAGGGTGGAGGTTTAGGGCCCCTCTGGGTGGGAGCGCCAGCAGAGGACCGCCGGAAGTGCAAGTTCGGGGTTGCCATGGCGCTATTTTGGCCCAAAACGCTGTCAGAGGAGGGTGCCAACATCTACTAACCTCCCTTGGGTCCGGGGCCGGGCTGGGTGGCTGGAGGCCTCAGCGCAGGTCAGCGCCGGGAAGGAGCAGCGGGGCGACCCTGTGGCCCAGGTCCCTCCAACCCCAGAGCGGCCCAACGAGGGCGCGGGCACTCACCTTGCGCACATCCAGGTCCAGCGCGGCCCTCTTGCCCCCCAGGGGGCAGTTTTGGATGTAGCAAGCGGAGGTCAGCGCCAGAAGGCCGAGCAGGCAGCACGCGAGACTGGGGCCGGCCATGGTGAGGGCGCGTGGTCCTTCCTGGGTCGGTGGCTGCGGCTGGCTCTCCGCCTGGCCTTTTTATGCCCGGGGCCACGCAGTGTCTAAGAGGATCGCCGCATGTCTGGTCACAGCCCGTCGCTGCGGGTCAGGCCCTGTGCACCCGACGCGCCCCCTCATTTGCAGGGGCCGTCCAGGTCAAGGTCGCTGCATTGGATAATGAACTATGGCGAAGATGGTGCGTGACTGACTGGCGGGGGAAGGGAGCTAGTGCGGTGGCCTGGTCCCCTAGAGTAAGACAGGGAGTATGGAGTGGCCGGGTGTATGAGGCCTATCCAGGGATTATGTAGCTGGACTCATAATACCTTGGGGCAGGGGTTGGGGGGAGTAGGGCAGACACCCAGACTCCTCCAGGCCGGAAGAGGCTCTGGCAGGGCTTCCCAGAGCCCTCTTCACCCACCATACATGCATTCTTGTCCCCTGTGTTAAAGGTCTCCTCTTCCTGAACCCAAATTTCCTGGAACCCACCCTCTTGTCTCCACTCCCTACACCAACACACACTCTGTCACGACTTGGAATGACAGATACCTCCTATCACATTACAGCTATTGCCAGGGTCTCTAAATGTTATTTAAACCCATCATCATTTTGAAGTTAGGACAGTTACTGGACCTGCCACTAGATCTTGTGTAATGTTTTAAATAAAGAAGCACATTAATGACTCTATCACAAATGTGTTCTAGCATTTTTATACCTAAATATAAATATAATTGGTTTCATTTGTAATCCCATGCTTTTGCTTTAAGCATTTAAAAACAATGCATTTTTTTGCCTTTTTAAAAAACATTTTTAATATATCTTAAAATGAAAATAATTAAAATAATGAGAGACTGCCAGGGTGGAAGGGGTGTTGGTCAGTGCCATAACCAGGGAGATGGTCAGCATGGATCTTTCTTCAAAAAAGGACTTGTCACTCAGCTGCAGAAAGCTACTTGGCCCAAGGTCATACCTTGCCCAGGTGGCCCATATCCAATTACTGGTCTGTTCTGGCCCAATGCCGGGCACCTCTGAAGGACGATTTCAGCTCTGGATCTCGCTGTGGGGTCACCTGAGGCCCACATGGAAGTTCTCCTTCTGCCCAATCCTGTTTCCACTCCCTACTTTCCACAGGTGTGGGTCTCAAGGGACCTTGATAATAAACGTTCTGCATGTGAAACTCCATGTCGGTCTGCTTTCTAGGAGAACCCAACTTGGAATAGCACAGAGGAAATGAGGCCAATGTCAGAAAGAACAGACTCAGAAAGACCAGTCCCTTGATGTCAACCAAGGAAAGAGGAGACTGGGACGGCCCCAGCTAGTCCTGTACTCTTGTTGACTCTCCCAGAGGAGGGGGCTGAGGGCACTGAGCAGGTCACAGAGCCTGGCTGACTCCCAGCCACTGGCGTGGGCTGCTCAACACCAAGGAGCCGGAGCCGGGCAGGCTGCCCTGGATTACCAGTCATAGTCAGTCTTCTTTCTCACTCAAATCAGCTCATTGGCATTGCTGGGCTGGAAGGTCAAGAACTTGACCCTAGAGACAGCCACAGTGAGGCCTTCTACCGCTCTGTGGGCACACTGACCTCACCAAGTTAACACATGCACATAAATTACCTTAGCATAATGACCCCCACAGGGCCAGCATTCCTTCATCTGTTCAGCATCTTGATCTGAAGATGCACCCTACCAGCAGAGGCATTTGGGAAACACCAGTGAACCAAACACAAAAGCCCCTGTTCTCAGGGCCTTATATTGGTAGTGGTAGGTGGATGGGGTGGAGAGATGTTAAACAATAAGCATATTTCAGCAGGTTAGGAGACAGTAAGTGCTAAAGTAGGGGCATGTCACGCTTTTCCTCAGGGTGCTCAGTGCAGGCCTCTTTGTGAAGGTGACACCTGACCCTTGAAGGCAGTGAGGAGAGAAGCCATGTAGATATCTGAGGGTAGACTCATTTTCTATTGCTATGTAACAAATTACCACACATTTAGCAGCTTAACACAATAGCCACTGACTATCCTATGGTTTATGTGGGCTGGGGCAAGCCTCAGCTGGGTCCTCTGCTCAGGGTCTTACAGGACTGCAGAGAAGATGTCAGCCAGGTTGCATGCCTTTCTGGAGCCCATGAGGTTTTTGGCAGGATTGATTTCCTTGCAGCTGTAGAACTGATGGTGGCTTTTTTCTTCAAGGACAGCAACAACGAATCCTTGGTGCTTCGAGACTGAGCATGGGGAAGTCTCTTTTAAAGGGTTCACCAGACTAGGCCAGACTCCCCAGGATTGCCATCCTTTTAACTGAAACTCCAACTGATTAGTTTGGATAATTGAGGCCTTAATTTTACATCTGCAAAATCCATTCCATATAATGTAGAGAGTGATAGCCATCACTTTTGTCATATTCTTCTATTGGTTAGAAGAAAGTTACAGGTCCTACCCACATGCAGCAGGAAATTATACAACCGTGTGGAATACCAGGGGCAGGAACCACAGGGGCCGTTTGAGGATTCTGCCTGGCATGGAGGGGGACTATTCGAAGTAGAGGAAATAAGCAAGTGCAAAGGTCCTGAGGTGGCCATGTGTCTGGGACATTCAAGGAACTGCAAGTAGGGCAGTGGGGTTGGAGCAGAGTGACCTGGGGTCAGAACAGTCACATGGGACTAGGTCACATAGGGCCAAATAAAATGAGGAACCAGAGCAGATTCTGAGTGGAGAAACGACATGATTGGATTTACATGTTATAAAAACACTTTTGGATATTGTGTTGTGAAAGGGTCATCGATTCCAGGAAGCCAGGAGGAAGCTACTGTAGAAATCCCTTGTCAATGATAATGGCTGGCTGGGCTGAGGTGGTGAGGTGCATGTGGGGAGAAGTGATCCCATTCTTTGGAAGGAAGTTTGGGGTTTGCCGATAGATAGGTTGGATATGGGCAGAAGAGAAGAAGGAGTCAAAGATGACTCCAAGGCTTTTGACCTGAACAGTGGGAAGGATGGAGCTGCCACCAGCTAGGATGGGGGACCCCGAGGAAGGCACAGATTTGGATTGGGAAGGGCAGGAGCTCACTGTAGGCAGACAACATCTGAGATGCCCATTACACATCCACAGGAGACTTCGAGCAGGCATTTGGTTATAAGAGCCCAGGGTTCAAACGAGGGCTAGGCCGAAGATACATAAAGTTGAGAATCATCAGTACTAATATTTAAAGGCACAGACTCAATGAGATCACCTAGGGGCATAGAGATGGGTAAGTGGAGCAAGGATCAAATCCTGAGTAAATGCAAAGAAAACAAGAGTGGGAAGTAAAGGCAGGGTGTCAAGAGAGGAGGAAATGATCAGTTGTGCCAAATGCTGCTAGCATGAAAGTTGAACTTCTTTATTTAATAAGTTAGTTTCAATAAGGTATGATTGATGTATCATGAAATTCACCCATTGTAAGCACACAGTTTGGCGATTTTTGGTAAGCGGTTGTGCGACCATCCCACAGTCTGGTGTCAAACACTCCCATCTCTGAAGAAGTCCCCTCACGCCTGTCTGCCTTCACTCCCCGCTTCCACTCCCAACCCCAGGAAACCACTGATACAGAGTCACCTTTTCTAGAAATTTCATATAAATGGAACCATACAGAATGTAATCTTTGTGTCTGGCTTCTTTCATTCACCATAGTGTTTTGGGGGTTCATCTAGTGAGTGTGTGTGTGTCAGTAAGATATATACATTTGTTCCTTTGTGTTGCCAAAAAGTAGTCCAGGGTTGGACCGCATTTCGTTGTCCATTCACCAGCTGATGAACATTCAATTGCTTCTAGTTTTGGTTATGATAATAATCTTGCTATGAATATTTACACACAAGTCTTTGCATAGACACATGTCTTCATTTCTTTTGCGTAGTTACCTGGGAATAGAATTGCTGGGTCATATCGTATGTGTCTGATTAAGAGTTTAAGAGGTGAACAGTATCTTGTATAATTGAGAGAAGTGCAGCGGAGCCAGCTGAAGCCCACATGGAATGCCTCCCCCCTCCCGTGGTGGTTGAAGGAAGAGGAGGGCTGAGAGGATTTTGAGTTGATGCAAGGTGTTTCACAAAACTTTGGCTTCTGATGCTGACTTCTCTGTTCTTCTGCCAGAGCGGTGGAGAACCACTGATGGAAATCTCACAGCTACAAAGAGTGGCAGCAGCACTGGCTAGCAGTATAAATTTCAACTAGGCTCTCGGTAGTGCTCACGAATTATTTTCCTTTGCTGAAGTTAACTGTTCTCTCCCATGCCACTGGCTATGGGGAGATGGCCCCACATATTGGTTGCAGATTCATAATATAATCCACCCCCAAGTATCGTCAGTGAGCTGTCACCATACTCAGCCTTCAGAAGGCTGTTCTGCTGTTCGCCAAGGCCAGCTGCTGCTGATGGACAGTGCACGGTAAGGCCAGAGAATCTGTTGCCCTCCTTCTTTTCCTCTAAAGGGAGTTTCTTGATCAAAAGCGATTTGGTGGGGATCTGTCATGCTCTATGAGGCATTCAGTGTCTATGTTGGTGCCAGCAGTGGCTGCCTGGGAACTGTCCAACTTTGGTCTCTGCTGTTGGTGGGTTAGGCTTTCAGTAGTGGCAGTAGCCAGGTCAGCCTTGGTGAGGGGACGTCCCTGTGGTTGAGCTCACACACAGCCTCAGTCCCTCCCACCATGACCACTTCGTTCATGAGGATTGGGGTGGATGAGGATAGAGGATGTCTGACGTGTACAAGTCACCTTGTCCACCTGATTCTTGACGGCAACATCTGCAGTGAGCTTCCACAAGGGAGTCACTTATTCTCCAACTTTAGGTCCATTCTGAGAGGTCCATCCACATACCCTTCTACAAGCCTCCATGTTACTGTCCCCAAAACATATTCCTACTAAGTCCCAAGTCCTTTATCATCCAGCCAAATCATTAGCTACTTGTCTCCCTAAGGCTCTCTCTAGTTCCAGGTAAAGTGGTTGCAGTGTAATGTTTCAACCACTGCCAGTTGGAGAAATTCACCTCTTTAATCTCCTTTAGGGCCACTCATGAGCAAGACAGCAACAGCACAGCCATCTGCCATCTGGATATGAACTGTCTGAAAACTGGACTCCATTTTTTCCATTTTTGGGCAACTGGACATTTAAGACTCCATATGAAATCACAAGTATGAATTGAGGAAGGAGCATGAGTTTAGGAAGAGACTATCTCCCTGTGCTGCTTATCTGACTCGCAGCTGACACACATGTACGCATGAGCCCAATCAAGAGCAGAAGAATCATCCAGTTGACCCATAGCCTCATGAGCAGTGATAAGTATTTATTGCCTCAGACCACTAAGGTTTGGGGGGTTTGTTAGAGAGAATAAGCTAACTGATACGCACCTGAAGTTTCAACATCAGGTAGTGTCTAACAGGATTCGGGGAGGAGTAAGGAAGGAGCTGCTTTTCAACAGGAGCTAGTGATTTGTCAAAAGGATTGTGTTTTTATTCTAAAACCATAGGGATTTCTGATGTGAGATCCCACTGGAGCTGGACACAGGCTCCCCCAGCATTCTGATCAGCTGTGGACATCCTGGGCACGAGAGACCCGGCTGGGTCATAAGGTCTAAAAGGCAGAGCTGCTTGCCCTTTTGCCCTGGATGACTCTCAAAGTTGACTGCCCTTCTGGTCCTGGTAAGTGAGTCAGAGCAGCACATTCAAATGTGGCTAATGTGGGCATCAAAATGCAGAGGTCCAGTGTGCATTGCATCTCTTTTTCAGGGATAAAGGCTGCAAGGTATAGTAACTCGTGAATAATTTTTTGGGGGATAGAAGGACAACCCGTTTTGTAATTGCTATAAGAGCAACATAGATATTTACCTAAGAGAGGGCATTCGTGTGATGCACTTTCTACTTTTGTAGCCAACAAAATTTATGCAGTCACTTCTGACTATATCATCTTGTGCTTATCATGGGGAATATTTCTCCTTCATTTCTATTTATTAGAGTAAAATTTACATGACATGCACAAATCCTAGGTGTACAGCTCGATGGATTTTTGCCTATACATACACTGTGTAAAACACCACAATGATCAGTACCCTAAGACTCCCCAGACTGTCTCCTAGTCACTATCATCTCAGAGATAGCCTCTACTCTAATGTATGTCGCAATAAATTAGTTTCACCTGCTTTGAACTTCATATAGATGTAATTGTAGAGTATGTCCTCTTTTCTGCCTGGCTTTCTTTGTTATCTCATTGAAATTCATCCATGCTGTTGCATATAGCAGTCGTTCATTTACTTTTTATAGCTGAATAGTATCCAGGTGCAAGAATATACCATAATGTGTTTATCCATTATTCTGTTGATGGACTTTTGGGTTGATGCCGGGTCTTGGTTATTATGAATAAAGCTTCTGTGAACATTCTTCTACATGTCTTTTGGTGGACATAAGCATCATTTCTTTCTCTTGGGTATATACCTATGAGTGGAATTTTTAGATTCAAGAGTTATTGTACATTTTATTTTTCCTATCAGTACAGTGTAAACATTCTTTTTAGCTTTTGACAGGGCATCCCAATATGCCCCACACCACTACATTCTGGAAATTTCATTGATATACAAGGCTCTGTGTTTTATGGGATCTATCTCCCATCCTTGAACACACACATGTTTTATAAAGGTATGATGCTACTTACTGCTTCCTAGGTCCTACTTATCTCCTGATTACCACAGCTTGGGCTCTGATCAGTGGACCAGAGTGGAACTCTGAGTCCCCAGGGGTTGTGTACCCTGTAATTCTAGGAAGGTTTGGGGATTTTTCTTCCCTCACTACATTTACACAGGTCACAAGTACCCTTGGCAAATTCTAGGAGGAAAACTTATATAATGTTATTGTAGGGTTCTTCCTTCATCTGGTGGTTGAGTAACTGGGTAAGGGACAAGGCTACTATACTGTGGTGGCTCAGATTAGGCCCCAATTCACTACAGATAGAATATTCTTGGACAAATAGAACAAGTGGGAACTTAATGGGCTTTCTACTTCAATCCTGAGAGACCCGTGACCAATTAGTACCCCCTAAAGACCCATGTGGATCAAACCATTCTCATTAGCACAGCATATATACTCAACAAAGTGCTCATAGTTAACATATAAAATGAACTACAAATCAAAAGACATATGAATTAGGAGAAAACCACAAAAAGAAGCTATGCAATTGTCCAGTAAAAATGAAAGGTATTTATCCCATTAGTTATAGGGAAAATTAAAATTAAAACCATAAGGAAATACACACCCACTAGAATAGCTAAAATTAAAAAGGCTGGCATTACTAAGTGACTATAGAATAATAGGAACCTTTATACACTGCTGTAGGGAGTATAGTTGGTACAACTACTCGGGAAAGCTGTTTGGCAATATTACTAAAGCTGAACATATATACAACATATAATGTAGCAATTCCACTCCAGAAACACATAATTTGAGCATCAAAAGACAAGTATGTTGCTCATAGTGGCACTATTTTTAATAGTCCCAAACTGGAAACAACCCAGATGTCCATAACAGTAAAATGAAATAAATTTATATTGTTACAGTAGTCCTCCCTTATCAGCAGTTTTGCTTTACATGATTTCAGTTACCCACGGTTACTGCAGTCCGAAATTATTCAATGGAAAATTCCAGAAATAATCAATTCATAAGTTTTAAATTGCATGCTGTTTTGAGTTGCATGAGGAAATTTTGCACCAACCTGCTCTATCTGTCATGACTCATCCCTTTGTCTACCATATCCATCCTATATACGCTACCCACTCGCTAGTCACTTAGTAGCCTTTTTGGCTATCGGATCAGCTGTCACAGTATCACAGTGCTTGTGTTCAAGTCACCCTCATTTTACTTAATAATGGCCCCAAAGCATAAGAATAGTGATGGCAATTCAGGCATGCCAACGAAGATGTAAAGTGCTTCCCTTTAAGTGAAAAAGTATGTACATATATATATATATATATATATATATATATATATATATATAAAAAAGGTAGTATATATAAGGTTCCATACTATCTGTGGTTTCAGACATCCACTAGCGGGCTTGGAACATTCCCCACGGATAAGGAGGACTACTCTAGGCAAATTCATCAGTCTTGTCTTCATTTTTGAGGTTCCTGTCACTATCTTGATGAGACTGTCCTCTGCTGGAGATAACGGGAGCTGTAGGGTAGGTCTTGTCCAACAATTCGTTTCCAATTTAACTATATCTGGCACATAATTCTTAGTCTGTGCTTTGAGTCTGAGGCCATTCTATAGATTCATTTTACATATTTTAACATGTATTAAGCATTTGCTATGTCCCAGTCACTGAATTCAGCTTTACATGAATGTCTCAATCTTATAGGTTGATACAAGTATTATCCCTATTTTACTTTTGAGGAAACTGAGACACAGAGAGACTAAGAAATGTTCCCAAGGACACTCAAGCAATAAGAGAGGAAGCTAGAATTCAAACCCTGGCAGACTGCATCAGGCTTCTAACCACTAAGCTTTGTAGCCTCTCATAGTGCTTTCTTTATATTTATTCATATGGATTTCTGAATATTGAAGCAATGAGTGGGACAATCATGCAAACACTCTCATCTCTCTTGGAGATTTTTTTTAAAAACTCGATCTCATTTTATTTCTATTATAAAGTTGCAAAAGGGCCCAGGAAGCCATGAGGCATGACTCAATTAGCTCAAGTCACCTCTAAACTGGTTTCCCCTCAAGACCAGTTAGTATACTTGTGAAGATCATCCAAAAACAAACAAAAACTTAAATCTTGCCAAGTCAGGAACTGAAATCCTGGAAATTTGTTATTTAAATTTTTTTGCTAGGTGCTGAATTACAGGTAGCAATAAAATATTCAGAGGAAAAAGCCATGCATCTCAAAGGAAGTGACAATCTTGATAAAAAGGGATGTAGAACTGTTTATAAAATGGCCATTTTCAAAAATATACATTTTAATGGTGACTTTTGCCAAATGTTAATTTGAAGATATTTTGCGTGAAACCCTTCTTGACAAATACAATTTGTCTGTTACTAAGACTTGGGATTAAACTATATTTGTTTTTTAGACAAAATTACATTTCAATGTATTGAAATCTTTTTCAGATTAAATAAACAAGCTAGTGATATGCTATGTTTGTAGCTATTGATAACTTTTGTAGAATCGCAGAAAGTATAAATCCCTAATTGTCAAAATATACTACTGTCACAAATTTCACCTCATCATATTTTTAAAAAGTTCCCACAAAACAATTCTGCCTATTCCATTCTAAATACTACAAATTGTAAGAAAAACTGCTTCTAAAAAATTGTTTTTATACTGGTTATTCATTCAATGCTCTCAGCTCCACATGAAGCTGGAGGCTTGTGCACCATATTTCCCAGACTTCCTTGCCACTTCCGTTATGACAATAACCTAGGAGCCACTGGCAAAAGATTTGTTGTTAAGGTCAGAGGAAGGACAAATCCACGGTTCTCCCAGCTTCTGGGGCACCTCTGGCAGCTGCATCAGAGCAGTGGTGGATGAGCGTGGCTCCTCGGTTCTTGCAGGCACCCTGCAGGTCCGATAGCAGCAACGGCAGACCGGCCAGCGCAAACACTTGTGGATTCTGGCAGTGACAGGCAAAGGTGCCATGACTGACATTTATACCTTAGTTATGAATTTCCCAGTCACAAATTCCCACTCCCAGACCACCTCTGTCCCTCAGTAGCTAGCATTAAAAAAAAAAAAAAAGTGTGAAATATAGCACCACTTATGCGTGTTTTTTTTACCTTGGGCGAGAGGGAATGCCCAAAGTTTGGGGAAGATTATTAGATGTCTGTGAATCACAGAGTC
Source organism: Rousettus aegyptiacus (assembly GCF_014176215.1). Taxonomy (NCBI): domain Eukaryota; kingdom Metazoa; phylum Chordata; class Mammalia; order Chiroptera; family Pteropodidae; genus Rousettus; species Rousettus aegyptiacus. Next base: position 22,940,037 of record NW_023416287.1, on the reverse strand, counting down.
ACTGTGGAGTACTGATGAGGGTGGGCTTATGTAGCTCTGATCTTCATGTCATTTTACTGCCTTCCATGGGAGTCCAGTGGGATTCTTCCTTATAGATTCTTGACCTCAAGGCGATGTAAACTTAACTACGAATTTGACCCAGACAGTGTTGTTTTATGACATGGACATTCACTTTAAAATCATTTCATTAAGGGGATGGCTCCATAGTGTAGTGGTTAGCATGTCTGCTTTACATGCAGAAGGTCCTGGGTTCGCACTCCTGCTGGAGCTACGGACCAGGCCCCAGGTGCGCACCATGAGCATGTAGGAAGAGACTCCCTGCCTTCAGGGAAACAGCACCATCCCTAGGTCAGGGGTGGAAGTGTGTGTGTGTGTGTGTGGGGGGAGGGGGTGAATTAAAGAAGGGGAAAAATAAAATTTAAAATAATTATAATAAGAATTTCATTAAGATTCACAAATAATGGCTTATCCAGTTACCTGCACTGAGGAAATATTAATGATATTAATGCACCCAACGAGAGAAGTGGGTGCCGCATCACTAGGCCTGCCTTTGGATTTTCGGGTTGCAAACGTTGCTTTTGACTGCCTAGTTGGAAAGGACTCCAAGCTTAACTCTTCCTACCAGATGTCTCTGTTTCAGCAGTCAACTGGGCTTGTTTCCTAGGTGTCCATTTCATCTCTGTACTTGTGTCAGGAAAATAACCATAGGGTAAGTTCAGGGGAACTTTTATGAAGATTTCAAAAAATACTGGATACCTGTGATATGTAGAAAATTGGGAGTATACTGGGAAAATGTGAGGAATGACTTCAGACTTACTCAGATCTAGAGTGGTCTCCATGATGGAGCAGATCGAGGAGGCACCCGACACCCATTCATGTGGCAAATACTCTCTTTTCCTGTCCACTTGGACCACTACAAGCAATTTGACTCCGCTCGGCAGCAGTATGCTATCACCACCCAGCCCAAGAGGTGAACAACTCTAGTTTTGTACAACTACATTGTCAGGACCTTGACCACCCACCCCCAGGACATCACCATGGTCCACCTCACTGACATGCTGCTTATCTTGGAGCATTGGAAGGGGCAAGAACCTGGGTGTCTTGGTAAAATGTCTGTTTAATTGGGATGTAAATCCTGGGAAAAAATTGCTCACCCAGCTAAGTTCCTGAGGGGGAGCGGGGTTAGCATACCTTGCCTGGCAGTGAGAACACAACTGCACTTATCCGCCAATCTACTCTCTATTCAGGGGTCCCCAAGCCCCGGGCTGTGGACTGGTACTGGTAGGAACTGGGCCACACGGTAGGTGAGTAGCAGGCCAGCGAGCAAAGCTTCATCTGTAGTTGCAGCCGTGCTCCAGCACTAGTTTCACCACCTCAGCTCCATTTCAGATCATCAGGCATTAGAATCTCATAGTAGCACCAGTTCCTGGTGCCCAAAAGGTCGGGGACCGCTGCTCTACCCATGGTGCATAGAGCATGGTAGGTAGGCCTCTTTCAAATCTTGGTGAAAGCACTTACTTTGGGTATTATGCTCTAAATTTATTAGGTAGCCTTCAAATCTGCTACCCTTAAGGGGGAACCTGAGCAAGACAACATTCTCCAGGTGGTCCAGGCTCACATTGTATCAGACCCAAACCATATCTGGAACTTGAAGCGAGAATCAGGAGACCTTGCTGTGAGCAAGACCATGCACATCAGGTTAACTATCAGGGTTCTATTGGAGATGAGGCATTCATCCATGGGACATCACTTAACTCTGCCACCTGGACTGGGTGGGATATAACAGCCTGCCTGTGCATCTAGCAGCACTCTACATCCATTAGAGGCAGGTACAGATGGGGACTGAACTTGAGTTCACCTGGAAGGTACCAGCAAGCGACCTATTTGTGCCTATACCAGCAGGATGGTTGTAGGTGGATAAAAACCTTGAAGCTTGGTTTACAGGTGGCTCTGCATGACGTACTGGCATCAGCAGTGAATGCTAAAAAGTTACAGCTTCATGCAAGACATTAAAGGACAGGAATCAAAGAAAAGTAGCCCAGACAGAATTTTAAGAACGTATCACACTCTCTCTACTACCTGACGACCGATGCCTTATGTCTGGATCCTGGTGCAGTGGGGAAGAAACTTGGAAAGAATGAAACTGGACTTCCTAACACGGGTTGTCTCACATGAAAGCTCACCAAGGGCTTCTACTGCAGGAAAACAAAGGGTTTTCCACTCCTCACAACAAAGCCCCAAGGCTGTGGGCACAGTTGCCAATCCATGGTCTACAATGTGTGTCCGTCAGCTCTCATCCCAGAAGTTATATTGAGCATCTGAAAGCAAGGAGTCCAATGCGCTGTACCCAGGATTCAGTGCCAGGGAAAAGAACTGTTACCAGCTGGAGGAGGGCCATTGCAGTGCCCTTATTGGGGCTGGGTTCAAGGCATGATAATCACTGGGACCTCCGCTTATACCTATGTTACCTGCTTCCTCACTTCCATGTGAAGGATTGCCCATATTTCCTAAAAAGTTTTCATTTTGGGGGGCGTTCCCAGGCTCTCTACAACATGAGTTCAGGAAAGTTTTTTCCTCTTATGGTATCTGGCAAGTTCAAGTGAATGGTAGCAAAGAGGCAGCAGCTCTGCTTCAGAGAAATGTCTCTTTACGCTGCTTAAGGGCCTGCATCAGAATAAGGGCCATGAAGCTATATATTTATTCAAACTTGTGAACTTTTATCACAAGTATTTCTGGTACCCACAGGACTTGATCCAAGTGCTTGATAAGCCATACTGACCTTGCAAAGGATTAACTGGTCACCCTCTGCCAGCATCCATCTGGTGAATGGTCTAAGGAGGCTGGCAGTGCCAAGGCAGACACAGGTCATTGAGACCATAAGTGGAAAGGGCTACTAGAAGAAATGGGCCTCTATTTTGCCCTCTGTGTCTTGGGGACACTGCAAAGCCCATGGTCAAACACAAACAGGTCTTTGGCCAATGGTTAGCTTGTGTCTCAGGTACCAGGTGATAGCTACTCCTGGCTGGAGCCCTAAAACCCTAGATCAGGGGTCAACAAACTTCTGTAAAAAGGCATATAACAAATATTTTAGACTTTGAAAGTCATAGGGTCCCTGTTGCAACTATTCATTTCTGCCATGGAAGTGTGAAAGTGGTCAATGCATGGGGTGGCTGTGTTCTAATAAATGTTTACTTTTAAAAACAGATAGTAGGCCAGATTTGGACCATGGACTGTAATTTGCCAATGACTAGCCTTGATGATATTCAAATGACCAGGCGACTATGGCCCAGTCTGCTCCTCTGTGAGAGGGAAACCTTTAGGGTCTTGTGCTGTGCTGAGAGCTGTTCATAGGGGCATTACAGGGCACTGTGTGTGGGGTGGTGGGTGCAGAGGCCAGAATATGAGGGCAACACTGAAACAGGTTGAGCTTTCTTTTAATAAAACACCAACTGCTTTATTCTAGGTCAGACCCAACATTCCTACCCCTATACATACATGTTCCCTGGTTAGGCACTGTCCTTACTGAGCCCTTAGGAGCCCTTGTGCTGTGGCATGACCACCAGGCCCTCTCTGGTGATGGCCCAGTTGTAGCTCTTTGGGGAGTCCAATGCTTCCTCCACCCGTGCCTCCAGGTTCTCTCGAGTGATGAAGTTTTTTGCCTCCTCCTATTGGGAGAGAGAAAGCCATCTGATTGGAGGCCCTAGCACACGCCAGCCTGCCCACACAGCCTCTTGGCCTTTAGCCCACTGAAGGAGAGGCTCCAGCTCTCCCTGGGGAAGGATGCTTGGAGTCCAGGTCCTCTGAGTACTCCACTGACCGAGGGAGTAAAATTAAACAGCCTTGTCACATTTCTCTTTCTTACCCATCCACTGGACACCTCAGCCAGACCCCAAGCACAAGAGCTGTGACAATCTGGTGTCCCACTGGATGGAATCAGTCCCTTGATGTTGCCTGGGCCCTTCTTAATCTCTTTCAAACTCTTCTTTCTCCATTAGTTTAATTAAAGCCTCAACCATTCTTGCTGGATCACTCCTGCTTTAAGTCTCACACCTGCCATCCTGGCCCAAATATTTAACTCATCAATGACTTCATCACCCCATAAGGCAATATACGAACTCCTTGAAGATGGGGGATGTGTGCGGGGTAGGTCCCTCCTTCAGACACCAGCTTACCATTCACTAGCTACTTGAACGCTTTCCAGTGTCAACTCTAACCTCTGGGTCTTTGTGCCTGACTGCTAGCCAGTGCCCCACTTCCCGCGCTCAGGACTCGAGGTCTCAACAGCCATCCAGGCTGAGCTCTTGGCCTCCAGCCACACTCCCCGGAGATGGGACCCACCTGCAGCTGCTGCACTTCTCGCTCCTTGAGTTGCACCCAGGCCTGCATCTCTCGGGCCTGCCGGGCCTTCTCCTCAGCCTGCCGCTGCTCCTGCTCCCGCGCCTCCTGCCGCAGCCTCTCTATACTGGGAGAAGCAAGAGGCTGAGACAGAGTTGGCTGGACTACCCAGGGGCCGGCCAAGGGGTCTGGCCCCGCCCGGCTCACCGTAGCTCTTGCAGCCGCTGGTTCTCCGCCTGGTTCCAGGCCATCAGTTCTCGGTGCTCAGCAATGTCCTGCCGCGCCTTACGCTCTGCCTCAACCCCGGACCGGGCTTCATATATTTTTCTTCGCACCTCGGACACGAACTCCATCCTGGGCGGAGACGCGCGCAAGGTAGGGACCCTCTTCGCCCGCCCGCCCACCCCAACACACCCACTCAGCGGCCAACTTCCTCTCCGTCACACGCACCTCAGGGCGCGCACAGTTTGGCGGTAATGCCGGTAACGCTCTGTCAGCACGAAGAACTCCGCAGGATCCACCGCGGGCGGGGTCGCCACGTGCCCCACCTTGGACTTGGCTGGTGGGTCATGGCGGCTCTTGCGGCCGCGTGCGGGCAGCAGCAGCAGGGCCGGGGGCCCGCACAGGGGTCGGTCACCCAGGGCCCAGCTTAGCGCGCGCAGCATGACCCAAGCTGCCCCGCGCCCAGCGCACCGCACGGCATCACGGGGGCCCGGAAGCAGGCGTGGAGCACCATGGGACCTGGAGTCCGCGATCTTCCCGCCCCTTCGGCCTCCTGGAGCTTGCTCGGGTGGCTTGCGAACCTAGTCTTCGGATGTCTGCGGCTGTGTGGTTGTTACTCTGTCCTCCCTGCGGGGCCTGGTCCCACCCCGTCCTTTCTGCCTGCGGGCCAGGCCCGCGTCCTTCCAGACCCCACTCGAGGAAGCTTTCAAGTAGCTAGTGGGAGGGAGAGGAAGGGGACGCAGTAGAGAACTCAAGGCAACCTCATATTTTTATTGGGCGGCGGGGCGCGACGCTTGGGGTCCAGTTTGTGAGGGGAAGGGAACAGTCGTTCCAGCGAAGGCTCTGGTCACCTGGCTGCCGCGTTGCAGTCTGGTCCGTCCCTTCCCCTCCTGACCTGGCATCAACGAGCAGGATGCGGCCGTCCTCCAGTCCGCAGGCTCCTAGTTTCTGCAGACGCGTCCCAGGCTCCTATAGGACCCAGGGTGGGGGCACTCCAGGTCCCTGGGCATACCGCGTTGCCCCCCTAAGCAAACCCGAGAGGTAAAACCTGAGCTCATACCAACTCAAATTAGGCGATAAGGTTTTGCCTCAGGAATCTACCACTTTCTTCATTAGTTACCGAGTTCTCCTGGTACACTTTAAAATACAATGTGCAAAGCAGTAATAATCCATCTCCACACACCTGTCTTCTGCTATGGCCTTGGGAGCTGTGCAATCACTGAGTCATTCCTAGTGCCATGTCAGTGACCAACTATTTCTCAGGGCCCAGCTACCTGTCAGTGTTGCTGCCACACAAAAAGAAGCCTGGGGAACCCCACTGCAGTCCCTGTCTTATTTATGGAAGTTTTTCCTACTCCACTAGTGACTTCTAATCTTTTAACATAGATATCTCGTCTAGAATTCTGGGAAACAGGGAGGATAGAATATGGCACCCTGCTGTGTGCAGCGTGTGTGTGTGTGTGTGTGTGTGTGTGTGTGTGTGTGTGTGTGTGTGGTGGGGGGGGTATCAACAGCTGAGGGTGCTGTGGCAGGGGTGTCTCAGTGATATCTCATTACTCCTTTCACCTACATATTCCCCAGTCCTTAGTCATAATGGCCCCTGGTAGTCGATGCTAGGTACCACTCACCCTGCTTACCAGTATCTTCTGCTTCCTGTGGAGGGTCCACTGGCCTGTGGTTCTGCCCACCCAGGGCACACTGTCCTTGAAGGGAGCCAGGGCATAGCTTGGGAGGCTATGAACAATCTGGTCTGGGCTGCAGTGCTCAGAATCCTGCTCTAGAAGGGAGCCTACCCTCACTATCCCCACCCAGGGCCTTTGGGGCATGCTGGGGGTGCTGGAGGCTTGCTTTTCTCCAGGGTACCAGCTGTGGGACCAGTGCTGAGGCTTCAAGGATGCAGCCAGGGTAGGTGGCCAACAGGAGCAGCAGCAAGAGACCTAGCCTGAAGCTGGCCATGGCAGGGCTGCTCCCATAGATAGTGGACAGCATTCAAAGAGTCTGACACTTCCATCCATACCAACACCCTCATCCCCCCACTTCCTTGTGTCCCCTTGGACAACTGGCACTTCAGGGCAGCTTTAAGTGTCTCCTAATCCCTTTTCTGCCTCTGCTCTTCATCCCAGGACTACCAGGGGTCCCAGCCCTGGGAGTTCCTGACGACCAGCCTTCTCTGAGCCCTGGGGGCTGCCCCAGTCAGTTAGTCCCACCCTCCTTCCTTTGGGAATCCAGAAGTGGGAGAAAGTTAAAGGAAACAGACTTCATGATGGTCAGGAGAAAGTTCTCTATGGGCTAGGCAGCGGTATGGGGCCACTTGGGGCACTGGGTGCTGGGAGACCAGAATGGCAGGCATTCTGCCCCTTTTCTCTGTGGCTTGCCATATCTTTTCTGTGGCATTTAGGGATGTGAATTGAGTAGAGGGACTTGGGAAGGGGAAAAGGAGCAGGGTCCCATGCCCCTGGGATGGGAGAGCTGTGCATGAGGTGGCTCCACACCCTGCTCCCAGCCCAGACTCTAGTGACATCTCAAAAAGGAAAGGGGGAGAAAGAAGCTCATCACTTAAGCTCTTTCTCTTCCCACTGTTATGTTTCTAAGTGTATTTTCAGCCACTGGTCCTGGGATCAGCGAACAAATGCTCCATCCCCACCTCTTCCTAGGGATCTGAAGTCATAGAACCCTGCTCCAGTCTGGTCCGTGCCCTGAACATTCATCTTCCAACCTCCCAATCTGCATCCTCAAGCTCCTGCCCTTAGGCCTTGAAAGCTCTGTCTTTCCTGACCCCAAAAGGAAACTGTGGCCCAGAGAGGGGCAATGCCTGAGGACAACCCAAGTCCTACCTAGCTCAAGGACAATCCTCAGTGAAAAAGTGGTAACCTAAGAGTGGGAAGCCCAGCAGCCTGTTGAGGTCTGGGGGAGGCTATAACCACCTGAAGGGCTTCTGTTAGCCCCTCTGTAAAATAGGTTTTGTGGACAAGTTCTCATCCACACACCTGGGCACAAGGGCTGGGCCACTTAAGGTACAAGTAGGTTTGGGTGGGGCACACCTACCCACAGGTGACCTCTCGCCCCTCCAAGCAGGCCTATAAAAAGGGCCAGGTAAGGGGGCGGTGCAGCATCTGTAGGGCCATCAGCAGTGGGTAGCAATAATTTTGCTTTAAAGGTTCCAACCCCTCCCCATCCTGTGCTCAAACCAGGACTATTCATGGATTTGGGCACAGCACTCAGAACATGTTCCAGCCTGTCTCCGTCTGTCAACTCAGCTTTCTACACCAGCCATCAGCCTCTGGAGGGCAAAGGCCTGCTTATGGGGTTAATAGCCAACTTTCGCATTTAGGCTGAATAGCAAATGCAAAGGTCAGGGTAGGGCTTGGCATCATGGTAGCCAGTCACTGGGAGAGCAGGTGCATCATATCCTGTAGCAAAGATGGGGGAGGGGATAGCAAAATGGGTACCATAGTAGGTCATGGGCACCTGGAATTCAGTTTCCCAGGCAGGACATACACGTGAATTTCCAAACTGACTTTTTTAGCAGGGACCTGAAACGAAAGTGTGTTCACTTAAATTGTTTTGGGAAATACAGACTTCATTCCTAGATGTATTGGTTAACCAAGTAATTTTTAGAAAAACATTTGCTTTGTGGTTTAGTGAAAATGATTCTTTGAGTTCAATAAACTAGCTTAATTCTGATTTGGTTTACAGAATGTTTTATTCAAAGTCCCTGGTGCTTATTTAAAAAGAGTAATGGGAGTACCTTTATTTTTCCTATAATTTGTGGTTTTTCCTAAAAAATCCAAACCAGAACAACTAAGCTCCCCAGGGGTAGCTCTGGGCCCTTTCTTTCTGGCAACATACCTAACTTTCCAGAAATGTTTGCTGTCCCCTTTCAGACTACAAACTCTAATTCATCCTCCAATCCCTCCCAGCAGGAAACACAAAGTCATTTGCTCATCATTAAACTCCAACTAATGCTTGGCCCAGAGGAGAGAACAATATTCCAGTCTAGGAGCTGCTTGTACTCAGTGGGGAAAACAGAGGTTTAGAGCAGAGTGCTCAGGTGCTACTGGAGCACAGAGGGACCAAACCCGAGTAGGTGGTCTGGGATGAAAGAAGAAGGCGAATTAGCTAGAGTTGTGGAAAAGGGGCTACAGTGGGTGCTCTGGCACTGGAACAAGATGGAGAAGAATCAACACAGGAACTGCCCGTGAATCCATGGGCTGGAGCACGGTGGGGATGGGGGTGAAAGGGGTACAGAGAACTCTGGAGGGCTGCAGGAAAGGACAGTGGACTTTGGAGAGACTGAGTGAACCCCTGGGCTCTGGGAGCATGGGACAGGTACCTGTGGGTCACCTCTAGTGAAGTCACTTGGCAGGAAGCAGGATACGCAGACCTGGAGCTCAGGAGGGGGCTCAGTCTTTGAGAAGTCTGAGGGTCCACAACACACAGACTGGAGAAATGCCTGACCTCTGAGGAAGACCATGGAGGAGCAGTTACAAGGTAAGGATGGGAGTCAGAAGGGGAGCTAGTGAACAGACAGGGGATCCCTGGGGCTCAGCAACCAGGCCACCTTGAGGAGGAGTAGGAAAGGAATGTAGGAATGAAGTGGGGATGAGGAAATAATAAGAGTGCAGAAGTTTATCATAAAGGGGGAATAATTTCGGCCTGGGAGAAGTGTTTTTCTGTTTTTTTTGTTTGTTTGTTTGTTTTTAAATTTAACACCTACAGCACCTGGTCTTCCTAGGTGGTCTCCCATCCAAGTACTAACCAGGCCCAACCCTGCTTAATTTCCAAGATCAGACAAGATTGGGCACATTCAGGGTGGCATGGTGGCATGGCCGTAGACAAGAAGTGTTTTTTTTTTTTTTTTTTGAAAGACTTGATCATTTGGTGGTGGAGGTGATAAAGGAAACAGAAAACCCAGGAGGAGGCTGACTTCCTTGAGTGAGGTCTCTGACAGCGGGGTAGGCCCCAGAGCTCTGGATGTGAGATGGGCACTGAGCACCACTCTTGCCCTTCTGAGAAATCCTTGCCAGCTGGCTGAGGGGTGAGCACTGGATGAAGCAGTCACCCCTGCCTTTTCCACATAAACATGCTGTGTGAGTCCCAATACACTTACCTTGTAGCCTGAACCAGTTCCTGTTGGGTTACTATCTCTTGCAAGCATGAGAGCTTGTTTACAGATGTCTGTTTATTAACCAGGTGATATCTGCTTACTCCATCCATGCTTCTTTTTAAAACTTCTGAGTTTTGAGTTTACTGCCCCTTGGAGTTCCTCAACTCCTACAGAAGCACCCAGTACCTCTACCAACTTACACTCACCTCTTAACAAGCTTCCAGAGTGGTCTGTCAAGGTGTCCCCACCTCCTGTATTTATTGTGAATATGTAGTACAGAGCTTCCCTCCCATCTTGGAGCCACCACAGCATCTTTGATTGCTTGTACTCTGAGGACCTCTGTAATGCAACTCCTTTCCTCCTTTCACTCTTCTAAATTTCCAGCATCCCTCAGGTCCAGTTCAAGTCCCAAGAAGGACAGCAGCACTGACCTCCAAGCATGCCTTCATGGACCAGGCTAGGGTGCCACCTCTCACTCCTGACAGCCCAAGAAGCCTAGGGTCTGCCCCTGCTCTTCAAGGAAGGCCCCAAGGCTCTTTCAGCCCTTATTGGCAGCCGCAGCAATCTGTTTATTCTCCTGTTCCATGAGGAGCTCTTTATGAGGACAGGAGGCAGTGGAAAGACCCACCCCTCAACCTGTGCCCTCAACTAAAGACTACATTTTCCAGCACCCCTTGTAGCTAAGGTATATATTCTTATGACTAGGTTTTAGCCAATGGGATATGAGTGAAAATGGAAAGTGCAACATTTGCTTCACATCCTTAAAAATGAAGTTGCTTACTCTCTATGCTTTTTGCTTCTCTATGGGAAAAGACAGTGATCCAGCTCCAACCATGAGACAAGAATAATATCTTAAGGGACACTAAGACCACATGATGGGAGGATACTGGATCTCTGGACTGGGCAAACCATTACATGAGAAATAAATGAACATCTACCTTATTTAATACACAAAAGCTAGACACTTTGTCTAATATGTCAGGCTCAGAATCAAGTTGGGATTTAAGACTCCCATCATTTAGGATTTGAGGCACTTCCATATAAAAATCCTGGAAATGAGGACAGGTATGAAAGAAAATTGAAGCTCTTTAACACAATTAGTGTGGATATAGACTTTTTGTGGACACTGACATAATCCAGATAGCTCTATAGCAAAGCACTGGAGAGGTCAGGCTGGCCTTAGCCCCAAAGCTGAGCCACCTCCTCTCTCCTCCGTACCCCTGCACTAAGGGAGAGAGTGAAGACTCCAGCCATCTTCCCAGGGTGCAAGGATGGCTGGGACCACTGCACCAAAGATGTGCTAGGAAGGAAAGATGGGTCCTGGCAACTAGCTAAGAGCAGGAAGGGCTGCACTTATTGGAAGAGGGTCTGGAGGACTGTGGCCTTTCTGTGGCCAGTTGAGACAAAATAGCAACAGCAGGGCCAGGTGTGGCCTAGAAGAGCCCCAGCACTGGTATGGCTGCCCCAACCCAGACAAAGGGGGAGACGTTTCCTCAGGGAGGCAAAGCTTTTATTACCTGATAATCCCTAGTGTGGTGCCAGAGATAGCTCTGGTCCTTTACTCCCACAGTGGATGTGGGCGGTGGGGGAAGGTGTGAATGGGGAGGGATTATTTACAGAGCAGGAAGGGAACAGCATTCTGAATGGGGCACTGGGACAATCAATTTCCTCAAGACCTCTGAGAACTTTGTGCTTTTTTCTTAGTTAATGCCAAGCTACCTGGAAAGGGTTTTGTGTTTCTTCTTCAGGAAAAGATGTATAAACCAAAGAACAATAAAGCCTAACTTCCAGGCAGAGGATTTCACGATATCAATCCAAACATCACACTATTTAATTCCCCAATAAAACATTGGAAAAAGGACTATCAGTGCTAACACATTTACATATAAAATCTCCACCTAATAGGTAATAGAAGCCTATGTACCAATTTCTAAAACAGTTATAAGATATATACACAATTTTGGGTATATTAACAAAACAGAATATTACAAAATATTAAAGGCAATTCTCCTGTTCACGTTCTTATCACCTCTTACTTGAAGTTGGCATAATCTGAGAATGCGTCAATATATTCCTGCACCACCTTGTAGCAGAACTCATACTGTTCCTGGAGAATTAAGGTGGAGAAAAAGCCAGGGTTACTAAAGAGAATATATGCAGTTCCTAACAGATCCATTTTTAAAAAAATGGAAAACTGAGAGAAAATGAATGTTTTAGACTTCCACCTGAGCCCTGATCTAAATGCCAGAGTTCTGACAGCATTATCCTTTTGGAGTGAATGCCACAAATATTCTACAGACGGAGATGACCAGAAAGGAAGATGATGATCTTAGGCCTGCAGAGGTGCTGGCTTAGTAGAGCAGCTGGGGAGATGGCTCTGTGTGGCCCATATCTCATTGTGGCTGTCAGGCACCTCATCAACTCCCAAACCTTTAAAAATTTACTGTCTTTCTCCTTCAGAACTCCATGGGGTTCAGGAACCCTTTTGGATGTCTGTCCCTAAACTCAGTGGATACTGGTTGGACTGTCAGGAGTCAGACCTCTTAAGTGGGATCTTAAGCAGAAAAGAGGAGGCACTCTTGACTCTTCCCCACTCTAAGACTCATGGAGAAATGCAGACAAGCCCGTGGGTCGCATTCCACTCCCTTTCTAGCCTTCACAGAGGTTATTTACATCTCTTACTGGTGATAGGGCTGCTCTCACTGACTCTCAAGGCTTCTTCTGTCTGGGGCGCACTGGGGAGGGATGGGTCCATAGTTACACAGGCTTCTGACAACCATGGGTCCCTTGGAAGAGCCTCCCCTGAGCTGGCCCTGACTGAGAAGGGCTGCAGAAGGTGTGGTGGCATGGACAAATATGTGGGCTGCATACCAGTGTCTGGACCATGTGTGGCCTCTGCAGCCGCAGGCTCTTGACGGTCTGGAAGACATCCAGAATCCCCTCTGCTTTCACCCGTTCCAGGACTGTGCTTAGAGCACAGAAGGTCCCCGTCCGTCCTGCCCCCGCGCTGTAATAGAGCGGACACACTTAACACACCTGCTATAGCCCCGTCTATGCTTACAAGGTGAGGGACGGTGGCAATGAGCAGATAAAGGCTGAGGCTGGAGCTCCTGGGAAGACCTGTGCCTCTCCACATAAGCCCCACACTTACAGCTCTGGGAAGGCAGGTGCACCCCTGCTGCCCTTCCTGCACAAGCCCACTTTGCTTATTGGGGGACTTGCCCATGGGACAGTGGTGAAAATCTTGAAACCCCACTTCCACCTATCCCCAAAGCACTGAGGCTTTGTTGTCTACCTACAAACATGCCTGGGTTGCCCTAACCTGCTGCTCACTTGTTATCAAGTTCTAGCCCTCTCTTTCCTTCTCCTGACAAAACCTCTATACTGTGTGTGTGTGTGCGGGTGCTGATTCTTTTCCTTACCTCTCATTTTCTTCCTAAATCCCAGGAATCTAGACTCTGACCATGACACTATCCACCCAGTTCAACATCATTAAGTAGCCATCAGATCAACTGGGCCTTATAAACTATTATTAGATTCTAAGTTAAGGAGTGGTATGGTCTGGCTGAAGTTTTAAAAGAATATCTCAACACACAGGCTGCTATGTTGAGAACAGGAGGAAGGGTGGAAGCAGGGAAAGCAGTGAGGCCAGTAAAATAACTGGGGAGAGGAGATGGTGGACTGGACAAAGGGGTCATGGTGGAGGGAGTGAGAAACACTTGATTCTGAAATTATTTTGCATGTGGAGCAAGGTACAGCATTAGATGTGCATATGTAAGAAAAAAGAGAACAAGCAGGCTCAAAGGCTTCTCACCTAAGTGGTGACTAAAATGCCACTTACTCATTTGGTGAAGGTTGTGGGAATAGTAGGCTTGGAAAGAAGGATCAAGAGTTCTGATTTAAACCCTTTAAACTGAAACACCCATGTAGAAATGCTGAGTAGGTAACTGAGTATAAAATCTGGAGAGGCTGAACTGGTAATTAAGATTTGGGAATTGATATTAAAGCCAGGAGTCTAAATAGGCTCATAGGCAGAGTGAATGTCAGTTGACAGAGAAGAGGTGCAAGAACTGGGCCTTGGACCACAGATGGGGAGGAATCAGCAAAGAAGACAGTGAAGGAATAGCCATTGAGCAAAAAAACCAGGGGAGAAGCTATGCTGTAGGCATTTCACAGAGAAATGAGTGATCAACTGTCTAATACTGATGAAGGTCAAGGGTAATGAAACTGAGAAGTGATCACTGGACTCAGCCCTCACAAGGATAGCTACAATGGAGTGTGAGTGTGTGTATTTAACAAGAACAGGCTCAAGAGAGAATGGGAGGAGAGGAACTGTGGAGTTATTATGAACAAATCTTTTGAGAATCTTTACTATTAAGGAAAAAAAAAAAAGAGGAGTAGCTGGAGGAAAACTGGAGGCAAGTTTGCTTTTTAAGATATTAACAAGGGAGAAGTTATAGCATTTGTATGAGGATCCAGGTAGTTATTCAGAGGAAAATCTGATCATATAGGATACTAAAGTCAGGTCCTTGAGAAGACAAAAGGGGACAGAATTGTTATCCAAGTAGAGGACAGAGGTGCTGACAGGTTCTAGCGTAGTCCCCAAGATCCCTGCCTCCTGGTGTTCATGCCCTTGTATGATTCCCCCTCTCCTGAGTGTGGGTGGGACCTGTGATGTGCTTCTAAACAGAAATAGCAAGGACATGCAGAGAATTTCACAAATGTGATGACATTACATGAGATCATAATGCCTTCCTTGCATGGAGATGCTCTTTCCTTTGCTGGCTTAGAAGCAGCAAGCAACTACAATGGGCAAGTCCACGTGACAAGAAACTTCAAACAAGAGACCCTTGGTCCAGCAGCCTAGAGAACTTAATGCTACCAACAACCAAGTGAGCTTGATGGTGGATCCTTCCTCATTTTAGCCTCAGGGGACCCCAGCCCTGGCCAACACCCTGACTGCAGCCTTGTGAACCCTGAAGCACAGGACTCAGCTGAGATGTGTTCACAGACTCCTGAGCACAGAGATTGTGAGATAAATGTGTGTTGTTTTCAGATGCTAAGTTTGTGGTAATATTATTATACAACAATAGATGATTAATGTAGCTGACAGAGGTCAGACAACTCACTGACTGAGCAGGAGGGCTGCAGGGTCCATAGTACCAGTACATGTAGATGGGGAGCTGTGGTAGAGGGACCACGTGGAAGTCCTCTCTGCTTCTCTTTTCTTAGTAAAATAGGAAATATGGTCATCTCTTAAATATGAGGATGAAAGAAGTGTTAGAGGTTTGAGAAGAGGTATGAAATAATCACCTAAGTCCTAGATTTTAGGACAAAGGTGACAAGTTTTTCTCTCAAGGGCCAGATAGAATATATTTTAGACAAAATAGTTATAACTGCACAATTGTAACTTGTTATGTGCCAAGCAGAAGTGTGAGGTGAGTAGAGAGCCACTATGGTCCGGGGCATGAGAACAGCCACAGCCAATAAATAAACACATGAGCAGATAAACATGAGTTCCAATAAAACTTGAATTTTCTGTAATTTTCAAGTCATGAAATATTCTTAGTTTGATTTTTAAAAAACCATTCACAAATGTAAAACAATTCTAAGCTTGTAGGGTCACACAAAACAGATGGCAGGCCAGACTGCGCCCTAGTTAGACTAGCCCTGGTCTAGAAGAGGAGGAGATGCAGAAGGACTGCAGGACAGCACCAAGAGCCAACCACGAGGTCAGAGGTCAGAAATGTAAAATGAGGCCTGAAACATGGTGCTTTTCTTCAGCCACATTCAACTGTATGGTGCAGGTGCAGGGTAGCTAGAGAATCTGCAGTGTCCCAAGAGGGGGTGACCAATGGAAGGAGGAGCATGGGAGATAAAAAAGTGTAAGCAAAAAGTGTTTATTTGGGTAGGCCAAGGAATTCTTTTAATTTTGCCAATCTGATGGACAGGAGCCACGTTTCATTGTTGTCATTCTCATTTCTCATGTTACTAGTAAGGTCTACCATCTTTCCATGTTTACTGTTTATTAGTATTAGTTGATGTACTTTGCCACCTTTTCTTTTTCTTGACTCCTTAAAATTATTTACGTTTAGATAATTAATTAGCATAGTGCAAATTTCAAAAAAGGTCCAAAAACAATGACAAGTCTCCTTCCTACTCCATTTCTCTGCCCTTCAAGTTTCCACCTGGGAAATAGGCAATATCATTGGGTCTTTGTGGGTCCTTCCAGAAATATTTTATGCATATATGAATGTAAATATATACATATTCTTTCCTGTCTCCTACTGCTTTTCTCACCAAACAACTCTGGATCAGCAGTCCCCAGCCTTTTTGGCACCAGGGACCAGTGCTCCTATGACAATCTAATACCTGATGATCTGAGGTGGAGCTGAGGTAGTGATGGTAGCGCTGGGGAGCAGCTACAAACACAGATGAAGCTTCGCTCACTCCCCTGCCACTCACCTCCTGCTGTGCAGCCCAGTTAGTAACAGGCTACAGACCAGTACCTGTCCAAGGCCCAGGCACTGGGAACCACTGTTCTAGGGGATTATTCCACACCAATCTCTAAAAAGATTCCTCATTAATTTTTTGCAGTGCTGTAGTATAAAATATATCAGGGCTACTGAATTAGTCCCCTATTAACAAATATATGTTTATATTATTTACAACTTTTTACTAATAAAAGCAGTACTTCAACCCTTGTAATTATTTGGATCACCTGAAGAACATTTATTGGATACATTCCTGTAAGTTCCTTTGTTCGTTTTTCTATTTTCAAAACCAATTCATAGGAAGATCTATATCTACCTACCTACCTACCTACCTTCCATCCATCCATCTATCCATCGCCTACGGCACCTGGTATTCCTAGGTGGTCTCCCATCTAAGTACTAACCAGGCCTGACTCTGCTTAGCTTCCGAGATCAGATGAGATTGGGTGTGTTAAGGGTGGCATGGCCATAGACCATAGGAAGTTTTAATATACTTTTCTTTCCCCTTTAGAAGAGATATTTTTTCCTAATTATAAAAGCAATACAAGCTTATGGTAAATATTTTTTCTAAAATACAATCTCGAACAATATGCTACAAACAAAATTCACCTTTCTCCCCACCAACGAGACCCCTTACCTTCATCTTTCTTCTGTCAGTGACACAATTGCCAGCAACCCTGTCTCAAACCTGGGAGATACCCCTGACTCCTCTTTCACAACTATATTCTTAGTCTTGTTCATTTTTCTTCAAACTGTCTTCCATACTTGCTTTTTTCTCTTTCCTGTGTTTCTTAAGGAGGCCAGGTTCCTCGGCACTTAATGTGCAAACTTCAAACACCAAGATCCTCTCTTATCATCTGGCCTTGTCCCAGTCATCAAACTTGATTGCCATGTGCTCACCAACGTCCTGCTCTTGTTCTCCTTCCCTTACTTTCTGACACCTGTTAAACATTGCCTCCCCATGTCTGCTCCTCATTACTTTTTCTCCCTTCTGAGGGCTGGGGCAAGTGGTACCTGCAGTGCACCGTGATGGGGTGGTTCCCTGACTGCTGCTGCTGCTTCTGCACGGCTGCGATGATGTTGATCATGCCCTTTCCGTCGCTGGGGATGCCCACTTCAGGCCAGCCATGGAAGTGGAACTGCCGGATCTGTCGGCTCTTGTTCTCCTTTGGAGAAAGGGGGGGTCAGAGAAGCAGGGGCACCCTGGTTTTCCCTGGGGGAGAAGCCCCACCAGCCCTCTTACCCTGGTATTGGTGACCAGGAGGTCTCTCACAGTGTAGCTCTCACATTCCTCTTCCTTCTTCAGCTCCACTGTGATGTCTCCATAGGACACTAGTCCATCTGAGGGCCAGTACTGGGCACACTTCTCCTGGAATAAATGGGACAGTAGAAGGGGCTCAGAATACCATGTATGGTAGAAGCGGGGCTGCCCCGTGGGCTACTTGCCCCCCTCTCAATACAATACCTGTTACCCAAAACACTTTATCTCCAAGGTGCTGAAAATTCAGTGGGTCATTCCTTACTTAACATGACTCCAATTAACTTCTGATCCTCACTAGGACATCTATATTTAACAACTTAATCCCACTATCAGAGATAATCACTTAACCTTTTGTTATTTATTTATAGTCTAACTTGTAATACTGACAGGGTCTCTGAAGAACTCTGACCATCACCTCACAGCTGCATCTAACTCTCAGTAGCAGGGTGGAGGGAGTGGAGGAGTGAATGTCTTTGTTCCAGTCCCCCTTTTCCCCTCTCTTGGGTAGTCCTACATTTTAGAGCTGTTTACATAGGTCAGACTGCTAATCCAGAAAAACTGAACTCAATTACATTCCCCCTACTAGACATGGTACTTCACCACAGCCCAGTCTACAGCATCCCCTCATCCTTTTTATGTCTTTAATCTGCAATGACACCTTAAAGTTGCTAGCACTTGCATTTCTCTCCCTGCTAGTAAGTGGAAGATGGTTTGCTGTCTGTGCTTGGACCGGGCTCAGTCACTTCTATAGTTTCTTGTGGGTAGGGGCTGCCTCTCTCTACCTTTATATCCCCAGCACCTTGCACACTGCCTTCCTACGGTATACTCTCAGTAGCTCATAAATGAATTTTTCCAATGTCTGCAAAACAAGCCACTGTATAAATATACAAATAAAACAAAATATAGTCATACTGCCCATTTCTTTAGATCATTTTAGGGGAGATCTTAGATACTTTGTTACTAGCAATTTAAAAACCCTCAGCCATAAATATACTCAGTATGTTCATAATAAAAGATTTGGGAAAATTAAGTAGAAAAATAAAGATCCCTGATAGTCTCTCAGTCCAAATAAAATCACTATTAAAAGTCCAGTTAATGACCTTCTTGCTCTTCATGTGTATGATCATTCATTATCCCCTTTATATGTTAACATTGAGCTCATTTTAAAACACAGAATTATTAAATTGGTGGATTAAGGAAATGCCAGAGACCAGGGCTTTTCTATGTGTGTCCACTAAGAGCCCTGGGATGCTTGGGAGGTTAGGGCTCTGAGTCTCCCCTTGAATCAGAACAGTTAAAAAAATTCTAGTTAAGGCTCATGTTAAATAGATTATATTGGGTTTTAGGACATTGATTGGTGGAATGAATTTTGCTACCACAGTTCCATCCCAACACTGCCTTTACACAGTTATCACCCAAGACTGAAGACTGGGGTTTTAAAACCATTATAACTGTTAAGATCTAAATGGGCTTGAGAGCAACACAGTGTATGAGCTAGAATCACACAATGGCAGGAAAAAAAAATTAAGCTGACTTTCAAACAACACAAGCTTGAACTACGTAGGTCCATTTATACATGGATTTTTTTTCCCAAAAAATACATAGTCAGCCCTCTGTGTCCACGAGTTTTGCATCCGTAGATTCAAACAACCATGATCTGTGGTTGGGAATCTGTAGGGGTTCCTGGAACCAATCCCTTGTGGCAGCAAGAGATGACTGAAGTTTTTGGGGAGTCGAAAGTTACACATATAGTTTTTCAATTGTATGGCCAGTCGGCCCTCCTAAACCCAGTGTTCAAGGGTCAGTTGTACTATGGTCCCACACCTAATGGCTTTCAGATATTTTAGATCTTAGTTTAGGCAGAGAGGCATCACAGAGAAGAAAAGGGGCAGATTGGATGCAGGGCTGGGGAACTATCAAGAGAGTCCCCTCTTAAAACTGGGCAGGAAAAAAAACCTGGACAGGGTGTTGGTCAACACTGAAAGCAAATGGGAGGCTGGCTCTGGCCAACTAATGGGGACAACTACCCAAGGTGGTTACATATGGTCAGAACCAACAAGCGGTTAGGTCAGTGCTATATAGTGAGTTTCAAAGTGACACAGTTAATGTAAGGAAGCAGGTATGACGTGCTGAGAGAAAACAAGCGTAGTAAACTTATGGGGTTAGGATTTAAGGGTTGATAAAGAGAAGCCGCAGAAGCTGATTATAGATATTAGAATGATAGCAGGAATTTATCCCAGTCAGGTAGCTGAAGGATACAGAGTTTATTTAATTCAGCTCTCCATGTGAGCAAAGCAACACAAAGAGAGGAAGCAAGCTGGACTTAAACAAAACAAGCTATTTGAGAGAAAAAAGGAGTAAGAGAGGGAAAAGGTACTCCAGAGGTCCCTCCCATGGCTGTCGGATGAGAGCTGGCAGAAAGAGCTGTCACTGAAGTAGTGCCGATTCAGAAGGCTGAATTAAGCTCCTGGAAGGCAAGGTTTTGGAAGAGAAGGCGCAGGCTTTGGAAAATACACGAGAGCAACTTCAGTTTAGAGATCTATTGGGGTGACTCTCCTCTGGTTAAAAGGCAGAGGAGACCCCCTTCCTTAGGAAGCAGAACAACAGAAAAATAAAATTCACTGAGAGTCTGAGGAATCTAGAGGAATCCACTGCAGAGGCCAGCAGTGCCTGTACCCACTGTGGCCCAGGGCTAAAAATGTCTTGGGACCTGTTGAGGATGGAGAGCTCTGCTCTGCCTTGGGAAGGTGGGAAGAGAGAGTATGCATAAAGCTAGGCTCGGGGCGGGGTGGGGGGCGGGGGTTATATTCAGGAGAGAAGCAGAAGGGTGTGAACTGTCTGGGAACAGAAGGGAGGCTCAGCACTGTTCTTTCAATTCTGAGAGAGGGTACTGATTGCTTAAACACCAACTGGCTGGACAATATTGCTTGGAAATGACTCTTTGGGCAGCTTAAGTCAAAGGAAAGGTCCAAACATGCCTTCTTAGACATCTTCCCCTCCTCTTCATGTGGTCTCAGTCTCCTGTAGCACAGTATCTTTCTGAGCTCACCTGACCTCTCTCCTCCAGTTCTGTTAGCATCACGATAGAGCAGGATTTCCATTCCCAGATCATTCGCCAGAAGTCCTCAATTGTGTGGAGAAGAGGACCCTGACTGGCGATGTAGGAGTCCTTCTGCCGGTAGCCCTGTACAGGCCAGGTCAAAGTAGGAGTGAGGTAGTTTAATCAGGGAGGGGCTAGTGGAGAAGACAGGCCACTAGGAAGGGACAGGAACTGCTTGAAGGCAAACCTATCCCAGGTAGAGCACCCCTTTGCCCAAGGACCAAACCCTGTCTCATAAGCTAGTCTTCTTCTATGAGGATGAGGGAAGGGGGTTGGAGTTGGGAATGAAAGGAGCAAGATTAGGAAATAGCACAGGTTTTCAGCCTTTGGCTGTGGTTTATGATGTGAACTTTTTCCTCCAGCACTATTACCCTGGTGCATGCACACCATGCTTACCCTATCTTCGGCTCTCTGGGGCCTGACAGATCTAGTGCTATGAGTAGGTTATCAGTTCTGAATTGATGACTGACTCAAAGATAGCCCTCTCAAGCACTGTGTGGATGGGAGGAAGTAACACTGTAGGCCCAGGTGAATCTCCATGAAGGGTTAGGGTGTTGGGGGTTCCGGGGACACAGACAGCACTTACATCAATGAAGGATGCATTCACGTAGTCTGTGTTCTCCTCACCCCTCTTAACTGGAATGATCACTCTGTTGAACTCATCTGTAGGAAGGACAGCAGTTTGTAGCTCTCCAATACTACTTGTCTTCTCCTCTCTCTCTTTCCATCTTTCCTCCCAACCCCAGGACCTAAGCAGATACAATACCAGCTGGGAAATAACATGCCTATTCCTAGCCCATGAAAGAGATTCCTTTGGCCTTCATGGTTTTATTTCCAGAAGCCACTAAAGAACTGAGAGCAATAAGAGGCAATGCAATAATTGTCTCCAAGCTGATTAACTAGTACCTGAGAAGTAGAAGGGATGAAGCAAAGGGGGGTGGGGAGAATGAGGCACTAAGTCTTTGAGATGGGGGGAGGGCTCTTACATGGAATGATCTGTAAAACTCGGTTCTTCTTCATGTTGGCTGGAAGGTTTCCAGTTCGCATCTTGTCATTCTGGATTTTGATTGATGTTAATTTCTGAATTGGGAAGGGGAGGGGAAACATTACTGATCCCAGTAACTGAACTTGACAAGATTATGCCTGTCACTCGACCTGCATCTCCAGGCCACTCTGGCTGCATACAGCTCCTCACCAGAGTCCTGACCTCCATTTCCACATGTCCTTATAGGAACACTGTTTCTTTTGTCTTTAAGCTCAGTGAGCAAGCCAAAAGAGTGTTTGGGAAACTGCCTTCTGGGCTCCTGTGGACCCTTCTGAGATTCCCGTGGGCTAGAACTTTATGATTCTAGAGCAAGGATCCTAGCCTCATAGGAGGGCGTGCCCACTCTTCCCTCTCCCTGATCCACCCCCAGAGGCTGTCTTAGACTCTTTAGAAAATCTTATTCAAATGTACACCCTCCCTTCTCCAATTCTTAGGTCCCTTCTTGATTCTTGCTACTCAAAGTGTAGCCCATAAACCAGCATCTTCCGCCTCATCTTGTTAGAAATGCAGGTTCTCGGGCCTTAACTCAAACCTGCTAAATCAGAACCTGCATCTCAACAGGATCCTGAGGTAATTCACGTACTCACTACAGTCTGAGAAGAACAGCTTTTAAGAATGTGGTCTTCCCCACCCCAACCCAGAATCCCTTGCCTCTGGAGCACTTTGGGGAGAGTGTGAAATACTCCCCAGGTGTGTTGAGAACCACTGTCTAATGTCATACAGCAGCAGTCAGTAATCTATGGCCCATAGGCCAAATTTGGCCTGCTGCCTGAGAAGCTTTATGGAAATGTAGCCACACTCACTTTGTTAAGGTAGTGTCTATGGCTGCTTTTGTACTACAATAGCAGTGTTAAGTAGTTGCAACAGAGAATGTATAGCACACAAAACCTACAGTATTTAGTATCTGGTCCTTTAGAGAAAACGTTTGCTCTTGCTGTACACGATAATCACTAGGGGCTGGGGGAGAGACACTGGGGGACTTAAGAAAAATGCCACTGCCTGCCACCTGCCCCTAACCAAACACAACCCAAGTGATTCTAAAGTACAGGATGGGTTGAGAATGACTAGGGTATGAGCAAAGGGTCAGAGACTCATCTCCTTAACTACCCACGTGCCTCGCACGGGGATTCACCATTTATTGGTAAATCCACAAGGAGTTAAGCATCTCAGATCCTTCAATCTGAAAGAGTTTGTTCAGCTCCAACTCACCTTAAACTCCTCTTCTAATCCATTGTTGCTGGTCCCTGGGATTTTGTTGTATATTTTCTGCAGGTGTGTTTCTAGGGAGGTCACTTCCAGTTCTGTATCTCCATAGAGATAATGCTCCAGAAGAGCTTGGTATATGAAGACATACTGCATCTGAAACGTGGAAGGTGCCCAAGTTTCTAGTTACACACAGCATGGTCCCTGTAGTGCCTGAGCACTCTGTCCTACCCCCATTTCCCTTCAGTCTACTTCTCTTGATCCTAGCAGGGATATAATGATTTGCTCTTGTTTCAGTTCCATGGGAAGGACATGAAATGCATGAGTCCCCCGGGGGTGCTTAACATGTGAGAGAGGGTCCTTCTCTGGCACCTTATGGAGTGGAAGCCTGGAGAAGACCAATCCAACTCCTACTCGTTCTGAGAGCACAGATTCAACAGTCTGAGGGGGCTGCCAAGAATCTGGTGACACAGAAAACCTGTGCCAGTCTGCCTCCTAGTGCTATGCCCTTTGAACCCTGTGCCCTAACCACAGAGCTGATCTCAACTCCTGCTCCCGCACATGGCTGAGTTGTGTCAGAACTCTATAGTACTGGCTGTCTCAGCTGCTCGCATGCCTGCTTCCTTCAGGACCTGTTTCTTATCCTTAGAGCTTAGTGCAAATGACACGTGCCTTCCTGATTCACCTAGCACAATCTCCTCTGTGTTCTGTCTCTTTTAATACATAATTTATAAGGGCCAATCATCACACTATGTGATAATCAATCATTTACAATAACCTGGGAGGCTGAGTAATTCATGAGGCAGGCAGATGTTTTGATTTTGGAATGCCCCACCGCTGCTTCTCCCGCAAATCACTCACGTCTGTTTGCACCATTTGGCAACGCTGTGCCCGGATCCTGCTCACAAAGCCGTACACGTCCACCTTCCGCTCTGTATGCATCATGTCCAGCATGGCATCAATGACAACAAAGGTACCTGTCCGCCCTACACCCGCACTGTAGCCAGAGAGCAGAAGTGTTAGCAAGCTTTGTGGGAGCATAGGGGGAGAGGGCAGCAGAGGCTAGGGCTCTTTCTTCAAGCCTCTAAGTTCTAAATCTGAATGGGGCAAAGCTCAGACTCTTGTGGAACTAACAAACCCCACTGTACCCTGAACTCCTTACCTCTAGCTATCAGGATCAGGCAACCCTGACACTAGAGGGGTCAGAAGGCTCCCAGTACACAAGGAAGCACTCGATCTAGCTTTTTAGATTCATAACAGTGGTCTCCCCACCCCCAAACTCGGAGGGGACTACTCTTCTATCTTTCCTCAAGTGCTCTCCACCTGGCACCAAAACTTGAGGGGTCTCTTTGGCTGCTGCAGCTCATCTGCTCTATTCCAGCCTCCTCAGCCAGGGCTCCTGTGCTTTCCCCGGCTCTGACCATAGGAACAAAATGTGGTATGAGTGGGAAGCCAAGGGTCAGGCCACACTGACCTGCAGTGGACCACGATGGCCCCTGCATACTGAGGGTTACAGGCCTTCACCTTCTTGAGGAACTTCAGCATGCCGATCGGGGTGAAAGGCACCCCAAAGTCTGGCCAGCTGGTAAAGTGGAACTGAGTGATGAGGCGCTGTGGCTTTCTGTTGGTCACGTCGCCCACCTGCAAAGAGAGGAGATCCTGAATGTTGGCCCCGATACCCTGGGGTGGGTGGGGCAGCACCAGGGGAGAAAGGATAAGGCTTAGGGGCCAGGGCCAGCTGTGGTTGTCAGTGACAATGGGGAAGTGAAAGTGTGTCCAAGAACGTTTTAATGATGAACAAAGAATCTTCCCAGGAACCTCATGGAGTAGGGCTATTACTATTATTCTCAGTCTACAGACATGGAATGCAAAACTCAGAAAAGTGAAATGACCTGTTCAAGGTCCCAGAACTAGTAAATGGCAAGGTCCCAACTAAAATGCATGTCTCCTGACTCTTGGGAAGCCCCTTTTCACAGAACCACACTGCCTCAACCAATGGTGATTTGCTCAAGTCTCCAAGATCACTCTGGAGGGCCAAGAGCTGGGCCTACCACATCCTTGATGTCAGGAGCCTTTGGAGTAAGAATGAAAGAGAAGTAAGTCAAGTATCCAGAAGTTTATATCACTTACTGATATATTTGGTTCATATCTAATATGATCAAATTCCATCTTAATAATACTGTTTCTCCTACTCATGAAAATGCTCCTCCATTAGCTTTAACAATGAAGTTCCCTGGGAGCCCAGATCTCTGGTTTCAGACTCCAAACACATCACACACTCAGCTTCCCTGACCACTTTGAATAAAAAGGGGGATGGCCCACCCTGTTCTGCCCTCTCAATGATTACCAGATCCTAAGTGAGAACTGAGAAAGGAGGTAGGAGACAGTACCTGTTGAATGCAGAACTTTCGCACTGTGTAGTCCACCAGGACGGTCACATCCTCTACTGACACACGGATATTCCCATATGTCCAGCAGCCTTGGTCTGGCCAGTACTGGGCACACTTACACTAGAAAGGAATAGACATGCATCTGCTGACTTCAGACCTCCCACCCCTGGCATATGTAAAGGGCATGAAAGGAAAGGACCACAAGAGCTCACACTGGAGTCCCCGGAAAGCCCCTTCTCTCACCTCGGTCAACTGCAAACTTATTTATCTGCTCTTTTTTTCAAGTTCCTCACCTTTCACCCTGTTTAGCACAATCTCTTAACTCATGCTCAGTCCTAGCCCCATACTTCTCATTCTTTTCATCCCCATTCATTTAGTTCAGGGCAAATTGGAAGGCATTTTACCTACAAAATCTGCACTTCCACAATATCCCAGTGCATACTCTATAGGCAAGCCTGTCTGAATCCCTGAAGCCTGCTAAGAGGAGGCCACCAGGGTGGATTGATATAGACTGTAAACCTACCACGAGAGGCCCAAGGTCTTTTCTGGTGCCTGGTCCTTGGACAGCTTCCAAGATGGAGGTCTCGTTGAAGGAAACAAACCTAAAGTCCAGCCCTAGTGTCATCTCCCCTAAGCACTGTGGAGCTGCTAATCAATACACCCAACAACCCAGTTTATGTGGATCAAAGGGACTCAAGGGCTATCAGGAGATAAACTGCCATGAACAGAGATTTTTTTCTGGGGCCTGATCTTGATCCAGGACTCAGGACTGGTGTTGGCTGTGACCCAGTAATGGAACTAGACAGGCATGGACTTGATATCCACAAAAAGAAAAGAACCAGTCAGAGGCTGCCTCCAAGATCAGTCCAGGGCCTCAGATTCCCTTGCACCTGCCGGGTCTCAGTTCATAAAGCTCCCTCTGCTGAATCAGGAAGAGGGATAGGAGAGCAATGGAATGAGGGGCTAGAGAAGCCAGGGAAGAAAAGCCCTTCTGTGGTGTTTCCTTGGCCAACGGGCCCACGTTTTTTCTTCCAGGTTCTATGGAACCAGGGTGAGTTGTCTGACTATCAGACACGACACAGGGAACATGTCCTAGGCCCCCCTAAGGTTCATTGGAGGCCTCTAGCATATAGGAGAGTCTGGTAGGCACATTTGCTTGAGTTCTGTCTGCATGAATGACTGGCGCAGCAGCCATAAAAGGTGAACAGCCTAGGCTCAAATACAGAGTTCCAGCAGAGCAGTATCTCTGCTGGTCATATCTGTTTTATCAGGGGCCTTCCTAATCTAATTTCTCCACTCACCTCTTTTCTCTCCTTCAGGTTAGTCACCATGACGATGGTGGCTGTGTTTTGTTCCCAGATCATCCTCCAGAAATCATTCACTGTTTCTTCTTTTGGTCCTAAAGCAGCCAATAGCAAAAATGAGAACACACAAGCAAGGAGAAGAAAGATGTTGGAAAATCTGGAACATTCATTCTTGACTTTTAGAAGCCTATGCCCACATGTTCTCGGCTAAATATCCAATATATCTATCCATTTACCCACCTGCTAACTAAATATTTCCCATGTATTCATCATGTATGTGCCAGGCACTTCACTAGATAGTGAAAGTGGGGGAGTGAGGCTGCCAAAATATAAAGAGAACATGAACAATGTCTCCCAAGGATATTTCAGCTGAGGATTAGAAATCATGACTGCTCAGTGAATACCACATTAGGGGCCAGATAGTGAGCTAAGTGCTTTATATCTAATTTACTCCTTCCCACCATGCTCTGAGGTAGGTGTCATCAGCCACAGAGAGGCTGGGTGACTTGCTCATGTGGAATTTAAAATTAATCTCCCACACAATCTTCCCCAGAAAGCCCCTAGAAGATTTCTAAACAAAAATGAAGGAGCAAAGAGAAAGCAATGGGATCTAACACAGGAGGAAGACTAAAGGAATTCCCAGGGTGCTGGTGAAGGGAAGGTTCAGGATAACTCTGCCAGAGGCTAGGGAGCAACCAATCCAGCATGGAACTGAAGAAAAAAGGATCCCAAGATAAAAACAAACAAACAAACAAACAAACAAACAAAAAACAAAAAAGAAACTAAACCTCATGTGTCTGAAAGTACTGAGAAAAAATATATACTTCCAGAGAGGATTTTCAGGGGGAAAATTAGTGCTAGGTATACACAAAACTAAGTGAACAGAAAAAGGGGCAGTTATTAACTCTTGGAAAAGAGTAAAACCAAACTGTACCCCCCCCAATCATACTATATTACGTACTTCAGCTGTGAAAAATATTGGTATAGTAATAATAATGTAAATAACAAATGTAATCTTAACCCTAAATTGTAATTTAACTCTACTAGGAGACTGGGGAAAAGGGACATGTGTGTGAATGTCTCTCTGACTGAGTATGAGGCAGTTTATGAGGATTAAATAATTATCTACCATAAAAAGTCAACAGATAAAAATGGTTGCATTAGACTAAAAAGTAAAGGAGAAAGAGGGAGAGAACTCTGTTTTTATAAGCCTTGTAATATCTTTTGACTATTTTTTAAAATTCTGTATTCTCTTTGGTTAAAAAAAAAAGTATTAAAAACAATGACATAAGTGGACACATGCCAGAAAGATGTACAGAGGAGAATTGTTTCACTGCCTGACAAGGTCAGGAAAAATCTCCTGGAGGGGGTGACATTTAAGCCACATGCTGGGTATATCAGGTAGATGGGAGTTTAGAAAGGGGGCATAGAGAGAAGAGGCACTGCAGGCAGAGGTGTAGACGGCTAGCAGCAAGGTGTAGGCGGCTAGCAGCAAGAAAGAACACAAGATGTTCAGGATGTATGGAGTTCAGGAAGGTCACTGTGTAGAGTGCATGAAGTGGTAGAACGTAGAGCTGGAAAAATAGTTAAGGCACCAGAATCTAAAGGGGTGGAGGCCAGGCTAAGAAAGCTTTGTCCTACAGGTAATGGAAAATCATCACAGAATTTTCATGAGAGTCCTGCCAAAAGTTTTGCACTGAGAAAGGCCATTCTGGTGGACGCAGTGCAGGAAGCAAGGGTGAGGTATAGAGGGATCGGTAAGTAGGCTACAGCAACAGAACTGGAAGAAAAGATAGGAGTAAGGCAGTGTGTCAGAGAAGACAGATTCTGGAGATAGAAACAAGAGGACTAGTCATATTTAGATTAAGGAATAGATAAGAGATCTGGATAACCCCAAAAGTTTGGGGATTAAGGAAAAGTCATGTTTTAATTTCTGATGTTAAATCTAAAGAGTATGTGGGGATATTCAGGTGGACGGGTACAAAAGTAGTTTGCAAATGTGGCTTAGGTGCTCAAGAGAGGCAGCAGCCAGTCAAACACAGGTAGGTATTAGATGAGGTCTCTTTAAGAGAATACAGAAAAAAGAAGGGGTCAGACAGAGAATGCTGGGGATCCTCAGCATTATTCAAGTTCAGACAGAATAAAAAGCCTGGGAAGGAGACTAAGGAGAAGCAGATGGAGGGGCAGGAGAATTGAGAAAAAAATGGTTCCATGAAAGACAGAGATAGAATTTCAAGGAAGTAGTCATCTACACATTTGGGGAGAGGCTACATTTAGGGGCAGAATGAAGAATAAGAGCCAAAGAAGAAATGTTTAGAAAAGTGAGAAAAATCAAGATAACTGAATGTGAGAAAATAATGGAGAGTTTTAACAAGCGTGAGGTACTGAGAGGTGCAAGAAGATAGGAATCTGAGAAAAGGTCCACCAGAAAGCTACAGGCAACCTTACTATTTTAGCATCAACAGAGCTCCATGACAAATAACAAGAGGAAGAGATTATAGATGGTTGCTGGTGCCAAAATCATTACTGAGTAGGTGGTAGCTGAACTGGGCCTCAGAGGATGTATCTGAATTGACAGATGGCTACTGAGGCAGGGAAAGTGGAACCTGGCTAGGCAATAGCCAGCCCCAGTGGGAAACTGCAAGGGCAGGGGGGGCTCTGAGGCTTTTTCCAACTTACTTTATGTCAATCTCTATTTTACATCCCATCTCTATTTTATGTCTACATAGTATTGCCTAACAGAACTTTCTGTAATGATGGAAATGTTTTATACCTGCATTACTATGGTAGCCTCATGTGTAACTACTGAGCCTTAAAATGTGACTAGTACAATTGAGGAACTGAATTTTAAGTTTTATTTAATTAAAATTTTAATTTAAAATAGCTGTACATGGCTATTGGCTACTATATTGAAGAGCATAGCCATTTACCAAAATTTGTTAATTTTGCTGTAAATTGTCCTCTACCAACTAAAGGCTCCAAAAAAAGCAGGGACCATATCCTGCTTTATTCCCCTACATATCCTCATCATTTAGACCAATATCTGGCACATAATAGATGGTCAGTAATTATTTATTGAGTGGTTAAATAAATGGGCTCAGATAGATCATACACTGAAAACATCAAAATATTTTGCTAGGCTTCCAAGGGTGATGACACTTGTTAGAACAGCAGGGTGTAGAAATGTGTGCAGGACCATGGCACTGGGCCCCTGCTGTGAGGATTCCTAGACCACTGTCTGTGAATAGTAGTGGAGCTCAGGCTCATGAATTAGGGGAGGAGATGAGCCAGCCTGGACCCTGTGAGACAGTCTCACAGTCTCTCTGGAAACCGATTCCAGATTCTAACTCACAGCAACCTGGCTAGAACCCAATGTTCCCAAAGGTCTTCAAGATAGAGGGCCCCATTAGACCATGGTGTTTTTGTTTGTTTGTTTTTTGGTGTGTGTGTGCATGTAGCCTTCTTCAGTTTTTTTGTGGACATTTACAAAAAGACTTCTTTTAAGGGGTCCCTGGATACTAAGTCATCAAGATGAAGGCTCTTAGTTATATACTTGCAAGGCAGATTACATTTATTTCAGATAGTAATAATTACAGAAAAGCTATTGTATTATGATTAATCTATTTATCATTTGGAAGAAATAACTGAAACCCACTATGAACTCATAGTTAGGACCAAGAGTAGAAAAATATTATTACTTTACCTTGTGCAGCAATAAATTTATTCTTTTCTTGGTAGCCCTGGGAAGAAAGTGAGGAGAAAAAGAAAGTAAAAGTCAAAAATGGACTGGAATGAACTTCTCCAGACTCCCAATTAGTTCACAAAGCCTTCTTTGTGAAAAGTTCCAGGCAATTAACAAAGATTTCCATTCTAGAAATTTCTAAGAGATTAGCTGTGGATAACAGGAATCAAAGACTACAAAGATTACATGATCTCAGTAGTCTTCTCGAAGTGAATTATTAATGAAGAATATCTAAATACCAAATCTTAGGCTAAAGCCTGTTTCTAACTTTCACAGAGGCTGACGATCTGGGGCTTAGTGTTAATGGGTAAGAACCCTCTAAGGCTGAAACAATGTGGTGGTTCCAGGGATGAAGCTGGGCCCACACTAGGAAGGCAAAAGGGTTATCTTCTTGATGATGCTTTACCTAGGTGCAAAACGTTCTGGGAATAGCCTGTGGGTATGGTGGATCATCTCCCCATGTCTGACAATAGGGTTCTCTACTACAGACAATTGGGAGAAGAAGCAAAGGAGCCTGGGTATGCCACTTAATAGATAAGGAGCCTCTGAAAAACTGGCAGAAACTTCCTTTTTCAGTCTTTATTTAGTCATTTATCTTCTCGACCTCATTGTTTAAATGTAGTGTATATAAGAGAAGTCCTATGTAAGTGAAAAATCATTTGGTTTAGGAGTAAAATCACCCTCTGCCAGCTCTGACATCAGTAAGAGAGGCAATGAGAGAGGAAGCTTCAAAGATGTGACACCAGGTCACACCAAAGTGATAATGTGAAATACAAGTCTGCAAGGTAGTGGCAGAATAAAGGAGGGACCACTTCTGTTCCAGTTCAAACAAGGGCAGGGTGTCAGCACAGGAGAAAGCTTTAGGCCTGGAGATGAGTATATTAAGAGTCAGCAATAGAAAGCTTGTTAAAATTTTTACTAAGAGGAATTTAAGTTTCTGCAAATGTTTTTCATTAGAAGATAGAAACTGAGAAAGCTTTAATTCAGGATGCTACATTCTGCTTTAGTACTAAATCTGTAATTAAAACTGAGAAACTCTTAAGAATATGTTAAGCCACGTCATATCCATACTCCATGAGAAGTCACTGCTAAATTCTCACTGGAGAATGTGGGCAATGAAATAGCTTGAGGGCCAACCCCAAAGAACTTCCTGCGCTCTCTTTACCAAGAGTGTGCCATATGTCTTCCATGAAAGCATGCCTATATAATGATAAGGCAACACTGCTTAATCAGTAAGTATAACTAGAATGAGGCAAAACTACTGATTTTCCTTGTGTTATGTTGATGAAATGTGGCTCCCTGGTTACTGAGATGTCAAGTCAAATCTCAACTGACTTTAGGTGGTAACCACAGTTAAAAAATTGGTGAGAGTTGGACATATCTGTGAATATTCTAAAAACCACTGAACTATAAACTTTAAATGGGTAAATTACATCTTAATAAAGCTGTTAAAAATGTTCTAAAACAATTAGGGTGATGGCAGCATAACTTGGTAAACAATAAAAAAATCACTGAATTCTACACTTTCGGTGAATGTATTTTTGTTATAGAAACTATATCTCAATAAAGCTAGGGAAACAAGGGTTTAGTAAGTGTAATTGGCAGCCTATGACAAATGGCCTCAATTTGCTTTGGCAAAGGACACAGTCTGCCCCTATACTCCAAGGCCAAAGCACATTTGTTCCCTCTTTCCCAGTGTATCTCCCATCTGTATTTAACCCTGCTGACCGCCAAATGCTTCCTCCATGCCCTCTGAGATGCTTATCTCTCCTGGTCTTCTTCTATCTCGTTCATGAGTACCTCTTGCTCAGTGTGCTTAGCAGAAGCTGGGGCTTATTTTACTTAGCACAATGTCTTCAAGATTCATCCATGTTGTAGTGTATGTCAGAATTTCCTTCCTTTTTAAGGCTGAATTACTCCTATATGTTTATACCACATTTTGCTTAGCCACTCATTCGTTAGTGGACACCTGGGTAGCATCCATCTTTTAACTCCTATAATTAATGCTGGTCTGAAGATGGGTGTACAAGTTCCATTAGTATTTTTCCCCTCATGCATCCTGCTTCAGTAGTTAGGCTTGTTTTTGCCAGTGTGCGTGTACCCGTGCTCTTGGGTGCTCCCCACCCATCTCTTCAAACTCTTTTTCTCTACTAACCCCATTCCCACACCTTATAAAACATACTCAAATCTCTCATACCATCTCTATAAGCAGGCTCTAAATCACCTCTAAAAACCTCCTCCCAGTTTCACTTTTTCCCTCAGGCCTTGGTTCATGGTAGGCACGAACCAGACTTAGCTGCTATCAGATACTCCTGCCTCATTCTCCATTATTTTTACTATAGATGGCAAGGCCTACTTTTCTACTTTTGCTCTTAGTTTTATGAACAAGCTCAATAAAGGATTCACTGACTCCTAAAAAATGTACACGTTTAGATTCAGATTACTACATGGGAAACATTTGGAAAGGATAACAGGGTAAATATAAGAATACAGTTTAAACTATTTGATCTTAAACCTTTTTTTTTTCCAATCACGTAAAAAAATTAGACTCCTCAAGGAAACTTTGAAATGACAAGTGTTCCTCCTGATGTGTAGTTGGGAAAGAGCCAGTAGATGGCAGCCAACAATTGCTCAAGGCAATAATGAGAAAAGCTTGAGTTTCTTACATTGATGAATGAAGCATTGATGTAATCCGAATCTGGAACTCCTTCAACTGGTGTCAGATGAACTCTAGAGTGGTCATCTAGGAAAAAAACAATAATTAATACTTCAGTTGAATTCAATTTTATTTATTTGTCCTAATGCAACCAGGCCAGATGAAATAGCTGTACCTACGTGTACAGAGACACGCATGTATGAATATGTCATTGCAGCACTACTTATAAAAGCAAAAAACTGGACACATCTCAATCATCATTAGAAGAATAGTTGAATAAATTATGATATACCCATAATATGGAATAGTAAGCAGCTGATAAAAAGTGAATATTTCTGTTTCTCAACAGATAAATTGCCTATATTGTTAAAAGAAAAAAAGTCAGAGTACTATATACAGTATACCAATCATATTAAAAAAAAATCCTACATATACACATTCATACACAAATAAGACCATTAGTATCTGTAAATGCCTAGCATAGCGGTCTCTAACAAGTTATGTACCCAAAAATATACCATATATTTTTAGGAACGAATTATATATATAAATGCAATTATAAAAATAAAGCAAAGTTCAAATATTTTGCTCTTATATCACATTCTAGAGACCACTGGCCTAGAAAAATGTTTAAGTTATAGACCAACTGATTAGTAATGGTTAACTCTGGGAAGGGGTTACAAAGAGAACTCTGTATTGGAATTTCTTTGCAATGAACACTACAAAAAATTCATAACAATCCACTTTCTATCTAATCCTAGTAAAATTGCTCTTCTTAACCTCTTAGAACTTTAAGCCTGCCAAAGTAAAACCTGGTCAAGAACCCCAGCTGACTTAGTGAACACCTAGAGTCGCCCTGGGAGGCATAAAGGCAATTTCAGCTTGACCAAAGGCTTGACCCCTCCTCTCATTATCAACCCTCCTATAATCATTGCAAGATTCTTTCCAGCCTCAGGAAAACTGGCCAGAAATGCAGTTTCAGGTTACATCCCAAGAAACCCTACAAATACTCACAAGGCAAGATGTTTACATATCGATTTTTTTCCTTATTTTCCTCTTTGGAGGCAGCTTCACAGGTGGCCTGGATAGGACAAGCAGGAAGAGCCTGAAAGGTTAAGAGGAATTATTAACAGAAATAAACATCTAACATGCAAACTGTTACACCAAACCCTGACCTGGGGTATGGGGAGAGATGGGTCCAGGTGAATATTTAAAGCCTAATAAGAGAGTACATCTCTTATCTAAACAACTTGCAAGCTTCCTAGAGTTTACTACCAAGAATCCCCAGGGGGCAGAATATCCTTCCTATTACTATAAGCTCAGCATGCTCTTTACATGATTACTATATGGTTAGGAGCCTGTTATGATACTGGGTCAAAACATACCACTCTTCTAAACAAGAGTGGGGATACAACTGAAGAGATGAGCCATTTATCCCTATGCTAATCACCACGTAAAGATGAGATGCATCTCAGAGTGAACCACACAGGAGGGTTCTGAATGGTTAGCTGAGTTAGGTCCTCTCTAGGGCCCTGAGAAGGGGTATGGCAGTCCAGCTTCTAGCATAATTTGGCAAGGAAGCAAGGATAGGCAGGTGGGTGAGAGGGCAAACATTTATATGGATTCAACAGTTAGGAAGCAGAGGATTTGGGTGAGGTGACAATGACTGTAGCAGTTCTGGAGCAAATGTATATTAAGTAGGTATGTGAGTAAGCATAAATGGTTTGATATGAGATAGTGTGAATTGTGTGAACTTGAGTAAATCTGTTAAACGTTCTAGGCTCAAGTTTCCTCATCTGTAAGACTGGGATACTAATATCTGCCACAGAATAAGCATTTAATAATTTTATAGGAGTGGGAAGCTAAACCTTAGTATCTGAACTGCTTTCTTCTTATATGTTCCATATATTCAAAACTAAGAAAGCAAAAGGGGAACAGTTTAAAATTCCAACCTAGGCAAACTTTCTGATAAGTGATTTGGAAATATGTTTTATGAGTCTTAAAAATATTCATACCCTGTGACCTAGCCAATCCCCTTCTGAGAATCTAGCCTAAAGGGGTAAAAACCTCTATGTTCAAATTATTTACTTCATCATTATTTAGAATGACTCCAAATTGAAAACAACCTTAGTATTCAGCAGTAGGGGAAGAGTTAAGTAAATTACAGTTTATGTATTATTTTTCTTTCATTCATTCATTCATTCATTCAACAAATATATATCGTGTATCTATTAGGTGCTGGGCTAGATACTGAGCAAATAATGGTGAATCAATCATTTACACAGTTCTTGCTCTAAAGAATACAAACTTGTGGGTGAAAGACATCAAACAAAAAAAAATGAAATTATATACCATGATAAATGCAATGAAGGAACAAAATGCTATTAGAGAAAGCATACCCAAATTTAGATTGAAGGATAGGTCTCTATGAGGAAGGATGAGTATGGAGAACAGTTATTCCAGGCAGAGAAGAATGATTGTGATGACCGAGAGGCAGGAGTAGGGTTGGCTTGTGTGAAGAGCTGAAAGGTTAGTGAGCATGTTATGTAGAAAGTGTGGCTGGTGGGGGTGGCAACAGGAGGTGGGAAGAGATGAGTTTGGCAAGGTTAATTCACACATTTCCACACAGGTTTTTAAAGAGGGAGTTTTAATTTTATTTTAGGTGCACAAGGAAACCATTCAAGGTTTTATAACTACAATCCAATATTCATGATAAAGAATCACTCTGGCTGTTAAGTGGAAAATGGACTGGAAGGCAAGAATGGAAAGATGATGGTATAAGGAAATAGATGCACCTGAGAAATATTTTACAGCTAGAGTTACTAGATTTAGAAATGGAATGAAGGAAAGGTAGACTGGAGAAAGAAAGACAGGAATGAAAGATGACTTCTAGGGTTCTAGCTTTGATAATCAAAATATATGATTAAATAAAGGAAATGCTAGCCTAAAAGGAACCAATTTTGTCAGATGGAAGCAAGAGCTTTAAAGAAGGGAGCAAACATTTCCTGGGAATCAGTAAGACAGTGGTAGGGGAGATAAAGTAAAAAATTCTAAGAAAAAGGGAGTCAGAGTCTCACAGTCCATCTGCCTTCACTTACTCAAGAGATTTTCCTTTCACAGTTAAAACCCTGGCGGGTTCTGCATGTTATTTTACTAAGAGGCAATTTCCTTAGACTTTATACTGCCAAATACACGAAGGGAAAAAAAGAGTATCCTGGGCTGGGCTCCTCCACAGTTCGCCTTCTCTTCACCCAGATAAGCTAGATTTCCATAGGTTTCCACCCTGGTACAGAGTAGGATGAGATACCAGTTTTTAAAGTCCTCACAACAATCTAGAGGCATTACTCTCTCTCTACATTCCTTGTTTAAAATGATGTAGAACAGAGGCAGTGACAACAAGATGCTTGAAAACAGTTCTCAGGGTCACTAATAACAACGACCACATCTCATAGTCCTATCAGCATCCTTAGTTCCCCAGTTATAATGAAAAAAAAACCTAGGTCTCCAGCCAGGTTAAGGCTATTCAAAGGAAAGTTATGAAGAAAAAGGAGCCATTGTTTGTCCAAAGAGAAGAGCCTGCCCCATGGTGCTAGATGCAAAGGGTCATAATGAGTCAGGCTGAAGAGCCTATGACAGGGATGAAAACAAGGGAAATCCTACTCCTTTTAGTTTCTGCTCTGAAAAACCTGGCTTACAGAGCTAGGAGGAAGTAGCCAAACCAGGCTATAAGATGTTAAATTCTCTAAAACACTAGGTGGCATCAAAGACCATTTCATCCCGTGCTTAAGCCTTTACTGGGAGCAAGTCTATGTACTAAGTCATCTACTAAAAACGTCAGTTTTTTAAAAAATTGTTTTTCAATTTTTTTTTTCAGCAAAGATATTATTTATTTTTTAAGTTTTTAAATTGTTTTCTTCTGCCATTGCGGGGTGCTTTCTTGGACTTCTCCCTAGTTGTATGGCTTATTCCTCTAGATCCCAGGCAATTTTTCCTTGCTGCTGTTCCTTGTTTCCGTCATAACTTTGATTTTGTCACCAGAAGGATGAACAGAACCTCCATCATCTATTCAATTTTTTTTTTCTTCTCAACTTTTATATTTATTAAAAATGTATATCCACAAAATTTAATTTAGAAGTTCTCTTTGGGCCCTACCCTCATCATATACTCTTTCTTCTCCTCACTAGTAAATCTGGAATTTTGTGTTTATCATTATCTTGCTTTAAATTATTTGTACCCCATACATCTTGTAGACTGAAACTATATATTTTTATTCAGGCTATTTTCTTATAAAAATGGAATTATAATCCAGTGGTAAATTTTTTTTTTTTGCCCAAATTATGTTCTGAAGATTCATCCAGGTTGTTCCACATGGCCAAAGTTCATTCACTTTAATTATTTTCTAGTGTTCCATTTTGAGCCATACCAACATTTATTTATCCATTCTACTACTGATGAATATTTGGGTTGTTTACAGTTCACAATTCTACTTTGATATGTGTTTCCTCATATATATGCGTAAGAATTTTAGGTATGAGTATTTGTAAATTTACCAGATAAGGTCAAATTGTTTTTCAAAGTAGTTGTACCAATTTACACTCCCACCAGCAATGTAAAGTGTTCTCGTTCTGTATCTTCATCAACATTTGCTAGTGTCGAATTTTAAATGTATAAAATGTAGGTTTAATTTACATTTTTGATTATTAATGAGGTTTACCATCTTTCCACAGTTTACTGGTCAACAGGGTTTCCTCTTCTGTGAAGTACCTAGTCATGCACTTTCCCCATCATTAATTTGCAGGGGTTCTTTATAAATTCTGGATACTTATTTCTCATCAGTTATAAGTGTTATAAATATTTTCTTACCAAGTTTGTAGCCTGTCCTTTCATTTTCTTTGTAGTATCTATTTATGAACAGGGAGTTTTGCATTTTAATGTAGTTGATTACTCTTTCCATTTATCAACATTTTAAGTCTTAACAATCCTTTCCTACTATCAGATTGTAAGTATATTTTCCTATATTATTGTCTCTACGTTTCATCATTTTATCCTTTAAATTTCAATATTAACACCGACCGAGATTGATTTTTGTCTGTTATGAGACTAGGATTGAATTTAATTTATTCTCAGAGGGTTATCCAACTGTCCCAGCACTATTTATTGTAAAGAGCATCCTTTCCCCCACCAAAACTACAACAGCATTTCTTTCATAAACAGGCTTCCATTTATATATAAATCTGCTTTTGGGCTCGGCTCTCTATTTTATTCCAATGGTCAATCCATCTATCCCAGTGCCAATACAAAACTGTCTTAATTACTAAATTTTATAATAACTTTTTATATCTGGTAAGGCAGGTCTCCTCACCTTGTTCTTCTTCTTCAGGAATGTCTTGGCTATTCTTGAATCTTTTCTCCTCCATATAAATTTTAGAATCAGCTTGTCAAGTTCCACAAAAAACCTGTTGGGATTTTTATTGGAATTGCATTGAATCTACATATCAGTTTGGGGAGAATTGACATCTTTACAATATTGAGCCTTTTAATCCATTGATCTCATCTCTCCACTAATTTAGGCTTTTTTCTTTAATATCTTCAAACATTTTTATAATTTTCTCCAAGGATTTTGTAAATATTTTGTTAAATCTATTCCTAGGTACTTTACATTTTGGATGCTATTGTAAATAGCCACCTTTTAAAAATTATTATTAGAGTCTAATGTGGCTTATGCATAGAAATGCATTAATTTTTAATGCTCTTTATGTATCTATCTTACTAAAATAACTTACTAATTCTAATAATTTATTTGGTGAAACTTTGTATTTCTGAGGACAATATTCTCCTCTGTGAAAAATATTTTGTCTCTTCCTTTCCAATCCTTAATTCCTTTCATTTTTCTTCTTGCCTCACTATGCTAAGATCTCCAGCACAGTACTGAATCTCATTTATTAACTTCTAAATCCTCTTTTAAATACTCTTACCTAATAGTCACCAGTGCCTGAATATTCTGCTGTGATGAGGAATCTACTACCTTCCAAAGCAGTTCATCTCATCTTGGAACAGCTCTGTTTAGAAGGATCTAATGCTCAGATACACCATTTCTTTTGTTATTTCCCTTGTACTGACTAGTGTAAAACCCAGATGTCAGCTGGTGCCTTCTCTCCCCCTTGGAAACCTTGAACCTTGAATTCTCTACACTGTTGAATTCCAAAGCTCTTGACACAGTGCCTGCTAATTCTTATAGTGCTTTGGTTCTGATTCATTTGTTTAGAGACAACTCATCAATGTAGACGCTTTTTTTCGCCTCTGCCTCACTCAGATGTCACACAGTCCTGTCACCAGATTAAACACACATGCTTCTTCATCTGAAAATCCAAGAATTAAGCTGTCTCTACTAAAGCTGTAGTGTCCTGAGCAAGGGAGTGTCACATCTCAAGATGCACAGATTTTAAACATCTCATGAACTCCACCTCAGTCCCTCCTTTCTCTCTCCCTACCAGCTGCCCCACCCCTCCTCTCAGGAGCTAACTAAATCTTTTTTTAAACCTTGAACATGCTTTAGGAACCTCTGTAAGTGGCTTTTCAAAATGTTTCATTTAAACAAATTCAATGCTTCCTTCTAAGACAAATGCTGGTCAATAAAAAGTTCCAACTTATAATTCGAGGATGAAAAACATTGCATTAAAGTTCAACTATGGTGAGGCTTCATATAGATGCTACACACTCTCCTTAGAGCCTTTCGAATATATGAAAACAAATGTCTTGTCCTTTGTCTATTGTCCCTTCAGCTGTTCACCTCCACGGCCCATTTTTTCTCCAGAACTTCTCATTTAGTGTTATTCCTTTTCACAGAAACCTGAACACAAGATTTCTGGCACAGTTCAAGCTGGGGACAACTCTTTATTCTACATGCTGTATATTCATTCTAAAGCTAAGCTGCATTAGCTTTATTTACCATATTAAAAAAAAATCAAACCCTCTCTGCTTTAAAAAAATGTTACAAAAAGAATATGCTTATTGTAAAAGAAAGCCAAATAATTCAGAAGAGAAAATTCTCTATCATGTCTCGCCTATATTCTATCCCTGCCACCCAAAATAGGTCCAGACTTTAAAAAATGCATTAACACACTCACACACAGATATACGTAGTTCTTTCTTTTTCAAAAAGGGGGCTTATACCATGTATAGTCCTCTGCAATGTTTTCTCCTGTAACAGTATGACTTGGAGATTTATGTCATTTTTATTTTAATGACAGTATAGAATTTCATAATAGATTTAAGAAATCATTTAGCCATTCTACTACGAGATAGATATCTACTTTTCATTTTCTTTTCTTCGCTATTATAAATAATGCTGTAATGAACATCCTTGTACAAATACATATTTGGTTTTCTGTCGGAGTCCCAGAAGTCAGGTCAGATAGCACATGCATTTAAAATTTGGTTGATACTGTCAAACCATCCTTTTGACACTATGCCAATTTAAACTCCTCCTACCTCTGTACAACAGTATCTGTATCCTCATATCTTTGCTCATACTTGATATCAATATTTTAAAATTTCCACATCTAATAGGCCCGAAATAATGGTTAGTTTTAATCTGGATTTCCCTGATTACTAGATATAGTTGAGCTTTTTTATAGAGTGGTTTTTTTTTTTCTGTAAATTGCCAATTTTGCAACAGCAATGTTTACTTTTTCCTTGCAGCTTTGCAGAAACTCTTTATGCTTTATGGAAAATTCTCTCTCCCTGTAGCAAATAGCTTCTCCCAGTGTGCCATTTTTTTTATGGTGTCATTTTTCACAGAGACATTTAACATTTTATTTATTATCTTTCAATCTACTCCATTCTGGCTTCTGAATCTTGTGTTTTGTTTAGAAAGGCCCTCCTCACTCCATGATTATAAAAGTATTATTCTATGACAGTAGACACAATTTGGTATGTTTGCACCATGTGTTGTCTTCTTTTTTGCCAGGGTTGACTGATGCCAACACAGTCACACCTGACCCATACGGCGCCAACCAGATTCTCTTTCCCAGGATTATGAAACCCTGAAAGAAACAGAGGCTTCCCAAGAGGGCCCCAGAGCCACCAGAACAGGGCCTGCTCTCCCCAAAGGTTGGGAGTCTACCTCATCTTTTGAATCTGCCTACTTCCTCAGTGTTTCTCCCCAATTAATGGTTTTGTTTCTGTGCTTAATTAAGTTGACCTCCTTGTTTTTAAACAAAGGACTTTACCTGACTTAGCATTAGTATCAGAAAGTGGGTTGTAGTTGAGAGACTGATGGGGGAAATGTGGATGACGTCAACTTGATTATTGTGTACAAATAAAGGGAAAGAAACTGCTAATCAATTTTCAGGATAGGAAAGTGCAAGCTACTCGTAGTTCAAACTGTACAATAGTTGCTTCAGTTATTGCTGTAATCACCTGAAATGTGTTTTAGCTAGTGGTATAGGGGTAGGGGAGTCCCACCGAAAAGAAAAGAAATGCTGAAACCAAGAAGTATGATTACTTCTGATAATACTAAATAACAAAACAAGAAAAAGCCCAGCTCCAACTCAAATGCTCATCTCCAAAAACAGGGCAAGGAAGGACTCGGGGCCTTGCTATGACTGTGTTATGTATTATGCTGAACCAAATCGCAGAATTAACATCTCAGAATTTTGTTGGTTGCTGAATGTTAGTTAATGTGAATAGAATTAACATCTTTCCTGGGTTGCTCATGTGAAAGATAGGGTCCTAGGTGAGACAACTGAAATGATGCTGAAAGGAAACAGAGGAGTTGGAGAAAGCCAATTTTTAAAAATCTGTTATGTTCTCTATGCATCTTGCTTTCATATGAAAATTACTCCACTACCCAGCTCTCATTGCTCAAGGATAATCAGAATACACATATAACACTATCTGGAGGATAAAATACATAAACAAGGTAGAAAAGCAAAAAGCTAATAGAATAAACTGAAGGAATTCACTGAGTTGGATAATCAAAAATCATCGAAAAAGGACGGGAGCATGATTTTTAGATAAGGCCAAATCTGTAGTTATGGTAACGGTTAACCTAACTTTTGCAGTTAGTGCAGCAGCTCAGGAAACTGACCACGGTTCTAATGGTGGATTAGGTTGGCCAGTGGAAATGTGGACTGAATGCTGAGTTCAGCTAGGTAACGATGAAAAGCCAGAAAGTCCTTGGCACAAAGTAGAGATCAGTATTACATAGGATCCAACAGCCTCAATCTTTATATTGATACCTTCACCATGCCCCTAATGGGATCTACAACATGTGTCTTGCTAGAGGGTATACACACTGGTGAGGAAAGCACTGGAATCTTTCAGAAGGGCTTTACTGTCTTTACCAGAGTGAGATGCTGGTGGAAGGGACTGACTTCAAAATGGGATTCCTGACCTTACTGAGATGGAAGGAACCTCAGAGGCCACAAGCACCAGGACTCAGACATCTCTAGTTGTGAATTACTCACTGTGTAGCTCGCAATAACAGAAATAGAAGGCAGTCAGCCCAGGTCAGTTGAGAGGGCCTGACTAGACCACCATGCTAGAGAAAGGGCCCCTTCTCACCCAACTTCCAGGCCTAAATCAGTTCATAAAACCAGAACCTTTCAATGATGGGCACGTGTAAGGAAAAATCCTGCCCATAGCACATCAACACTCATATGCCATGAATCTTTCTCGTCATCTTCCCCTAAGAATCTGCAGCTATTTATCATGGTTAACTCTACTGTGTAAATGGAAATACACCTTTCAGGGTCTACTGGGTTCTTGCCTTGAGCTAACTAATTCCTGGGAACTCAGAATGCCATATTTTATGCCAGTTAGAATGCAGCCTTTACAGGCCAGGTGATGGAAGGAGCTTTAGCCTGAACTGGCCTCATGTTAGGAACAACCTTTTTCCCCAGTGTATGGTTGTACAGATATTTATAGCTGGTGGCTGAATACTCACCCGCACTGGTCCCCAAAAACCCTATGGATAAGGACTGTTAGAGTAACAAGAGCTAATGCAAGTTGCTGGAGCAGTAATCTCTCTTTATCAAGGGCTAAATCCCTAGGTGAGTCACAGAGATCCTGAGATCCTAAGTGCTACAGAAAACTTAAAGCTGTAGAATAACAATGAGATAATCTATTTACATGTCTAAGTTTGGTGATGGCATTAAGTGAATGTTTGACTACTAGTTATTAGCTATTCTGATGCTTCCTATTACCTCCAGACAAGCTACTAACAGACTAGCCCAAAAAACTGACTGACAACTTTTAAGAATGTCAGTTGGTTATTATATATGAATCACATGGAGCTGTAGATTTACAGTTGCTTTCCAGATACTATCCTTCCTATAAATTAATTTAACCCCTGGTACCTGGAATACTGCTATCAATGAGGCGGGTCCTTTTTTTTTTTTTTTTTTTTTATGGTGCACACAGACTACATGAAGCAATTTCCTTTCTCATGGCAGGAACGGCCTCAGTGATAAGTCATTTTGATCTCTGCTGTGATCTAATTCATTGGGATTTTGTCTCACTGTTTCAAAGGACATCATCCTGACAACTATGCTTATGACATCAAGCTGACAGGACCTGAAGAGGATGTTTTGTATCTTAGAGATGTACATGTTAAGCATAAAAATAAAAATATAGTGTCCTGCCACCTCAGTCAAGTGTTCTAAAAGTCAAAGGACTGTGGCATTTCCCCTTTAACATAAAGCACAAGTTGCTGTTCCTTAGTCCCCCCATCCCCTCTGCTAAGAAGGAGGAGCAATACCTGCCGGGCCGTTTTTGATTTTGGAGACAGCATACACCACATACTGGTGTCCTATTCTACATCATTTATTGAGTGATATGAAAAGAAAAGGCTCTCCAGCTGATTTTGGCCACAAAGAAATCTGTGCTGGTAGGTCTTATGGGGCCTTAAGTGTATGGAAAAGACTGAGCAGAAGAATCACAATGAAAAACCTTAGGATTTGGGGACAAGACCAAGATTTTGTCAGCAAGATTATGTTCCTAGCTTAGCATTGGGTTTTGGTATAGACTCTAAGCTTGACCATGGGACACTAGATATCCAAATGACTT
Source organism: Rousettus aegyptiacus (assembly GCF_014176215.1). Classification (NCBI taxonomy): domain Eukaryota; kingdom Metazoa; phylum Chordata; class Mammalia; order Chiroptera; family Pteropodidae; genus Rousettus; species Rousettus aegyptiacus. The sequence goes on along the minus strand of NW_023416287.1, from coordinate 22,896,108 downwards.
CAACTGCCCATCATAAACTATTACGTGATTCAATAAGCCATAAATTTGGACATGTCTAGCAGAATTCCACTATCAGCTAGAAACAATATATACAGAATGCTTGCCATACACCTACTCCAATAGACACTTCTGACTTCCTGATGATATCAACAGTTGACAGATGAAGAAAGTCCAGCCCAGTGTACAAATGGCTCTGTGAGACATGCTAGCCCATTCTGGAGGTAAACTGCTGTGAGATAATTTACTTAAGAAATAGCTCTAAATGGATAAAAAGCAAAATTCTTCCAGTGAACAGAACTTCAAGCAAAGAATCTCACTATCTCACTAGAGGTCAGGATCTAAGCTAATCCCTGGACAGTGGATAACTAGAAAGAGAAAGATAGGAAATATTTACACATCATGTATATGCTCACCAGATGGCACTTACTGCTAAGAACCAAGGAGACGTTGGTCAGTCCTTTCCGTCACTACCCTAGTGCTGGTCCAAGAAGCCAATGAAACTGTGGCCACGGCAGCATGACAATGGCTCTTGCCACAATATTTATCTGAATGTGCCTACATGCCTCTAGGAATACCACCTCCACCCAGGGATTTACTAGAATGCCTTATCATGGAATCTCAGGGAATATTAACTCCAAGTGTAAAGAAACTCCTTTCACAGTAAAAGAAGTATGGCCATGGGTTCCATCCCCCATTAGCCAGAACCAGTTGGCATTACAGACTGTAAAACAGTAGTGCCTATGGGAGACCTAGCTATGGTGCTGAAATTGGGGTGATAACTTGTGGGATGAGGTAAATACTCTCAATCAATAATGAACATTAAATGTTGCTATTTTTCCAACAGCCAGAAAAAAGGATCCAAGTTATTCCATTAATTCTTTCCTCCCACCCATCTATTCTCCACATTGTAGCCAGTGATTTTCTCAGAGTACAAATCCGATCCCATCACTCTCTGCTCCCCTAAACCCTTCAGTGGTGGAGCAGATATATTGGTGATCCACTCACACAACTGTTCTTCCTTTCCTCCTTACTAGTAGAGCTTCCATTCTGTGGGGTTGTCCACCTACTCCTATGATATAGGAGTAATCTGAACTGGTCTCAGCCAGTTGCAGTTAAGCCTATTTCTCCTCTGCTTAAAACAGAGCATGTAACAAAGAAAGTCTCCAGAAATAAAGAGTCATCCTTTTTCCACTGGACCTTTTTAAACCTCCAGGTGGTGCCCAGAACTGGGGCAGCCATTTTGGTATTAAGAGGGTGGCCAGCCTAAGAGACAAAGTTGACATGTGGCTAAGTGGAAAGGTTTGGAGACTGAGTGTTTTACAATGCTCATGTAGATAAATCTCCCACCTCTGGAACTGTTCCTCTGTGTCCTCAAATCCATTCCTCTCTAATTATGATCACCTTAAATCAATCCATCAGCCTTTCTGGTACCAACAGTTGTTGCAGCCCTTATCTGTACTCCCTGTATTTATTCTGGCCTCCCTGTGGGCCATTCTCCATATAGCAGCCAGTCATTTTTTCCAAATACTATCTGGTTGGTCTATGGTTCAACTTCTCTCATGACAATATACAAGATCTACAGTCTGGCCTAATCTTCTACAGTTTTATTGCTTACTACTCTCTTGAGTCTCTGCCCTTCGGCCACACATAGTCCTTCTTTATTTTCTAAATGTGCCCTTCCCTCATCCACCCTTACTACTAACAGTTTGCTCCTGCTATTTCCAGTGCCTGAAATCTTTCTCAGTCCCTTTTCCCCAATGTCCTCACCTACGATTAGGTCTCAATAAAAACATTTCTTCAAGGAAGTTCTGACCTAGGATCAGAACTGGAGGGCTAAAATCATGAATTGAAAGATTCACAAACATGTTCTGCTTCCTTGAGGGAGTTATAAAAAACATAAATCTAACTTTCCAAAATGAGGCCTTTGCTCTGCAGTCTGACATGATCCTCATTTTCCATGCTGGACTACTCCAACTGTCTACTTAACACACTTTGGGATTCTTGTGCCAGACTCTAAAATGACACCTGTTAATATAGACTCCTACCACTATGCAGCAGTTCTTTGTATACTAACTTGCTCTTTTAAACTTAGTTATTTTTGTTCTTGTTTATGGGGGTTTTCCCACTAGTTAGCGAGTTCTTTGTAGGGACTGGATCTGTTTTGGCTCCCCAGAAAATCCCTGGCCCCTAGCACATATTAGATACTTAATAAATATTTGTTAAAGTAACAGATGCGATGATGAATGGATAGATGGATGGGTAGATGAGGGAGGTGAGGCAAATTTTTCTTCATTTCCTACCCATACTCACATAAGGAAAGGAATTGGATGAACTTGGTAAAAATTTCCTCACCTCTTAACCCATCAGAAACCTGTTTTCTACCCCAAGACATTAGGTCTGCCTTCCTCCCTGCTGACACACCAGTCTTAGCAAAGAACTCACGTTGAATTCCTCTCTGAAGAGCTTATTGTCATCAGCCATTCTCCGGTTAATCTCCTCTTCCAGCTTGTCCACAGGCAGGGGTGGATACTTCCTGTTGGTGCTTGGGGACCTGGCCAGAAGTGGCACACTCTGGGGTTCTGCAGTGCACAAGGGGTAAGGTTGGTCAGGTGCCCTGGGGACCAGCCCTTCTCTGGAGACTAAATTGGGGATTCTATCTCATGGACCCAGCCTCCAAGAACTAAGGCTATTTTCAAGTCTTTTTTTTTTTTTTTCTTTCAGGGTGGGGAAACCCCTAATTGCCTAATTTTCTTCTCCATGAAGGTTCCCCATGCTATTAATGGGTGCCTTACCCACGTCCTCAGTGCGGCCATTGGATAAGCGGAAAGAATTGGAATGGCTCCCAGCTTGCTTGTATTTCTTAAACCTAATGAGAAAATGTTCACAGTGAAAAAACTAAGCATAGAAGCAGAAGAGACCAATCATCAACTTTGTTCTTCCACTTATCAATTCGGCCTCTCTAAATCTCCTTTACCAAATAAACAGGTTCTTTTAGAGACTGGTCTTACACATGGTGAAGCAGGCAGCTCCACTGCATGGTACTCCTGCTTAACCTAAGCATACTGACTCCAACCCAGTTAACACCAACAGTATATTCTAACTTGTGTGGCTCTGTGCAGCTCTGGTTCCATGACTCACCAGAGATCACAGCTCTACCAGCTGGAGAAGAGATAAGTGGGTAGAATATAGTGTGTGTGGGGGGGGTGGGGGGAGGAATATTCATAGCAATAAAAATCCTAGTACAATCTGGGAAACCCAGTCCAACAGGGAGAAGTCCAGAGCTTCAGACTGGGTGGGCACCAGTCTGGCCATGGTCTCCTGAAGAATGGTGGAGACACATGACAAATTACAGGGGTACACAAAGTTCTCCTCTCTTTATCCCTGCAGAAAAACAGATGGAGTACAGAGCAGCCTAAGCCAAAAATAAAGGCAGAATTAAACCCAATTACAGTAACTTCAGCAGGAAGACAACAAATATACTTCCCTATTCCCTCTTCTCTCCCTTGGGTTTCCCTTTCTTGCTTTTGTTACCTGTTTGAGTAGTACTATTAGAGGACCCTGAAAGAAAGTCAGAAGAGGGAAGCCTGTAACTCACACGGTTTAGTTCAGCATGCCAGCGTAAGGATTCCTAGAGGGGTATGGGGACAAACCCCCAACTAGAAATCAAGTAGGCCTTTACTGAGCACATAATCTCCACCAGGGCCCTTTTAGCGGTTGCTTCATCAGGGCTAGATCTGAAGATCTTCAACACCCATCAGTAACAACACACACTGTGGCTTTTTCCCTCAACCTCCAAACCACCATCCTGGGCTTTAGGCTAAACTGGAGGTGGGGGACTGGACTTAGGACAGATGGAAGAAAAAGTGAGGGGCTGAGTTTTGAGGAAGACTATGTAAAGCTTTTAAACCATTTCTAAGTGGAATTTTAATCCTCGAAGCATGATCATGAGTCATTCCCCTCAATCTATTCACTGTTTTTATCCTATTGTCTTCTGGACTGTGTGGACTTGAGATCCTGGGTTACTGAAATAGTCCAAAAGAATGGAGAAGCATTAACTCACATGCTCACCTTAACATGTACAGAACTATGATAATAAACACGATCACTAGCAGAGAGGATAGGGCGACCATCACTGCAATAATTGGCGTCTCATCTGAAATCGAGAGAACAAAACATGTCATTACCATTGTGTGCAATGAAGGGCTCAAGTTGGCTGCTCAGGGAAACACCCAGATGAGGAAGAAGGGCTCATTCAATGCTCCTGTAGATGGCAGGGCATGGACAGAGTGAGAGAAACTGAGAGACAGAACACCTCCCCCCACTGCTACCCCATCCCTGATTTATCATACATTTGTTTACTCTGTCTTCTTGCATTAGAATAAAAGCTCTTTGAAGGAAGAGATTTTGTTTTGTTTATTGCTATAGAGCCTAAAGCAGTGCTTAGCACATAAAAAACACTCAAATATCTGAAAGCATGAACATGTCCAATCTTGATGGCAAGCTAGGTGTGCAGGGCCAACAATGTATTCTCTCCTAGCCTCGATGGGCTCCATCTAGAGGAAGATGAGAGAGGAAAAAAAAAAGGACAATTTTCCTATCATAAACCTGAATGGTTTCTGGCACAGAGAACACTGTTCTGATTAAAAAAAGGAGACATTATTAGATCCTTAAACATTATGTTTCCAAAAAATGCTGAGTACTCTTTTCTACCTCTTTCTACAGTCACCAGGGGTCCTTTTACCAGGACCTCAACTATGGCAACATCTGGCTTAGAGATATATTGGAAGATAGGCCCTTGGATTTCTATGCCATAGGGCCTGGCTTCCTTTCCAACCAATACTTACTTAGCCTCCTTTCTCATGGCAGCTGACCAGGTGCTGACTCACCCTCCTCTATTCTCATTCCCCCTCCACGAACTACACAACCAAATTGAGTTTGAAACTATCTTCACCATTTTTCTGTCCTGCTAAAAGGGAGGACAGAGATTTGCGTGTCTCTCTCATGTGAGAATCAATCCTGTCACATATGCTCTGGATTATGTTCATTACTGTCACCATAACGACCTGTCTTCTTGGCCTCATTTACACTTTCACCAGTGACCAATGTCTCTTCACAGTTAACTTCTCACAACAGCTGTCTTATAAAACAGTCAATTTCTCTAATTCTTTACCTCCAGGTTTCTTGTTCTGGCTCCTACTCTCAGTGTTCCATTTACACTGCTCATTAAAGACATCGACAAATGATATATTTTCAAATCCAATGGCAACATTCCCATCCTCATCTGATTAAACCTCTTAGCAGCATGCACTCAAATATTATGGACCAGCAATTATATGCCACTGTTCTAAACCCTGGGAATAGAGAAGTGATCAAGCAAACAAGTGATAGAGAACCTACATTCTGGGGGAAGAGGAGACACTGTTCATAAACAAGTAAACACAATTTTAGACAGGGACAAGTTGCTATGGTAGGGGATTAGAGTGATGGGTTGGGGAGGGCAGCAGTTGGCTATTTTCTTTTGGAAAGGTCAGACGTGATTATATTGACTAGAGATCTAAATAATGTGAAGAAGTGAACCATGCAAAGATCTGGGCAAAGAGCTTTCTAGGCACAGGGAGCAGCAAGCATAATAGCCCTTAAGGAGCTTCAAGAAATAGCACAAAGGCAAGTTTTGGTACAAGATGTGGCTAGAGAGGTGGACAGGAGCCAGAGGACTTAGTGCTTTGTAGGTCATGGTAATGAGTGTGGATTTAGTTCTGGATGTGATGGGAAACACTATGTGATTGAATGGCTTTGAACAGTGGAGAGAAATAACTAGATTTACATTCTTTTAAAAGATCAGCTAACTAAATGACTCATAAGCAGCAGTCATGAGATGGGAGGTAATCCAGTAGAATATGGTCTCATAGATGCCAACAACGGAATTTTTCAAGGAGGGAGTAATCAGCTCAATCAGATACTACTGACAGATTAAGTAGAATGAAGACAGAAGTGAAACTGAATTTGACAACATGGCAGCTATTGGTGACTTTTTCATGAATGATTTCAGTTGAGTTGATGGTGAGAAAGCCTAAATAGAATAAAATAAAGATGAAAAGAGGAGACAGTAAGATATCAATTCCTTATTTGAGGTGAGGACAGAGAAAAGGTGCATGCAGCATGTGGGAGGAAGATGTAAAGTCTTTTTTTTTTAAGAGATGGGAGATATTATACCGTGCTTCTTTGTTAATGGCAATTTTCAAACACAGCCTGGTAGGTGGCTCTCATCTTAAAATGAGCATTCAAACTGACTACTACTTCTTCTTTGATAAACTTTCCTCTCTTGGTTTCTACAACAAAGCACTCTTCTGATTTTCTATCTCTTGGCTACTCCATCATATTTCCTTTGCTAGCTGTTCCTCTTCCAACACCAGATCTTTAAATGTCTGATTTCCTTAGGGCTCTGTCCCTGGCACTCTTCTCTACATACAAGCTGGTATGATCAGACAGATGGCTATAAGCAGAAATGACAAACTAGTAATTTTCACATTTGTATCAGTTGGTCAGACTTCTCTTCTGAGCCTATAAACCACCTCCACTTTAAATTTCACAAGCAAGTAAAATTTGTCTAAAACCTTTCCCTCACCATTCAGTAAGCTAGCATTGTCATCCACTGTTGCTCAAGAAATGTGGAAATCCCCTTGATTTCTTCCTTATGCTTATCTTCTATATTCAACCCAGCTGCAAGTAATATGTTTTAGGGCTAAAACAAACACCTCATTTTTTTTTCTGCCTTTTCTCCATTCTCTTGCCATCACTATACTCTAAATCTCTATCCTCTCTCATCTTCGTCACAGTAAGCCTCTGTCCTCTGCCAATTCATTCTTCACAAAGCAGGCAGAGTGATCTCAAGAAATCAAATTAGATCATGCTCCTCTCACATGTAAAATCTTTCAATGGTTTCCCAATCCTTTGGAAGGAAATCTAATATCTTTACCCTGGCCCATAACAATCTCCCCCATTTAGCCCCTGCCTACCCTATCTCCTGCTACTCAATTTCCCTGATCACTACACTTCAGCTACTGGTATCCTTTCACAATGAGTTCATTCCTTCCTTAGGCCTTTGAACATGTTATTCCTTCTGCTTTACATAGTCTCCTTCCATTCTTTGCCTGGTTAACTCCTAGTCATCCAGTTCTCATTTTAAGTGTTAACTTTTCCCAGGGAGATCTTTTCTGCTTCCTAAATTAGGATCCTAAGTCTTTGCTTCCTTATCTCTAAAATCTGTTATTCTGAAGATTAACTAGCACACATCATGTACTCGGTCAATGTTAGAATTTCCTTTATTATTCTCATAGGATATTATTTCCCTTGATAAAACACCTCACAGACTTTGTAATTATATATTTATTTGTTTAGTTGATTAATGAATGTCTCTCCTTTACACCATAAATTCCACAAGGGCAAGGATTACATACCTGATTTCTCATCATATACCTAAAACCTAGCACAGAATTTCACATAGTTGGTAATAAACAAATACTGGACTACAATGAGTGAATAAAAAGAATTACTGGTTTATCACTAAATATGTCTTTGTTAAATGCCAATCACAGAGGGCTATTATATAACAGGTATTAAAAAAGTCATTAGTAGAGACATCTAGCTGAGATAGTAAGCTGAATCAGTAATTTTTACTTCTTTCTCTTCCTAAAAAGACAATGAAATAATAGAAGAAATATAAAAATACTAACAAATCAAAAGCATACTGGGAAGACACTAAAGAACAATGTCAATAGACCAAAAACTTTGAGGGGTTTGTGGAAGACAAAACAGATGGGATTGGACTGCTGAAGGGATCAATCAGAGCCAAAGAACATTAGTTGAAAGGTAGGTACTGGTTCTACCAGTCTGGGACTGGAAACACCACACGCTCAGAGTCAACTGACTGAGGATGAAAGTGAGCCTTGGGGTAGGAGGATGATGGTCTTTAACCAAAGGCTTGTCAAAGCAGAACCAGTACACCTATGGGACTGAGTAACAAGCAGTGGGGCTGAGTAACAAGCAGTGGTGTCCCATCCAGACTCAGCTGGAAAAACAGAGCTCTATACAGAGTTGGAGGGAGGCAGGTATCGGCATGCTGATAGCTTCTTAAAAAAATGCTGCATATATATTTTTAAACTTTTTATTATGGGAAACTTTCAAAATTATACAGGAGTAAAGTGAACACTACAATAAATCCCTATGTACTTATCACTTCACTTCAACATTATTATTACATACCAGTTTTTTCATCTATACCATGGTTCCTCCACTTTGTGCTAATGACATTTGGGGCTAGATAATTCTCTGTTGTGGGAGGCTGTCATGTATACTGTAGGATGTTTAAGAATATCTCTAGCCTCTACCTACTAGATACCAGTAGCAAACCTCCAACTGTAATGACCAAATATCATCTCCAGACATTGCCAATTGTGCTCCGGAGGGAAAATTGCCTTGTGTTTAGAACAACTGGTCCATACCCATCCCACTGGATTACTTTAAGGCAAATCTAAGACAGAGCATTTCAACTGTAATTACTTCATTATGTATAACGAAGAGATAAGGATTCTTAACATAATCACAACACCATTATCTCATTACAAAAGCAACACTAATTCCTTAATATAATATAATCTAATATTCAGTTCCTGTTTAAATATTCCTCATCTCTCTCTCTCTCTCTCTCTCTCTCTCTCTCTCTCTCTCTCTCTCTCTCACACACACACACACACACACACACACACACACGTAGGTATATGTATTTGATTTGGTTAGAATTGACATCCAGAGATCTATACATTGCACATGATTGCAATGTATACTAAATTCACGGAGGGTTTCCTGGGTGGGCCCTGAAGACAGAAAAAGATCAAGAGTGGTGCCTGGGATAATCTGGGCAGTCACAATAGATGAAGAAGGGAAAAAGAGAAAGAAAGGCAGCTCGGCCTAGAGGATAACTGTGTCCAACTTCCTAAACCATGATTGAACAGGGAAACTACAGCCCAAATGTAACCCATCGCTTGTTTTTGTAAATAAGATTTTATCAGAGCACAGACAGCTATGTAGGGCAGACAGGACAATAGGTAAGAAATACATAATATAGGTAATGATTAGTACTATGAAGAAAAATAAGGCAGGGTAAAGAGGGAAGAGGGGAAGTGTTCTGTGATGTAAGATGTGGTGGTCAGAAAAAGTCCTAAATAGAAGGATGGAGTATCAGGAAGGCACAAACAGTGCAGTATTGTTAATGATCACTAGCGGTAGAGTTGATATCTATAAACAATGTGACAGGAAAAGAGTCGCTAGCCAGATAACTCAGAAATTAATAAAAATTACTATAGTTAATGTTTAAGCACTTATGTAACAGGCACAGAGTAAAGCGCCATACGCATATGATATCATTCAATTATTCTAATACCCCTAAGATAAATACCATTTACCCTATTTTATGAAGGAACTAAGTAGAGAGATTAACTTGCCCATATTACACAACTGGAAATCTTAGGCAAGAACACAAAGTTAAACTATTCTCCAGACTCTTCATAAGCTATAGGACTAACAACACTTATAACTCTTACCAGCTTTCAGGTCAAAACAGTCCTCTATCATAAAAGTCAGATTTTGCCTCTTGACTCTGAATTACATCCATGTCTTTGATACAGTTAAAGACAATACAGATAGTAAAGATGTCCCCAGGCCTCAGTGAGGGAAGGAGACTCAAATCTATAAAGAAAACAGGAGAAAACTGAAAGCTCCCTGTATCAAATCTCAGACCTGGAAATAGGCTCAGAATCCAGTAACCTTTGTAGGGCTCCTCTAAAACTGGACAGACTCATCCTCTCGTGCTCAGGCTTGTCCTGGTCTGGGTCCTCTGTAGAAGTGGACTTGCATGATGCAGGCAAGGCAGGTACATCTATACATACCCTGCTCTCCCCACCTCCCCGTGCAACCCATTCTGGCTAAATATTACCTCCTAGACTCAGGTGGGGGGGGGCATTTAAAAAATACTAAAACGGTATTCTTAGACAACAGGTATTTATTTGCTATATCCCCTTTCCAAGAAAACAAAAGGTCATATTATTCTAAGAACTCACATGTAGACAGGCCAGTCACCTTAGGACCCAGACACACCTTGGTCAACTACAAAAATAATCAGTAAAGTAAAAGCCATATTTTCTAAGTCTCACTTATTTGTCTTATCTCAACATGTTTTTGTAGAGTATCTATCAACTCCCAAAGGCAGAGTTGTAATTTGTTTTATGTGCTTCCTAATGGCTCTAAAAATAGCAAGTTACCAGGTTACCTCAGGAACCAAAACCACTGGGCTGAGCCCAATCACTCACTGTTGGCTTAAGCTAAATTATCATTCAGAAATCTTAATTTTCATGGCCCATCTATCTTCCCTAAGGTCTCTGGAGTTATAAACAAAAATCTGAGCATGTCACTTCCTTCCTTACCATCAACACCAAGAGATGCCCTGACTCCTGAGCTCAATGAACCAATAAGCTCATTCTGCTGAGGCTACTTCTAGCCACTCCCCACCTCATTCACGTCAACTATGCACATTTCCTCAAACATATGACTTGCTCTTTCATGTCTCCTTGCTTTTACCCTATGTGGTGCATTCTCAGTTTTCTTAGTTACTATGCTAATTTAAACTGCCCAAAGCTCACCTCCATGCCTTACTGCCACTCCCCAGATAAAATAAGCACTTTGTGTGGTAGATCCAACAGCATGCAGCTAAACAGACTTTTGATTCTTAGTGTTCATGTGTTCCTTCCATGGAAGAGAGAATATTTTTATTTTCTTTCTGGAATCTTCAGCATCTAACAGGTGCTGAATAAATATATTAAAAGGTGCTTAAGGAAAGCCATCATGGAGTTCACAATAATGTCACTTACTACAATAATCCAAAAATACCTCTTTAAATAAAAACGTCAACCTCTTTCTAGACTCCAACTCTAGAAAAGTACTGAAGAAGAAAGCCAGGGGCAGCAAAGATTTGATTATGATAGCTGAGAAACTTTAATGCTTATCCTGCCCAGTTCTTGAACTCTGTAGCTAAAGGACTCCTTTACAAATATTATGAGGATACTATTTCCAGGTTAAAAAAAAAAAGTTATATAAATGATTATAGCAGGTCCTTGAATAGTTTCATTCAATGTTGTTTCAGTATAATGTTGATGAGATGCTGTAGGAACTTAATTCTTGTTTATATCAATTAGCCTTTGGTAAAATTGGTTTCATTCTACATAATTTTGCTTAAAGTTACAGAACCTATCAACGTTAAGATTTACTGTACATCTAAAATAATTTATCCTGTGTTCTTGCTATTTAACAAAAGCAGTTGTAAGGTCTTCATGTGAAAATCCTATTATCAAAATAAAAAGTAGGATGAGATGGGTTTATGAAGAATTTTGTTTAAAATGTACAGGGCAGAGGATTAGCTAATGTCTATAGTTTTGGTAGTATGGGTGTAAGATGACCCTGCCTTAGAAGCTGCCTCACACAGCAGTAGTCTCCAGGAGGCCTAGGAGTAACTTTGTTTCCAAGAGTTCTAAATGAAAGGCGAGATTCCTGATCTCCCTAGTCTCCCACATAACAGTGATGGTAACAGAGGTGTTACGGTAGTAGGAGTAGCAATGTAATAGCCAACACATGCTGAGCAACTGCTATATGCTGATGCAGCACTAGGCGCAGCACTAGGCCAAGCACCAGGCCAAGCACTAAGCCAAGCACTTCGTATGTGTTACTTCACTCTTCATAACGACCCTATGAAAGAAATTCTGTTTCTATCCTATTTTGCAAATGGTGAAATGAGGCACAGGGAAATTAAACACCTATCACACCCTGCTGGTGAGTGGTAGAATCAACATAGAAACCCAAGTTGTCTAGCTCCAAAGCTCATGCTTTTAACCACTGAAAACAATGCCTCTCCAAATAGTCCACCTTGCAACTTACTCCCCAGCCTTCATACATATATCAAAATCATTCAATAGCATATCCTTAGATGATAAAAAATCTCTATTTACAAATGGGAGCATGCATGCATCAATCTCTTGCTCAAACTTCATAGGAAAAGCAAGAGATGTTACAGATTCTCTTTTAGGACCAAAGAACCTATTCCCCCAGTTGTTGAGAAGGTTGGCAGCTCATGGTTCTCAGCCAAGTCCTTCCCCAGGAACTTCCCTTGGCCTAAGAGAGTAGCCTGGCCAAGGGAAAGGCTCTCCGTGATCCCCAATTCCAGTTCCAAAGCTTCCTATGGGACTGAGGTCTTTAATGCCTTTGCTATGACTGCATGGCATTTCATTTCCTTCTTCTAGCCAATCCTATTGCCTTTATTGTCTCACAGGTGCTGTAGGGAGAAAGTACTCCCTTATAAACCTGCTGCATGTAAACCTCTGTCTCTGAGTCTGCTTCCCCTAGAACAAAACTAATAAAACTGAGATGCAAAACTAGTGAAAACTAAGTAACAACTGGAGGCTATACTTACAACCACTGACTTCATCATGAAGAGGGACTTGGTCGATAATACCAGAATTGGATTTAATGCATTTCCATATATTACACAAATCATCCAAATTAACCAGTAAAAATACTTTGAAGGTAAAACTGATTACAAAATGACAAATATTGTATGATTCCACTTAAATTAAATACAAAATTTAAGTGGAATAGACAAAATTATAGAGACAGAAAGTAAAACAATGGTTACCAGAGGCTGGGGGAAAGATAAATGGGGAGTTAACTGTTTAACAGGTTACAGAGTTTTAGTTTGGGATGATAAAAAAGTTCTGGAGATAGTCTGGAATAATTTAAAAAATACACATGAAAAAATAACCAGCTTCTTGGACTTCAAAAAAAAAAAGAAGCAAAGCTGCTTGCCTCATTTCCTCTCTTTTTATTTTTTTCTGCTTTGACAATTAAAACACCAGCCATTACTGTTCAAAAGCACCCCAAGGCCAGTGCATAAAAACATATATCCCTTAATTCATAAGACATTATTTGTCAGCAAACCCATTATAATGTAAATTCAAAATAATCACCTCATTTCTCAAAAAAGCATTTGGCTTTAAAATAAGAATGTGATATCAAAATTTATGCAATTCTTCAAAAGGTATGCTCTGGTAAAATTGTCATTATATACAGGGCTTTAGAGACTGCCTCTTCATCTTCTTGTTTGGTCAAAGGCAATATACAAAGTTATTTTTTTAACTTAAAAAGGAAATTGATTATATTAGTATGTTGCAATTAGCAATAATCTTTTTAATCATAATATTGAGACTACTCAAATCCATATTAGTTACCTGGGGACAGAAAAAAGGCTGAATATTAAGAAAATATACATCAAGTAGAGGAAGAATCACAGATTTTATGTATGTTTAATCTTGAAACCTACCACTTCGTATTTTGTCTTCATGGTAATGTTGGTTAAAAGAGCAGTTTTAGGGATCAAATGTATAATAAGTATCTATTGCAACATCAATTTGTAAAGTTTTACATTTAATAGAATCATAAGATAATGTTAATAGCAAGGACATACGTTAATCAAATCTAGTTTCTAAGTTTAGGACAGCAAGAGCTGGAAAATCAAAGGAAATCTCTACAGATAACGCTATTTCTCAACAAATATAGTGGCAGATATGTTACACATAAAGGGTTAAGTATCTACTTCTCTGATTCAAGTTATCTTTACTTAGTGGACTTCATAAGTCTTCAAATGTTCCATGATTTAATTATGCAGGAAAAATGCTGCATAGTTAAATAATGGAACCAGAAAAAAACACCTCAAAAAGTCTGATTTGATAAAATAATCATAGATTAACACTTCTCAAAATTAAATGCAATTCTGATTTCTTACACTGCTGGATGATCTTGTTTTCTCTTATGCTCTTTGATGGTAGCTGTACTGTTGTCCTAAGCAAAATGTGCCACATACTCTGATTTCTGGTGGGTGGCCAGAGAGAGGGTTGGTAGTCCTGCTTAGACCACTGACACAGCATCTCCGACCATAAAACTTTACACCAGAGGGCTGAAGATCTATAGAACCCACATAAAATCTGACAGAGAGTCAACATTTTACAGACTAGGAAAAACACAAAAGTAGGATGTTTAAAGGTAACTAGGCCCTAGAAATCAGTAATTAACTATGGCAAAAAAATTATGGTCTAATATCACCAAAGAGTAATATTAACAAGATGACAGGATAAAGTAAAATACAGTTGTTTTATTATATCAAAGCTGTTAAAATTTGTAACCAACATTTAAACACATAATGGGTACTTGTTTCTGTTACTCTTTTTTATGAGGTTAATATGGAAACAAACTTAAGAGAAAGTAAACACATAACAGCCACAGATGTACAAGGTTACCATACACTGTGAGCAGAGGAAACATGACAAATGGTGTATACTGTAAAAGGGACAACAGACATAAGGTGAGTGGCTCACCTCTTCTGTCCTTCGAGTCAGAATTACCTGCGTAATAAGTGAAAAACAGAAACATTCACTCAAAGAAAAACATTACTGTTCGATCTAAGGCAAGACAAAATAAACTCTAGGAATATAGATACTTTCCTCTTTGTATATGTTAGAGCTAGAATGAAGCACCCTCCAACAACTGGGAAACAAGGTTGCTCAGATTTACAAAAACAATGCAGCATCAATATTCATAAAAAGTACAATACAAAGAAAAATACAAATACATTGGTATTAGAGGTCTTTATGTCTTTTAGTCATTAAAATTCAATGGGCATAATTAAGTTAAGGATATAAAAGATCTAAATGATAATAGGTAATATAGTCTAATTGGCACATACCAAATTCTATATACTAACAGAGAAAATCTTTTCGAAGGTCTATGGAATATCCACAAGTCCTTATAAATTCCCCACAGTAGAAATAATACAGACAATATTCTTTTATCATGATGCAATAAAACTAGAAATTAACAAAGAAAACACTTGAAAATTAAAAATGAAATCGCACAATACCTAAAAAATAACAATAAAATCAGTCTTGTGGCAGAATCTACCAACTCTCTCCCAATATCATTCTATTCTTGTTTCTGGTACAGAACCCTTGTTTTGTTTGTTTTTTTCTTGCTGAGCACAAAGCTATCTAGCTAGAGAGTACATTTCTGAGACTCCTTTGTACTAGGTATAGTCATATGAAGAATTCTAGCCTTTGGGATGTGAGCAAAAGTGATGAGGGTTAATTATGGGATCACATCATTTGGAAAAGAAATTGCTTGTCTCCAAGGCCTCTGTTCACCCTTCCCAGAGGCTAGAATCAGACAAAATCCAATGATGAGAGCCATCTCTGACCAAGAGGTTAAGGCAACTTTGTTGAGATGTCGGGGCCACAAGAAAAAAAGAATTTGTTCCCTGATAAGGCAAAGTCCATCTACCTTTGGAATATAATCAGGCAAAGACACTTCTGTCTTAATTTAAGTCACTGAATTTGGCTTGTCTTTGTCAGAGTAGCTTAGACTGCACCCTAACTGATACAGCTACCTACAAGACTACTACTGGGATATGGCTAAAAACTATGCTTATAAAAAATTAACAACATTAAACATATTTTTTAAGTGGGAAGAATGAAAATAAAGAAATTAAACATTCAATTCGGGAAGACAGAAAAAGTACAAAATAAATCTAAGAAAAGCAGAAAGAATAAAAATAAAAAAGAAATTAATAAAATAAAAAGTAAAAAAGGCAATATATATATAATAGATTCACTGGAAGAAAAAAGCAATGAACTATGAAACAGACAGCCAACCTAAAAAAGAAAAAGTACATAAAAATATAAAATAAGAAATATTCATAGCTATGTAAGAAATTATCCTGAGATGACTTTTCTTCAAGTCCACTGAAGTAATGTTGAAAACTTGAATGAAATACAAAGTTTCCTAGGTAAACTTCAATTCTTTCCATGAAGTAAAACAAAATATAGAGAACTAAAACTTACCAAAACATAGCATAAATACAAAGGAAACACACAGACTAATTTCATTTAGGAATAACTTATGAATATCAATGGAAAAATCCCAAGTAAAATAATATCAAACAAATTGCAACAGTTCATTTAAGAAAAATACAACACAACTAAGTAGAGTTGTTTTTGCAGGAATGTAAATAGTTCAAAATTAGGAAATCTATTAATATGATTTACCATAGCATATGATAAAAGAATTCATATAGACCTTGCTCACTGAGGCTAAGTAGGCAAGTGGCAATATTTAGCACCCATTCTTGACATAAACGCTCTTTAAAACAGGAATAAATTGATAAATCATAACATGAATATGTTTATCTCAACCCAAGAGTCGGCACTATGTTTAACGAAAAACCACTGAGAGCATCCTCCTTAGAGTCATGTATAAGATAAGGCTGTATGTTTTTACCAGTTCCCTAACTTTGTTCGGGAGGTATTCATCAATTCATTTAAACAGAAGAAAGATATCTAAAAATTAGGATGAGGTATTTGCAGATGAGATGAGTTAAAGACTTATGATAACTGAAGAAAATTATGTCAAATACTAAAGAAATTTATTAAGATGACCAGTATGACATACACCTACAAAAATCGAGAGCCTTATGTTGTACAGCTAAAACTAAAGTTATATGTCAATTATATCTTAATTTAAAAAAAAAAAAAACACACTCACACACATAATAGCCTTTATATCCCAACACTAGCCAGTTAAAACATAATGGAAGAAAATGCTCCATTTATAGTAACAGAAAACAAAACAACAAAACCTTCAAAATATGTAGAAACTGAACAAAAAATGTGCGACATGAGTGGCAAAAACTTTAAAACACTTTCAAGAAACGCAAAATAAGACCAGCAGATGGATAACATTATATTCTTGGATAGGAAGACTTAAAGATGTCAATTGTCCTTGTTAATCTATAAATTTAACATGATCAGTAAAAATTTTCTTTCCTGCTATACAAGTTGATTCTAATATTCATAAAGAAAACTAATCAAGAATTACTAGCAAGATGCTAAAAAATAACAAAAAGTCATCTTATCAGACATTAAATATTTTATAAAGTTACAATTATTAAAATGGTGGGATTCTGTACACAGAGAAAAAGATGAAAAGAAAATGTAAGTGCTGAGAACTAGAATTCAAATACTTATGGGAACCTAAATACATATCAGAATTCAATATATGAAAGAGGTGGCATTTCAAATCAGTGAGGAAAAAATGGATTATTCATTAAAGGGTATCAGAACAGATAGTTCACCATTTTGAAAAAAATAGATACCTAGTCACGCTTCACATCAGAATAAATTGCAAATAGACCAAAGATTTAAGCACACACATGAGTACATACACAGAAGAAAGAAACCATAAAATTCTAGAGGAAAACCTAAGGAAAACTATTTAATAATATTGGAGTAGGGGAACCTTCTTATATATGATCCAAATGTTTTCATATATATGAAATTTTAAATTAAAAAGATTTTTTAATCACTAAGGATGGCTTCTGCAACATAAAAAAGTAGATGAACAACTAGGGAAAAATATCTGCAGCTTTATCATAGGTAGGCAAAAGGCTCATTTCCCTAACATTAAAGAGCTTCTATAAATGAGTCAAAAAAGCCTTACATTCTAACACAGTAAACACATTTTATGTCTCAGAGGAGACTGAAACTACATTTCACTGGCGACTATTGTTCAAAGTCCGTAAAACACAAGGAAATCGTTATGGTACATCAAAATGTCAGTTTGAAACCACACATTTTACTCATCACCATCATTTCACTAATACTCCCATAATTGTTACATCATAATTCTTGGTTAAATCAGTATTTGCTGCTTTATATTATTACGCCCATGCAATATTATTACTTGCTGAGCTACTGATATAATGTGATTACTTTTCTTGTATAATCTTTTTCTGGATTTAATAATTGCCTTATATTTTTGCTTAGTTTTCTATTTTCCTCTTCCATTTTCTGTTTTCATCTTCTAAAACTCCTATTAGTTGGATATTGAACATATCCTGAATTAAGTCTTTAATTTTTAAAATTTTCTTTCCTATTGACCTTTGCTTTTGAGTTTTTCTCCTTTTTAAAATAAGAGAATGCATATGTAGATTCATTTTTCTTCTATTTATACCACAATTAACAAATATACTATGTACATTTCTGCATATTGCTGTTTTCAGTTAGCCTATCATTCTTGTTCTATATTAAAGAGCTGCTTCATTGTATGTATATACCTTAACGCACTTATCCAGTCTTTCCTATCAGTGTACGTTAAGGTTATTTTTAGAGTACTCTTACAAACAACACGATTTATCATTTTGAGCATGTATAAGAACACTGGTAGGATAAATTATTTTAAAGGTGCACTTGTAAACTGATGGATATTGCCTAATTTCCCTCTATTGGGAAATACATTCCCACTGGAAATGTGTCAGAGTGCCTGTTTTTCTACACTCTCTTCAATGCAGTAAATTATCAAACTTCTGGATCTATGCCAATCTGAGAGGTGAACATTAGTATTTCACTAAATGAAGCTAGCATCTTTTCATATTTGGAAAGACCATTTACATTTCTTTTTCTGAGAACACTCAGATATCCTTTGCCCAAGCTGGGCTGAAGCCCTGAACAAGCTGGCATTGCAACTCAACTGTTTCCCTGAGCTCCCTTTTCTAACTCCACCCCTGGACACTGGCCTTCCACTCCATATATAATTGTTTTGAACATCCAGACCCATTCTTATTCCCATGGTCTCCATGGATCCCTTCCTTTTCCAGGCTAAACCTATTACTTAGATTCTATATCCTTTCATCTTCACTCTCTTGCATCATCTCTTGCTCCCTTTACATTTTCAACCTTCTTCTCTACCTTTAAACAGGATTAACCTCCTAAATCTAACCAGGAATGCATGCAAAGCAGGACTTCCCCAAATCTTTCTTCTTTCCTCTTAACCCTATGTTAACCAGCTATTCCTGATAATTCCCTTCCTCTAGGTTTCATTATTTTGCTTGGGGAATTTTACTTATTTCAAGAAATTTTATGGCTAGAAAATACAAACAAAAATAATAAAAGGGTAAATAAACCCAAAGAGAAAAAGAAAGAACAAATAGAAACCATCTCTAGTACCTGAAGGAGGGAAAGTTTCTGGAGTGGTTGCTGTGGTGCTGGAATTCCCCTCCCAAGTTTCTGTTCTGGCATCTATGAACTGGTTATCTGGAAGCCATGTTCCATTTGGTGAAATTGTAGTGACTACCGAATCGGTGCTTACTATTCTTGTGGTCCCATTGTCAGAGTCTGAAGAATTGACAGTGGTTACATAGGTGGATCCCAGAGTTAGATTAGGGCTGAATGTTGGCGTCACAGAAGTTACTGAAGAAGCAGGTTTTGAAGTTTTGGTCTCTTCTTTTACTGACTCTGCTGTGGATGCTTTAATAGGTCTTGTAATGCCTGAAAGTGAAACTACAAAAACCAAAAAAAATAAGGAAACAGCACACTAAGAACATGATAGCTCAAAAGCTATGAGGCACAAAGCAATGAGTCTTAATAAGCTCTCAAACACTTGGAAACCAAAGACCAGATACACATGGGCACAGACACACACACACACACACACACACACACACACACACACTCTCTCTCTCTCTCTCTCTCTCTCTCTCTCTCTCTCTCTCTCTCTCTCCCGCCCCCGCCCCCCCCCCCCCCCCCCCCCCCCCACACACACTTTTATCTAGTGCTGGACCCTTCCTACCACCTCCAGAAGACTACTGTCTAACGGAGGAAGAAACTGGATTCTTTACCTAGTTCCTCAGAATCAATATGCAAGAATCTTAAATAGCAATTTTTTTTTAACTTTTCAGGAATGAACACATGATCTCTTTATTTACTTAAAGTAGCATATATTTGGTATATGTCATAGTATGCAGCATGTTACAAAGAACAATGCTGAGCACTCACTACAACTCAGAGTTCCAAAGACATTTACTTAACCATCATTTAAGTAAAATTTTAATATTTTTAAATACCACCTTGGTCTTCAAATTTGAGCCATTAAATGTGAAAACAAAATTCTACTCCAAATATCAGTCTTATCAAATGACAATTTACCTGTGGTTGTATTGTTGGCACTGACGTATATAAGACTACTGCCAAGCAGAACAAGAATAAACCAGGAATCCATGCTGACCTGGAAAACAGACAGTCATGTTAGATAAGGTTCTACATTATAGTAACTGAGTATTTGGGGGCAAAGTCTTCCTAGCTATTAAACGTGCACAGGAGACTGATGATCTTTTGGGAGTCCGATATGCACATTTACCCATGAATCTAATTACTTATAAATCTTTATACAAATAAGACTTAATAAGAACAAACTTTTTTGAGCAGTGATTCTTAACCTTGGCTGCACTTTAGGATTACCCAAAGAACTTTAAAAATCTCCAACCAGACTTCATCTTTGGGGGTGAGAGAGTAGAAGATGTCCTTTTAAAAGTTCTCCAGGTGATTGCTATGTGCAGCTTTAGCATCTTCACAATGAGAAGTGTGGAAAAGGTAAATTGACTGCACAAATGTATTGTCCTTTGAAGCAGATGTTACATAGCTGTCCTCAACCTTTATTCCACCTCAAACCATATCAAAGAGCTGTGGCACATCAGTAACAGAAGCTCATCTGTCTATTCAAATTTGTGCCCTAAACTAGGTATTAGGGAAAACAACTGGGGAGCAAAACACTCATAGGCCCCTACCTTCATGGGCCCTATGGCCTAGAGGTAATTCAGTATTGCAGTGATGTTCTAAAGGAAGCAGGACAGGCCTCTCCTAAATTGAGAAAGCATAAAGTTCCCTCCATAGGATTAGGAAACAGGCTGAAAGGCTAATTATTATATATGCAAGCAGGTCTAGTCTTGATAATTCAGTGCGAAATGGCTTAAAGAAAATTAACTATGTATTTGGGGGAGGTTAGACCATTACCTCATTCCATATACCAAAATAAAACCCAGATTAGTTGAAGAATTAAATGCCTAAAAATACATTATAAAAGGGAATAAATAAATATGTGAGCTCAGGATAAGGATTTTCTAAACGTAAGGCAATGGAAGAAATTACAAAAGTTAAATATGGAATACCTGACAATAGAAAAAATAAAGCCTCTAAATATAAAATAAATCAATTATAAATAACGTTCATGAATAGGAATATTTAATATTGTCAAGCTGTCAGTTCTTCCCAATTTGGTCTATAGATTCCATGCAATCTCAGTCAACATTCTAACATGTTAGTTTGTGGATAGTGACAAACTTATTCTAAAGTTTACAGAGAGAGTCTATGATTATGTTACCCTGAACAAGCCCAATCCTGTCTGATCTCAGAAGCTAAGCAGAATTGGGCCTAGTTAGTACTTGGATGAGCGACCACCTAGGAAGACCAGGTGTTGTAGACATAAAGAAAAAAAAATTACATAGAGAGGCAAAAGAATGAGAATAGTGAACTCAATAGTGAACTCAAGGAGAACAAAGTTGGAGAACTAATACTATCTGACTTACTATAAAGCAAGAGTAATCAAGACAGCGTGATACTGATAAAAGAACAGACAAATAGGTCAGCAGACAGAAGAGAGAGCCCAGATTCAGACTCACATACAGTTAACCAATCTCTGACAAAGGAACAAAGGCAATACAATGGAACAAAGAAAGTCTTTTCAGTAAATGGTGCTGGAACAACTGGGCATACAGTACGAAAAAACAATCTAAACACAGACCTTATACTCTTCACAAAAATTAATTAAAAATGGATTATAGGTCTAAATGTAAATGCCAAACAACAAAACCTAGAAAATAACACAGGAGAAAATCTAGATGACATTGGGAATGGTGATGACTTTTTAGATACAACACTGAAGGGATGATCCATGAAAGAACAAGCTAGACTTCATTAAAATTAAAAACCTCTACTCTACAAAAGACAACGTCAAGAGAATGAGAAGACAAGGTACAGATTAGGAGAAAATATTCTTGCAAGGCACATCTGTTAAAGAACTATTACCTAAAATATACAAAGAACTCTTAAAACTCAACAATAAGAAAGCTATCAACTCAATTAAAGCATGGTCAAAAGGCCTAAACAGATACCTCATCAAAGAAGATAATACACAGATGGCAAGTAAGTATATATATAAAAAGATGTTGAACAACATATGTCATTAGGAAATTGCAAATTAAAACAACAAATGAGATGCCACTACAACCTACCAATTAGAATGGTCAAAATCCAAAACACTGACAATACCAAATCCTGGTGAGGATTTGGAGCAACAGGAACTTTCATTCATTGCTGGTAGGAATGCAAAGTGGTACAGCCACTTTAGAAAACAGTTTGGCAGTTTCTTACAAAACTACTCTTACCATAAAATCCAACAATTGTGCTCCTTGGTGACTACTCAAGAGAACTGAAAACTTATATCCACACAAAAACATGCACACAGATGTTCATACCAGCTTTATTAATAAATGCTGAAACTTGGAAGCAACCAAGTTTCAGTAGGTGAATAAATAACCTATAGTACATCCAGACCATGGAATATTATTCAGCTTTAAAAGGAAATGAGCTATCAAGGCAAGAAGACATATGGAGAAATCTTAAATGCATATTTCTAAATGAAAGAAACCCATCTGAAAAAGCTATGCACAGTATGATACTCTTGAAAAGGTAAAACTATGAAGACAGTAAAAAGATCAATAGTTGTGGGGTCAGGAAGGAGAAAGGGAATGGACAGATAGAGCACAGGATTTTAAGGGCAGTGAAACTATTATATATGATAACACAATGGTGAATACATGTCATTACACATTTGTCTAAACCCAGAGAATGTATAACACCCAAAGTGAACTCTAATGTAAACTACGGACTTTCAGTGACAATGATGTGTCCATGTAGGTTCATCGGCTATTAAATGTACCACTGTGGTACAGGATGTCAATAGTGGGGGAGTTTGCACATGTTTAGGGCAGGGAGTAATTGGGAATGCTATAATTTCTGCTCAATTTTTCTATGAACCTAAAACTGCTCTAAAAATTTTTTTTTTTTTAAAAAAAGGAAAAACACTGAAGAAATTGTCACAAGACAAAAGATTAACACACAAACTTATATATCAATATGGAAAATATTAAAACCCCAATCCTGAAAAATATGAAAAATGAATTTAAACAGATAATTTATAGAAGAGAAAAAACAGCTAATACAGAAAAAAAGTTTTGACCATCCTCACTAATCAAAGGAATATAATAATGAGATGACATTTTTACTTTCCAAATCAGAAAAGATCATAAAATATTCAGTGCTGGTATAGGGGTTCAGAAGAGGCCTCCCCAAAATGTACCACTTTGACATGTAAATTATTTTGAGCTCAAGACAACTGAGACTTTGAAAGCTAAATAGAAACTTATATCTCTCTTTTAATGAATTTAAATTAGAAGACTTGCCCACAATGAATTATAACCAGAAATAACTTTTTTTGACCTATCTATATGGCAGGGCAAACATCTACTTACTGAACATCTGCTCTTATCATCCTGTGAAAGATCTTCCTCTTTTCTGAAGCCCAAAGGCACCCTTACCTCATTCTAAGCTCAGAATATCAAAATATACCTCATTTTCTCTTTTTGTCTTTGAACTTCTTATATGAGCTCTTTGACTCTCAGGTATGTGGGGTTTCCATGCATACATATGTAATTAAATTTGGTTAACTTCTCTTGTTAAAGTGTTCATGTCAATTTAATTATTAGACTAGTTGAAAGAACCTAGGAGGGTGAAAGATTCTTCCTCCCCACACCGGCAAGAGTCACATGAAAAGAAGGTAAATACTAGGAGGACTGCCAATTAACCTATAATAACAAATCCCTTCCAGAAAGATTATACAAGAACTTAAAGGTGTCCACATTGTTTTCTGATGCATTTCCAAGGTTCTATTCTGAAATAAATGTGAATAATTTGAAACTTAGAATAAAATAATATGGAGATATTCATTGACTGGAAAAGTAGAAATAATTCAAATACCCAATAGGGAAAATAGGAAAAAGTTGAAATAAGTATTATGTTGCTTTCAAGATGATATAGTGTAGTGTTGCTATTTAAAATGCTATATTCACATGGACAATAGACTAGTGGCTACCAGAGGGTATTAGGGGAGGGGGGAGGTAGATGGAGAAGAAAAAAATAAAATAAAATAAAAATAAAATGGGTGAATTGATAGTATGTGAATTATATCTCAACAAAACTGTTAAAAAAGAAAAAATGCTATATTCGAAAAAAGTTTAAGAAAATGGAACAAGCTCTTCATTTTTTTAAGTTAAAAAACAAAACAAAACAAAAACAGATCCCTTGAACTCTCTAATTTCCTTCCTAATATCTTTGTCCCGTCTATTTTTTTCTCTATCAAACCAAGAAAACTTAGTGTCAGTTCAATCTCTCCCTTGCTAATATCCTAAATTCTTTTGCTATATTGTTTTATTACACCTACATGGGAACTTCCCCAACCCCAAAAAACAATCCTGCACGAATCCAACTGTTATCTCTACACACGAACTGCCAAATGCTGCTTAAGGCAATCAAAGAACTTATAAGGTTGATATCAGTTATTTCTGCCTCAATGGAACTCCAAATACCTTCTGCAATCTTTCTGTATTTCCCTACTCGGCTCTCTGTCCAACTGTCCATAGCAGTGATTTAAAAGAACCCCCTCTCCTCCCGGGGCCATCTCCTCCCACACCCTTGAGCTGTTGGTCTTGCCTTCACTCCAGAGAAAACAGAAGCCACTAGGCTGGGACACCTTTAATTCCCAGTCACCATATTTAAAAATTTCTTCCTTTGCTGCAATTTCTTCTAAGAATCTCAGTCCATTAGGAGGAACTTTATCCTATACATCCTCTATCACCATCTCCTAGTTTTAATTCCTCCCTTTTATAACTGCATTTAAACACAAAATTTTCTCAAAGAAAAAAAGGAACTCCTTTGATTTTATATCAATTCTCCAGTTAGCATTCTCTCTACTCCACCTTGCAGCCAAATTTCTAGAAAGTTGTGTCCATAGCAATCTGGCTTCTTTTTCTACCATTCCACGAAAAGAACTACCTCATTTTTAAAGAATGAGCTTTTTAAAAATATTTCCAACTCATCCACAAAGGTCTAAATTTCCTAATATGTAAAGGACGCCTACAGATTAATAAAAGGGGGATCAACAATCCAAAAGAAAAATGGACAAAAGATATAAAACAATTCACAGAAAACCAAACATTTCTCTTAAATATATGAAAAAATGCAAAATCTCACTTATAAGCAGAGAAAGCCAAATTAAAACTATACTGCAATACCATTTTTCGACTATCAGATAGAAGCAACTATTAAAAAAACTTGAACACTGCACTGGGTTGCGCGAACAAGTGCTTCATACAATCTGTAAATATTTATCGGAATTACAAACGCCCAACTCTCTGACAAAATTCTACCTGAGAACTTTATAGATATATTCATATTTTTTAAGTGACCTATGTACAAGATTATTCAATGCAGTATTGTTTGCAATAAAAAAAAATACTGGTAATGAGCTAAATGTTTATCAGTAGAAGGAAACATGATTAAATAAGTCATGGCACATTCACTAAATGTAACACTATGCAGCTGTTGAACAGAATGAGGGGGCTCTTCGGAGATCCATTTTAGTACACAAGACAACTTTTGATTTGGACCCTAAAAATAACTTTTACAAAAAAATAAATTAAAATTCACAGGGTCAGGAGAAGCACACTGGTATTTCTTTCTCACCTCCCACACCCCTTTGTTTTTAAATCTTTCAGCCTTTCTCTGATTTGTTGACAACCCATACTATTCCAAATTCATCTCTTTACACATCTCTCTCTGCTGGGAATTTGAAAAGTTGGTTTTTGATGAAGATCTAGCTTCAACATGGATGAACAGTTAAATGGTTTGAATCCAAGGGAAAGATGCACTACCAAATGTCAGAAGGAAACTAAGCCCTGCCAGCTGTAGTCTGCATGATGCCAGAAACCCTGTGCACACATTCTAATAGTGGGAACAGTTCCACTTTGTCACAGGATGATTTTAGGATGAGCTGAGCTCCTAATTGTGATATTTTAATCTTATTTAAAACACGACTTTGTCTGACAGCTTCTTATAAAACTAAGTATATACCTACTTTATGTTCCTGTAATTCCATTCCTATATATTTACCCAAGAGAAATAAATCATATGCCCCCAAAAAGACTAGTACAAGAATGTTCATAATAAGAATGTTCATAATAACAAAAAATTGAAAACCCAGGTAATCGTCAATAAGAGACTATATATGATATTTTCTCACAATGGAGTATTGCTCAGCAACAAAAAGGAAAGTTACTGACACATGCAAAAACATGGGTGAATTTAAAACACATCATGCTGAGTGGGAGAAAAAGCCTATGCAAGAGCATATACAATGCTTATGATTATACGCATGCACACGCACACACACACACACACACACACACACAGAGTTCTAGAAAAAGCAAAGCTATGGTGGAAAAAATCAGAACAATGGTAGCCTCGGAAAAAACAGAAGATTTACTGGAAAGGTAACATGAGAGTACTTCCTGGACCATAGTGACATTCTATATCTTGACAAGGAATTGAGTTCCATGACTGTATATATTTTTCAAAACTCACTGAATATAGTAACTTAAGATTTGTGCATTCACTGTACATAAATTTTACCTCTAAAAAACACTCTACCCATTAACAAATATTGTAAATGTTTTACATTAGATCCCAAGACTACATTCCTCTAGCTGAAATGAATGGAAATTTTTAATGTTATTTATTAAAATATTACTTTTGTTAAATAGGAAGGACAGTAGTATCCTTCCCCTTCACTGTAATTTAAAATAAGTAAAGAATGCTCATTACAAGATATACAAACAGAAGGAAATAAAGCAAAACATAAGTCTCATTCACCTCCTGCCAGTCTCATTTTCCAAAGTGATCATTAAATACTTTTTTCTATATCCTTCAGAAATTTCCTATACTATACTAGCATATACCTACACATTAAAAAATTATAAAGAGGATATTACACATACTGTCTACAGCTTGCATTTTTAATTAAATAATAAATCCTAGACCTCTATCACATCCACACATCTAGCTACCTTTCTTTTCAGTAATTGCATAGTGTTTCATCATACAGATATATTACAATTATTTTAACTAGTCTTTCTGTCTGCTTTTGCTAAGTAAGAGTTAATTATATATATCAAAGGTCTGTGGACTGATACTGGTCCATGGCCTGTTAGGAACCGAGCCGCACAGCAGGAGGTGAGCGGCAGGCAAGTGAGCAAAGCTTCTCCCCAACGCTAGCATCACTGCCTAAGCTCCACCTCAGATCATCAGGCATTAGATTCTCATAGAAGCATTGGTTCCTGGTGCCAAAAAGGTTGGGGACCACTCTATATATCATTTTTGATTAGGCAAACGAGGTCTCAGTAAAGATAGAATTATATATTCCAGGAAAGCCAAAATAATGGAAGAAACTCAAGTTTATACACTGTTCATTTTTCAAAAAGTACTTGTGAATCATAAGCCTTTAACTGTGAATGCACAAAACTGAGCAGGGAAGCTGTGGGAGATGAGTCATGAAGTTTGGGCAGTTCTCTAATTTATTGGACACAACGGCACACACACTGTGTTCTCTCTCCTACCCTACCACACCCAGACAAAGGGCCAATATACAGTCCTTATTTCATTACAAAATCATTTCTTACTTAAAAAATCGTTTCCACTGTACATACATTAGAAGGCTCGGTCTGGAAAGTTTAACATTCAAATAAGAGGAAAATCAAAATTCCATTAGCAGTACTTAAAAGCCCTGGGATAAATGACAATGGAAATTCTAAAAAATTATAGCTGTTGTTTTCTTGATATTTGAGTGTTTAAGAACATTTTCTAAATTTTCTTAAAATTCAAATTCAGCATAGTTGATCTGAGGCATTCTCCAGGGATACATGTTGAGGCTCTCAATTCTGAAATGGATGATGGGGCCTCCTGGCTATTAAAAATTACACGTTAGCCCTCCCATCTCAAAACCCAGCTGCACTAAGCACTCTGTATGCCTCTTCTTGCTTAATCCTCCCCAACCATATAATGCTGATATTGGTATACCTTTGGGAGTGTGGGAGCTTGAACGGCAGAAACCTTGAATGTTAAATTTATAAGCAATTTATTATATATACTAACACATGTATTAGGGGTAAATTATGTGAAATATATATCCTTCACCCAAAGTGAAGGAACCATTCAGACATACTTGTTGGTTTCTGGCCAAAGACACAAATTCCCTGTCAGTGGACCCTGAGAGATAAGGTCTTGAGAGATAAGCTTTCCTCACCTAAGAGCAAGGAGAGGAAGAACAAAGAAAACTGGGTGTTAAGGAGAAATTGCCCATTCCTCAGCTAGGTGTGGACAGGTGACTAAATTCTGACTAAGGAGATATAAGATAAAGTATGTTATGAGATCTCTAGGAAGGTGATTTAAAAGGGACAGTGTCTTTTTTCCCAGTCCTCCCTCTTGTAGTCTGGAATTTAGATGTGATGAGTAGAACTGCAGCAGTAATTAAAAGACCCTGAAGTGACTTTGAGGATAGTAGAATAGACAGCAAGAAAGGGAATGAGCTCTCCAATGACACTGTCAAACTGCCACACTGGCCATACTTACTTTCAGATTTAATATATATGAGAAAGAAATAAATCTATTTTATTTTCTGATATACACAACCACCCCCAATCCTGATACAACTAGCTATAAAAACTAAGACTTGGGAATGGGAATGATGATGGAGGGTGCTCTGGAATTCATTTCTTCTCAGCTCTCTTGCTAGTAAGCACAGTGCTGTACACATTTGCTAAATAAAAAATGTTACAAGAAATTAATGTTATGAATGCCCCACTAGCAAAGGAGAGTTTTAGCCAATCTGCACATTCCCTAAAGTTTACACTTTGGCTGTGATAACTTTTACTGAGTCCATCTATTCAAAGTTAAGCATTCAATATTCAATACATTAGTACTGATAAAACATGATCAAGTATCAGGTATATGTTATCTTAATATTCACATTTTAGCGTGGTTAAATCTCACGGCAACTCACAACCTAGAGACTCTTCTTCCTCTCATTTTGAAAATAAAGAAACTGAGAGATGGTCACACAGCTGGTCAATGTGGAAGTAGAATTCAAATCTAGGACTACCTGACTTTTCCTCTTATCACCATTTGGTCCTTCAGAAGCTTAAGGACTAATGAAGAAACAGAAAAATCTTAATGCTAATAAAACTAAGTGATGATGATTTCCATTTCACAGATTTCTAAACTAAGGGGCAGTGATTTTTTTAAATGTGCTCATGTTAATCAACCACTGATTTTCAGATATTCAATATATGACTGCTCAAGTATTAGTGCTGATTTTAAGTAAACTCACTTCTTCTGTAGAGATAAAGCTCCTTGCGGAAAAAAAAAAATGTATTCAACTCTCAGCCGTATTGAGGATGTCTCCCAGGGGTAGGAGAAACAAAGAAGTGGCAGCTAGGAGCATTAAGCTCTGTCCTGGGCCTTCTCCTAGAGCAGAACCTGTTCAGGTTCTCTGATTTGAGAAAAAGGAGGGTTCAGTTCCTTCAGCCAGTTGTTCACTCGATCAACATTATATTATTTACATTAAAACGAAAACTATTATTACAACTACAATCCTTGGTTGCATATAGCAGGTACTTGTACTAGACATTCTCTACACTTTAACCAATTAAATCATCATAACCATCTTATGAGTCAGGTATTGTTTTTCCAGTCTACAGATGAAGAACCTAAAGATCACAGAGGTTAAAGAATTTGCTGCAGGCCACATACCTAATAAGTAGCTATTAGGATTCAAACTTAGGGCTTTTATTTTATTTATATATATATTTTTAGGCAAGGCAACCCTTGGTTAACCTCACAGATTGCAAAGACCTTGTCAGCTTACAATCCCTTATTTCTTATTGTTTATGCCTACAGCACCTGGTCTTCGTAGGTGGTCTCCCATCCAAGTACTAATCAGGCCTGACCCTAGCTTAGCTGAGATTGGACTTGTTCAGGGTGGCATGGCCATACACCAAACTCAGGGCTTTTAAAACTTCAAAGCTCACATTCTTCCCTTCATGCTTTACCAGATATTGGGAATACAGAGACAGATTAGATATGTACATTGTTATCAAGTAGCTCATTAACCAGTAGTGAGGCACAAATAAACTATTTACTTAAACCCTGAATTAACACCTGCCATAAATGATGTTAGCCAATTAATACTAAAGTAAAATGGTGAAACTGTGGACCAGAGAAGGACTTTTTCAGGGGAGGTAACGCTTGAGCTAAAATGGAAGGATAGAGTACTTAGCCAAAAGAAGGGTCAGAAACGGTCTTTCAAACAGAGAGTGCTTGGAAGCTTGGAAAAGCTTATCTGGTTCTAGGAATGGCAAAGAGCTTGTTAAGGTCCTCAAACAGGACTTCAATAAATATGTTAAATGAATGTGAAAACTGCAAACATGAAAGACTGGGGTCTGTGAGCATATGTGGAGGAAATGCAGGTGATGAGGCTGCCAAAGGGAGCAGCAGTCAGATCACGAAGGGCCCTGTTGGCCACAACAAAAAGTTTTGACTTTCCACTGAACACACAGAGGAACCACCAAAGGGTTTAGCACAAGGAGGTTGACAGGAGCCATCTGGATTTTAGAAACAATGAGTGACAGCAAGATGAAAGATTAAATGGTGGGGTCTGAGGTTAGGGGAGCTGCTGACTGAAGCTTTCAGAAGTAATTTAGCCAAAAAACCAGGAGGACCTCAGAGCAGGTCAGGAATATCTAGAGGAGACTGATAAAAGAATTTACAGGGGTAGAACTGAAGACTTAATGAGATGCCAGAGGTAAAAAATGCCCAGGTGTGTCTTAGGTGAATCATAATGCTATAAGCAGGAGGGTGACTGGTTTGGGACACACCATAGGGAAGGTTATGAGCTGAACATGGAAAATGTACATGTTGTACCTACATGGGGCAAGGGTGGGGGTGTAGGATAGGAGAAGGGGCAGAAT
The DNA here is from genome assembly GCF_014176215.1 of Rousettus aegyptiacus. Taxonomy (NCBI): domain Eukaryota; kingdom Metazoa; phylum Chordata; class Mammalia; order Chiroptera; family Pteropodidae; genus Rousettus; species Rousettus aegyptiacus. Next base: position 22,864,937 of record NW_023416287.1, on the reverse strand, counting down.
GGCAGACAGGCGATGATAGAGCAACTGCTACAGAAGCCAGGCAGTAAGCCAAAAAAGGAAGAAGACAGCTGTTAAGGGTGACAAAAGCAGCAATGGCAAGTCAGGCAGGAGACATCTGACGAGCACAGGAGGAAAGAATAGGTGGGTGTTGATGAGTGGAAAACTGATACACGCCACCAACGGAGAGCAGGGTAGGAACAGCACACTGAATACTTTCCAATGAGAGAAAACAGCTTAAAAACTGCTGAAGGCTTCTGAAGAAGTCCTAGAACACCAGAATCAACTTTCATTACAGGTCTTCTCTTGAGAAAAGCACTGTGACAGGAAAGTCTAAAGTAAAGGGAAGAGGACCCCTACAATTAGCAGGAGTCCAAGGTCCTGAAGAGCAGTTTGCTTCCACAGATGAAATCTTGCAAAAAATGAAAGAGGACAACTAAGGCTGTAAAATAGATTGCTCAATTCCACTGCCTTTAAGCTAGATCTAAGGGAAGATTCAGTTTAGGAACTGAGAGACATGAGCTTGGAGGCAAGAAAGTCAATCAGATTACTTCAATAAACAAGCATACAAAATAGTTTGGTACAAATTTATATTGCGGATGAATTAAGACAAAAAAAATATGGAAAACTATTTGTTCTGCTTAAAGCACACCTTAGAATAAACTATCAGACATATAAAACCAAAGCACAATACAGGTTACATGAATAAAGTAAAAAAATAAAAACCAACCAGGGACAGCTATGAAAAAGAATAGGAGGAATCCATTTACTCAATGTTAAGGCTTAGTATACAGCTACCGTAATTAAGACAGCGTGATATTAGCGAAGGGATATTAGATCCATGGAATAGAGAATCAGAAACAAATGCACGCAAATATGTCCAAATAATTTTTGATAAAGGTACAAAAGCAATTTAATGGAGGAAGGACAGTCTTTCAACAAATAGTGGTGGGAAACAGGATATTCTCATGCAAAAGAATGAAGTTAGACCCCTACCCTTACACCATATCCAAAAATTAAAATGGATCAAAGACCTAAACATAAGAACTAACATTATAAAAACCCTTAGGAGAAAATATAGGGGAAAAGCTTCAATGATAATGAATTTGGCTATGATTTTTTAAACATAACACCAAAAACAGTTAACAGTAACAAAAACAGGTAAGTTGGACTTCATCAAAATTAAAAACTTCTGTGTATCAACGGATACTATCAACAGAATTAAAGGAAACCATAGATGGAAAAAATATGTGAAAATCAACTATTTGATAAGGAATGAAAACCGGATTATATAAACTCCTACAACTCAACAACCAAAACTGGGCAAAACACTTGAATAAACATTTCTCCGAAGAATGTATACAAATGGCCAATAAGCATATGAAAAGATATTCAACATCACTGATCATTAGGGAAATGCAAATCAAAACCAGAAATACTATTTTGCACCCATTAAAATGACTATTACAAAAAAAAAAAAAGTGTTGACAAGGATGTGGAGAAACTAGGACCCCTGTGCATTGTTCGTGGGAATGTCAAATGGTGCAGTTACTGTGGAAAACAGTAAGGTGATTCCTCAAAAAATTACCATATGATACAACAATTCTACTTCTGAGTCTATACCCAAAAGAATTAGAAGTAGGGATTCAAACAGATATCTGTATACCAATGTTCATAATGGCATGATTCACAATAGCTAAAAGGTGGAAGCAACTCAAGTTGCTAGATGAATGGATAAACAAGATGTGGTATATACATACAGTGGAGTATTATTCAACCTTAAAAAGGAAATTCTGGCACATGCTACCACATGGATGACCCTTGAAGACATCATACTAAGTGAAATAAGCTGTTAAGAAAAGAATAAATATTGTCTGATTTCACTTATATGAAGTACACAGAGTAGTCAAATTCATAGAAACAAAGTAGAAAGGTGGTTGTCAGGAGCTTGGGGAGAGGGGAAAATGGGACTGGTTTGATGGCTACAGAGTTTCAGTTTTGCAAGATGAAAATATTTTGGAGATGAACAGTGGTAATGATTACCCAACAACGTAAATGAATTTAGTGCCACAGAACTATACACTGAAAAATGGTTATAATGGTAAATGTTATATATATTTAACTACAATTTTTTTTAAATATAGAGTAGGAAAGATATGGACTAGGAAAATCTTGCAAAGCATTTATCTGATAAGGACTGACATACAGATATATAAAGAACTGTCAACACTCAACAATAAGAAAATAAGTATCCCAATAAAATAACGGGCAAAAGATCTGAACATTTTCGCTAAAGAAGATGTACGTAAGACAAACAAACATTAAAGATGTCACTAATCATTAACCATTAGAGAAATGCAAAGTAAAACATAAGATACCATATATGTCCATTAAAGTGGCTAAAATTAAAAGATCAGCCATACCAAATGCCCCTGAAAGGGGCAGTCTCTCCAGGGTCAGCAAGGCCCTAGATGCCAAAGTATCAGAAACACATGGTTAATACAATAATGCATGATTTCACTTATATAAAATCCTAGAAAATACAAATTAATCTCCAGCAACAGAAAATATCAGTGGTTGCTTGGGGACAGTGCAGTGTGCAGGGCAAGAAGGGGATTACATAGGGACACAAGAAAGCTTTGGGGGAGGTGATGGATGTGTTCACAGTTTCTTGGCTGTGGTTAACGGTTTTACTGCTGTATATATACATCAAAACAATAAATTTTACACTTTAAATGTGCTCAGTTTATTATGTCAATTATAAAGTTGTTTTGAAATTACAGGAATAACCAATAATAAAAAATTACAAGTCTATAATACACAATAAAAATGAAACAAGGCCAAGGATGGTTCTTTGATAAATTAACAAAATAGATAAAAAGAGAAGGCACAAGTATTATCAGGAAAAAGTGGAAATAACTATAGATACAGCAACTGAAAACAGACTATTAAATGTAGGCAAATAATTTTGAAAACTTAAAAGAATAAACAAATCTCTGGAAAAACAGAACTTAAAATTAGCTCAGAAAGAAATGTAAAAAAAAACAAAAAAAACCTTGAATACTCTTGTACCCATTAAAGAAATTGAAGCAGAAGTTTAAATTTTTCCCACAAAGAAAACACTGGGCTCAGTTGATGAGAAAGAAAGGGAATAATTTCCAACTCATCCTAAGAGGTAGGTGAAATCTGTTACTAAAATTGGACAAAAACATTAAAAGAAAGAAAATTACAGTTCCACTTCTACTCAATAAAATATTCAAAAATCCTAAACAAAATATTAACACATTGTACCTGGTATATAAAAAAGATAACCCATGATCGATCTGAGTTTATCCAAGGTATACGAGGATGTTTTAATATAAAATCTATAACTATAATTCACCTATGTTAAAGAAGATCATACAATCATTTCAACTGATGTAGGAAAAGTACTGAATAAAAACAAATAAATTGATGATTTTTTAAAAACCCTCTTAATTAGGAACAGACTTCCTTAACCTGATGAAACAATTACTATGCTAAAACAGCAATGACCCTACTCAATTACCATCTTCAATAGGGAAACATTGAAAGTATTCCATGTAAAATCAGGAATAAGACAAACTGACCCACTATCACTTCTATTTAATAATGTTTATGAGGTCCTAACCTTTGCAATTAAAAAAAAAAAAGAAATTAGACATGTAAAAATTAGATAGGATAAGATTATTTGCAGGAAACATAAATATTTACATAGGCAATCCTTAAGAACCTAGAGGCAAATTATTACAAATAAGGGAAGTTATCAAGGTAACTAAATACAATATTTTTATACCCTAGCGAAAATAGCCACATTTGCACTTAAGAAAGGGTCTTGTTTGTTAGGTTGAGAAAGAACAAATCATATATAAATGCTGATGATTTCCTGTGAAATATGTAGAAAATAGCAGGAAATGCTGACATTGGACAGCCCAAAGGGCCCAAATGAGATGAGATCCATTTTTCAAGAATTCTTTTCTGGAAAAATGCTCTAAGCTGTAATGGTTTAGGGAACTTACAGAATTAAGGTTTTGCTGGGTGAATGTAACAGAACTATTAGCAATAAGGTTGAGTACTGTCAAGAAAACAACTGAATTGCCAAACCAAAGAGTCTAGCCTTGATAGGAATAGAAGGTAAATATTAAAGATAATAATTAAGAGAAAATAAATGACTTAAGTGACTGAAAACTCAGAAGATGTTAAGAGAATATTTTACAGTGGGAACAGAGTAGGTAAACTGGAAGGCTCCAAGAGACTAATTTCACCAAAATTGTTTAGAAACTATTTCTGATAGGCTATAATCCTTGAAAATAAATCAATAAATATGGTTAACTCTATATAGTTACGGTTTCTTTGAGATGTATGAATTAAATGCCAGTAAAATCCTTTACTACCCCCAGATTATGCCACAAGCAGCTTGCTTAGTATCCCTACAAAACTCAGCCTTTACTTCCTTCTCTACTCCTACAGGTAAAACAAATTTCAGTGTTGATTATCTTCTTTTAAAAAGTTAATCATGAGTATGTAGGTTATTTGAAGCATCCATCAACCTCTTATCCAACTGATTAGATAGTAATTACGAAGAGGTAAAATTTAAATATAAATAACTTTAACATAAATGTTTAACTCTGGCCTAATAACTTGGCAAAAATTAGGCTGAATGTCATTTTATCTATTAAATACTGGTGAATATTAACATCGATGGCTATGACACTAATCAATACTGAAATCTTTTATCTGGAAGGAGGATTGTTCATATATTCAGTGTCTGCAAATAGTTCCCACTGAGCTAAACATAGTGCAGTGTGCACTCTACGAAAGAGTCCAAGAGACAGGCTTTGGGGGTGGGGGAGGGTATGTTAATTCTTTCACATTGCCTGTGGAGAGTCTGGCAGCAATGAAAGCCTAGAAAACTCATGAAAGGCCCTTTTATAACCATGGTGAATGTGGAACACAAAAGCAAAGTCAGATGACCTACTTAAAGCTTTGCTTTTACTGATGAGAATTCATTCTCATTCTAGATTAGTCTCTTTCTAGAAAAAGAAAACCTTACATAATGGTTGGAAAATTAAGATACAGGGAGTATAATTCTATTAAGTTCCAATCTTCCCTCTCAAATATCAGCTCAAGACCTAGGATCTATGGCCAGAGACAAGATACTTCATAAGGCCCTGAGAGCTAATCTCTTCTTTACTTCAGTGTGACAATGTGTTCTCTGACTGCTGGGCTTTGATGAGATTTAAGTTCTATAATCCATCAATTAGATCAGAAATTTGGGCTAATAATAATATCATGAAAGAAAATAGTTTCTTAATCTCTTCCTGAATCCTATACAAAGCAAATGGATGACAAGCCTGTGTTGAAAGGTAAAGACAGCCTAAGTTCCTTCAAAGCAGGGAACTAACTACTCATTTGCTCATTTGTTCAACTAAATTCCTTGTCATGTGCAGGTAGGGAGGTAAAGGGCAGAGATGCTCCTGCCTTAGAGGAGCTCACATCTCAAGTGTTTTCTCACCTACCTTTCTCATGTTACCCAAAACATTTCAGGTTGGTCAATAAAATTCTTATCATCCAGGAGGTAAATGAATATGGCTTTTTCTCATTTTGATTCATTAACTCTCTTTCCTTTATATTGAAGAATAAGATGGAAAATTCTTATCTAATTCTTCTCTTCTATTATTAATTTCCCATTTAAAAAATCCTCTGATCTCTATTTGGCTAAATTAATAGATATTTACAGAATGCCTACTACCCATGCTGAAGTGCAAACACTTTTGAGGAATAAAGAAACTTGATGTAGTCAAGATCAACCTGTCCCTGTAGGAACTAACTCCTGCTTAAAAGAATCTCAGTTCCTGAAACTAGATTAAAATGATTCAATACCCCTAAGCAAGGCCAGAAACAAATGTAAATCCTCTCTAGAAAAAGATATTATCCCAAGTCTCAAATCATTTCTATAAACAATTTTAAAGATATAATGTCTGGTCCATGAGGTGGTAACATAAGAATAAATAGGAAATAGACAAGAACAGTACCACAGTATTAAGAATTACAGCTAATAATCAATTATTTTTATATACATATATACACACACGCATATATGTATATATGAAATATTATATACTATGAAATATAATGGCAGAACTAAAACAGAAAAGGACCAAATAAAAATTATAAAACTGAAAAAATACAATAGCTGAAGTAAAGTCCTTAATAGATGGATGTAAGAACAGATAAAATATAGTTGAAGAGAGAATAAAAGAAAATTAAGACAGGTCTAAAGGAAGTATCTGGAATAAACATCGGAAGGTAAGAGGATAAAAAATACAAAGAGAGGGTAAGAATTATAGAGAATACAATAAGATGATCTAATCTACATGTAATTTGAGTCCAAGAGGAAAGAGGAAAATAAGACAGAAGAAACAGCTAAGAGGCAAAGGCTGAAAATTCTCCAAAACTGACAAAAGACATCAAGCCACAGATTTGAGAAGTCCTAAGAACCTCAAGCAGATAAATAAAAGAAAATGTGCATCTAGATATACCACAGTAATACTTCTAAAAACCAAAGAATTTTAAAAAAAAATTATTAAGCAGTCAGAGGGAAAAAAAGACACTGGTAGATTTTTAGAAAGATGACTACAAAAACTCCCCCATCTCTGTACACATATCTTTTATAATGAGAATGGCCAACAACACATTGCAAAGCAAAACACTGAAATTGGTTATCACTAAAACAGGACAAGAAAAGCATGCTGGTTATCTATCACCACTATGATTTACTAATCTTCTAGAACAGGGCCAATGGTGTCAGTTGCAACTACTCAACTCTGCTTAAATCTGAATATAATATTTTTCATATTCAATATAATTATATCCTTCTTCTTTTGAGTTTTCCCCAACCTTTTAAAAATGTAAAACCCATTTCAAGCTCAAATGGTATACAAAAGAAAAAGGCAGTAGGCTGAATATGGGAGGCAGGCCATAGTTTGCTAATACCTGTTCTAGAAGTTCTAGCTAATGAGATGAGAAAACAAAACAATACATTATGGAACCTTACCCCCCAAAAAACTTATCTGCAGATGAAAGACTGTGTACTTAGAAAAAAATACATAGGTAAAGAACTAATGTTCATAAACTCATGTACATAATTTAAAGCTTAAATGAGGACTCTAGTTCAGGATAAGATGGAAGATGCATATTCTACTCTATTCCTCCCATTAATTACAACACAAAAAATCCAGATAAAATTCATGAAGCAATTGACAGAAGATTCTGAAAAGTAGAAAAAACGTGGACTGGCTACAGATCATGGGACATGAGGACTGACCCAGCAGGAAGTTTCCTATGTTTTGCTTGGTTTGACTTCTAATATGTCTGGCTTGAGCTCTGGAGAGACCCACAACCCCAAAACACCAATGATCACAGACAAAAAAGTGTGAAGAAAAGTGTCCTTTCTCTAGACAAAGGACCAAGGGAAGTGCAGTAAAACAGAAACATTTTGACCATACCTGTTCTACAGAAAAACAACAAAAAATGTGGTACCCCCCTTTCTCTTTTCACCTGACACTGCAGCACAGAAACTGTGGGCAGTCTGTCTTCCAACCCTGCTCTGCATAAATGAGGCAATACTTTCCCTCAACCCCCTAGGTTGTAGCTGTGGAGAGTGTGGGTGGAGCTTCATGTTTCAACTCTACTCCGGAATAGCAAAAGTGGAGTTACAATCCCAGCACAACCACATAGTTGAAAGCGAATTACAGTGAGGAGGGAGTTATAGAAATAAATCCTCTAAATATGCATACGAAATCCTAGACATACCTCTGAGTGATCCACGTGTAAAAGTGACCAGAAACAACATAGCAAACAGTTTCAGAACTGAACACTGGTCTGGAACAACACCCAGATTTCAGGTTGGCCTCTTGGTAGCATACAAGTAGGGCAGCCCAAAATAGCACAGAAAGATTTTGAAAACTTAACTGACTTTTGAACTATAGCCAACAAAAGTGAGCCAGGATGTGCGTTCTAAACCTAGACAGGTGGACTGTCTGTTAAATATAAACATTTGAATAGGAACCAGAACACTCAAAATGTCTAGGATATGATCCAAAATTACTTATCATACAAGGAACCATAAACATCTCAGCTACAATGAAGAAAGGGTAATTAGCAGATACAAATGCAAAGATAGAGATGTTAGAATTATTTGAAAAGGATTTTAAAGCAGCTTTTATCAAAATTACCCAACAAGAAATTTTATATATTCAGAAGATATAATAAACAGAAGATATAAAGAGTATCAAATGGAAATTTTAGAATTGAAAAATAGCTGAAATTGAAAAAAAAAAAAAACACTAGATGAGTTCTAAAACAAAGTGGAAAGGAAACAATCAATGACCTTAAAAACAGATAAACAGAAAACGTCCAATCTGTACAACAGATAGAGATTAAAAAGAAATAAACAGAGCCTCTGAGTCCTGTGGGTCAATAATAAAGATCTAATATTTGTTCCACCAGAGTCCTAAGAATGACAGGAGAAAAAATGCAGAGATTAAAAAAATAATTGAAAAATATGGCTGAAAATTTCTCAAATTTAGTTAAAGATATAAACTTTTGAACCGCTAAAAATACCCTAAAGACCAAGTCCCGAAAGCCATTAAAAATTTACATTACTTCCAGAAGAACAATTCAAAGAATATTTTTCATCAGGAACTATGGAAGCTGCAAGGAAGTACACAGTATTTTTCAAATGCTAAAAGAAAGAATCAAGTCAAAATTCTATAGAGTAAACATCCTTTAGGAATGAAAGTGAAAAAAACAATAGCAGATGAAAGAAACTGAAAAAGTGTCACCAGCAGGCCAGCTCTGAAAGAGTGGCTAAAAGAATTACTAAGAAAGGAAGTAAATGATAACAGAAAGAAACCTCTAACATCAGGTATGTGGAACAGTGGAAAGGGAGTATACACACAAGTATATATAAATGTTATACATGTATAGGCATCCATAAACACACATACAGTAATTAAATAATCCTCCTTGAGTTTTAAAAATTATGTTTGATGGCTGAAAGTAAAAAGTATTCCCTTGTGGTTCTCAATATATATAGAGAAGTAATATAAAGGGGAGAAGGTAAAAGGACCTAAAGGTGGTAAGGTTTTATCTTCCAATTAAAGTGGTAAAAAGTTGATATTAGTAGACTGCAATAAGTGTTATGTACATATATTGTAATCTCTAGAGGAATCACATAAAAAATTATACAGAGATATGCTCAAAAACACTTTAGATAAACCAAAATGGAATACTAAGAAAATATTCAAGCAACCCATAGGAAAACAAGAAATTGGTTGCATTTTTATACATCGATAACAAACTATCAGAAAGAGAAATTAAGAAAAGTCATATTTATATTTGCATTTAAAAAATAAAATACTTAAGAATAAATTTAACTGAGAAGGTAAAAAACCTATACTTGGAAAATTAAATGACATTGAAGAAAGAAATTTAAGATACAAACAGAAGCATATACTATATTCATATTTAGGAAGAATTAACATCATTAAAAGGTCCATAGTACCCAAAGCAAACTATAGATTCAAATCAATCTCTATCAAAATACCAATGACATTTTTCACAGAACTAGAACAAATAATCTGAAATTTTATATGGAACTGCAAAAGACCCTGAAAAACAACAACAATCTTGAGAAAGAATAACGAAGTTGAAAGTATCATGCTACCTGATATCAAACTATATACTATAAGGCTATAGTAAACAAAACAGCATGGTACTGGCATAAAAACAGATACACAGATCAACAGAACAGAGAGCCCAAAATAAACCCATGCCTATGGGCAATGAATCTATGACAAGGGTGGCAAGAATATACAGTCTCTTCAATAAATGGTGTTGGGAAAACTGGATCGATACATGCAAAAAAAAAAAAGAGAGAGAGAAACCACATTCTTAAACCATATACAAGAATAAATTCAAAACGGATTAAAGACTTTAATGCAAGACCCTAAACCATCAAATTCCTAGAACAAAGGCAATAAACTCTTTGACATTGTTCTTAGCAATTTTTTTTTAATTTTTTTAGCATATCTCCTCAGACAAGAGAAACAAAAGAAAAAATAAACAAATGGAACTACATTAAAAGTTTTGCACAGCAAAGGAAACCACCAATAAAATGAAAAAGATAATCTACTGTATGAAAGTACAATCCAATTAAAAAATGAGCAGAGGACCTGAACAGACATTTCCCTGAAGAGGACATATAGATGGCCAAAAGACATGAAAAGATGCTCAATGTCACAAACCAAAGAAATGCAAAATAAAACCACAATGAGATAACACCTCATACTTGTCGGAATCAATAAATCCACAAACAAAAAGTGTTGGCAAGGATGTGAAGAAAAGGGAACCCTTGTGCACTGTTGGTGGGAGTAAAAATGAGTTCTACAGCCACTGTGGAAAACAGTAAGGAGATTCCTCAAAAAACTGAACAGAACTATCTTATGACCCAGCAATTCCTTTTCTGGATATTCATCCAAATAATCCAAAACACTAATTACAAAAGATATACGGTCCCTATGTTCACTGTAGCATTATTTAAAATAGCCAAGACATGAAAGCAACCTAAGTATCCATCAATATACAACTGGATAAAGAAGAGGTGGGGTAAATAAATGCAATAAAATATTACTTGGCCATTAAAAAAGAATGAAATCTTACCATTTGCGACAACATGAATGGACCAAGAGGGCATTATGTTAAATGAAATAAGTCAGAGAAAGAAATACCATATTATTTCACTTATAAAAGATGAAGAGATTAAGGAGTACAAATTAGCACTTACAAAATAGTCACTGGGATGTAAAGTACAGCATAACTGTATGATACCAGGTAGGTACTAGACTTATTGGGGTGATCACTTTGTAAATTATATAAATGTCTAAGCACTTACGCTACATATCTGAAACTAATATAATACTGAATATCAACTATAATTGGGAAAAAAAGACCTAACTATGTGATGTCTACAAGAAATTTACTTCAAACATAACAACAATATAAGTAGGTTAAAAATAAATGGATTCAGTGTTTCAAAGGGAGGAATGGAGGGATGAATAAATGGAGCAGAAAGGATTTTTTGGATAGTGAAACTATTCTGTATGAAACTGTATTGTATACACATCATTATATATTTGTCAAAATCCATAAAATGTACAATACAAAGAATGGACCCAAATATAAACTATAGACTTTAGTTAATAATAGTGTATTAATATTGGTTCATTGTTGACTGTTAACAAATCTACTACATTAATGCAAAATGTTAATAGGAAAAATCGGAGACGGGAGGTTTGTAGAAAGTAGGTATACAGGAACTCTGCACTTTCCACTCAATTTTTCTGTAAAACAAAAGCTGCTTAAAATTTTTCTACTAATTTTTTTCAAATGGATGAAGGAAGATACACTATGCAAATAACTAATCAAAAGAAAGTTCAAGTAGCTATATTAATGTCAGATAAAGTATTCTTCACAGTGAGGAAAATTATAAGGAACAAAGAGGAATAACACATAATGATAAAAGGGCCAATTCACCAAGATGACATAAAAATTCTAAATGGGTATGCACCAAACAACAGAGCTTCCAAATACATGAATCAAAAACTGGCAGAACTGAAAAGAGACAGATAAATTGAAAATTGTAGTTTGGGAGTTCAACACCCTTTCTCAATAACTGAAAAAACTACTAGATGGAAAATCAGCAAGGATACAGATGAAATGAACAACACCATCAACCAACAAATCTAATTGATGTTTGTAGGACACTCCATCCAACAACAACAGATTAGACATTTTTTTCAAGCTCCACAGAACATTCTCCAAGATAGACCGTATCTTGATTCATAAGACGAACCTTCACAACTTTAAAAAAGAAGGAATATCAGTATAGATCGGTGGTCCCCAACAATCTAATGCCTGATGATCTGAGGTGGAGCTGAGGCAGTGATGCTAGCACTGGGGAGCGGCTACAAATACAGATGAAGCTTCGCTCACTTTCTGCTGTGCGGCCCAGTTCCTAACAGGCCATGGACCAGTACTAGTCTGCAGCCCGAGGCTGAGGACCCCTGCTATATAGATGGTATAGACATTAAAAGGATTAGGGAATACCATGAACAACTCCACACACAGAAATCCAGCAACTGAAGATAAAATGAACCAATTCCTTGAAAAAAATCACAAAATTCCAAAACTTCTACAGCTATTAAAGAAATACTCAGTTTCTGAAAATAAATCTTCAGCCCCAGATGGCTTTGCCAGCAAATCCCACTAAACATTCAAAGACTAAAATAACCAATTCTACAAAATCTCTTCCATATGTATAGAAGAACACTTCCCAACTCTTATTTTTATACCAGCATTATCCTGATAACAAAACCAGACAGTAAACAAAAAGAAAACTACAGACCAATTTCCCTCATGAAGAAAGAAACAAAAATCCTCAACAGGATATTACCAAGTCAAATGCATCAATATATATAAAAAGAATAATACACCACGACCAAGTGAGGTTTATTCCAGGAATGCAAGGCTGGTTCGATTTCTTAAAAAATTTCAATGTGGATCATTGATTGAAAAAAAAAAAGATCCTATCAATTGATGCAGAAAAAGAATTTGACACAATCCAACACCCATTCATGAGAAGAACTCTCAACAAAGTAGGAATAGAAGGAATCTTCCCCTACCTGATGAAAGGCACCTTAAAAAAACAAAAAACAAAAAACTAGTCTGGTTACTTTCCCCCTAAAATCACAAACAAGGCCAGGATACCCATTCTCACCACTCCTATTTAACATAGTACCATACGCCTCTGCCAGTGCATTAAGGCAAGAAAAGGAAACTAAAATTTCCATAGACTGGAAAGGACTAAAACTGTCCCTATTTTGTAGCAGACATAGTAATCTACACAGAAAATCCCAAATAATCTACAAAAAACTCTTGGAAAAAAATCACCATGACCACCAACAAAAACCTCCTAAAGCTAGTAAGTTTAGCACCATCACGGGACATAACGTCAACATAGAAAAATCAATATTTCTATATAGTAGGAAACACTAACTAAAAAACAGACTAACTGAAAAACAAACTTAAAAACATACCATTTACAATTACTCCTCCAAAAAGGGGAAATGTATAGGTATAAATCTAAGGAAACATATTAGAAACTACGTGTTGAAAACTGCAAAACACGAATGATCAAATTAGACCTAAATGTATGAAAAAATATACTGTATTCATGTTTTGGAATGACCAGGATGAGAGTCAACATCTCAAAGGATGATAATTATGTTTTTAACCATAAAAAATAAGCTACTCTTACAGCTTAGAAATAAAATTGAATGAGAGAGAACTTGATTTTGGCTTTATTTTGTGAGGACACTAACTTGAGTGGCAAAAAAACTCCTTGTAGCTGTTTTTATTTCTCTTACCTTAGTTATCTGAACTGCATCATCAATTCCCACTCATTGGAATTCCATAAATACCTTTCCTTAGTTGTGCCACCTGCAACTAAAGGAGAAAACCTTTAGAAAGATAAAATTCCCCTATTTAAACACATAGATTGTTCCTGGGGAGAGCAGTACATTCTAACAAGATGTTTTATAGAGCTGTAGAACAAGGTTCCATCTTAAATAATCAATTCAAATCATTGATGACGTCATGAGAACAGGATTCAATGAGAAATTTGGTCTTTCCAGTGGAGGCAAAATGGAGCACTCATCCATTACTCTAAAACTTGGACTATTCTACTGCAAAACTGTTTATGTACCAGGGGACATTTGGCAATGTCTGAAGATATTTTTTATTGTCTTACAAGTCATATAACAAAGAATTATCCTCAGATGCCAAAGTTGAAAAACTCTGCACGATCAAAGACCCATCTCAGGTCCAGGCTCTGTAACTCATTAGCTAAGAGACCCAGGTAAAATTCATTAACCTCTTTTTAAGCCTCTCTTTTTCTCTCTTGAAGAAATAGTAGTCTGAATTAAATGTTCTCTCCCATTCTAATTCTCAAGGTACTAAAATAATCAAATGTATATTGAAATACCTAATTTTTAAGCATATGCAATAAGCCAGGCATTATACTAAGTGTTTTATGTATTTAACCTCATTGAACTCTCAAAATAGCCCTATAAGGTAGATGTTGTCATTATCTTCATTATTCAGATGGATAATCTAATGCACACAGACTTGTCTATGGTCACAAAATGATAAACAGCAGAGCCAGGAGCTGAATCTGGCCAATTTGATTGTGGAGCCCTCATTCTTATCATTATCTTCACTCACCCCTCTGGACATTTGGACAGATAATTAAGAACCACATCCCTTAATTCAAAGCCCACTAAACACCATACAAGACTGTAGATCCGAAACAAAGAACAGATACCATTTTTTGGCTATAAATTAACCAAGAGCTGGTAAACAAGATCCAAAGCTGTTAAGTACCTGGTGCCACAGGCTGCTGATACATTGCACTGCCACTGTAAAAGACAACCGCTTTGAACACAAAGGACCTTCAGAATGTTCACACAGTCCAATCTATTTTATTTCTGGAAATCTAGTCAAAGAAAATAATCCTAAATATAGTAAAGAACTTCAGACAAAGACATTCATTGACTGCCCAAAGACTGGGCAATGTTGTGGCTAAGGCCCTAGCATTTTCATCTGGTGAGATGCTCCTCTATTAGGCAATCTGGGCTGACGGAGACTTTGTCAGGTGTGCACTGTAGTCTGGTGGCTTCTCATACTCAATCCTACTCTTCTCCTTTTTCCCTCACAGACAATTCTCCCCAATGTAAATTAAAAAAAAAAAAAATCCAAACCTATAGAAAAACTGTATATGAGTTTATCTGAGCCAAATCTGAAGACATACCCAGAAGCAAGATCCCAATGGACTGAGAAAGTGCTCTGGAGATTGACAGTTTGGCAGTTCTTCTTACATATTTATAATCAAAGGAGAAAACAGTCTACGGTCATGCCATCCTGAACGTGCCTGATCTCATCTGATCTCGGAAGCTAAGCAGGGTTGGGCCTGGTTAGTGCTTGGATGGGAGACCACCGAGGAACCCAGGTGTTGTAGGTATTAAAAAAAAAAGAGAGAGAGAGAGAGAGAGAGAGAAAACGTAAAGAAGGTTCTATGAAATCCAT
Organism: Rousettus aegyptiacus; assembly: GCF_014176215.1. Classification (NCBI taxonomy): domain Eukaryota; kingdom Metazoa; phylum Chordata; class Mammalia; order Chiroptera; family Pteropodidae; genus Rousettus; species Rousettus aegyptiacus. The sequence goes on along the minus strand of NW_023416287.1, from coordinate 22,849,715 downwards.
TGGTGGCAGATTAAGTAAGCTGGAAAAAGCAAAGCAAGGCGATCTCAAGAACTGAATAAAAAGTAAAATTAAGAGATACATACTTCTTTTACATTGGTGGGTACAGGATAGTTAACATTTAATATTTAACATTTACAGTAAATAAAGATGGTATGCAGGCAACAAGATAACAATGAGGAATTTCATGGTTTTGTGCTCTGGTGCCAGTTTGTACTTTCTGTGGAGTCTTCAAAAGAAAATTATTCTGACATTTCAAAGGTATGTTATCTTAGATGTGTAAGAAGAATGGATAGGGCTTGCTTAAGATAGACTCACCTTTGCTGAAGAAGCTATAGGCATAGGACATGACTACCCACCATGACCTGCCCAGTTAGGAATTTATGATCTGACCATCCTAAGTGGTTACTTTCAGTTGCTGAGCTTGTCAGGACTGCCATGTGGCCTCCTGAGCTTGCCAGGTCTGCAGCCCCTTTTATATTCATACCAATAAGCCCTTAGCCCTCCTATTCCATTTCAATCTGCTTCCTGGAGAACCCAATTGACACATATATTAATTGTATTTACATTGATGAAGAAACAAAAACCAATGGAGGGGAAAAAAAAAGACTCCCAATAAATAAACCAAAATGTTAACAACGGTGTGATCTCTGTACCATCCAAGTATTCCTTAACTACCATCTATTATTTAAACACAAAAAGAAAAAAATTAAAGGAAGACTTTATGTGAGATTTTGCTCCTGATGAAATATTCTTATGGCAGGAAAAACTGATATATTTTGTAAACAATATGCCCAAATTCACTGAGGGGTAAATCATAACCAACCTGCTGGAGTTCCTCAAAAAAAGTGCATGCCCAGGTACTAAGGAACTAAAAGATCAGGCAGATTTTACAGACATCTCATAAACTCAGTTTCCCAATTTTTAAAAATCAAATTTGCACTAGTTTAAATTAAAACTTTTGGAAGAGACTATGAAGCCTGTTCAGTTCACCCTCCTGTTCTCACAGATGAGATTAAGGCCCCAGACAAGATGACAGTGACTGGGTGAGCAAAGATCAGTTGTTGGCCTTGTTTCTCAATACCTAGGTTCATTTCTCTTTCCGGCTATACTGGTAACGTATCTAAATGTAGGAAACACATTAAACAAACAATTCCAAAAAGACAAAAATGTTAATATTGTTCCAAGAAATATTCAAAATCCAGCTCTTTTCCTCTTTCTATCAAAACTGAATGGTGGCATCTGATAACTGTAAAACCAGGCAGTTTCCTTACTGACAGTTGACTCTTTCAGCAAATAAATAGGCTCAAAGCTTTATCACCTTAAAATACCACTCTTGAACAAACTACATCTCCAGTGTCTCCCCATTCCAGCTATCACTCCCTGCCCTTGTCCCAACCCCACCCCCACCCCGCTTTCCATTGTTGCAGAAAAGTTGCAAAAATCAGACCAGCGAGAAACCAAGCAGCACTCAGAGAGGTGGAGAACTCAGGTTTATTATGCCTGGCAGGCCCTAGCGCTCTGAAGATCTGGGGAGCTTAGTTGCAACATTCCTTATATTGAACTTATTTGGCACGGGCTGACTGGTTAATCTGTCCTTAGACAATTACAAAGCAAGGGAGTTGCTATGGGTTGCAGGCAGTTACAAAGAATTACAAAGCTTGAAAGTGGCTAGGGGGTATAGGCAGTTACATTTGTTGCTTAGATAGAACAAGCAAAAGAAAAGATGAGTCTTTAGTTAATTTCAAATATCGCCTATGCAGCAAGCATATCTACAGAAGCAGAACAAAGAGCTGATGAGCCTTTTGAGTGAAAATTCCTCTTCATCATCTTTTCAATAGTTCACACATAAGTGTCTCTCTTCCCCTACCTTAAAGCTTTTGATAATTCCTCTTACTTGGGTCTCCACATTGATGAAGAACTGTTTTTGATAGAGTCAACAGTGATTTCTAAAAGAGAATTCTCAATCTTCAGTCCTCATGCTACCAAACTGCAGAATTTGACCACTCCCCCAATTCCTATCATCACTCAATCAGCATTTTTTCTCAATAGATCTGGAATTGCCCCTGCAATATTGATGTTCCTCAAGGTACTGTCCTTACGCTATACCAGTAGTCCCAAAGCTGGCTGCCTATTAGCATCAGCTGGGGAGTTTTAAAAAAGTCCTCGTGCCCAAACCAGCCAGGGGAAGGGGAGTTGAGATGGCAGGGAATGTCCCAGGCAGTATCTGGGTTTGTTTGTTTGTTTGTTTGTTTATTGATAAGTACCCCCAAGTGATTCCAATGCACAGCCAGAGCTGAGAATCACTTCTCCATACAAGTCTTATGGATCTCATAATTTCCCCCATCTATCTCCAGCCTCAGTTCTCTTCAGAACTCCAGATCTATGAATGCCCTTGCCTTCTAGACCTGCATATACCACAAGTGCCTCTGATTCAAATAACTAACACTCACAGAAAGATGTCATTTTATCCTATATCTGTTCCTCCTTAATTGCTTATGTCAGTGGATAAAAATGAACCATCTACCTTAAGAGTCAGCAAACTTTTTCTGTAAAGAGCCTCACAGTAAATATTTGGCTTCGCAGGTAATACAGCCTCTGTCACAATTACCCAGCTCTGCTGTTGTAGCACAAAAACAGCCACAGACAAGTTTAAGCACAGCTTTGTCCAATAAAACTATGAAATTATACAAAATTTGAAGTTTATATAATTTCCATGTCACAAAACATTCTTTTGATTACTTTCGACCATTTAAAAATGTAAAAACAATTCTTAGTTTGTGAGCTGTGCAAAACTGTCAGCAGGTCACAGTTTGCCAACTCTGGTCTACCCCCTTGCCCAAGCCAGAAATCCTAAATGTCCCAATTCCTTTCTCTCTTTTACGCATCACAGTCAATCATGACCTCTGGCAAAGTACTTGTCACAAACCACTGCAACTGTTTATGGCCTCCCTCAACTGAGTAAGATCCTTGAGGGTAAGAACTACATCTTACTAATATCCATAGAGACTAGCAGAATCTCTAGAACACATGCTGTAGGCAACCTATAAAAGAGCTTTTCTTCATTTAAGTCTTTCCCTTTGTCTAAAACACAGAGAAAATTGCACCACCATGAAAGTTAATGGTATCTCTACTAATCTGACTCTTTATTGTAAGACATCTGTTTCTTTTTGGTTTAGCTTATTCTTGAACCTGATCGTAGGTTTAAAGAGAAAGAAAAAAAAGCAAATTTTAAAATTAATTAAAGATCAGGCAAACATATACCTTGTTAAGTACAAATAATAATGTTCGCTACTAGTCAATGCTTTAATAAGTACTTCATTTATGTTTTATGGGTGCTTTTTCTGCTTTTCAAGGCCAATGAATATTGTTTGGATCTTTGGAACAATCAACTTGGTCAAATCTTGGAAGATGCCAACAGAATGGCCATTTACCAATCAGAGAGAACCAGACACATCAAAAAGGAGCAGCTCAACAAGGATCAGGATAATACCCACTTATTACGTGTCAGGCACCATGTCAAACTGTATAATGTATATTATTTAACATTATCTTTAAAACGAGCACAACGAATAGATGCTTTTGCAGATAAACTATGGCACAGAGTAGTTAGATAACTTGTCCGCAGTTAAACAACTGGTAGGTGTCTAGATTGAGACTCAAACCCAGGTATATCTTATTCTAAAATCTATGCTCTCACTCCTGGTTTAAAAGGGCCTATTAATAATGTACATCAATATGTCACATGAGGAAAACGGCTTCCCTCAAGGAGCTAAAAGGAAAGACCCGTTTGAAATTTATCACAATTGTCAAACAATTATAAAACTTATAAGTATGGTGCAATGTACACCGCCAGTGATATTTTCTAATCACTCTCTGATTGAATGAATAAAACAAACTGGGAAGAGCAATTTCTTTATATAGCAGAAACTCCTACACCAAAGATGAGAAATAAAACCTTGTGGCAAATTAGAGACACTGTCATGGTTCCATTTTCTACTGTTAATAGAGCCATTGCCAGGAAGTCCCATGCTTACTATAGCAACCAATGGTCTTGCTATTCACCAAGTTTCTGCCTTTTTGCTTCCTGAGGAAGCAGACAGGAAAATCAGGCTCTTGATCTCTCTTTTTAAAGAGGACCTGCCATTTAAAAATAGAAATAAATATGTAAAAAGTAATTTTATACTTTGTCTGATATCCAGTATTTCTGTATATTAAATTTGACCCTTAAAGCACAGTCTTATCTCTTTTACCTTGCAATACGGCAATCTAGAAAATCTACTAAAATCTAGAAATGAATACATGCTAACATCCTTTGAAAGCTCGGTTAAGTTCTCAAGGAGAAAAAAAAATGTCAGTGGCACGAAACAAAGAGTGAACTAAAAGTCAGAGCTGCACGGAAGTGCTGACCTCTGTATTGGCCCCAGAAGCATTTGTTAAGACATTTCAGTAACCAAGGGAAGTGAAGGAAAGGAGACAGAAAGCAGGAGAAAAGAAGAAAAGGCCCTTGAGAAAGGTGTGGTGTTGGATCCAAGACCTCTTTAAAAGTTGTGGCTCTCAAAGACCTATGCTCTCAATAAAAAAAGACAAGGGGGAAAAAATCCACCTTCCTGAATAAGACCAGAAAGCTTGTCTGCCTCAGTTTGCGCTGTTGGTAAGGGGATGAAAAGTCTCCCTTTGAGAATATGAAACCATAAAAATATGCTTCGTATGTATTTGAGTCCTAAATTTACTCTATCTTATGATGCAGGACCTCCTCTCCATGAAAAATTAGCAAAATTGGTCCATGGCAGTGAAACCCCTAGACGTCTCCAGTAGAAACAAAAGTAAAACCACTGCGGAAAGGCAAACACTTAACACAAAATGCATAGGATTCATAAAAACTACAAAATAAGCGTATTTAACAATGATTAAAGATAAAAGCATCGAAACCATAAGGCAGGCATAAAATACTTTTTTGAAAAAAAAAAATAAACAGAAATAAATGGAATTTCCAGAGTAAAAACACAGTCACTGAAATAAAAAATTCCAGTCTACGGCCATGCCACCCTGAATGTGCCCGATCTCGTCTGATCTTGGAAGTTACTAAGTAGGGTTGGGCCTGGTTAGTACTTGGATAGGAGACCACCTAGGAATACCAGGTGCTGTAGGCATTAAAAAAAAAATTCTATACATGGGTTAACCACTAAAGAAGGCACAGCTGAATACAGAATTAGTTTTTGGAAAATATTTCGGAAGACTTTATCCAAAACACTGCACAGAGAAATAAAGAAACAATCTTGGATCTAGAAAAATAACTGCAGAACTAAAAAAATATAAAGTTGACTGTAAAATTTACATAGAAATGATAAGAACTTAGAATAGCCAAAACGATTTTGATAAAAGTTGGAAGGCTACCTGACAGTAAACAAGACAGTAAGCTATGGGTATAAGGACAGATATATAAACCTAGAGAACAGACTGGAGAGTCCAGAAATAGAACCACACATATGTGATCAATTGATTTTCCACAAAAATACCAAGGCAATTCAATGAGAACACAGAACAGTCTTTTCCACAAATAGTGCTAGAAACTAGACACCCATATGGAAAAAAATGAACTTTGACTCTCAGCCTTATGCAAAATACAAACATTAACCTGAAAAGATATCAGACCTAGACCTAAATATAAAAGCTAAAAGGCATAAGAAAACTTCACAATTTTGAGATAGTGTATTAATTTTATATTACTGCATAACAAATTAACACAGAATTAGAAGTCATAAGCTCAAGCACAAGGTGATTGGATTTTCTGCTCAGGGTCTCACAAAGATAAACTCAAGATGTCTGTCAGATTGTGTTCTTATCTGGCACTCAGGTTCCTCTCCCAAGTACACATGGTTGCAGCAAAATTCAGTTTCTTACACTTGTATGACTAAGGTCTCTGTTTCTTTGCTACTTCTTATGGCTAGAGGCCATCTATAATACTTGCCATATGGACCTCTCCATCTTCAAAGCCAGCAATAGAAAAAATATCCTTCTTGTTTAATCCTGTTTCAAATTCTTTGACTTCTCTTGGCTCTGATTTCTGGACCCAGATTTTAAGGGTTCCTGAGTTTAGGTCAGGCCTATCTGCATAACCCCCTTTTGACTGACTCAAAATCAACTGATTAGTGACTTAATTATACCTTTAATATTCCTTTTGGCATGTAATGTAACATAATCACTGAAGTGAAATCTCATCACATTCACAGGTCCTGCCCATACTCACAGGAGAAACAATTACATGAGTGTAGGTCATCAGGGGTGATCTCAGAATTCTACCTACTATAAAGACTTATTAGATTGAACACAAAAAAACATGAACTTTTTTTGAAATGACTAATTTGGACTTTTATCAAAATTACAACTTTCTGCTCCTTGAGAGATCATTAAAAAACAAAAAACCAAACCACAAGTTGGGAGAGAACATTCATAATACATATATATGATTAATGTATATATCCAGAATATATAAAGAGCTCTTACAACTCAAGCATAAGACAATATTAACATATAATAATCCAAAAAAAAAGAGGCAAAGGATTTAAAATGATACATCACAAAGGCAAAAATACAAATGGCCAATAAGCACATAAACAGATGCTCACCATACTAGCCATTAGGAAAATGCAAATAAAAACCACTATGATATACCATCACAAACCCATTACCCAATGGCTAAAAAGTAAAAGGCTGATGATACTGTGTTGGAGAGAATATGGAGGAACTGAAACTCTTGCACAGCGCTGATGTAAACGTAAAGTATAAAACCATAGATAACAGTTTGGCAGGTTATTATGAAGTTAAATATATACTTAAACCATAAAACCCAGCAATTCCACTCCTAAGATTTACCCCAAAGAAATAAAAACATCTATTCAAATGAAACGCATGTTCCTAGCAGCTTCAATTCATAAATGCTTATTAATATATGGAAGACAAAATACTGGGCCCCCCATATTCAACCAAGTGTGGATCAAAAATATTCAGGGGGAAATGTTATACTGTTGCTGCCATGTACTATAGTTAGGTCTACTATTGCTGTGTCTGTACTGAACATGTACAGACTTTTTTTGTCATCATTTCCTAAACAATACAGTATAACAGTTTACATAACCATTTACATTGTATGAGATATTATAAGTTTACATTGTATGAGATATTATAAGTTATAGATATTATAAGTTATAGGGAGGATGTATATAGAGTGTATGCAAATATTATGCCATTTTATATAATAAAGGACTTGAGCATTTGGGGATTTTGGTACAGGAAGGGGGAATCTTGGAATTAATGCCCCATGGATACCTAGCAATGACTGTATAGTATATTTACACAATGGAATACTACTCAGAAAAAAGGAATTACCTAATAATACATCTAACAACACAGATGAATGTCAAAAACACGCTGAGTGAAAGAATCCGGGTGAAATAGCACATGCTACAGCTGACCGTAAACAACGCAGTTTGAACTGCATGGTCAACTGAAAAAATCCACGTGTAAGTGGACCTGTGCAGTTCAAACCCATGTTGATCAAAGGTCAACTGTATATGATTCTTAGAATTAAAAACTCTAGAAAAGACAAATCTAATTTATAGTAACAGAAAGCAGATCCACAGTCGCCTGGGGCCCATGAAGGGGTTGGAGGAGAATGACTGGGAAGGGCACAAGGGAACTTTCTGGAGTTAAAGAAATGTTATGTATCTTGAAGGTGGTGGTAGTTAGTTACTCAGGTATATAAATTTGGCAAAACTCATCCAACTGTATATGGAAAATGGGTATGTTTTATTGTAAAAAGATCAATGATACTTCAATAAAGTTGATTTTTTAAAAGATAATCTCATGTTTGCTATCCTGAAGATATGCCTGCAATATAATTTTGCTGAACAGTCATTCGTAATAAACCCTACAACAATGCAAAAGATAGGATAAAAGAGAAGCTAACAGCTAATTGCTATTTAAAAGCCTATGTATCAATGTTATTATACATCATATTATTAAAGGGGGGGAACATGATCATCTCAGTGCAGAAAAAGCATTTAACAAAATCAAATACCTTTGTGTGACAAAAAACACTCAATGCTTGTAGTGGACAACAATGATGTCCACTACGCCTTTTTTTCTGTTCATCATCTCACAAATCCACACATTTACCCACTTTTCCCTCTTTTCCCTCGGTTCGCCATGTACTACAGATGTTACCTTAGCACTTTCTGGAGTAAGTGACCTCATGTACAGATTGGCAAATTTCCTCTTCCTTTTTCTAGATGTATTATATTATCAATTAACACTGAACTCATGGCCAAGAGCACTGTAACTTATAACTGAACAAAGTCTATTTAACACGTTTTTTCCATTAGGCAAACATCACAGCCTTCCTCAGCTAAGGAATACTAAACAGCACTACAGCCCTATGCTTGGGGGCCGTTTTAAACAATGAAATTACCAATAAAAAAGCATAACAAAATACAAAAAACATGGTACCAAATAGACTAAAAAAAGGACACATGTTTACAAAATGAGAGCTGAAACAAGAAGGTAGAGTTATCACCTTGTATGACCTCAGCTAGGAATGTACTGTTGAACCACACAAAATTTTCACCCCTCTGTACATGTCCATGAATGATCATGAAAGCAAGTACTGATTTTGGGGTTACAAATCCATTTTAGCAAGTAGATAAATCTGCAAATATGGAATCTGCAAATAATGATGATCCACTGTATTTCCTTTCTTCCTGAATAATGCAGGCTAAAAACCACTAGGTGGTACTGAGCAAGGTTGGCATCCGCATAGTCTCATTAGGAAAGACAGACTGGGTACATTAGAGGGGCTTGATCAATTAAGTAAATATATTAAGAATAATAGGAGCCAAGTTTCTCTGTCAGAGGAAGAAGTCACAAATATGAAAGAGAGAAAAATAAAATGAACTCTGAGGTGTTAGACTGGAATCAGTGTGAACTCACAGAATTTTATGCACAGCGAGAGAGAGAGAAATGGATGCAGGTTTAAGTGTAAATATATATGTCTGAATATATATACATATATACCTGAGCTTTGTTCACTGAGAGGGCCTAGAAACAGTGATGCCACAGATGCATTCAGATCTGGTTTCTAAATACATTCTCCAATAAAAGGAACGAGGGCTCCTGGATGAAATGACAGATTTCAGGGCTGGGACATGAAAACAGGAAGAGACTGAAACATCTTGTACCAGATGTGAACAAGGGAAGTGATCAAAGAATGATAGGACATGTCAAAAGGATAAAGGCACCAGCTTAAAGCTAAGGGCTTGCCCTAGCCAAATACAGGACAAATTCAGCATCAAATAACAAATTATATTAATAGATAATAACTCAATGAATAAAATAGGAATCCATAAGTTCACATTAATACAATAGATAAGGAGAAAATAAACTTTCCCTTATAATGGTATGTCAATTGATGAATGTGGAAGAGATAATGAAATTAGAAAAAATATCATTTGGCAACCACTGTAGTAATAATCCAGCCAAGAAATACCAGTGATGCTAACTAGTCAGCCAAAGTCTGACAAGGAATATTTATATGGTCACATTGCCTTTCTCACAAAACATTTATTGACTACAAATTAAAAATAGATAAATTTACAGTAGAGAAAACAGACAGATACCATCTTAATCAAGTGATCAAGGTTAATGTAATGAAAAGTGGGACATATGGAAAGCGTATATTTCTGACAGGACAGAATAAGAATATAGCATCATTTATGTGGTATTCCTGACAAAATGCATATTCTATATCTAACGGGCCCAAAATCAGGAATATTCCTCAAAATAATTAGCCTATATTCTTCAAAAGTATCAAGATGATCAAAGACAGACATGGCAATGAAATGCAACGTATGATTCTTAACTGGATCCTTGTTATCCAGGATATCATTGGAACAATGATATCCTGAAAACTTGAATGGGATCTGAGGATTAGCTGGTACTAATTAGCTGGTATCACTGTTAAGTTCCTGATTTTAACGGGTATATTATGGTTATATAGGAGAATGTCCCTGTTTGCAGGAAACAACACTAAAGTATTCAGGGATAATGGGCATCAAGTGAGAAACTTACTCTCAAATGATTCAGGGAGGGAAAAGGATTTTTGTACTATTATTGCAACTTATCTGTAAATTTAAAATTATTTCAAAATAAAGGACAAATGCAAATACAACAATAAAGAAGCACATACCAATGTCTCAGTATTATAAAAACCTAAGTCTTCCTCAGTAAAATTTCTGGATAGAAAATACCCCCATTACCCCAACTTACTTTATTTTTATAATAATGTATCAAATTTTCACAGGACTAGTAGAAATTTCTGTGATGTTAAAAATGTTCTACATACATGTTGCCCAATACGATAGCACAAAATGATAATCATATTGGACAGCGCAGGACTAGAAAACAGCAATAAAGGCCATAAAAGTTTACAGAGCTTTTTCACAAAAACAATTTTAGTATAAATTAAATTTTAAAACAAATTACATTATTTTTCTATACTTGCTGATAGACTAATGGCCCTGTATATTTTTCAAAACTCCTTTCTTCTAATTTCTTAATCAAGTCTGAATATCTATTAGGAGCAACCACCTACCTATCTTTAGCATGAGAGCAGTTTTTGTTATTCTTTAAACTGACTTCCGTTTTAGTATACAATTCCTATCGATTCATACCTATGTCTTCTCTACTTTTAGAAGTATGCCTTCTTAAAATCTAGGGATATATCTACCCACAAAGTTGGCTCTCACAAAGTTAGATCACAAAGTCAGATCACAAAGTCACTTTCTCCCAAACTTCTTATAATTTACACTTTACTTTTACTCTCTCTCAGTCATCTTCCTCTAGTCATAGCTGCTACATTGTATATAATTGGTGTTACAAGTTTATTTCCTGTCATGTCCAGGATAAGATTCCTCCTGATCAAATCGGCTTACTTCAAGACAAACATATTATTCCTTTTCCACATGATATTCTTAATTATCGCTTAGCCAATCATTCCAGTATTTTAAATAAGAGCTAAAAGCCAAAGTTTAGTTTAATGACATCCTCTACATAGACAGTAGAATAACAGTGTGCTTCATGTACATCAAATTATACAATTCCTGATTGGAAAAAAAATGCAAAACAGAATTTTCATCCTTTGTGATTCACCTTGGTAACCTAATGCCTTGAGCTAATGCAGTAGCAGTCACCTACCAGGTTCTGTTTTTGTTCATGAATGACTTAATTCAGAACTAGAAAAAAATTGGCTTGTATACAACAGGCCCAACGAAGTTAACGCCTATGACTTTAGAAACATTTAACAAATCTAAGAAAATCTAGAATCCTACCTAAAGTAGAATTATTTTAAGCAGGACTTGATTTTGAAGAATCCCTCCACCCCTATCACTTCTTTTAATAGTTATTTAAAACAACAAAATTAAAAAGCAATTCAAAATTCCTAACATGAAAATTATTTATAAGATGCTCAATGGAACCAATGAAGTTTCATTTTCATTTGAAAAATCAAACCTCTGACTTCCAAGTCAACAGGGCATCAATGCCAACAGTGCCCATTAAGTTGCCCCTGTAAAACAAGATAATATAGATAGAAGCCAGGACTGGGATTGAGGAATCTGATGGAGCTTAAACTCTGCACGTTTTGTCTTCTGAACCACAGCAATATGTATTGCACAGCAGAGCCAGGAAAGGGAAAGGACTCACCCTCTTGTCTCTGCTCCATTCAGGCACAAGACAGCAAATGATTTCAAGTAGATTCCCATCTCTTCATGAGCTGACAGATGTTACCCAACACTGTTCAGTTGTTTACTCAAGGAGTCAATGCTAAGTCTAAAGTGATTGAAGAATTAGTTTCTACAAATAGTCTGTGTGGAACAACTACACACCAGAAGTTGAGAAAATGCTAATTCAGTACAACCTGAAGTGGAATCTAATAAGATGTGTGTGTTATAATTAATGTGGAGTAGAAAAAGGCTTAGTTGGATAATTTACAAAGCTTGTAAAAAAAACTATAAGGTAGTTTATTCATTATATTTATCATCAGTGGGTACTCTAGAAAAGATGTGAATTCATCATGTGTTATTGAACCAACAATATTGATGGTGAACTTTATTCACTGTCAAAGACTTGACTACTGTCAGCAATAAAAGCTGAATAACTTGACTTGCCTGCCACACAGCAATTCAATGGCTTAGTAAAGTTTTATTGTGATTTTTTTTTAAAGCTCAAGGCAAAGACTGAAATTTCTCAAAACAATAAGACCTCTTTCAGCCGCCATTATCAAATAATGAATGGCTCTGAAATGTAGCTTTCCTGAAGATTCTATATTTAATAAATTACCTAAAAGTACAGGGCAGAACAGCCCTCATATGCAAAACTTAAACTGCAGTTATGTCACTTAGACATGGACAAAAACTAATATTTAAACCACGAGCAAATATCGAGCTGCTTTATACACTTCCCATGCTTCAAACAAGAAGTGATATCTCCATTTCCGAACAAATTTGCAGAGGATATATTTTCTTAGCTCAAACTCCAGTTCTAGAAGCATTTTTAGGATTTCAATGCAAGTGTAAAGAAAAGTTTCATATGTTGAAATCTATTTAACAGTGCAGTTGTAGAGCTTCCGCCTAATCTTTGACTGAAATTAATCTGCAATGTAATGATATGCTAAAGACAAATATTAAAAGAAAAATCTAATACAGTTCTCTAAATGCTTCCCAAGCGATCAATATGTTCAATTAAAATTATATACTGTGAGCTGATATCAATATTTTGTCATACATCTGTTTGAAGACGTTTTCATGAGAAACAAAATCTCATTACAGATCAGCATTAATATTTGAAATCAATTTTGATAGGAAACATAAACTCTGAACCCTAATTAACCAAAATGTATCACCCTAAAAAAGAATTCCCTTTTTCTCATCAGTATACTTATACTACCAAAAGTTTACTTAATAACAATTTATTAATTTATAATAGCAAAATACATATATAATAGCCTCTATTTTGGTTTTTGGCCTGCAAAGCTTAAAATATTCGCTCTTGGCCCTTTACAGCAGATGACCCCTGCTTTTCAAAACGATTTTCTTTAGCCTGAGCATATAAAAGCATCTCCTTTATTACCTTCAGAGACTGGTAAAAAAAACTTTTACCCAATACAAATAGGACCTAGGGCTCATTGGTTACATGAAAAAGTACAGTGAGTCAGGTAATCAAAAAATACATATTTAACTTAAATATTCTCTTTTTATTTAAAACAAATACATGTACATTTATCAGACAATATTTTGGTAGAAAGCCAAACCTGCTTCTTTAAGAATGGATCTGCTAAATTATGTTTTACATGTTCTTTCATGCATATATCATATCCATAATACGTATCTGTGATTTCAAATTTTAATTTCTTTAAAGTGGAACAAGAACTTACAGCTGTGAAACAACTGAGTGTAGAACTGTTAATATGATTTTCCCTCCCCCGATCTTCTGCAGTGGTCCCCAACCTTTTTGGCACCAGGGACCAGTGCTCCTATGAGAATCTAATGTCTGATGATCTGAGGTGGAAGTGATGCAATGATGCTAGGGCGGGGGAGTGACTGCAAATACAGATGAAGCTTTGCTTTCTTGCCTGCCGCTCACCTCCTGTTGTGCTGCATAGTTCCTAACAGGCCACAGACTGGTACCTGTCCGCAGCCAGGGGATTGGGGACCCTTGTTTTAAAGTGCTCAGGCCCACAACTAATAAGATAGTAATTTGAGGAGAGGGGGGAAGAGACTTGTGTTTATCCAATTCTTTCAAGATCTTCCACTTAGTTTTCTTAAAAACAATTATTTTTTTGTTCTCATATTTCATTAGTTTATATGACACTTAACTAGGTTATGAAATTACAATAAGTCTAACTGGTATTAGTAGGTTTGGAACACACTGACCCCTCGAAGTATAAAATTCAACTAGTGATTACAGAATGCAAGATACACTAGAGAGCAGTCTACCAGCCATGAGTAGATTCTTATTTTAAGGATCATTCAGTACACTCTAGAGAAAGAATTAAGAATGTGGTTAATTTAATAATTTGGATAAATATACTCTATAATCTGGTGATTATTCGTGCATAGTCTAAATTAGCAATCCTTAGGTTCCCCCACCCCAAACAGCACATTATTGCAATGCCATTTATTAAAGATTCCTTTTCTCTCTCATTTTTAAATGCTTTTTTTTTTTTTATCACATTCTAAATTTCCATTTATATCCAGGTCTGTTTCTACACTTACTATTCTGCTCTAAATACTTGTTTGTATAGTTTAACATGAATGCCAAACTGTCTTAAATACTTTTAACTTTCTGGAGAGTCAAGTGTCACATACCCTCCCCATTGCTACTGCACTCCAATAATTTTTCTCTTTCAAAATTTTCTCAACTATTGAATTTACTTTTCCAAATGAACTGCACGTGCAATCTGTCAACCTCTTGAAAGGTTCACTCCACTGGGCTTACAAAACAATCTGCATTAAATATGTAGAATAATTTGGGGAGCACTGACATCTATATGGTATCTTTATATTATGTAAGTCTTTTGCATTCAAGAACATAGCATAAATACTAATTTATTTATGTCTTTTCTAAATCTTCAGTAAATCTTTAAGGTTGTCTTCATATTAGTCTTGCATATTTCTTTTCAAGTTAATTTGTGCTCTTGCCTATCTCCATATCATTTTTTAAAATTTAAAATTCTACTAGTACTAAATGCTACTCACTTAACATCTGAATAACAAATTAAGTTTTGTAAGTAGACATCATCCTCTCTTCTTCAGCCTTCTCCATTCACCCCAAGAAGCTGTCAAGGGAAGAGGATGCATCTTATTCTCTTTTGAAATCCTGGTACCTAATAGCTATCTTTCCAAAACTGACAAATATCTTGCTAAATTATGTAAGCCCAACACTAAATCTTTCAAAGGGACAAGAAAACAGATGGTTTGTTCATTTGTAGTAAGGGAGAGATCCCTAAATTTTCCGTCACCCTTGTTAACCTACAAAATAGTACATATGTCAAAAATATCTACCTTCTTTT
Source organism: Rousettus aegyptiacus (assembly GCF_014176215.1). Lineage (NCBI taxonomy): Eukaryota > Metazoa > Chordata > Mammalia > Chiroptera > Pteropodidae > Rousettus > Rousettus aegyptiacus. Next base: position 22,834,594 of record NW_023416287.1, on the reverse strand, counting down.
CTTGGAAGGTCTTTCATATGAGTTCAGTACAAATTGCTGAATTTATTTTTATCTTTAAAACCTCATCAATAATTCTATTTCCTATGTATAAACGGAATAGTCAACATTTGCTGAGCACTATAAATTAGGCAAGTTATATAACTTAATCCTCACCGCAACCCCCTAAAGTGGATGTTATTATCCCCCACTTTGCAGATGAGGAAATTGAGGCACAGAGAGGTTAAGTAACTTGCCCAATGTTACATAATAAGTAGTAGAGATGAGATTTGAACCAAGGCAATTAGCTTCAGAACGCTTTAACATTTTGAATTTATAAAGTCAAAAACAAAAAAGAAATTTCTTCAAATTATAATTTGGAATGTTTTAAATTATTCTTTAAAAATACTACACACTAATAATTCTGTATTTTAAAGTCCTTTTATTTAAATTAGAGATAAAAATCTTTAGTTAAAATCACTGCAGTTTTGTTTAGCAACCTGTTAATACCTAACTGAATCACTTAAACCTGTTCAACATTCTCAACTCCCCTCTGGGATGACCTGGAATCATTTGGCACCAACGTTCCCAAAATGTATTATTAAAGAATCTCTTGCTTTTAAAAGAAAGGATCAGACCAGTGCTGGCAGCTGCCAAGAATGAGTTTACCGCCTGGTTTCCATGACTGCATCAATCTGCAACCAGTGCGTGAGAGAGAGGATGTATCCTTGGAAACCAACTCTGCTTCCCTCAATAAAGAAAGATAATAGGGAAAAAAAGAAAGAAAAACCTTCAGAATTATTTAACTTGTATTTAATGTGCTCATTGCACATGATAATCATGGGTAAAAGTCCTGCCCAACAAACTTATGAGAAAGTTACGTGGTACCTAGTGAAAAACCCCTAACTGTTTTACAGAGAGTACCTTATGATCCATATACAATATTTTGGTTTCAACTTTTAAAAATCACAATAGAAGGTGAACCAATAAGAACTAATGGGAACAATATTTAGTACTCCTAATATCCTTACTATGCAACAGCATATACAGCAGCATATACAACTATCATCTAAATTCTCCACACACATCCTGTGTACTCTAGAAGTGTCCTTTGTTTTAGACATTGTAAACTGTGAAATTTCAAAATGGTAAGTTTTTCCAAATTTGGGAGCAGACTGAATATACACTTATGGAAATACCTATACTTCATGAGTTACAGATCCATTCACCTTAGCTACATTTTTAAGGCAAGAACTTCCTACGAAGTGCAAATGAGCTTTAATGAAATATATTAAGTACTGCCTCCCAGGTTTTCATAAACCAGGACCCTTCTTCCCTGAAGCTATAAATATACTTCCGGTAGTCAACAGCAATGACTGGAGCAATCCCCTGTTCAAAAGAACTAAAAATACATTATTGTACATACATATCCTTTCTTCTGCTACCCACCCACCATTCCAAAAGGAACTGACAGAGGAAAATGCAGAGCTTTTGTTGAGAGCAGTGCAACTGTAATTTTTCTCAAAAAAAGAAAAGACTACAATTGAATGATGTCTAGGGAGGTATTAATGAACTATTACAGGGTCAGAGTAAATTTTTAAATTTTTGGAAAAGCTATTCCTGATCACAAGTTATATTTTGCATTTCATTAACTGAATTTTGGGGACTGGTGTCATTTAATTAACAGAATTCATGTATATTAGAACCGAGCAAAATGAGAATTGAACTCTCTGTATATGTTTTGTATATATATTTATACACATATGTATGTATATGTATAAAAATACTGCAAACCTTCCAACTACAAACTCCAACATCTGTGTTTTGTTTCTGCCCAATAGAGGTCGTTTTCCCATTGCTATAGTAATAACGGCTCTTGCTGTTTATCTGCCTGTGACTCTTTCTGCCTCCTGACTGACCCTGATGCTTATCCCATGTGGCCCTGCATAGCATAGTGTCCCACCTGCTTCTAAGAAATTATGAGTAATAAACATTCTTCAATGGCATTGACTTCTTCAAGTCCTCGCTTAGTCATATCTATAAATTAAATCCTGGGTACATTTTCAAACAATATCCTATCTCTGACCTCTAAAAGAACTGAAGAGCAATAATAACACCCCAGTAGAGAGGAGCACACGAACATGGAAAAATCGTGTCAAAAAATAGGAAAAGTGATCAAAGAATGATGGGGACATGAAAAAAGGGCACAGGAGCCAGCTTGACAGGGTTGTGGGAAGATGTGAGCATCAAAATAAAGGAAAAATGAATAAAATAGGAATTAAGGAGTCCATGCTAATGCTTAAATGATTTTTTTAAAAAGCAGGAAGAGAAGCTTTTCCCTTCAGTGAAATGCCATACAATGAATGCAGAAGGGATGGTGAAATTTTTAAAATTCACCATCTGGCATCCACTATAGTAATAACTGATTCAGCCACAAACTGTCAATGCATGCTAAAACTGGTAGGTGCAAATTTGATGAGAAATGGACTATTTAAATAGCCTCAAAGTACCAACTGGCAAAACGTACATTATTTACTTATTAGTAAGTGCAAAACAGTTTTGAACTAACTTTACACTGTATAAACTTATCAGACAACATCTTAACTAAGAGATAACATTTAACATAACCAGTAATAGGACAAATTGACATGTGCCTTCTGATATGATACAGTGAGAACACAACATCATGTCTGTGGTATTCCTGCCAAAAAATGTATAACCTAAATCTATTTAAGAGAAAACATCAGACTAACTCAAGGTGAGGAACATTCTACAAAGTAATTGATCTATTCTTCAAAAATGGCAAGATCACTAAAAACAAAAAGACTGAGGAACTATTCCAAGTTGAAGGAGACTGAAGATCTATGACTGAATGCAAGGCGTGGTCCTGAATGGTCTCTGAATCAGAAATACAAGGTGAAAAGGAAGAGGTTTTTCTGATTTTGTTTTGTGGAGGGGCAGCTGGTTTTCTGTTGTTCTTGTTTTTGATGTAAATAACATAATTGGGAGATCAGTGAAATTTGAGTGCTGTCTATGGATTAGCTGATAGTATTATATCAATATTTTAATGAATGTTCTGTGGTTATACAGAAGAATGTCCTTGTTTTTTAGGAAATACACAATAGATATAATAGAGCATGTCTGGAACTTATTTCTCAAATGATTCAGAAAAATTGTATAGAAAGAAAGATAAAGTGACAAAGGTAAGGCAATTATGGCAAAATATTAACGATTTAACATTAACAATGCAGAATACGAGTGAAAGATATACTAGGCCAAACAGCAAATAAATAACAATTTCCAAAGGACTGAAATTGTACAGGCCATATTCTTTAACCACAATGCAATTAATCCATAAACCGACTACAAAAAGATAAATAGAAAAACCTCATGTTTGAAAATGAAAAGACACAAACAACCCATGGTTCAAAACAGTCTGATTGTCATTGAAAAAAATTCTAATCAAATTATTAGTAATCTGATGCCATCCAACATACAAGATAAAGAAGATAATACAGTACACATCGATGAAAGGTATTGCCAGGGGCAAGAGGAAAGAAGTGGGAAGACACTGTTTAAATGGTACAGTTTCAGTTGGGGATGATTATTAAGGTCTGGAGATGGGTAGTCGTGATGGAAGCACAAAAATTAATGTGAATGTACTGTGAACCATACACTTAAAAATAGTTAAAATGGTAAATTTTGTTATGTATATTTTACAATAAAAAATTAGATAAAACAATGAGCTTTAAAAAAGAATAAAGCAGTATTTTCTCATAAAAATGATTAATGTAACTCATATTGACAACTTAAAGAAAAATCATATGACTATCAATAGATGCAGAGAAAGCATGGGATATAATTCAACATACATTCATAAAAAACACTTTGTAGACAAGGCATGGAAGGGAACTCCCTTAATCTGATAAATGGTATCTCCAGACAAATTGCCCTAAGAATCACAGGGTTGGATTCAACAAACTCCTGCCAGATCAGATAACACTCATGGAATATAAACTCCCGTAACCTTCTTTTAAAATTCTAGCACATTATTTGAAATGTAAAAGGCAGAAAAAGAAGTTACCACCAGGGATCGTTTTATAAACTATATAGATGTCTAACCAATGTACTGTGTATACTTGAAGCTAATAATAAAAAATAAATAAATAAGACGTTAACTCCATTAAGCCAATAAGCATTGTTTTAATGTCAAGAACAATGACCTCAACAAAAAAACAGTTCTCCTAAGTTACTATCAAAAAAAAAAAAAAAAAAGGCTTAAGATCAACAGCTTTAAAATCAAAATCATCATTTTGGGCAGGAAGTTAATAACCAACAATTTCTTTAAATACTACAATTCTGCTTTCTACAGTTACTTCTTCCAAAAGAGTTGTCCTGTTGGACTCACCAGGAAATTACACTGTTTGAAAGTAGGCATTTCACAGGTGGATTACTGATATCACTCTATAGCTAAAATGAATGCCTGGGTACTTCAACTTTGACGTTTTTTTCAGATGAAACTCATTCAAGTCATGCTCTTTTCAATTTTAGAGAAGGTTTGAGCCTGATCTATCTGTTCGTTTACGGGCTGGAGCACTCAAACTCTTCTCTGATAACCATCTTAGTCCTGCCTGCAGTTGCTCCAAGTAGAGATGGACTCATCACCTATTCAAGCAGTGTTGTCTCTAGACTCCTTCATTGCCAAAGTAAGTTGGGTTTCTCGTTAATCAGCAACTGATTACAAAGTTTCTTTTTCTAATTCAATGAAATTCAGTTATAAGAAATGATGTGTAGAAAACTGCCTTTATTTGGGCATTTTTGGACTCTGCTTAGAATGGGTAAAGCTGTAACAAAATTACAATATCACTACTGCGGTTCCTCAAATTTGAGAGATACAGATACCTTTTAAAGAAAATAAAATTCTTAACACACTTCCAATGCTAACTTAAATTTTTTATCGACATATAAATATAAACATAAAACTATCGTACAGCTACAAGACCAAAACAAATTTACAAATTAAACATAAAAATAGAAAACCAATGAAATTCAAATTAACAATATTAATAAAAACAGATTTAATGCAGAAATTAAATCACCACTCGCAACATAGATATGGTACTGACTATCATAGATTTTTTTTAAGCTTAGCATGTCTAAACACATACACCATATAATACCAATTCTCCCACCACTTTCCCATTCACCCAAGTTTCCCTGTGTGCCCAGCACTACTTGGCCTTCCACTGGTCCCACAAACTACTTACTTCCAAATAAGAAGTATATAACCAATTATCCTAAACATCCAAACATGGGCACTGAAACTGTGTGGTAATAGTTATAAGATGGACAGCCATTTATATGATTATATTTCAGAGTACTGAAACTTCTCTCCAAAATATACCCAAGGACCCCCCATTTGAGAAACTGTACTATAGTATAACTGCAGAGGTATAATTAAAAACATCCTCTACCACATAACACAATACTCCTTTTAAGAGGAAAATGCCTCAAACCTTAGTGAAAGGAAAGGCTTTTTTTCACAACTGATGATAGTTTATATCTTGTAAATCAAGTGAATTTCTTGGAACCGTGTTACCAGGGCTAATATAACCTGTAATCTCAATACGTGTATAGTCTTCTTTAAATAACTGCTCAGGATCTAATGATCTGTATTCTCTGTACTAACATTCTCAGGCTGCCTCTCTCTTACCATGAGATCCTTATTTTCCCTTTACTCTGGCTTCTTTATGTATATATTTACTCATATAAAATTTTTTTTATTAATGGACTAGGTAATCAAGCACACATTATAAAATTCAAAGAATCAAAAGAAATACACTGAATAAAAGGTATCCTTCCTACCAGCCATCCAGTTCCCTACCCCCAGAGGTAATTATTATTATCAGTTTCTTCAGTGTTTTTCTAGAGAACACCAAAACAAACTCTCTAAACACACAGTGTTTGCTTCAGCAGCACATATACTAACCTCTCTCTCACGCACGCACTCACACACACACTATGATATTATATGTATATAGTAAATTACTTCAAATTTTCCTAACAATGAGTTATATCATAAGAACTGCCTTCACTGGTCCTAATATTTTAGAAATTACAATGTTTTAGAATTGAATAACTTTAGACATAGAAGAATCTTAAAGCATCAAGTCCCTTATCACTTTACAGACAATACTGTGACCCAGAGAAACTTGCCTAAAGTTGCATGGCTAATCGGCACTGCCAGAAATAGAGCTGAGGTCTGCAAACTACAAACCCCTTTCTCTTCATCCAAAGTGTACTCAAATTTCTTTACATTTTCCATAATCATCAGGTGTTTAATTTGTCTTAACCATACAAAGTTGGAAGAAGGAAGTTCTCCCTTGTAATGAATTTTTTCTCAGGGAGATGAAACAATGGTTATCTGAGATTAAGTCGTTTAGTCACCATCTGTACAAAGAAAGATTTGTCCACAGCAAACTCAACAGCATAGATATGTCATCACTAACATTCTTGGTAATTTCCAAGAAACGAAGTTGAAATTTAGTGTAGACACACAGCCCTTCAAATCATCAAAAGAAAAAAAGTTATATTACAGACCCCCACATTTTGGTTTTAGTAAATACCTGTTCATCAACAAACATGTCTATTTACTAAATGCCTGACACTTTGCTCAATGTTCAACACAAATGTATTGAATTTCTAATAGAATAAGACATGCTCCTCAATAAACTACCAGGAATTAAACATGAAACAAGTAATTAAAATACATTGTGTTCAAAACTTCAGTAGTTATGTCAATCCTAAAAGGAGGAAAAAATTTCTAGAAGAATTCAGGACATTTCACTAAGCAGGTGATATGTTGGCTGGGTCTAGAAAAATCAGTGGTAGTATGGTTACTTAAGTTTTTGTCTAATTAATTCAGTTTCAAAGAGAAAGGCAAACTGAATCATATACATATATACAAGTCTTTGGCAGTGACAGTGAAGGTTGTAAACTGGTAGCACAATGTGTCATAAAAAACTGATTGCAACTCCTTGGGAGGTCATGGAACCTCTACTGTGGCACAGGACCCAACAGATCTATGTCTCAGTCACACTGCCTGCCTGGCCTCCAAACACATATTTGAGTTTGCATCCCCTGACTAACTTAATGCCAAAGATAAGGAAGATAGAAGGAGCAGAGGAGAAGAAAAATGCTTTTCTTAAAAACCTTTTGAATTGTGAGGCATTACAGGGGCTTACAGTTTCTTGTTTAAAAGTATTTTCTAGTTTTGGAATCAGAAAAATAAAACCTACATACTAGAAGATGAACAGGAAAAAGCATGAATAATAAAAAGATAGCTTTAGATGCTGAGTGAGTTTAGGCTCACTGAATAGGGAAATGAACTCACCTGCTGCCACTGATGTGCAAGTACCATGAAACTGTGCCTCAGCAAAATTACATATTACTACATATTTTGGACCACCAGAATCCTTTTAAGACCATTAATCTGCACATGCCGATATGTGGATTATCATACAATATAAGTGTATGGATGATCACACCAATATAAGTGAGTTGACAGAAATAAGCACAGGATCTATATAACCTAGATCAGACTTGGGGCAACCAATAAGGTAATTTTGACTGCAGGAGCAATCCTTTTCTAAGAAATTATTATGCCAGGTAAAGAACAGGGAGATAGGCAATCCAGCCAAAGGCAGAGGGTATGGAAAAGCACAGTCAGTGGGTGGTGGGAACTGGGAAAAAGTAAGGCTAAAAGGTAAAGAGGGGTTGGACTGCAAAAGCTTGCTCTGATAAGTTTTGGATTTTATTCCAAGGATTTTAAACTGAGGAGTGTTGTGATTAGATAAGGAAGTCAGAAAGATTGGCAGCAATGTGATAAATGACCTGGAACAAGAAAGTATTGAATAGACAACTAGGGAACCCGCAGCAGGCATGTAAGTGAGAAGGACCTTGAAATAAGGGACAGAAGAGATAGAGGAAAGTAGGCAAATTTGAGAGATGTTAAAGAGGTAAAACAGACAGGACTGCATTATCGATCAGATGAACATCATCCAGGTTTCTGGTTTTGGTTACTGGGCTATGCCATTCATTGAGACAGAGAATATAAAAATAATACATTTAAAGAGAAGATGAGGTCAATTCTAAGCCTGTTGTAGGTGCCTGGGAAACAGCCTAGTGAAGATGACCAGTTGGTTGGTGGCTATCATGCAGTCTGTGCTGAAGACAAATGTTCTCCTAATTAGCAAGAATAGAAACTAAAACCATGGACATAGGGATGTGCTTCCAGGAAGAACGCGTCCGATGAAACAGAAGAGGGCTGAGGATAGGATCATTGGTAAGTTAAACAAAAAGAAGAGGGACCTCAGGGAATTGAGCAGTAGCCACAGAGGTAGACAAAAGCCAGGGAAATGTCACAGAACTCTAAGGAAGATAGTTCAGGGAGTAAACACTGAATATTCTATCACATTTACTCAATTCTTCTCTTTCTCTCTTGATAATTCATACAGCTATGCTGTAAATCAACCAACTACTATGGAGGAAAGACAGATGATCAAGATCGTATACTATTTCCTAACATTAATAAATGACCTGGAACAAGGAAGAACTGAGTAGACAACTAGGGAACCCCCACAGGGTTTCCTATGTGCTAAGAACTGTGCTAAGCACTTGACATGAACTACCTAATCCTTAAAACAAACATATGCAGTAAAAAAAGAAAAAGTACTATCGTTGAATCCATTTATAAGGTGAGAAAACTGAGTCTCAGAAAGGTGAAGTACTTTCCCCAACTTCGCAAAGCATGGCAGGTATGGGATATGAACCTGAGTCACATTCAACTCCCCAAATTAAAATAACTATAGACAAAATCCAATTATATTTGGAAAAAAATTAATTTGAAAAATATATATATATGGGGGGTTGCAAAACAAACACTAGATATGGGATTCCCCCACTGATGCCAAATATAGGACTCCACTATCAGGAAGGGCACCTCTTAAGAAGAATTATTCTAGAAACATAGAGCCCTTAGTTCTCTTCTTAGTCTTGAATCTCTGACCAAAATAACTCTATTGTTGTCCTGTATTTTCAATCCAGTAATCTTGGCTCTCTTAGATGGAGAAGCTGTCTTCCTTAATTGGGTATGTGACATTATAATTCCAGAAGAAAAAGATGTGAGCAACAAGATGAGGCATATCAAACTCATGGTACTAACTCCATTAAGTTTAGGATAAGTGTTTTTTAAATGTTGGTAATTCAAATTCAGCTAATGAAAAGCTCTGGAAGTCTTAAGGGAACCTGTTTTACCACATTTATAAGTTTAATTTCTTAGTATTGCTCAAGTGCTTAAGGAGATTCTGCTTATTAAGACGGTAACTCTGACCCGTCATGGACTGGTTGTACTTGACAAACTGAAAGTAGAAATATATTTTAAATATCTAAGGAAATTTAATTCACTAACAAAGAGGTATGACGGTATTTAATCTGTTAAGCCTGAATTAAAGCTAATTAAAGAGAAAGTTATTGTTATTTCTATACAAAAGTTACAACGCCTACAATAACAAAACTAAAAGAAAACTAGGTCTTTAATTTGCTAAATACGAGTATTAATTTGAAGCCCAAGTAATTTTAAATAGTCCTTTCCATGCACTAAAGCCCCACTCAGACATTAAAAACACAAATAACCAAGCTACTTGCTCTACAGCAAACTTCTTCAAAATAGAACCTTTGAAAACTAAGTTCAACTGAAAAAGTATGAACTGTTTAAGCAATTTCTCCCACTACACTGGAGAAACAGAACTGAACACCGTATAAACTCCACCAAAGGTAAGAACACACCTCAATCTTTCCTAACACTCATTCCTTTTGATAAACATAAAATTCTCATACCCTCCTTTATTGTGAGTTGAAATGTATAACTGAAGTAACTCTTATATGGGCGTGTATTATTTCCAGAAAGTTTCACAAGTACTATTCATAGTACCTGGGATGCCTCTAGAAAGGAAAACTTGGAAGATAGGAGAAAGAGAATTATCTTTTACTGTATTTTTTAATATTATTTATTTTAACATGTACAAATGCACACTTGACTTTAAATGAAGGAAATTTAAAAATACACTGACTGAAAAACAAAAAACTATGTTTTTTCCTTTTTCTTCAAAAGGGCTTTTTCAAACTTACCTCCTCCCCACCACAGTCAGAAACCACTACTGAGAATGACCACCTTAGAGGTTCAAAATTGCTGCCAACAGCACTATTGTTTAACTGGTTACGAGCTATAGCAGGGATTCCCAACCCCCAGGCCACTCAATGGTCTGTGGCCTGTTATGAACTGGGCCGCACAGCAGGAGGTGAACAGAGGGACAGGGCAAGTGAGCGAAATTTCACCTGTATTTGCAGCCGCTCCCCAGCACTAGAATCACTGCCTCAGCTCTACCTCAGATCTAACTCAGATCATCAGGCATTAGTTTCTCATAGGAGCACTGGTCTCTGGTGCCAAAAAGACTGGGAACCACTAAACTACAGGAAGAAAAAGGATCTTCTATAACTTCTACCAACTAGTAGCAAGATGCTGAGCCAGGCTAACTAACAACCCAAACTGGGGAAAGAAACACTAGCTAGAAGTCACTGTGAATTGAGCCCCTGTTAACAAAATTAGCAAGTCCAGGTGGAAAGTAAGAAGCACTGATTTCAGGGATTGGCCTCACTCCCTGAAAGGTGGGTAAAGCATTCACATCATGGAAAGGGCCACCAGAACAAAAGCATCCCTGTAAAAACTCTGCCTCCCTCCCCACATACCCCCAATTCCTTTTAGAAGAACAGTGGAAGTCCTGGAACTATTCCACATTGCTCTGGTAAAAGTACTGCTGATACATCAATGAAAGACATTCTCTTTATTAATGGATTGAATTAATGCAGTTGTAATACGGTATTAAGCCACCCGTCAACCAATGTTTAAAAACTAATTGCTGGTTAAACTATTTGTCAATCAATATTTGAGAACTACTTACACAATTCACAACAGCCAGGTTTCGACTTCTTCCCACACTCAAAAAGCTAAATTCACTATCATCTCTTCCAAAAACCCAGATACCTGGCACCCTACTAATGCTTCTACTGCTTAAATCATACTTATCCACATATCTCCATCCACATCACCACTCCCCCTACCCCAAACCAATCCAGAACACCATTATCCCTAGCCAAGTCTGCTCTAACAATCACTAAATTCTTCTCTGTGCTGCCCAGTTTTACTCCACAGTAATGACAGTCAAACCTTCTAACTACACACCAGCCAATCAACCAACCAATGTGCACATCCCGAACTATGTTCACCTAAAAATATGACAAAGGAACTAATACATATGAATACAACGAAACATTTTTTCAAATGTAATAAAATAATAATCACAATATAGACTTTTATGTGAATTTGTAAGGGTAAGCATAAAACCATTACTGCTATCCCTAAAATATTAATATTAAACTTCTTTAAAAAGCATTTTAAAAGCATGATTTCTTTTAAAAGCATGATCAAATATTTGTCATTAGGTTTGAAAACTCTTAATTTTTTTTTATAGAGCAATCTCAAAGTAAGTTTCAAATTAATACTTGCTTTTAATGGGTATTATAACCAAAAAAGAAACATGGGTCCAAAAGGAAGAAGTTCTATGGTTGTGATTACTAAATCATGATATTTAGGTTTCCAAACCCATTCAATCATACGTTTTCCTTTAAATTGGGCTAGAAAATGTTCATCTTCCCTGATGCAATTACTAATCAGAAAAGTTAGTCTTTTATTTCTAACAAATAGATTTGAAATCCACTAAAACTATTCACTTGGGAGTATTTTTTAAACTTTTAACTATAGGGATTTTGAAACATACACAAAAGTAAAACAAACTCTATAATAAACCCTTATAAACCCATTATTCGGCTTCAATAATTATCGGTATATGGCACACTACCTATAACCCTCCAAACGACGAATTATTTTAAAGAGCATGCCTGACATCATTTCATCCATACATCAGTATTTATCTCTATTACCTCTATACTTTTAATACTATTATACCTTAAAATTTTTAAATAATTGTTTAAAAAGTCATCTAATATACAAGTGGTATTCAAATTACTCCCAATGCTCTCATATCTTTTTATAGTTGGTTTGTATGAAACAAGATCTAAACAAGGTCCATATATTACATTTAATGTCTCAAGTCTTTTCTAATCTGTAATATTTTCTAAACTTTTCTCTTGCCATTTATTCGAAGTTATTAGGTTCATCTATACTATAGAATTTCTCACATTCTGAATTTTCTAATTATATTCTGTAAACTGGTTGTTAGAGCTAGAGGATTAATCAGAGTCAGGGTTGATTTGATGCGGGGGGAGAATATTTAATGAATGATGTTACATTTTTCCTATAGTACTACATCAAGGAATGTAAGATTTGGTTATTCCCATTTTGGAGATGTTATGATTGATCAGAAGACTGTCAGTCTGATTCTTCTATTATAAAGCTCCCTAATGGTTTTAAGAGACACTGATGATCAATGCTTAGGTTCTTTATTACATTAGATTATCTGGACATTTTTTGGGAATACATTTGGAGATTTTTAACAGGTAACACATTTATGTTTCCAAGATTAAGTGTAAAATTATGAAATTATGAGTCATTAGATGAATGCAAATCAAAACCACAATAAGATACCATTTCACACCCACTAAGATAGCTATGATAAAAAGACAGAATAACAGGTGCTGGTAAAGATATGAAGAAACTGGAACCCTTGTGCATTGCTGCTAAAACTGTAAAATGGTGCAGCTGCTTTAGAAAAAAGTTTGGCAGCTCCTCTAAAAGTTAAAGAGTTATTACCATTTAACCCAGTAATTCTAATCCTAGGTATATATCCAAAAGAAATAAAAACAGAAACTTGTATATGAAAATTCATTGCAGCATTATCCATAATAGCCAAAAAAGTGGAACCAACCCAAATGTTCACTAACTGATGAATGGTTAAATAAAGTGTGGTATGTCCATACAATGGAATATATTATTCAACTATAAAAAGGAATGAAGTACTGATACATGCTACAACATGGAACCGCCCCCCTATCCCCGAAAAACATTGTACTAAGTAAAAAAATCCAGTCACAAAGGCCACATATTGTAGGATTTCATTTTATATGAAATGTCCAGAATAGGCAAATCCAGAAACAGAAAGATTAGTGGTTTAGTGGGTGGGGGGAGGAAGAATGGAGAGTGTAGCTAACAGTGGGCAGGGTACCAGGTTGCCTCTTAGGATGATGTCCAACTTCTCTGTGGACATGTGTACAGGTAGCTCAACTCGCTCCCTAAGGCCAATCCAGTACGAGCGTCAGAGAGCACTTCATTTAAGATACACATATATAACGAGCTCAGCGAAAAACCAACTAAGCAAGGATGACACACACACAAATAGTTGCCAGAGCATCACCCAAGTTTAATCACACCAGATCTTGATGGATTTCAGTCTTAGCAGACCACCTAGAGGTGCTGGCGGAGACAAGACACGTGTTAAGCAGTGACCAGTAGATGCTGGCTCAGATGCTGTCGATCTGTGATGGTCGATCAGCGGAGACCTCTTCTTCAAAGCAGAGCAGTAAGGAACCAAGAGATGGAGGAACGTAGTCCTGAGAGGATAGGGAGCACGCTCTCTAAGTCTACATTAAAGTTCCTTTCGTTTTTATACTCTATGATGCTGTCTTCAGTGTCTTATCAGCCAGCTGCACGGGTGTCTGTTGATCTTATACACTTCGGGTAGCTAAGACATTTTTTGGGGGGGTTTGCATTATCTGGGTTGCACACACACAGACCACTGCAACAGTAGCAACAGGGAGAAATACAACTTTTAAATTTTTATATCACATACACAGAAGAAATCATATTATGTTTGCCACTCAGATTACTGTAACAGATGATGAAAATGTTTTGAAATTAGATAAGGTGATATTTGTACAATTCCATGAATGTACTAAAAACCACTGAACTGCATGTACATTTTAAAAGGGTGAATTTTATAGTATGTAAATTACAGCTCCAAAGAGCTTATGTTTTTAATTACAAGGAAAATGCTATCTCATAGCACATTTCTAAGAAAAAAGCAGCTACTTTCTCATTCACTGTTAAAACAATATCTTCACTTGAAAAGACAAATTGAGGATATTAATTTTTCAAAGAACATTTGCTAGGTAGCCACTTATCAAGAAAATTGATTTTTTTTAAAGAAAAATGCGTAATATCAACAACTCTATCAAAAGATAACCTAACAAGTGATATCCTGCCTAAACAGCCATAAAGACGCACTAAATGAACTTCATTTTTTATTCAGTCAAAGCAGTTGTTCTATTAGTAGTTTACACTTAGACAATTATTCCATATAGTACAACTTTCCTCTAGTAGCTCACAAAATAATAGATTTTCTTTGGATTTAATTATTAAAAGAGAATCTCGCATATACTAAGACATGCTAGAAACTTCCATACTTTTATAACTATATAGCAAATCTCTCACACTGCAAAATTTATGTTAATATTGTTTGGTCAAATCGTCAACATTTTCTATGCATCTTACAAAAGTATTTGTTGACAAAGGAAAGCACTTCATTTTCTTGACATATTATTGTCCATGTACTATATCGGTCTTTTTATTAAGTAGGTGCTTTTTGGCGGGGAGTGGGGGGGCGGGCAAGGCAGGAAGAACTTGCCAATGGCATGTGTCTTTTTAGCCTTTTTAAGAACATAAAACTTAAAATATATATTTTAATCATTAGGTTAATAAAATTTTGTACAGCATCTGATTAAATAGCCTATAACTTTAAACATCATTGGGGGGCAGGGGAATGTACAAGTTCTCTTTATGCTCTAGATGCTTAATTTTCAAAAGTCTTGGTGCTAGTGATAGACTCATATTTTATTATTTAACATCTCAAGGCTCTACGTACTCTTAAAGCAAGATTCCTATTAACGACAGAGGAAGTAAATCCATGTTTTAAATAGGTTCTTGATATTACCAATGTAATAAAGGCTGACTTATTTAATCTGATTTAATAGCTCACTAAGAGTTCATAATAGGAGATGGACAAGGGTCAGCTCTGCCATTTTGTTTGCTTGTGTTTGCATTATTAGTATTTTCTTTAATCGCTGGTTTCTTTGCAGAAATCATTTTAAGCCTCTTGTCTATTTTGTGAAGGCTTAATGAGAACTAGATAATATAAACTGTAATCAATATGTTGCAATAAGCTGAAAGCAAATGTGTGAATATGACTGTCTGCTCATTGAAGAACTCCCCTTCCTTGAGGACATTCAAAATTAGCATGTTAACACTGTTGGACCTACAGACCCAAGAAGATGCCAATAGAATCCCTAAATTTAATGTTTTATTATTTTTAGATAAAAATAATAAAAATCTCTAAAATTTTCTTCCAACAGTGAATCACCTTATCAACCTCGCTATGAAAACTACCCTCTAGATTGCAACTGCAGTGAACTTTTTACAACTACAAAACTGATCAGTTCACTCTCCTTAAAATCATTCAATGGCTTAGCTCTATCTTCAGGATATAGTCCAAAACCCTTGCGTGGTGTATGGAGCCCTCAATTCTGGCCCCTGCCTCTCCAGTCCAGTGGTTCTCAATTCTGGCTGCATATCAGAATCACCTGGGAAGTTAAAACATATATACATACACATTCCCAGACACCACCCTAGACCAATTAAATAAAAATATCTGAGAGTAGGACATTCGCATAGCTGATTTTTTAATAAGTTCTCCAGGGTAAATCTAAAGTGCAGTCAGGGCGGAGAACTACATTCTCCTATTCACCTTGGTTAGTTTCTGGTGTTCACCGAGCTCTCAATTAGGCCTTTGCTACTCCAAGTGTGATACACCCACCAGGAGCATCTGTCTCACCTGGGAGCTGGTTAGTCATGCAGAATCCCAAGTCCCACCCCAGACCTATTGAATCAGGACTTGGCATTTTAACAAGATCTTCAGATGGTTCATGTGAATATTCAAGTTAGAGAAGCTTTGGCCTAAGGTACCAAACCCCTTCCCAGCTTAGGACCTTTGTTAAGTGCTGTTCAACTGCAAATGTTGTTTTCCTGTTGAACTTCTCTGGCACTCTCAAGACATCCTATTCTTCCCCTTTGATTATATTTGTAATTACCATAAGATGATTAATGTCTGTCTACTGCACTAGCCCCATAAGTGTCACGAGAAGAGACATTACATCCATGATAGTCTGGAGTATCCCCCTACTCCTGGCACAATGTCTGGTTTTTTCAATTGAATAGTATCTAGTTTTACGTTTCATACCAATATGATCTTATCCTAAATTTCCACAATATTTCTGTCCCATCAACAATGCCTTTCTTCAAAAATAAGTTGGTTTTAGCTACATAACTCTTGGGAAAGATATATATCACAGCATTGTATTTAATTTCAAAATCTAAAGAGCTACTAGTCTTTTTTCTAAATAAACATAAATTAAACCTAATTCAAAGTATCATTACATTTGTTTTAAATAATAAAATCAAATATTGGCTCTTGTTAGTAATAGCATTGGCTGGATTGTCAGGGCTACATCAATTGCTGATGGTACTGTAAATTAGTTCAACTTTCCCAGACAGCAATTCAGTACTGAAGCTATATCCTGACTCCCTGAAACCACTTTAGGAGTAAGAGTCCAAGAAAATAATCCAAAAGAATACCTAACAAGGGTGCTCAGAAGTACCATTTGTAATAGTAAAAAGGAGAAAAAATAAAAATAAAAAAATAGAGTGCACGAACTACAGCTATCAATGCACAGGGTACTATTCTCTGACTTAAAATAATAAAGACACACAAATGAGTAAATATAAAATAGTTGAAGCTATTCAAGAATACAAAAATCATTCTGTATGTACTAACTATAAAAAAAAATCTACGCCTGTACACTGACACAAATGGATATGAATTTAGAGTACAAAAAAGTTTAACTTTTAATGGATTCTCTTTCTATAGAGACTACATTAAAGCAAATTTTAATGTTGGGTTATTTGTGGATTTGCTGGTCAGTTTCATTAAGTCAGTCTTACTGTTGTACTCAGACTTACTAAAAAAACCATTTCTTCAGCTTTGGCAATTGGGAACATTTATTAGTTATTAAACTAGAAGTAAAAAGACGATTCTATATTTGGTCAGCTTCCTGCTTATTAACTCAAACTTCACCTGTATCTCATTTTTTCCACATGAAGGTGGAGAAAAATAATGCAACAATGTTTACAAATCGACTGAGCGCCTCCAATGAAAGGTGTTGGGCAAATACAAATATCAGAGCTACTTTAAAAACAGCCACCACCCACACTGACTGTCTTGCACAAGTCACTTTATTTTTCTGAGCTTCAATGTTTCCTTCTGTAAATTGAAAGGAATACACTAGATTCACATGGGGGGAAAAAGCTAAGTGAGGGAAATGTAAGCATATGATATCTAAAAAAGCACCCCAGACAATCCTGACACATATTCTGATGAAGATATGTTAAGTCCCATTCACATTTTTGGCAGATAGGATAAGTTAGGACATCTTCAAAGGGGTGGTGATTTGGCCACACATCTAAAAATTAAAAATGCACACATATCCTTTGACCCAGTATTTCCCCTTCTAGAAATACATTGTTCAGACAATTTTACACATGAGCACATAAAGTATGTACAAGAACATTCATTGTAATACTATAATAGAAAAATCTAGCAACTTACATGTTATTTAACCCAAAGACTACTTACAAATTATGGTGTAGCCATACAATGAAATAAGTCAAAGAATATTAATAAAAAGAATGGGTGGCTCTGTATATACTAGTATGGAATGATTTCCTAAATATGGTAAGTAAAAAAGAGCAAGGTGTAACTGGTATGTACCACGGAGGAAGAAGTAGGTAGACATGTCTTTATAAAGGAACAGTGTCTATGTAAGGCACGGAAACTGGAAACCAGCCATCTCTGGGGAGGTCAGGGTAGGAGAGAGACTTATTTTTCTCTATATACCCTCTTGTACTGCTGGAATTTTTTTCTTATATATATTTATTATCTTTTCTCAAAACTGAGCAGGATTCTCTCCAGGCCTCCCTCTGGGTCTAAGAGGCTGTGATTCTGCCTCTCTGGGGCCTAGCCATTGCCTCAAAAATTGCAGGGGCAAAAGCACCTGGCTCCACACTGCCTTGGATGACCTTTCCAAAGCCCAGCCAGCTCAAGTCCCTGACCTCCTTCAAAATCCTCCAGTGGCTTTCCACTGCCTAAACTCTAACAGTACATACAGCTCTTCAAGCTTACCCTAATCTCATTTCCCACACTTCTTCCCTCTACGCAATCCAACTATGTTTAACCTGGCCCTGGCTCCCGAAGGATAGTAGGTTCCTTCCACCTCCAAGCCTACTTGTGCTGCTCCTTCTTTGTTGTATCCTGTCCACCACACACAAACTCCTATGCTCCCTTCATGACCCAAAGTCCCTCTCTGATGAAAGCTTTCTCGGACCATCTGGGATGGGAATGCTCTCAAGAATAAGGCCTTATATGATAGTCAAAAGGACTAAATATTTCATGGGAAATATTTATTACATAGCCTGTCAAAAGGCAAATAAAAGCTATTGTTACATTTTCACACCACCTGAGGATGATTCCATTTGGGCCTCCCACCAACACTCTGTGCTATGGGCAGCACAGGTAGTGGCCTCACCACCTGTCCTGAATCCAACTGTAAGCTTTTCAAAGGTAAAGAAAGATTTGACTTCCTCACTTTTATTTTGTACCCCAAGCCCTTCTGCTAGCAAATATAAGGTGTATGAATGTACTTAAGTCAGAGGATTGGCTTTTTTGGTTCTGAATTTGGTAAATAAATGGCTAAAAGGTTCCCAGTGAACAGCCTCTTGGATCCCGTCATGCCTTAAAAGTGCATATATCAGCCAGGCCACTTCAGGCAGGCAGAGAGGTGAAAAGACACTGTAGGGCTTTTCGCTTTTTAGAGACACTCAAGCAAATTGGAGGCCAGTGGGAGACCTGCCAGTTCCTGTCTGCTGACTAGTTATGGGGTCTGGATGGGATAGAAACAGGGAAATGGGGAATCAGAATTATTAACTTCTAGATATGATTTCCAAGAAGGCCTTCAGGAAACAGGAAAGACTCTCTTGGGAAGTGGGTACCTGGAAGTAAGAGTCAAGACATAAGGGGGAAGAGATGGGATGGGACCTACAAGAATCCTCTCAGCATGGGAGATGAAAAGGTACAAAATACGCAGCTCCTGCCCTCAAGAAGCTTCTCTAGTGAGACAGGCTTTAAAGGAAGAGGTAAAGTTGGGCAGATAAAGGTGAAGAGGAAAAAAGATCACACAAGCAAAGGCACCTCAACATGTGAGGTGGGAGACAAACAGCTCTGAATGGGTAGGGAGAGGAATAAGGGCAAGGAGAATTGAAGGATTCAGCAAAATGTAAAAGAGTAAATTCAGGGGCCTCCATGGCTTGATAGGACATTTTCGGCTTCATTCATCCCATGGGAAAAGGAGAGCAAGGGAGTTTTTAAGTAAACAAGTGACAGCATCAGATCTGTGCTTTTTGAAGGAGTGGCCAGGCAAGATGTTCGCCCATCTTCCATCGTCAGTCCTCTACCCGCCCACCATCTTCTGGTTCTACGGCTGCCTTCACAGCAAGCAGGTGGCAAGTGAAGAATCTCCCAGGGAGATGTGACTTGCTCTACAGCAGGAATCCCTAACCTAGGCAAAGGCTCTTGAAGGCATTCACCCAGCCTAGGGACGTTCTGAACTAGCCTTTCCTGTCTTACGAACATCATCACTGACCTCAAAAAAAGCCCTCAACATTGGGCTCAGGATTACCATTATTATTTTTACCTTTAGAAAATACAATTAGAAAATAATTTTTCAGAAAACGATATTCTTTATTTCCCAAAAGTAAAACAAGAGGGGATCTGCATTCCCAATGGGCTCATTTTGAATTCTAGGCAGCTCTGAGCCCCTATTTCCCTTCTTAAGCAGCCTCAACAGTTGGGAGTGGGTGGAAAAAAGAGGGGCCTGGGAGAGGGGCCAAGGGAGCTTTAAGGGAAAGAAAAGTTGGTCACTGCAAGAGCTATTTTCTCATGCCAGGAGTTTTCCTCTTTCTTCCCATTAAGTGGACCTGAGCAAATTCTGTTCTCACTTTTCCAAGTTTCTTCTTTCAGAATGAACTACGGCAGCGCCCTGGCCTGGCCCCAGGAGGACGCACGCAAAGTTCCTGGGCAGTCGACAGGGGTCGGCGCCCTGTCCAGCACGTTTCCGGGGACCCCCCCCACTCCGGACAGAGCAAGGATGTGGGAGCCGACTGGAGACGCCCGAAGGATTCTAACCGGAAAAGATGGATTGGGGCTCCGGCCAGGGACCCCTCCCACCCGCGCCCGGGAGCTGCCCCCAGCCTTCCAAAGCCCCCCAGGGCGGCGGCGGTCGTGAACACTCACCCAGTCCGGCGCTGGGCGGGACCGCTGGGGACGAGGACGGCGGCTCCGCCTCGGTTCCGCGGCGGCGTCTCGGCCCGCCACACGCCTTCAGGGCCGCCGCCCGGCCCGCGGCTCAGAACCCCGCGGCGGCGGCGGCGGCCTCGCCTCCATGGCGAGGAAAAGCGGCTGAGAGGCGACTGGGTGGACAGTGGTGATGGCGGCAGCGGCCCGGGGTCCGAGCTGGTTCGCGCGCGCACGTCTCTGTCAGCGCCGCACTCGCCGCAGCCTCGCTCCCGAGCCGGCCTTGGCTGTAAGGCGCCTCCTCATTGGCTGTTCAGAGACGGATGCTGATTGGCCCGTACCAAAAGGGCGTCTCCTGGCCACAGGCCCTGCGCGTGTTCGCTTCCAAGTGCTGGCCACCCTGCCCCAGCGCAGAGCCGGATCTCAGGGTCTTACTGTCCCACAGTTGCCGTAGGAGGTGTGCGCCCCACTGCAGCCCTGCCCTCTGGAAAGCGGATCCTCAGCAGCACCCGCCGCCCGGACACCTACGCCTTCTGCCTCTCTACAGTCCCAGCCCCCTGGATGTGGGCCTACTTCCCAGTTTACAGATGCAGAAACTGAGGCCAAATACAAGTTAAACCAATGTCCAGGGATTAGATAGGGCCGCCTGGAACGAAAAATCCGTCTTTCCGCGACTCTCTTCAAATGTGTTCCATTCGTGTATGTATGTATGTATGTATGTATGTATGTATGTATGTATGTATGTATTTGGTTGGTTGGTTGGTTTCGCTTTTTTCCCCCCCTCTAATTGCTGCAACGTATTTAAGGGACGAAGGCCCTCACTGGGGAGAGAGAGGAACCTGCAAAGCCCCTAGAACAGGAACTGGCACCGTGGGTGTCGTCTTACATCAAGTCAACCCACGCCATTCCCACCCGAGCCCCAGGGAAATCTTCGCTTTCCAGATGCGTGTACCAAGGCCTGGCTCTTCACTGAGCTGAGCAGAAACACGAAACATGGTGCCAAGCGGTAGGGGTTTCGTTTGAGATAGGCCTGGCGGGGGAGGGGAGGTTGAAAGCGCAGAGAGGACCGGGAGATGCGTTTATCCCCCCTGGGACCAGCGACCAGATTGGGGGGCACAGACTTCTTTCCCAGCGATCTCTGCCCCACGCGTGGCGCACTAAAGCCACCCGTCCGTATGTCTGTCGGCAGCGGTTTCCCAGGCTGCAATGACCTGGGGATCTGCGGCTGAAGGCCGATTACTTAGTCGTAGTGGGTGGCGAGTGGGACACTTTCCTCGTTGTAATCCCACGCGGCGTTCCTCGGACACATCGGGACCCCAGCACAGGAAGAGTTGCTGGGTATCTGTAGGGCGGAGACGGACTGTACAGGAATGTGCGAGCGGAGTTTACCTGTGGACCCTTCATCCGAGACCTGGAGTCCGCACTGCCTAGACTGAGTGGCAGAGAGCCTCTCCTCCAGGCCCGCAGCCCTCGAGCTCCCCAATCAATCCCCTAGCCCCATCCGGCAGAGCCCCATGTTCGGTGGCAAAAGGTCTGTGGCCAGCCGCGTTTCTTCATGGCAGGAAAGATGCAGTGGAGACATTTCTGTGCAGGAGGAGCTCACATCAGCCGTCATTTGCACGGCGTTGGTGCCACTACCACCTCCAGTTTCCCACCACCGCCTGCAATTGAGTGGCCAACTTAAAACTCTATTCCCCATATTTATGAAATAGGTGTGTGTGCTGACCATAGTCACCGCCTGCAAATATAAATGCATGGGCCTTCTTCAGGCCGCCTCCCAGGTGGCAGATGTGTTTCTCACTCCCTCTCAGCGGGGCTGGCCACTAGGTGTCCTGAAATGCCCAAACCCAAGGTTCCTCTGCCCAGTAGACACTTCAGCTCAAGGGCCCCCAGGCCACATGCCCAGACTGTTAGAATAACAAGGGGCAGCCAAGGAGGGGAAACTCTTCCACATGCCCACCCCTCACATTTCCCTGGGAAGTCCAAACTCTATCTGCACACCAAAGGAAAAATGAAAAGCCTGAATTCAATGTTTAGAAGCCCTAAAAAAAAAAAAAGACTGTGAGTGCAAGAGGTACCTGGGTAGCTAGGATAGCAGCATCCTAGAAACAAACTCCACCAGTGTAGTTTTGTGTTATCTACATCAGACCTACATTACTATTTCTGAATATGTTTATTTTGGTTAATTTATATTTTTTTATATTTTTATTTATATTATCTAAAAGGGTTTGACATGCTACTTATATTTTCTAACATTTATTAAAATAAATAGCTATTAAAATAAATGTTCATCTTTGAGATTGTCTGAAGGATCTCCAGGCAATCTGACCACACTTAGGAAAATGTCGCAGTTGGGTGTGGGAATCAGAAAGCCCTGGGGTGGGCTAGGTTACCACTGGCTAGGTCAGCGGTCCCCAACCTTTTTGGCACCAGGAACCAGTGCTCCTATGAGAATCTAATGCCTGATGATCTGGGGTAGAGTTGAAGCAGATAGATGAAATTTTGCTTGCTTGCCTTCCGGTTGTGTGGCCCAGTTCCTAACAGGCCATAGGCTGGTACCTGACTGCAGCCTCGGAGTTGGGGACCCCTGGGATAGGTGTCCTGAATCCCCCTCTGCTACTCTTCCTGGAACCTTCCAGAGCTGTACTGAAAAATGGAGGCATTTACAGCTTGGCAAGTAACACTGTCTCAGGAAATGCAGTTCCTTCTCTCCAAGAGACAGCTGTACTGTGGTGAGAGCATTTGTGGTGTGTGTGCACGGGTAACAGAACCTCAGACCAAGGAGAGGCAGAATCTTGGGTGTCCCTTTCTGGAGACCCAGGGAAGAAGAGTTCAGCTTGGCAACCATATAGACCCTGTTTCCAGTGGGAAAGGACAGAGTCCCATTATCAATTGCTCACTTGTGGAGACTTGCCCAGCATGCTCATCCTGACATCCGGGGTGTCTACAGCTTATCCCCATCACCACAGGACAATAGGCTGTCTTTGAAGAAGAGAGAACTGAGAGAGGTAGGGGAGGCAGGCTTGCTGTACCCAGAACAACCCAAGTGGGAGGCCAAAGCTCTGCTCCCAGTCTTGGTTTAGTCCTAGCCATGAGAGCATATACCTACAGGTAGGGACTTGTCAGCCACCAAGAGTCACAGGATTCATGAGAAAAAGACTGGACTAGAAGGAGAGCTGGTTAAAGAACTCCTGTTTCTGTAGACAAGCCGATTCCCTTCTCAGGGCCTCCTTTCCCCATGTACTAAATGGAACAATGAGTTATTTACTGAACAAATACTTATTGAGTGCAGACCATATGCTGGACAAAGCAGGAATAAGACAGAAAAGGTCTCTCCTCTTAGACCTTCTATTCTAGTTTGGGATGACAGATAATAAATCAACAAATGAACAAGGAAACTTCCTAAATGCTGTAATGAAAATAAAACAAGGCAATAATATATAAAGTTGAAGTAAATGAGAGCCAAATGCCTTTCCGAGCCACTGTTCTACTCCCAAGGTCATTTGCCAGTGCTTTCTACCTAAAAGGGACTGCAGCCCCTCTACCTCTACCCTGAGGTGACCTGTAAAAGCATTTGCCCAGGGCTGCCATAAATACCCTAAATTAGAAGAAATGTTTCTAAATTATCTGCCCCAAGCCCCCAAATCCTAGTCCCAGGCCCAATCCTACTTCCATCCATTAGCCAGGACTTGGCCCCACCCATGATTTTAGGCCCAGGCCTGCTGTGCAAATTGCTCAAAGTAGAAAGCATCTTACACTAATTTCGATAGATCAGTTGAGGATTTGAAAAAAATAATCCCGGTTGTTTTGTTAATATCACTATAAGTGTATGCATTTGTCAGAACTCAGCAAAAACATTTAAGATTTGAGCATTATACATATTTTGTCTGAAAAGAAAAAAATTGCAAATAGTGAACTCTAGTTAATTAATAAAATACATTCTGAAATATTTAGAGGTAAGTATACTGACTGAAACTTACTTTGATGGGTAGATGTATGATAAAGTATATATATTCAAATGTTAATTGTAGAATCCAGGTGGTAGGTATATAGGCGTTCACTGTAAAATTCTTTCAACTTAGCTATATACTTGAAAGTTTTTATGATAAAATGCTGAGGGAAAAATCAGTGTTTAACTTTATAAAAAGTACATTAGCCAACTCTCAAACAACTCTCCCCAGGAACAGTTTTTGTGCTTCTTCGTCCACATACATACATACCTTTTTAATGAAGTTGTAAATCACTGTTTGTATGTCATCATTGTTCTCACACATTTCTACAACTTCACTTGTAGTGTTTAATGTTTGCATATCACATAAGTAAGTATGCTGTATGTTCCTTTGGGAATGTGGCACCCCTTCCAGAGAGGGTGGACTGGGTTGTATGGTACCAATCCTTTTTCATTGAGAACTAGAAAAGCTGGAGAAAACATTTTTAAAAGGCACTGAAGAGCTACCAATGCAGTGAGCAGTTGTGAGGCCAAGACTGGGGAAGAAAAAAGCCTAGAATGATGAGCTCAGTATTGGGGATCTTCTTTCCTTTTCTCAGAGGTGTCTGCTGATTCTAAGAGAGAAAACCGATAGGCTGTGCCAGACTGTTTTCAAAAACTGGCCATGTTTCCAGTTCTACAAACTGTTCCAGAGCCTTGCTACTCCCTATCAAGAGGTGGAGTCAATTTCCCTTTGAAATTGGGTGGGGTTGGCCTACCTTGACAAATAGATTGTAGCAGCATGGCCCTGAGTGACTCCTAAAGCTAGGTTAGGGAAGGCAGTACAGCTTTGTTTGGCTATTTTGGGATGCTGCCCTTGGGACCTGGCAGCCAAGTTGTGAGGTTCCGCAGGTTGTAGGTGTTCTGGCCAACAGCGCCAGCTAAGGTTCCAGTCAACAACCGGCTTCCACTGGCAGACTGTGAGCTAAGAAGCCTTAAGATGACATCAGCGTCTAGCTCTCGAGTCATCTTCAACCTTTGAATCTTCCAGCTGTTGGCCCAGACATTGTGGAGCAGACAAACTATCCCTGGTTTATCCTGACCAAATTCTTGACCCGTGTAGTAAGTGGTAAACATAATAATTATTTTACAATTTGTTTTATATTCATTTGGAGGATTTTCATAAACTTAATTTACAAATCAGATCAGGGAAGAAAAAGTAAAAGAAACACCTTACCAGGCCTTGTCTCACACTTTTTCAGCATGGTCAAGCCTATGGGCATTAAAGAGGAAACAGGAAGCTCTAGTAAGGCATGTCCTCCCTCTGGGCTTTGGTTTCCTCCTTTGTTTTCTTTCTAGACTAAGGGGTAGGTGACAAGAGGAAAAGATAATGCCCTCAGTGTGTGTGTGGGGTGGGGTGGGGGGTGGGACATGAAGCTAAGGTGCACTGGAGTGCAGACTGAAGGCTAGAGACAGGATGACTGGAGGGCTCCTACATATTGGGGATGAAGCTTTCATTGGGGGTAAGGTGGAACCAGGGGTCTCCAGTTTGCAGTCCATCTTTTTCTCCTCAGCCTAGAAATGACTTAGGAACTGTTCACCACTGTTCAGTGGGCAATGTCTCCAAAGGCTCTTCCTTTAACCCCTACAACCTGCTGGCCACATGCCTCTCATTAGTCCTCCAACTCTCACGGCGGTGCAAACCAGGGTCCTTGACTAGACTCCCTTGCTTATGGAGGGCCTTACGCTTGTCATGTGGAATAAATGAAATAATGGTAAAGTATTCAGCATGGTTTTTGTGTATATGCATGTATAATGTTTTTCAGTATGCTTCCTGATGAGTTGTTGCTTTAGTTTTATGCCATCTCTCCCCATAATCTTTCTAGGGTCTGAGAGCTTGAGAGCTTTCCTTGGTAACCATGCTGAGGGGCACATCTCTCTGTAAATACAGCTGGAGAAGCTCCTCCTCCAGACCCCACAAAAACACATGGGATTTTGCTGACATATCTGGATGGCTCTGGTTCAGTTTGCTTCTGCTTAGGCAGGACTGTATAAGAAAAGCACTCTAAAATGTTCCAATTTTATTTACAACCACATCCCTTCCCACCCTGCCTCCTCAGCTTAGCTCCTCAGCTTAGCTGGATGAGCAGTGACACTTCTGCCAAGCCTAGGACATGAAGAGACATGTAGGGTGAGTCCTTCACTTCTTCTGGGCTTGAGCCCTGGCCCGTTGAATCTTGTCGGCCGTGGCACCGTCTGTGGCTCCAGTACAGTGGGACAATACGAGGCTCAGCTCTGCCTCGTTCCGGCGCTCAATGGCAATGTCTGCAGCCTGAGCCACATCCCTGTGGTTTGAGGAGGAGGGGAGATGGTGTTGGGATGATCAAGGGTACAAACCATGCCTCTCATCAGTCCACTAGCTCAGCACCCCAGCAGCACGGGGCTCTCAGCCAACGTACCCAACAAGAAGTAAAGCCTTGACCTTCTGCTCAGGACCTACACGGGAGGCGTACTTCTTGGCCTCATACTTGTTGTGCTGCTTCATGCAGATCTCCACAAAGGGCTTAGAGAGGGAGGAGAAGGAGGGAGAAGATAAGGCAGAGCCCTTCTGTCCTCTGTCTTATGAACAAAAGGCCACTGAATATACTGTCACTGTATATTTTATATATGCTTTAGTGCATATAATTCCCCCACCCCTGCCCTGACACACATCTACAAGAGGTATGATCTCGACATTCTCAGGGCAGAAACAACCTAAACCAAAGATGTTAGAACCTTGAGACCAATTATTTCCATGCATCTACAACACCATCCACTGTCATCCCCTCACAACAGGTGTTTCCTACCATCTCGGAGCCTGTATTTTCTCTCATGGCTGTTCCATTTACTCACCACACCTCTGAACTGCCTGCCATAGAAAACAAACCCCTCGATATCCTCCACTGCTTTGCAGATGTGCTTTTCCTGTCCCCCTCCACTCTCCACCCAAATAGGACTTTTCCTTAGGCACGTGGGGTCCCCCTGTGTCATCCTGGGGGAAAGCAGCTCATTCTCCTGCCTGCTGACATCTGCAGGCCGACTGGGGCCCATTCTCTAATGTATTTAGCTCGTGAATATGCACACACAGGAAGCACCCGCTAAAAATTTTGGCCAGCCGAACGGATGCATGAATAGGTCATCGGCCTATCCCTGGGCCTGGTCCTCTCCCCAGGACTAGCCTCCCTGGTGATGGGGTTGGGGGAGGGCCCCTGTCTCACCAGGTAGCCGATGGGTGATTTCTTGCTCTTAGAAAACTTCTCTAGCTCCTCCCAGTCTTCCAGATCTGCCAGAGCGGTCAACTTCAGCCACCAGAGCCTGTAAGGAAGCTGGGCTTGGAGGTGCTACAGGAGGGGCAGGGATCCCAGGACTTACATGCAGCCTGGACCCTCATATACCTCTTGTCTGGGATGCGAAAGTCACGCGCCAGCTGCTCTGCACGCTTGTTGTGGCCACCGAGGATGAGAGTGGTGACTGTGTCATGTAGAGACAGGTCCAGGAACTGAGCCCCTAGCTCATCTTCTAGGCGTCGCTGCAGCCGTAGGAGCCGCATTTGATCCTCTGTGGCCTGGGGATAGGGATAAGGCAGGATGAGGATGAGACGGACAAGGAGGGAAGACTGAGAGGAAAAACAAGGAGGTTCTTAGAAAAGAGTAGGCCAAACCTTGGCTGCAAACTCATTCTTGGCCTTGTAGAAGGCATCAGCTGCCGTCTGCAGAGCTGCAACTCGCCCCTCAATACGCTACAAAGGCAGGAAGAAAAGCCTGAGCTCATAACTCAAGGACCTCCGCCCTTCCAACCCAGGCTGTGGTTTTCTTCCCAATCTCTATGTTAAGGGTCACCAGGGCCAGTCTTACCCGCTGGGTGTACCACTCTGGTGTCCCTAGTGGGAAGGCTAGCTCCTCTGGGACCAACCCTCATCCTGGCCTCATGCCTTCTTAGACTTCCTCAACAGTGAGGACCAGAGGACCAGATGGGATGTGCACCAAATATGAGGCCTAGATTCCTAGAGAAGGAACCAGACCAACAGCCTAGCCCAAGGGCCCCACCCCCTCTATGGGCCTCAGACCTCCTCTGCAGCGTAGCTGGCTCGGATGTGGAAGCTGCCCAACTCCTGGTGGTTGTCGTCCTGATTGTAAAGGTCCTTCAGCGTCTCTAGTTCCTGATGCTTACAGAACTGGGGCCAGGGACAGGCAGTCAGTCAGCAAGGTCAACTCAGGGGCTCAGGAGGCTCCACCCCTACCCTTGCCCACTGCACACACCTGTCGGTACAAACTCAGGGCCATAGGCTGGTTCCGAAGGGTCATGAAAAAATCTCCTCGGTTCAGCTCATTCTTCAGGTGCAGCAACACCGTGAACACTATGGGGTAGTAAGGTGGGATGGGGACTCCAGCCCAGCCCCTTGCTCAGCCCGGGGGCCCTGGTCTTTGGCCTCACCCAAACCTTGCTCACCCAGGTCAGTGTCCCCGCTCTCAATAGCCTTGCTCAGTGCCAGTTTGCTCCTCTTCATCTTTAGGAGAAGGGGTACCTGCTCCCCAGAGCGTGGCTCATACTCCAACAGCTGTGGGGAAAAAGGCAGAGGAGAAAGAGCTCACCTGGGGGCCTCCAATACCCAAGTCAGGGTATCTGGGGAGGGCTGGGCACCCACACCTTGATAGCCAGCTCTGTGCGGCCACAGCCATAGGCTCGCGCAGCAATGTCAGAGTAAGAGACACCAGGTGTGTCCCCCAGCTTCTGGTTAATGGCCCGAGCAACATCCTCATCAGACACGTCCTTCTGTTGCACCTGCAGAGGGAAAGGGTGTCACACACATCTGCTTCTCACCCCTCACCCCACCGACCCTCAATTAGGACCTGGCCCTTCAGTCTCATACTTCTTATTTCCTATACTTCATCAGGGCCTGAAAGTCCCTAAATGCCCTTGGACCCTATCCTACATCCTCACCTTGTAGCATGCCCAGTGGGCCAGGATCCTGCTGACACCCTGCACTTCAGGAAGGCGCAGGTACTCACATATCTGGATGGCCAGGGGGTAAAGCCTCCGCAACACAAGCCTGGCAGGCAGGAGGGATAACGGGTACAGAGGTGAGGTGGGGTAGACAGAGGACAGCACAGCCCCAGCCTGCAACTCAAGTTCTCCCAAATCCCAAAGAAATAGGTCAGGAGCAGTGACCACGAGAGCCCACAAAGGGCTGTAACACTCGCCCACCTAGAGCCCTCCCAGCACCCTCGGGCTTGCTGACCTGTCCAGCAGCACCTGGATGGTGAGTTGCTTGTATCTGCATTTCACTCGGTTAAGGATCTAGCTGGGAAATATGCCCTATTTGCCAAGGACCTTTAGGTGGCATCTCTAGCCCCTTCCCCTGCCACCCCTGGCTGTGAACACCATTCTGAAATGCATGGGGATACTGGCTATAGGTGAGCGGGATCCCGATGTGATAATCCCGAACGGCATTGAGCACACGCAGGTCCTGACACATGCGCACGAAGCTGTCGGGTGGAAATCTGTCGAGGAAACACTTTCCAAAGGAGGCCGCCTGAGAAGAGCCAGAGGGCAATAGAGGAGAGCTTCCCCCCTGGCAGCCCCACCCTACCCAGTGCCCCTCCCTGCAGCCCTGCTGCCCAGGCCAACCCTGAGCAGACTCTTCTGCATGTCTGGCTGGTGCTCGTGTCCTGCGGCCTCAATGCACTGCTGCACAGCCTGCGTCAGCTGCCCCAACTCCTGGATCTCCCGCAAGTACTCATCGGCCTTCTGGCTCTCTTTCTGGGGTTGGGGTGGGGTGGGGAGGGAAAGGGTGCCAGAGACATGGCATCACGATGGAGAATACTCCCACATCTGCCCCAGCTCCTCAGCTACAGTTCAAATGGGATAATTTGGAGGGGCTGCGAAGGCAGAGCCCAAACCCCCTCAGTGCACTCATCTACCTGAAGCGTTCAGATATTCCCCCTACCCCATATCAGCCCACAATTACCAGTGAGAATCCCCAAGACCCCTTAATAGTAGCCCTGACTTGCGCCTGGGCTGGGTATAGTCGGGGCTCCCTGCCCCTCTCCATCACCACACGGAGGACCCCATTTCACTTTAGTCCACCTGAG
Source organism: Rousettus aegyptiacus (assembly GCF_014176215.1). Taxonomy (NCBI): domain Eukaryota; kingdom Metazoa; phylum Chordata; class Mammalia; order Chiroptera; family Pteropodidae; genus Rousettus; species Rousettus aegyptiacus. The sequence continues at coordinate 22,804,031 of NW_023416287.1, read as the reverse complement.
CTGGCCCACCCCAGCCCAGTCTGGTATCTTGCCTAGACCCCTCTCTTCACAGGTAGCACCTGGCTGTGCCAATCAGGGGAAGGAGAAGAGTATCCTAGGGTCCTGGGAGAAGGCCAGGGCTTTACCTCATATTCCTTCTGCGCCTCCAATAGCAGTGCTCCAGGGGCCATTGAGGCAATTTTGAAGATCTCCTCGCTGGCCACTGGAGAAGGGAGATGGTGAGTGGGGGAGGGACACAGGGGACCCTCAGCTCTGCCTCAATGCCTCAATGCCCTAATTCCCTCATCCTCCTCTGGCCCACAGCAGCTGTAGTACCTAGGAACCTCTGCTCTGGGTATGTGGTGCCTCCGTGAGGGCCTCACCTGGAACTTCATGCAGGAACTCATGGGTGCTGCGGGAGAAGATACGGACCCCATCCAGCTCAGGTACCATGTAGGAATCCTCATCCAGCACAAACCTAAGCTTGGTCAAGGTTCTCAAGAACACCCAGAGATGGGATAAGGCAGGTGACCCTCTCCCCTTTCCCCTCCTACCCCCACAGGTATCCCTCGAAGGATACTGGATGCTCTCTGGTGCATCACCCACCACCATTAGCCGCTTCTCCCAGGCTACTACGACGGCCCTCTCCTTGCTGCGAGGACGGCTGCACCTGTGGGCAGCATCATACATACATGTAAGACATACATGAGTTCGTAGGCCCACAGTCAGGTTTCTCATATCACTGCTTACATCACTTTGTCTTGGGACAGCCCTACACATGCTTCCTGCCCCTTATCTCATTCCTCTGACTTGTCTGCTTCCCTCTTACCCTGTACTGTCAGTGACTGGGGACATCTCGGGCCCATAGGAGGGCAGGGGTTTCCCTCAAATGTGCACTGGCAGAGAAGATGCAAGCTCCACGTAGTTTGGCTAGTATACAAAATGAATCAAGGTATCCCAAGAAACAAGGCTATGTCCACCCCCAGCACCCCTGTCCTCACCAGACCATCTGCTTTGGGGGGGCCCGGATGTTGCAGTTGAACTCGCACAGCTTCTCCTGAAAGGATGCAGGAAGCATCATGGCCCTGTCCAAGTAGTCAGGTTGAAAAGCTCCTCCCCTTCCCCTACCAGATAAATCTTCCCTGAACAAGACATGGTGTCCCTGTGTTGTCTCAGGATCACACCTTCAGTGAAGCTGTCCCCATCCAGATGTAGCCTGTGTCTGTGAAGAGTGCCAGGTGTCGGTAGGTAAAGGAGACGGCCATCTGCAGGAAGCTGCTCACACCTGGGGCCAGGCCAGGGGGAGTCTGGGGCAGGGCCAAGGAGGACACCAGAGATCTTGACTTCTCAGAGCCTCCCCACTGCCTCCCCTAATTCCTCCATTTCACTCCCACTCAGGCCCTTACCACTGCAGAGCATGCTGCATGGTCTAGAAGGTAAAGATCAGGCCCCACAGCCAGAAGAATGTGTGCCACTCGGTCCTGGCACAGTGTGGTCCAGCATGAAGGTGCACTCTGCAAACCTGTGGTCAGAAATAGGACAACTTTGGGATAACCAGAGCCCATAGCTTCTACCTCTATTGATCCCACAGTCTGGAAGCACATCTGTAGACACTGAATGGCTGGCTCTGTCTCAGGGGTGTTGATGCTCACCTGGCACTTCTGGCATTCGGCGGAGCTTGAGGTCACTCACATTGGCACTGAGGGTGAAGCGGTGGGCCCCTGTGAGGATGGCCACTCCAGAACCAAACTCAGTATGGAAGATCCGGGCATCTAGAACCCGGTTTTGGAGTACCTCCTGGGGAAAGGGGTAAGTGGAGAGGGGCCTTGAAGAAGCCACTGAGTCACAGACTCCATTCCTTTTCCACAACCTCCTGTGGCCCCTACATTGCCCATGCTGAAGCGTCTCCGGAAGTCACCATGAAGGCCATAAACCAGCACTACACCATCTTCCTGCACACAGAGTAGCTCCTCTTCAGCTGACCAGCCTAGGGATACCACAGGGCCACTCTTCCACTGCAGAGGAGAAAAAGTCCTTGAGGCTGTCTAGGGACACAGGAACCCTGCCCAGACCCCAGCCTCAGGGTGGACTAGGAATGCTCACCAGCAGACTGGCTAGAGGCATGCCAGAAGCAGAGTAGATCTCAAGCACTGGCCGTACATTGGCAGGCTTCTCCTTCCGCCAGGGGTTCCTCAGCAGTGCTTCAGTTTGAGAAGAGACCTCCTGTCCTAGCTCACCAGGCTAGGCCCACCCCATTGGAAGCAGGCCTCATGAAGCAGCACCTCAGGCCCATCCCATACGAAGCAGGCCTCATGAGAACCATTAAAAGCATCTCAAGTGGGTGGGGAGTGGGGGAGGGTGGCATATACTAGTAAGAACAACCCAACAGCAAGACCCCCAGGAATCAAGGAACTTGAGTTAATCCCATGGTCCCAGAGCATGCAGTAGCAGAGTGACATACCAATGGGGCCCCCATAGGGTGCAGCAGCCACCAGGCAGTCCCTGAGTTCCTCCTTCAGGTCCCAGTCCATGCTGTACAGCTCATATTTCCTGCTCGCGCAAAGGAAAACAGAAATTAGCCTCCTCATGACCCTGTATCTGAATGGAAGGAGCCCCAGAGGAACCCCTGAAGCCTCATTTGTCCTCCACAGAAAAGTTGAAGATGCCTCCCAGGGCTGGAAGGGGGATGATGACTAGAAACAGCTACATGCATGCTTAGGGACCGAAGGCAAGAGAGCAGAGGCTGTTGACAGAGAAGGATGTGGTTCTTGGGACAAGTGTGCAGAGATGGCAGAAGCTCCAGGGAGAGGAAGGCTGTATGGCAAATATCCAGGTCACAAACTGACTTGGGTGGAGTGACTGGCTTGGGCCTACATTAGCAGGAAATAAAGCCTTCTAAGAAGGTCTCTTAGGGTAGGCAGTTCTTCTATTTCTGGTTCCTAATACTGAATCAGGTTGTGGGCTTTATACCCAGAGGTCCAGCTCAACACTAGTTAATAAAGAACTCAGTGTCAGAGGTACTGAGTTAGCAGTGCCTGAAAGAAATCAAACAGGAGCTCTTTAGTGAGTCCAGAGCTGGGGAGAGAGACCTGGGTTAGCGATGTCAATCTGAATACTCAGCTTATGGGAGGTAAATGAAATTGCAATCTGGCACGAGATGACTACAATCTGAGGTGTGCACGGAGAGTGTGTGCTGTATGAGAAGACTGAGTAGGAGGCTTGAGGCAGGCCATCATTTGATGGCTGGAGGTGGAAAGAAGGGGACAGAGAAGGAGTGGGCGACATTCCAGGATGCCAAGAAAAAAGAGTGTTTAAGGAGGGTGTTTCGGCTGGTATCGTTTCAGGAGCCTTCCCATTAAAGGTAAGGAAGATGCCCACAATTACCTTCTATTTCACATTCTTCTTGGGGTTCTAGACAAAATAACTTAACAACAGTTTTTTATTTTGGAAGAGTGAAATTGCTACTATTTACAAATAATATGACTGTCTACTTAGAAAACCCGAAGTGGTTTATGGAACAATGAATAAAAAAGCTCAGTTAGGTGAGCAACAATCAATATATTTTCTATACCAATTTTAGAAAGACCCTAATCATAATAGAAATAAAACTACAATACCCAAGAATAAACCTAATAAAAATTTTTACAAAATCAAATCAAAGTGTACTCAAAGATATAGAGACATGAAAAAGTATCCCAAAATGATCTATATAAATGCATAGAATTCCAATAAAAATCACCCCAGTTTTTTGGGGGGAGGGAAGCACAAACTGCCTACAGCACACCTGGAGTAAAAAAAACTGGATCATCTGAAAGAGAAAATACTGGAAGATATTAAGAACATTTGAAAATATGAGAACATATACATATCAGATTTCAAATATACTATATAATACTAAAGTTAATTAAAACTGTTGTTTTGGCACAGAATAGCAAATAGATCAATGGAAGAGAACAGAATCCAAAAAAAGCCCTGGGAATTGAGCATGTAATAAAGATGGCATTTCAAACTGGTAGAAATTGATACTTGAAATGAGACAATGGGGTATATGGGAAGCATTGCAATAAACACTATTTCATCATTTAATTTCTACAATAAAATATTTTTCAGATGGAATTCAATATTTAAATATTAAAGAAATAAAGCCACATCAGAAAAAAAATCTTGGGTATTTTAACAATCTCAAAGCAGAAACAATTTCTAAACATGATATAAAACCCAGAAGTTACAAAACAAGACCAACGAATGGGTCTAATAAAAACTTAGAACTTCTGTATACTTTTATATAAAAAAGGTAAAAAACATCACATATTTATATTTGCTTCCATTTCAAAAAAGAAACTAATAAGATTTATAAAAATCTAATAATGGTGGTTACTTGTAGGTAAGGGATAGAATCAGTTGAATAGGGGCAGGGTGGGAATAAGACTGAGTTTTTAAACCACATTAGTGGTTATTTATTAAAATAATTAACATTTTAAAACTTTTATACATTAAAAATAATCCACCAAAAAATAAAGTAGGAAGACAAAAAATGTTTGTGACACATGTGAAAAAGAGATACTTTAAAAAATGCAAAAGGCTCTAATTCATTTGTTAAATGAAAATAAAACTAAAAGAAAGATGGTCAAGGACTATAGCAGACTACTTTGTGTGAAAATATTTAAAAACTAAACACAAAAACTTGGGAAAATATAACCTAATATTTGTACAATGGGAATTATGGTAAAGTTTTTCAGAGCAAGACACAAAACCCAGAAATTATCAAGGAAAATACTCTTAGATTTTTTTTGCATACTAAGCTGCAGTATGAACCACATAAACCCATTTATGTAATTAAAAAACTGAGCACATATTTTTGACAAGCATAATCACATAAATGTGTGTAAATATATAGAAAAAACTCTCAAAGGTCTCCATACTAAGCCAGACAGTGGTTACTTCTGGAGAGGGTGGTTAAGTGGGGGAAGGAGGTAAGGGAACTGCAAATTTATAGGCTATATAATTTTGCATTATTTGAATTTTTATAACCCATATGTATTTTTTGACATTTTGTTACTAAAATCATGAATGAAAATCTGATGAGAAAACAGATTCACACAGGCCTAACATGCCAGTTATTAATTAATTGCCACTCGACTCCAAAGTCACGCTTCAATGTTTAAGGGACAACATTCTTTTAAACATTTCTCCTTCACGGTGAGTATGATGTTAAGCTTTCTCAGTAGAGGGCGCTAGAGGGACGCTGCATGCGGAAGGGGCTCTCCTGCCACTTCCAGCAGGGCAAAGCTAGCCAGCAACCAAGGTGTGAGGACACTTAGGGGTGATCTGCCCAGCCATGCAGCAACCTCGAAGGCTTGCCTTGACTGGTGATCACCTTCCCAGGGCTACCTGGAGAGATACCACATTCTTGGCCTCATGGCCATGCTAGGCCATAGTTCTTCTGCATGCCAAGATGTCTGCTATGGCTGTCCTGCTGGCCCACTAGAGTATTTCCACTGATCCCCTTCTGCATGCCCATGCTCTCAGCTACTGGTTGTGGCTCACCTTACAAAAAACACGTGCTCCAGGCTACCTACCTGCACCAGCTCCTCCGCTCCTCTTGCACACTCACACCCCTGGCTGCCAGTTACAACTCGCCTGTGCCCCACTACTTCTGAACCCCAAAGGGTTGTTCCTTGCTTGCCCAGCAACTCTGGACCCGTTCTGACTTGGGCATACCAGTGAACTTCTCTGCCATCCTGTGTATTGCAACTATAATTTCTCCAACAAGGTCTGAACCCCAGTCTGAGGAAGGGCCCCACCCTTCCAAATTTGTCCTTCCTTGGGTACTCTCCCTCAGCTCTAGGCTGCCGTATATAATTTTATTACATCTTATAGTCTTTATCACAGCTTAATAATTCTTTTTTTTCCTATTTATTTTAAATTTTTCAAAAGTTAGACATTTATACAATCTATGAAGTGATCCTAATAATTCTTTATACTTATTAAACTTTGCTTAAAACTCATAACTGGACCCAGACTGTTACAGATTTGGCACAAAGAGTGGTCCCAGGAGACTGACCCCTAAAGATGGGATTTGAGGATTAGTTTGGTTGTGTGCTTAAGCTTGAGAGCAGTGCTGAGCTCCCTGCCAAAGGAAATGGATGTTAGTAACCCACTGCATGCAGTGGCATCACAATTAATCAAGCCTGCAGTTTTCCGTGGTAAAATGCCAAGTCAAACATGTGCTTGGGTGTGACTTCTGTGCTTGGCTGTATAGCAGTAATGATTATAAGGGCTGTGATGTAGATGGATTATTTTGAGTGCATTTGAACATTTACAAAGAGAAAATGACAAGGTTGGGTCTGTTAATTTTCAGCTCAAGTCATGGTCTGAGAAGCAGAAAGCTTCCATAACACCCTTAAATGAATCTCTTATTTATTGTAGCCACAGGCTACTACTGCTGAAGGTCAAACACAAAATTTAATTGTGTGGATTGTTAAATTATAACAGTTGAATTCACCAACACACTATTTCTTATGTGAAAGGGCACTGATCAGGAAAGAATGGGATCCTGAAACTTGAGAGATATCTGGTTAGAGCCAGATGAAACTGACAATCTTGAACCCTCAAGTCATTCTGAGCCTTCCTTACAAGTAAGAGTAGCTTGCCTTCCTGCATCCAAGGAGACTAACCTTCCCCTGCTTGAAAACCCTAGGGTAGACATCTTGGGAGCCTCTCTCCCCAAGGCTGACTTGGCTAACTAACACTAGTGCTGAGTGGCTAATCTGTCAACAGCAGAGACCAATACATGGCCCCAATATAGTACCATTCCCAGGGGAACCAGCCTTCAAGTTTACTACACTGGACCTTCACCATGATGGAAGAAGCAAAGATTTGTCCTTACTGGAATATATGTATGTTCTGGATGTGGATTTGTCTTCTGTATCTGTAACACTGTTGCCAGCACCCACCATCTGTGGACTTATAGAATACCTTATCTTCTGCGGTAGCATTCTGCAAAGAATTGCATCTAATCAGACTCATTTCACAGCAAAGAAAGTGCAGCAGTGGGCTTAGGTCCATGGAATCAACTAGTCGTATCACATACCTGATCATCCATAAGTGGCTGGCCCAAGTTTACTGACGAGCCAGTTATAACACTAATTAGCAGACAGTGTCCTAAAGGGATGGGGTTCTATCTTAACATCTCTAATGTAAAGCTTATGCTTATGCTTTACATCAGAGGCTATTATATGGTGTTGTCTCCTCCAGAGTCAGAATACGTGGAACTCAGAATCAAGGGGTGAAAATGAGTGTGGCTTCTCTATTACACTTACCACCTCCCTTAGAAAAATGTTGCTTCCAGTTCCAGTCACTTCGAGATCTAAAGGTTTGGAGAGCTTAGTATCTATCCAAGAGGAGAATGTTTCTACCAGGGGACACAAAAATGGGTTCATTGAATTAGAAGATAAGAGCATCACCTTGCCACTTTGGTCTCCTTATGCCATTGAACCAATGGGCATAAGAAAATGGGGTTAATTTACTGGCTGAAGTGTCTTCTCATTTTGGGGAAGAGTATTTACTTGTAAGGAGAATAGTGGTAACTTCTTAAGCAGGTTCATGGGGTTGTTTTGTTGCTATGAGGGAGTTCAAAAGTATGTAGGGGTGAATATGGAAGCTGAGCAGACAAAGGGTGGACTGTGTCAGTTATCAATTTATTGTCTCTCGAGTCCAAATTTATCCTCAATATGTGTTCCACAATAAACTAGATGTTAACCTTCTCAGGAGAGGGCACTGTCGGGACACTGCAGGAGGAAGGGGCTCTCTGGCTGTTTCTAGCAGCTGCGAGGTCAGTCAGCAGTGGGGTGTGAGAATACTGGGTGGTGCTCTGGCCCAAACATGCACCCAGAATACATAATCCGTTAGTGACCTCACGGCCTTGGCCCTGACCTGCATCTATCTTCCTGTTGCTTTCTCTACACAGATGCTGCAAGTTTCACATCTCTGGCTCACACTGGTGCTACAACTCTCTGTGCAAGCCCATGAACCTGGTCCCCAGCTATGGCTCACTTATGCCCCATCTGTACTAAGGCGGATGCTTCCTGCTCGCCTAGTGACTGTGGACCAGCTCTGGCCCAGGCGAGCCAGCAAACTTCTGCAACTACATCTTTTCTATTGAGCTTAGAACTCCGGCTTGGGGAGGGAACCCCCCTTCTAAGTTTGTCCTTCCTTTCTCCTCAGCCCACAGAGAGGACAGAGTTTTATTTTATCTTATAGTTACTTTGTTAGCATAGTTTAAGAGTTCTTTACATGAAACTTTTCCGTTTTATCACTAGAGTTTCTGTTTCCTGATTAGACTCATACTGACATAACCAGTGTAGCATCCCACAGACCACTTGCTTGTCACAAAGGGGGAAAATATGACATTGCAACAGAGGATGTGGCCATCAGCATCGAATCCACTTGTTAATGCCAACTTCCCTCTTAGCAGACAACCTGATGTAATGCTGACTCAGATTAATGCACTATGAACACCATGGTATCACCAAAAAAGTATTTGTGCCAAAAACGTTCGACCTGAATCTAATCGAGTCTTCAGATCAAAGTTTCAGAAAATATAGGCTATGACAGAAAAAAGTTCAAAGGCAGCAATGGCACGTGAAAGTGACTTGGTCTTTCATGAAAATAAAAGGTAGGGGGGGGAGTGTGGGTAATAACGTTCAAATTTACAAAAGACTTAATTAAGAATGTAAGCAAATGAGTAATTCTTGCTTGGGTCTTGATTTGAACAAAACAAATTTAAAAAGACACTTTTAAGACAGCCGGAGAAGTCTGAATAAGGACTGGTTTTTAAATGATATTGTTAGGTGTGAAAGAGCATTATAGTTTATTGGAAATTGTCATTTAAAAAAAATAAAGCACACTGAAATTATGTCAGTAACTTACTTAAAAATACAGTATTTGATTGAAAGACTCTGTCTGGGGTTTGTTTTTAAATAACTCCAGAAAAGTGTGTGTATTTTGGCAAGGAAGGAGAGGTGCGAAGAGAATGAATGGCAAACTGTTGATATTTGTTGAAGCTGGTGATGAGTACACGGATATCCACTAAATTACGTTTACTATGTTGATGTGTATTGAACATGTTCTTATAAAAGTTTTTAAACTTCCAAAATAGTTGAATCAGATATTGCAGCACAATAATAATTTTTAAGCCTAAATGATGGTCATGGATGTTTATGCTGCTACTTTGTTGTATATTTGGAACTTTTCAGAGTAAAGGTTACATACAATTTCCAAAAAAGAAGTGGGGTTCATCTCTCCCAATGCTCCAGGGAGTCAAGCTCAGATGAGATCTGAGCTGCGACCACTGCAGTAACTGAGGGTGGTCAGACCAGAGTGAGTGGTCAGTGGGAAGAGAGAAAATGCAAGGAAGTATAGACTGCAGATTTCAGACCTTTCAGGTGGGGAAGAAAAAGAAAGGGCAAGGAGGAAGGATCTGTTTGTTTTCTGAATACGAGAGTTTATTTTTTGTTAGGATAAGATCTGAGTATACTCAAAATCTGGTAGGGAACAACTGGGGGGCAGGGATGGTGGAAAACAATATAGAGCAGCAGAGGAACACCTAGGTGCTTATTAAAATATAGATCAAATTTCCAGGACCCACCCCAGAGATAATGGAGATCTGTCCTAGGAAGCTGCATGTAGCCAGCATCTCAGGCGATCTTAATGCACGGGGGTCTTGAACAACAGCTGGAGAAACTGGCCAAGGGAGGGTGTGGGTGGATGGCACATGGTTTCTAAGAAGGCAAAGAAGACAGGGGCTCATCATCTCAGTGGAATGGAAAGATAGCAGGCAGGTTTGGGCAGGGGAAGCCTAGGCCCTTCTATGACTCCAGTTCTCTGAGAAGCATGAGGTGAAGTCAGCTGTTGGGAGGAAGGGCCAAAAAGACTTCAATTTTCAATATTTCCAAAATATTTTAATTGTTTACAATTTAATATTTTGTTTTGTTTCGTTTTTGTATAATCTTTTAAAAGGAAGGAAAAAAGCCCTTGTGGTGACTATAGGCTGAACCCACATAACAAGATTGTGAGGGCCCCGTTGAGGCTTGTAACCATGGATTCAAACTAGACCCAACTTGCCTGTGTGTGACCTCACGGCAGTGCTCAGCAGCCTGGATACCGGCATAGAGATGGTGAGTTATTGATGTGTTAGGGTGTAGTTTTGTGCCATGCAGGTGCAACCAAAGGGCAAAGGAATAAGGTTGTTAGGGAAAAGGTAAGAAAGCAACTGCAACGACTGACCATGGCTGCACACCACGCTGGACAAAAAGGGACACAATTATAGAAGGGAGTTCTGCATGCTCACACAAAGAGAAGAGAGGGCTCCAGGGTTGAGGATCTCAGTGAGGATGACGGTTTTTCAGAAGGTATCAGAGTGTCAGTGAAGACAGGAGCTTGTGGTCTGAGAAGGGGCTGTCTGAATTTAACATTTGAGGTAGAGCAGTCCTGGATAAGCACAGGAGCAGAGTCGGGGTGGATGAGGTGCATAGGATCACTTGAGTAGAACCTATGAAACCATGAAGCCAGGTAGTCACTTAAGTTACTCCAAAAGGCGGAAAGAACTGGGATGTTTAGGAGGCTGTGGGCCAAAGTCTCCAATCAAACAATCAGTGAGAAATGCAGTCAGTCAGAAGACTGGCAGCAATGTAGGAGTAAGGATCAGGAAGTGAAGAGTAACAAAGCACGGACCGCCTTCCCAAGGCTTTGAGATAAAGAAGCCTTCTCAGGGATGAACCTTTAGGACAGTATGCTACGTGAAATAAGTCATCACAAAAAAAGTAAATACTGTATGATTCCACTTATATGAGCTATGTAGTCAAATTTAAAGTAGTAAAAGAATGGCAGTTGCCAGTGATGGGGGAAGGGGAGAATGAAGAATTATTATTTAATGGGTATAGAGTTTTGGTTCTGCAAGATAAAAAAGTTCTGGATATTGGTTGCACAACAATGTGAAAATACCTAATACCACTGGATTGTATTTTAGAATGAATAAGAAAGTAAGTTCTACATCATGTGTATTTAACCACAACTTTTTATAAAAAATTCATCTCTATATGTGCAAAAACCAACCCCCCCAAAAAACCTATGAAAATAGTCTATTTCTAATAAGCACTTCAGAAGAACATATCTTCAGGTTTTTTGTTTGTTTGTTTGTTTGTTTACCATAAAGGATGTTTCTAAAGTACCTGAAACAGTTTGTTCAAAACCAAGTTTACCCTCTTCACCACCAAATTCATTACCTTAAGCCAAAAACCCAAGTCATCCTCAACACCTTGCTCTTCTTTCTCCCTAGCAAGTATAACCCATCACGATCTCCTTTAATTTTACCTCCTAAATATCTCAGATCTGCCCCCTTCTCTCCATCTCTACCATCACCACCCCAGTTGCTGCCATCAACTTCTCCCTGGTGTATTCCACCAGCCACCTAACCAGTTTCCTTGCCTCCATTCTTGCTTGTCCCTACCAATTTGTTCCCCCATTGCCTCCAGAAGGAACTTAAACCCCCCCCCACAAATCCAATCATATTAATCCTTTCATTAAAACCCTTTCATTTAGGTTTCTCACTGTTCTTCAAATAAAGGTGACCTATAAGGCCCTGCAGGGTGTGGCCCCCTAAGTGAAAGGCATCAACTTCATTATTCAAGGTCATTGAGAGTGGTCTCTCCTGCCTCAGGATCTTTGTATATGTTCTTCTTCATCCCACTCCCTGCAATAACGCCTACTCATCCCCTGGATGGGTTACCATTTCATTCAGGAAGTCCTCTTTACCTCTGACTTCTTGGTCTGTTATATCCTCTCTTAGGACCCTACCTCTCCTTCACAGTGATTATGATCTGAGTCATTAGTGGTTATCAACAGTTATCAACAGTCTCCTCTGTAAGTTCTATGAGGGCAGACAGGGTCCATATCTTTTTATTGACTGATACACAGCCAGCCTGACAATGGGGTGGGCAAAATTCATTAACAGGATTAGCCAAAATTGTTTTTTGGGGGATAAAAATCTCAAAAATTCTGAAGCCCCATAACAACTAGTCACCATTCCCTCTCCTTGCCTCCCCAAATTAGTTTTCCAAAAAGGTACTTTCAATGTAAAACACAAAGGTCTATCCTTCTTCTATTCATTACCTGTCAACTCACAGGTCAGGTACGTAAGCCAGAGTACAGAAGCAGAAAGCTTATTGTTAGAATGTTATGTTCCTATGGGTAACAGCCTATGTTCCCATGGACATAGCCATGTTCCCATGGACATAGCCAAACAGTAATTTTCCTGCAAGTTATAAATGGAGTCCTATAGATAGGACTCGCAATGCACTGTCTGCCACCTGTTTATCATTCATTTACTCACTTAAACATGTATTAAATCCTGGCATAAGGTTATGCACAAATACAAAAAACACCAAATATCTGCACTTAAAACATTTCCACTCCGGTGAAGAAGCTAGAACACACTATTTTATTTTCCTGTTTAAAAAAACAAAAACAAAAAACTCTATCCTTTAGTACAGGTTCTAGAAGACTGGGTTCAAATCCTCACTTCACTACTTTCTAGCTGTGTAACCTGGTCACCTAACCACTGTGTGTCTGTTTCCTCATTAGTAAGACGGGTTTAATAATGATACCTGCTCCATGGAGTTGTGAGACTTAAACAAGTTAATACACATAAAGTACTTAGCTGAGTATCTAGTACATAGAAGGGCACATCTGTTAGCAAAAATAATATATCTTCCACAGCAAGGCTTAGACCTCTACTTCTTTCTGGCAATACAGCACACATAGGTAAGGGCTGGCTCGGTATGCTGGTCTAGCACACACTCGGTATTGATATTCATTTAAAACGTTATTAGTGTATCAACAAAGCTAAGACTTCAGTGATAAACAGGCGTTCTGTAGTAATGAGGTCAACATTTTTAGTACTCTTCTACTTAACAGGCCTCTGTAGGCAACTGTATTTTCAAAAATAATGTTACTATTTTCAAAAGTGTATGCTGTGTTGTAAGCACCTATGTCAATTGGCATCCCTTCACCACAAAAAGTTAAAATCATTGTGATTTCCTAAGAACTTTACTAATTTTAACTAAACTTTTGTAATTTTTTTCATATAGTATAGACATATTTTAAGAATCAGATATAAACAACAAATGCAATAGATCTCTAAAAACTGCTGTAATGGCTAAAAATGACTGCTAGAAATTTATTACTTGCAGGAAAATTACTGCTTGGCTATGTCCATGGGAACATGGCTATGTCCATGGGAACATAGGCTGTCACCCATAGGAACATAACATTCTAACAATAAGCTTTCTGCTTCTGTACCCTGGCTTACGTACCTGACCTGTGAGTTGACAGGTAATGAATAGAAGAAGGGTAGACCTTTGTGTTTAGACAGAATGAAGAATGAGACTTTGGGCTTAACAATCCTGTACCTCTATATTTTGGGGCTGCTTAATTTGGGGTCTGCATACCCCTGACAGACCCAGCTGGCTGAATAAAGAGTGTTTCCTATAACTCACTGAGTTCTGGTGGTCTGTGTGTCTTTCGGGGGCTGGTGGCTACAACAGTGCCACAAAGCATTTGTCCTCCTTAAGGGCTGGCATTTTATGTATCAAAATTTACATAGGAAAGTTTTAATATGTGAATAACAGTAGTACATAGTTTCATAGCAAATAGGTATCTTCTATTGAAATAAAATCCCAATGTGATATCTTTGTGACTTTTAGTAGTAATAAAGTATTTTTAAAAATCTTTATTGGGCAACAACTACATAGCAGGCACTGTTCTAAATAGTATTTTGTGGTAAAGAGATACAAGAAATATGCTCTCAGCCCTCAAGGAACTTGGTTTAGCAGAAGAAACCTATACAAATATTGCCCTACCGTGCCATACATAACAGACTCTATTCTAGCACTGGGTCCTGTGAGGCCTGAAGGAAAGTCAGCTGACTCTACTGGAGTTGGGTCAGGGAGAGTTTCAGAAAAGTCCCTCGAACTAAGTCCTGAAGGATGAGCACAACTTCTCCAGTAAGATAAAGAGGGAAATGGCAGTGCCCACAAAAGGACCTGCAGGCTGCTGCAACTATGGAGAGCCATGAAACATGGTATGTTGGGGTCCTCTTCTGTGCAACTGGAACACAAAATTTGGGTACGAGAGGGGCAAATTAAGTTGGAGGGACAAACAGGAGTCGACTTATAGATTTAACAAGATGAATTTATCCTACAAAAGGAAACCACTGAAAAATCCTAATTAGGGTAATGATGTGATGGGTTAACACTTTAGAAAAATTAGTAGTTTAGGGTTCCTACGACTCCCAGGAGAGAACTGCTAGCCAGGGATGCCTCTGGATTCACTGCCGACTCTTCCCCTTCTCTCTCAGCCTTGGTCAGCACTGTTACCCCGCCTGCCGTGCGATCCCGCCCCACTGGGAGCGCCCCTGTGGTCTGACTTCAGCAGCACTTCCTGGCAGGAGACTGGGCACTCGCTGTCACCAGTGGGCGGCCTCCCTCAACGTGATCTGAGCATCCTTCCGGAGACTGACAGACCTAGGCTTCAGCGTTGGGCTCTGCCCCTACTTGTGTGACCACTGGGCTTGCCTCAGTTTCCTTCGCTGGAGCAGGAGAAGGCCTGGTTCCCTGGCCATTACGCGGGTGTACGTTAAGGGGCAGACGACAGGGTAGAGCCGGCGAGGGGCGGACCCCCGCGCCCGGAGTGACGGGGGCGCTCGCCGCCGGCTCCGCCCCGAGACTCAAGCCGGCGGGCGAGCTGGGTAAGTCGGGCCGTGGGCGGGACGGCGGGGCGGCTCACCGGTAAAAGGCAGAGTCTCCGAGCGGGTTCCAGTTTGCAGTATAGCAGTCCATGGCTGGTGCAGGTGGCTGCTGGGCAGCGCTGAGCGGCCACCCGCCTAGCGCGGGCTCCAGGCCGGTACTTCCGCTTCCGCCTGCTCCGGTCACGTGGCAAGGCGGCCGCCACTGCCATCAGAACTGTGGGCAGCTGCACTCAGCCGCCCCCGCGCCCCCGCCCCCCAACACCCGGTTCTTGAGCCCGTCTGGGTGGGCCCAGCCCTGGCTTCTGTCCCCACACAGCGGCCACGACCGCTGCCTTCCTGCCTCCTCGGGCATTGGGGGGTAGCGCAGGGCGGGACATGGGTGACCGGAAGTGGGAGCTGTGAGCGTCGCCGCCCGGGGCACCGAGGCCCAAGGCGCCCTCGGGGCCACTGCGACGCACGCATGGAGAGCGCTGGGCGCCGGGCTGCGCACCGACAGCTAACCTGGTCGCACGGGCTCTGCGGGGCGGGGACTGTGCGGCACCAACCAGTTACCCAGGGTGCGGGAACATGAGGCTTGGCACAGAGCCCGCTGAAGACGAGGCTCATGGTGCAAGGGCCTGCCGTGTTCGTGGGTGAACCGTGCGGAACCCTGCGACTCGGTAATTGACGCGAGCTGACGAACGCGCATGCGCGAGGCGGTGGCGGGCACGTGGCGGGTTGTAGGGCGGCGCCGCGCGGGATGCGCTTCGGTGCCCTGGAGGCCTGTGGGCTGTGCGTCCCTCCCACCCCGCCTCTGGTACCAGGTGTGACTGAGGCCAGCATCACCATGGGGTTCACTCTGCCGCTTGGTTCCTGGAGGGGCCGGCATAGGTCTTATTTATCCCGGGACGGGCCCTGGGGCTGACCTGCCCTGAGTCCCCACCCTCGCGCGGCTTAGTGGCCTCTCCCTGCAGCCCGTCATTGTCAGCGGCGGCATGGTGTTCTGTCTGGAGAACGAGGAGCAGCGCCGCCCGCTGCGAAGCACCATGGTCCACTTCCAGGCCTCCGAAGTTCAGCAGCTGCTACACAACAAGTTCGTTGTCATCTTGGGGGACTCAAGTGAGTGCTCCTTTAGGATCACACTTCCACCTGCAACCTGTTTTCTAAGTCTGAACCCTTTGTCTCCATCTCAGACCTCTTCTGACCCCTAATCTGTTCCAGTACGGTAGATTTTTCTCATTTTATGTACCCATGCACCTTCCAGAGCTGTCTTGATAGGTGTAGCCTGTCAACCTTTTCTCCCTGACAGCCCCCCATAATTTCCCTCAGTTTTGTTATCTGTCTCCCAGGTAACTTGGCCGACTTATTTCTGCCTGGTGATCTTGGGCCCCTGTATACTAAATGGGGGGTGGTGCACAACTAGAAGCATCGGAGACAGTGCCAGGATCTTTTAACCTCACCTTTTCTCCTGCCTCAGAGACAACACTGCACAGAGGTGGTGTTGGGCAACCCTAGCCCTGGGAATATGGGGGACCTGGACTTGGGAGGAGCTTGGATGGGATAAGGCTTACCTCAGCCTCCTGATCTCTGTCTCCCTGCAGTCCAGCGGGCTGTGTACAAGGACCTGGTGCTCCTGCTCCAGAAAGACTCACTGCTCACAGCTGCCCAGCTAAAGGCCAAGGTGAGAGAAGCTTGGTGGCCATGCCAGGCAATGGTGGGTGGACACAGACCCTGGCCTGGCAGGGTTCTCCTCCCTGGCATGGGTCTGACCATCTGGGTGGGGGTGGGTATGCAGGGGGAGCTGAGCTTTGAACAGGACCAGCTTGTGGCTGGGGGTCAGCTGGGCGAGCTGCACAACGGGACGCAGTACCGAGAGGTCCGCCAATTCTGCTCGGGTTCTGGCCACCACCTTGTGCGCTTCTACTTCCTCACCCGCGTTTACTCTGAGTACCTCGAGGGCGTCCTGGAGGAGCTGACTTATGGGCCCGCCCCGGACCTGGTGATCATCAACTCCTGCCTCTGGGATCTCTCCAGGTTGGGGCTGAGGGAGAGGGAAATACTGGTTGGGGGTGGAGGTATGGCTCAGAGGCCATCCACCCCTGTGCTCTTGTCCACCTTGTCTGCTGCCCATAAGGTATGGCCGCTGCTCAATGGAGAGCTACCGAAAGAACCTGGAGCGGGTGTTCCTGCGCATGGACCAAGTGTTGCCAGACTCCTGCCTACTGGTGTGGAACATGGCGATGCCCCTGGGGGAGCGCGTCACTGGGGGTTTTCTTCTGCCTGAGGCAAGTGACCAGGGTTCTTCATGATGGGGGAGGGGCAACTGGCTGGTAGGGGACCCTTCCTCCTAACCCTGCTTTATACTGTGGCTCTTAGATGCTGCACTTTCTCACTTAGCTCCAGCCCCTGGAAGCCTCTCTGCGGCGGGATGTGGTTGAAGGGAACTTCTACAGTGCTACTTCGGCTGGGGACCACTACTTCGATGTCCTAGACCTTCATTTTCATTTCCGACATGCAGTACAACACCGTCACTGGGATGGTATCCACTGGGACCAGCATGCCCACCGCCACATCTCACACTTGCTTCTGACTCATGTGGCTGACGCCTGGGGTGTGGAACTGCCTAAGCATGACTACCCCCCTGGTGAGCCCTACCACAAGTGGGGAGGGTAGTGATGTAGATTGGGCCCTCAGAGAATAGGTCTCACAAGTGGAATAAGACATAGGTGCTCTAGGAGAGTAGAGGTCCTTTGAAGGACTGCTGTGGCCCCCAAGTGCTCCTTCTTCATCCCCTGGGGTGAGATCACAGGAGCAACACTGCAGTTCAAGTTATGGTTCTGTATGGTTAGTTATATAGTCACCTCTGTGTATACGAATGAATTTATACAAGCACTGAGCACGTAAGACAGCATGTAAAAGATCCCTACCCTACAAAAGAACAGGAAAGAAATGGGGATACTTTTAACTAGGTACAGAAGTTGAGGGCAGAAAGATAAACAGAGGAAAGGCAATCCAGGAAGTGTGGCAGAAGCAAAGAAGTCCCTTGGCTGGTGTTGTCAGCCTCTCAGTTCCTGCCTGCTCACAAAGGGGGCTCGTGGCTGATGGTCTCCAAGTCCGCTTCTCTCCTGCATCATGTCCTCAGAGGTCAGGGTTCCTGCCTCACTTGTTGACAGCTCACCTCTTTGGCCCCAGTATCTAGCACAATTGTTGTGTACACAGTACTACAGGATAGTGCTCATTGAATTGGAGGCATGAGTCATGTTAGAAAGAAGGCTGTTCATTGCAGCACTGAAGGGGCTGGGGGCACAGACAGGTCAGGAGGGTCATAGAGGCAGACTTCTGGGACTTGGTAGCCAGGAGTCAATGCTTTAGGGAGGTAAATTAGGACTTTGATTATATAATGGTCCAATTTTCTTGTTTTTTAGTTGAGAGAACTGAGCCCCAGAAAGGAAGGGATGCCACATAGTTTGTAAGACTAGACTGTAGTGGCTCAGGCCTTCTGAGTTCAATTTGAAGCTACAGAAATAGGGATGTCAAAAGGAAGCTGGGTGGGAGAGTGAGTTGGTGAGTTTGGTCAGGGCAGATCTATTTGAGGTATTGTGGAAATGTGGAGTAGATCTGAGAGTCCGTGGTGTCCCCAGAGAGATGGAAGCAAAGGGCATGAGTGTGAACTGTGAAGGAGAGAACAGAACAATGGCCACATTTTGGAGTTGAAAGGGAAGAGGGGCTGATGGAGGAAATAAAAGAAGTTGAAGATAGAGATACTTTCAGGGAGGATGGAGGCCATTGGCTATGTCATGTGATTTGTCAGGAAGAAAGAAGTTGGTTAAATTTGCCAGGAAGTGGTTATATTTAGTGGGGAAAATGTTGAAGGATTGGGTTGACAGTCAGTGAAAAATAAATAAAAGAGCCAGTGAACAGTTGATAAGGGAATCGAAATCAGGCACAATACTCTTTGTGGAAGTTTGAAAGGAGCAGGGGTTTACTGGGAGAAGAGAGTGTTTCTGAGAGACTTATTAAGCTTATTTATTGGTCCATGGGGAGTTGCTGGGAGAGGAAGAAGCTAAAGATACAGGAGCTTGGCAGAGAAGACTCTGGAGGGGAGCCTGAGGTCAGAGTGAAGGCAAAGCCCTGACTTTTGAGAAAGGCAAGGAAGGAGGAACACATCTCGGGCTCAGCCTGAAATGAGAGGGAATGAGGAAACGTGGAAAGCAAAGGATGCTCCCTCCTGGAGGAGGGAGTAGAAGTTTAGAAGTGTGGAGGGCCAGAGGTCAGGGCTGCCTGGCCTCCCCGGCCTATCTAAAACAACCATCCCATTCTTAGACCCGTGGATTGAGGACTGGCCAGAGCCGGATCATCTGTTCCAGGGGAGCCAGGGGCAGCCCCCAGACTTCGGGGAGCAGCTGGCCTTGCCCCTCCCCCTGCCCTCTCCCATACCCCCTCCCATGCCTTTTCCTTACCCGCTTCCTCAGCCCTCTCCACCCCCCCTGTTCCCACCCCTGCCCCAGGATGCCCCCTTTTTCCCAGGCCAGCCCTTCCCACCCCATGAATTCTTCAGTTTTAACCCAACGGAAGACTTCTCAATGCCACCCCACTTAGGTAGGTGCCTCTGCAGCATCCTGTCACACTTTCCCAGCCTCCCTTTACACCTCCCTCAGCCTTGCCCAGCCTCATCTCCTGTGCCCAGAGTTGGATCACCTTTGTGCCCCTGCAGGATTGGGTTCAGTTACAAGTGAGTCTGGAACAGCATCTGTAGACTCATTAATCAGCTTACTGGTTGTCACAGTTTCCTGGTTTGGAAGTAGGGAAGTGGTATTGCCATTTTGCAGATGGGGAAACTGAAGCCCAGAGAAGCTCCCTTTGGAGGACCAGAGCAGCCTAAAGGCAGAGCTGGGCTCACCTTGGCCAAAAGCTCACTCTTATAAATGACTGGTTCTTTTGTAGGATGTGGCCCTGGAGTGAACTTTGTGCCTGGCCCCCTGCCACCTCCATTTTCTGGCCCTATCCCCTATGGGCAGCACCGGGGCCCAGTGGTCCACCGGGGGATGCCACGCTGTGTTCCCAGCAGCCCCTACCATGTGCCGAGGATGGGGGAACCCTGCAGGCAGCGGCCCAGACACTCAGACAGATTGATCCACACATACAAACTGGACAGACGGCCTCCTGCTCATTCGGGGACATGGCCTGGATAGACTGGATCTTAGGCTGGGGCTGGATGTGCCAATGGCCCTGCAGGGCCTGCTTGACACCCCAGGTGCTGGGCCAAGGTGTCTGCTATGCCTGGTATTGTTCTTGTCCATTGCTGTCACCAATAAAGGCATGGAAGAACAGAGTGGCATCTTCCTGTGTGAGGGAGTGGGTTTCCCAAACCACGATCTTAAGAGTTGGGGAGGCTGCCTCTTGGCTCTTTCCAGCTTTGGGCCTTTCACCTCGCTGTATAGAAATCACCGAATGCGTCCTTCCTGCTATCTCACACACTCATTTCCACCCTCACCAGAACATGTGTGCTTAACAAAGATCCTGAAGGGGTCTGCTGTTGTTAGTAACTCTTTAAGATTGAGAAATATCAAGGGCTGAGTTGAAATTGTCAACATTTTATATAAAATTTTAGATCTGGCTAGTTCTCACCTATGCTGGTCTCATGTGTTCATGTGTACATTCAACATTCATCTTCTGGAGATAGAAAGACACACACCTTGTCTCGCACGGTTTTTGGCATATGGTGGACATTCAATAAGTGATTGTAACTAAACAAGAAGCTCCCAAACCCAAGTGGGAGACCAAAGAGAAATCCATTGTTTAATAGATAAAATGTGCAATGGAAGCAAAGTGAACACAGGCTAACTTCTTTGGTGGTAAGGGGGTACAGTAGAGGAGGAGTGGAGGGAGAATTCCAAAGTGGGTAGGGGACTGTGCCAGACTCCATAATGAAGTTAAAAGTGTATGGTCTCGGCTTTGATAAGTGGTCTTGATCCTAGTTTTGCGACTACTAAGCCTCAAGGGCAACGTGGGCTAAATGGTGGCATGGGGTGGAGCGTAGCAGACTGATAAATGATGTGGGGCAGGAAAATTAGGAAACACAGAAACCCACTAATAAATAGAATTGGATGGAAGAGGGATGTAGAGTTCTTGCATTAACTTCCCATACTTGTTATTGAAGTTTCACCTTGGTAAAAGATATAAAATCTCACAAACAAATAGAAATAGATGAGAAAAGTGTTAATCCTTGCTGGTGGTCTAAGTGGAAATGAAAGGAAGCTGCTAAATCAGCACACACTGGTGCTGGGGAAACTGGTACAGTTAATAATAAGGCCCTAATTTAGAGAGGCATCTCAACAGAACAGTTGAGAATCAGGCACCAACACAGCACCTGAAACAAGCATGGTTTTCTTTTGGTATAGACAAAAAGTGGGAGGGAATGTACAAAAATGAAAGAAAGCCTTGCGTTAGGAAGATAAGATTTTAGGTAATTTTTTGCAAAAATTGTTATTTTCTTTTTAATGAAAATCTATCCTTGGAGCAGACCTCATCAGCTGGATCTAGTTTTCCCAATCCCTTGTTTCTTTTCTGCCTTTCTTCCAAACCCTATTTTTTGTCAGGATATTTTATACCTCTGATTCTGGAGCTTTCAGTGTGGCTGGAGAAAACTGTTCACCTGGACCGATATACTGAAAAAAGTAATATGAGTTACCCAGCTTCATGGGGCCCCTCTGTTGCTTGTCGTCCTGTTCTCTGAGAATTCTATCACCTTCCCTATTGAGCCTTTCCTAGACTTTTTACTCCCTTCAAACCCCATCCCAATTCTGGGACTCTCATTCTAAGTACCTTGAGACTGCAGTATGCTCTAAATCCCCATCATTCTACCTCTGTATTTCTAATTTTCACCCTATCTTGCTGTGTGGCTCCCATTGCCCACAGTGA
The DNA here is from genome assembly GCF_014176215.1 of Rousettus aegyptiacus. Lineage (NCBI taxonomy): Eukaryota > Metazoa > Chordata > Mammalia > Chiroptera > Pteropodidae > Rousettus > Rousettus aegyptiacus. The sequence goes on along the minus strand of NW_023416287.1, from coordinate 22,782,346 downwards.
GGTTTCACAACCTTTTCTTCAGCATCCAAACATAAATTTGAAATCTATCATAAGAGTAGAATGATGATAAATTATTTTTTGGTTTGTTGTCAAATGACCATACAGCACAAGACACTTGACGCCTCCGTGGTAGGTTTTATTCAGCCGCGACTGGAAAAATTTTTAATAGTAGCCACATACAAGTCATTACATGCTTTTAAATTGTTTCCTGGCCTTTGTTTTCAGTTGTAGAAATGATAAAAATCTTATGTTTCTCCAGTATGTAAGCACGCTGTCTACTAGTTAAGCATGACAGACTCAAACTTCATTGTCTCAAAAACTTAATATTTAACCATTGACAAATCATTTAATAAGACAATCTTACATAGTCTCTCTCATTCATGGAATCTTGGTTTTTAAATGGCTCCAGTGTCCTTTCTTTTGCCATTCCTAGTATTCCTGAAAGGAGTGAAAGAGGCATGAGCACTTCAGATATGACACCAGCCTTTATTTTGTGGGGGTAGAGGAGGGAAGCCTTTTAAGAAAATTAGTGGAATTTTTTTCACACCATTTCAACCAAACTGGAAATTTCCTAACAAAAGCAAATAACTTGCCTTTATCCAGTTCCTTGCATAGATTGTGTGCTGAGTTTAAATACTTAGTGTTTAAGTACATCTACTATGTACGTTGGTGAAAGAGAAACTTTCTGATTGTAAGGAAATACAGTACATACTGACATAAAACCTGCTTTGTTGAGGTGTAACTGAGACAATTCATTGCACGTATTTCAAATGTATAATTTGATAAATCTTGACACGGATACATCTGCAAAACCATCATCACAAAATAAAATCTATCCTTCTGCCTCTTTATAATCCTCCCCGACTCCCCTCCCCACAACCTCACATTTTCCCACTCCATCCCCAAACAACTCTTGATACCAATCTGCTTTCTGTTATTGTAGATCAATATGCATTTTTTTAGAATTTTTTTATTGAATCACTTGGCTTCTTTCACTCAGTCTAAGTAATGAGATTAATGGAGCAATGTGGAAATTCATCCATGGCATTGTGTGGATCAGTAGTTCATTCCTTTTTGTACCTGAGTAGTAGTCCATTTCATGGCTATACTAACATTTATTTATCCATTCACCTGTTGATGGACAGTTGACTTGTTTTCAGTTTTTGACTATATAAATAAAGCTTCTATGAGCAATTATGTATATATCTTTGCATGGACATATATTTTTACTTGGGTAAATACCTAGAAATGAAGTGGCTGGATCACATGGTAGATGTATGTTTAACTTTTTAAGAAACTGTTAGAATATTTTCCGGAGTGGTTGTCCCATGTTACATTCCCACCAACAGTGTATGAGTGTTGCAGTTCCTCTACATCTTTGTCCACACTTAGTGTTGGTCAGTCTTTTTAAAATTTCGTGTGTGTGTGTGTGTGTGTGTGTTTAATATTAGCCATTCTAATAGGTGTGTAATATGGTTTTAATTTACATTTCCATAATGACAAATGATGTCGAACATCTTTTCCTGTGCCTATGTGCAATCTTCTTTGGTAAAGTTTTCTGTTCAAATTGTTTCTCTTATCCCCTCATTCCTTGTTAAAATTTATTGGACTTCACGAGTTCCATATTGTGGATCCAAGTCTCTTATCAGACGTGTGGTTTGCAAATACTTTCAGTCTGTGGCTTGTCTTTTTCTTAACAGTGTCTTTTGAAGAACAGAAAAATTTAATTTGATTAAGGGCAGTTTATTACTATTTTACGGATTATGTTTTTGGTATCACGTCTTAAGAAATCTTCGCTTAACCCAAGGTCACAGCTGTTTTTCTCTGTGTTTTATTCTAGAAGGTTCATAGTTTTCAGTTTTATATTCAGGTCTATGATCCATTTTAAATTAATTTTTATATATGGTATAAGATATGAATTGAAATTATTTTTTTGTGTGAATATCCAGTGATTCTAGCACTATTAATTGAAGATTATCCTTTCTCCACTCAACTCCCTTTGCACCTTTGTTGAAAATCCATTGTGCATATATGTATTGATCTATTTCTGGACCCACTACTCTGTTCCATTGATCTGTTCGTCTATTTTTTATTTAGTACCATACTTTCTTGATTACTATAGCTTTATGTTAAGTCTTGAAATCAGGTAATGTTAGTCTTCCAGCTTTATTCTTCTTTACCAGTTATTTTGGCTATTCTAAGCCCTTTTCATGTCCATGTGACCTTTAAAATCAGCTTGTTAATTTCTACAAAAATTCTGGGATTTTGATTGTGATTGTATTAATGGGGAAAATCGACATCTTAACAACATCGAGTAATCCAACCCGTGAGCAAGATATATCTCTCTATTTGTTTAGATCTTCTTTAATTTCCCTCAGCAACATTTTGGGGTTTTCAGCATACAGATCTTTCATATCTCTTGTCAGATTTACCCATAAGTACTCATACTTTTATTATAAATTATATTGTTTTTAAATTTCTTTTTCTGATCATTCATTGCTAGTACAGTGTAATACAATTGATTTTTGTATATTGACCTTGTATCATAACCATGACCAAGTACACACATTAGTTACTTCACTAAGTTCACTTATTAGATCTAGTAGTTTTTTATAGACTCCATTGGATTCCCTATATAGGCAATCCTGTTGTCTGTGAATAAAGACAGTTATACTTTTTGCTTTCCAATCTGTATGCTTTTTATTTATGTTTGTAGTCTTATTGTACTAGTTAGGATGTTCAGTACCATGTCAAATAGAAACAGGACATACTTGTCCCTGATTTTAGGGGAAAATTATTCAGTTTTTTCACCATTAAGTATGACATTAGCTGTAGGTTTTTCATAGATGCCCTCTATAAAATTGAGGAGTTCCTTCTATTCCTAGTTTGCTGAGAGATTATTTTAAAGTAGGAACTAATGTTGGATTTTGTCAAATTGCCTTTTCTGCATCTATCGAAATGTTCAGATGTTTAAAAAATTTTTTAGTTTGATAATATGGTGAATTACGTGGTTTCTTTGAATCTTAAATCAACCGTGCATTCTTGACTTTAGAAAGGACAGAGGTTATGCAGTTTGAAGATGATAGAGTAAAGATGGTATTTCCTCTTCTCAGAAGTGACCCAAGCAAAAATGAAAATGAGAAACAGAAATGTGAATATCATATCTGATAACCAGGAGAGAGCAGAAATTCCAAACAATGAATTAGGTAGATAGGCTTTAAAAAAGTAGTGGAATCCCTGCTTGGTACAATCACTTTGGAAATTATGGGGCAGTATTTACTAACATGGAATGTTTACATACTCTGTGATCCAGCAATTCAAGAGAAATGAGTGCATCTGTCTACCAAAAGAGTTATACAAGAATGTTCATTAAAGTTTTATTCATAGTAGCCAAAGCTTGGAAACAAACCAATGTCCGTCGATAAGAGAGTGGACAAATTATTGTCTTCCCATACAAAGGGATAGTATACACTATAAAAGAGAAAAAAACTACTGGTAGATGCAACAACATGGGTAAATCTCACAGATGTAACATTGAAAGAAGCCAGACGCTAGAGTATATTTCGTAAGATTTTGTTCTGTACAGTGTCAAGATTAGGCTTATCTATGTTGATAAAAGTCAGAATAGTGGTTACCTGTAGGGGGAGGTATTGATTGGGAAAGGGCATGATGGAACTTTCTGGGATGATGGAAAAGTTGATCTGGGTGGTAGTTGCATATACATACACAAATGTGTAAAAATTCATTGAGCTGTACCCTCAAGATTTGAGTATTTTACTTATATGTAAAATCCGTGTGGGAATTATATGACAATTAAAAGGAAACCAGGATGTTTTTTTTCCAGGAAGGGCTTAATATTAAAAGACACCTAAAAATGTAATTCACTGTATAAACAGAATAAAGCAGAATAACCAAATAGTGCTTGTAGTAGATGCAGAAAAAACAATTTTATTATTCAACATCCATTCATGATCAAAACTGTTAGCAAACTAGTACTGGAAAAGAATTTTTTTAACTGGATAAAGGTTAACTACCAAAACTCTACAGTAATCTGCATACTTCCTAATCGTGCAGCCTCAGAAGCAGGTTTAAAAAAAAAAAAAATGAATCAAGTCAGAGGTGCCTATGAACAGCAATTCCATATACAGTTGCACAGGCAGAAGATGAACACACAGGAAGAGGCCCTATAATCAGAACATTTGGCTTTTAGATCCATTTGGTATCTTTTGATTTAGAGGGCATCACAACTTTCATATATGTTGCAAATATTTTGCAGGTGTGCAGTTTCACATATCGGTTTGAAATTTTTTTTTTTTGATTAGACATTGAAGACACAGGCCAGAAAATATAGTAAAAGCCATAGATCTTAAATCAAGTTCTTTTATTTTTACAATGGAAAATATTTAAAAGATAGTATAAAAGAAGCAAGATTCAAAATATAGATGGAGACATTTGCTCAACAGAAAACAAGAACAACAACAACAACAACAAATTGTACAAAGTTGGTTGCATCCAGACCCTAAGAGAACTTCAGGAGACAGCTCTTTACCGGAGAAAAAATGGAATAACGGACTAGGGTTGGGCCGGGAGTCCTAGATACAGTGAAGCCGGCTAGATCGGACCCTCCTCCACGAGTCTCAGGAGCTCTGCCCTCTGGGTTTCTGGCTAGGGGACCCAGGCTGGAGATTTGGAGTAAGGGGCGAGGAGTCAACGAAGCCGCTACTGTAAAGACAGTGGGCCATGAATTCCCCTTTATGGCCCCAGGATCCACCCTTGCCCCTAGTGTCAGAGTCCAGGCCTGTGCGATACTTCTCTCCCCATTTCCCCACTTCCTACAACTCAGCCAAGCCCGACTCTTCGTTGCCAGAGCTGGAATCTCCGCCAGGGGGCGCGCCTTGCACCGTCAGTCGCCTGGTCTGTAAGGTGCGCTTCTGGAGCCGTTGTTTTTTCCAGGATGGCTAGCACCTTGGCTCTGTGGGTGCCCGCAGCCCTTCACTCTCCGGCTAGGCTTGGGATTTCCTTCCCAGTCTCAGGCTCTTGCTTGTCCCGCTCTACCCCTACAGTCAACGCGCTCTCGTCGACTCCCTCCAGCCGCACCTCTGGCGGTTCCGCCGTGCACCTGAGCCTAGAGGACTGAGCAGCTCCTGGCACCCCACAACTGTCCCTGGGGCAACCTCCCGCGCAACACACGCCTGCTCTTAGCACAGGACCTGATCTCCCCCTTCTCCTCTGTGGCCAGACTGTTGAATGAGGAGAGCGGCTCCCTTCACCCCGCCAAGCCAGGGCACGGCCGCCCCCTTTCCTCTGCACATAGGAGTCTGACAGAGAGCACGCCTTTTTCTTTCATGGACCCATTTCCCCCCCCACACACCCCCCCCCCCCAGGCTGGCCACTGACAACTGTCTCAAGTGATGCCCCATCCTTATGAATCCCCTTGACACCGCTCTTGGCCCTCTCCCGTCCTGGTCGATCTTACTCATTGCTTTCTGTGCCTTGGGGGCAGAGGAAAGTCCTATGGGTGCTCCTGCTCCTGTGGGCTCCCTGGATCTGTATATGCTACTGTGGATCCCTTCTCTGCTTTCTTAGATGCAAGGCCTCTCACCAACACCTCCTCACTCCGTTCCTTATTCCCTGCCTGATCTGATTATTTTTCTGGCCAGGCCACACCAGTCACCAGATCCCCACCCCCACCTCCGTCCCATCACAGCAGGCTGCTGAGGCAATGGGGAGGATAGACAAAGTGAGTCAGCTGCCCAGGTCACTTAGGCCAAAGGAACAGCTCTCCCTTCTTGGCCCAAACCTGAAAGGCTTAGAACGCCTTTCTTCCAGCATGTTCAATCTCCCTGGGCTTGCATTTTAAAAACTTTTTAACTCTAAATGGCTTACTTGGTCTACATTTAAAGGAATTTCAAGACTTATGTTCGTATTTTCCTTTCTTCTCTGCAAAGGCCCTCACTTTATTCCCTTTTATTTATATACTCTATTCCCGTTTGCCTACCCCTAGGGGTGGCCATTCCATTCTGTTTATCTTTTGTTTCTATGTGTTCTTGCCCCCTCCCCAAGTGTCTTGTTTTGCTGGCATGCATTTTAAATTTGTGTAAGAAGAACTATATTATTTCTCATTCAGTTTTTTTTTCACTCAACGCTAGGATTTCCGATCAATCCACATAGTTCCCACTCCTTCTAACAACTGCGTCCTCTCCACAGTGCTCATCTACCACATTTCACCCTTCTCACCTCCCGCCACCCCCAATAACAGTGCAATCTTCAATCTCAAATATGTCCCCTCTGATGCAGCTTTTCTCATGCAGGGTGCACGTTTATCACCTAAGATCTTGTTACAATGCAGGTTTTGATTCCTCAGGCCTGAGATGAGGCCTGAGACTCTGCATTTCTAACGAGCTCCCAGGTGAGGCCTATACCACTGGTTCCGGGACCACACTTTGAGGTACAAAGCCATTATGGGCCTAAAATGAGAATTCGTAGTAGGTTGTTAGGTCAATGGGGTATGTATTGATCTAATTTGATAAATATTGCCCATCTGCTCTCCAGTCTGGCTGTACTACCTTACCTCACAACAGTGGGGTGGGAGAGTGGAAGGTATATATTTATGTGGGGAAGGGAAGAAGGCCTTCTTGGTCCTACCCACATCTTGTCCCCCAGTGTGTCTGGTCTGGATCAAAACCTCTCTCCCTTAATTGGAATGGCCTCAAGGCTCTGGAGTAATGCTGCTGGCAAGCAATGCACAGCTAAGTTAATCATGGTGCCAGGATTTACATCCAGGCTTTATCTCTGACATGAGCTTTAAGAATAGGCATGGGATCTTCAGTTAGTTTGTATTGTCTCCATTGCTTTTTCTTGAGTAGCCTGTTAGGTGGACTAGGACTCAAACAGCCTGGCCTTGCCGCTGCCAAGTAACTAGCTGAATCTGACTTCTCATCTCTAAAATGGAATAGTGACCGCATAGCTATAGTTTCTGGAGTGAAGAATGAGTCCAGAAACATCATGCACATGCCAGGAGTCCCACAGGAGCCCTATGACAATTGTTCTTGCCTGTGTTTTACCCATGAGGAAAATAAAGCTCTGAAAGACTTAGCAATTTCCAAGGCTGGGGAGCTAGAAAGTGACAATGCTGGGATTCAAACCCAGCTTCAGCTAATATACCAGAACTCATGCTAACTATGAGGCTATTTCCACCTCCGAGTCCAGCCTTGCCCTTACTACGAGGCCATATTTCAGGGAGAATCACAAGGAAATGGGAAGAAAGGACTGTGCCTGCGGTTTCAGGCACTGACACTGAAGGCATCTAACCAGTGACATGCAGGGTTATGAAATTCCATAGCAAATAGGTTTCGGCAAAAATGAACCTGAGTTCTAAGGTCTGGTCCTCAGGGTTTGAGTATTTAGGTGGTTGGAAAGGGGTACTTTGGGTCTAGGGCTTTAGGAGCAGTGCTTTTAGGGTTCAATGTACAATGGGGTCAGGACTCAGCTGGAGTTGGAATTAGGAATTGGGTGGAGGTCGAGTGGAGTAGGGGTCAGGTGAGTGGATCTTAGCTGTGGGTAAAGGTGCCTATCATGTGCTTTAGTAATAGCTGATCATTCACTGTTTTGTTTGGAGGGTCAGCAGATGTGTGAACAGCCAGTGCCCTGGACATTGGGGATGCCACCTTCCAAGGCCCTCCTGGTGCTGTGAGCAACTTGCTGGGTCCATGTTGGAAACCATGGGTTATGCTTTTCCCATTGACACAGCTGCGCAGGCATCTCCTGGGACAGGGCCCAGCCCTAGGCATTTCATAATCAGGAGAGTTTGACATCTGCATATTTTGAGATATCATGGCACACAACCTTTTACATCTTGTCCATACCATCTATCCTCTGTTTACTGTTGTAATTATATCCATGACAGAGCATTTCTCTGAAGGTTTAGGGAACTTCCTGCTCTTTCTATGGCCTTCAGGGTCAAAAGACCTTTGAACCTAGAGAATGTTCTTAGAGTTCAGTACAATACCTTACAGTTTTCTGGTCTTTACAAAATACTTCACACATAGGTATTGCCTTTGACTTAACTCCATGAAGGGGTTGGGACCCACTTAGCACAGGCTGACAAGAATTAATTGGTCACATTGTGTAGGTGGGTGAAATGGCACTTCTTGTTTGTTCTTCCAGAATAGACCTCAGGAGACTTAAAGAATTGTTACTCTCTGGCAACCCCACTACCCTGTTCGGCCCATTTCCAAGACCTGGGGATGTGGGCTGAGGCAGGATCTAGGATGTCTATGGAGTGGAGGACTTTCTAGGCAGAAAGATCTGGATGGTGAGTTAGTTGAGGTCTCATGGGGTTTGTGGCCAGCCCTCTTGCAGTTAGGTTTCTGTCAGTGGGCCCTTTCTAGAGCTTGGGCAAGTGGAGAGAGAGGGTTGGTAGGAGGAATGACAAGTTCATGGGAACCCAGAAAGATGTTCTCAATGAATCTGAAGCTAAGACAGCTGCAAGAAAAAGATGCTGCTGGCTGCTAAAGGGGTCCCCATGGTGTCACCACACCCACATGGGAGCTCTTGATGGCTTAGCCGAGCTCTCCCCTTATCTAAGCCTTCTGCCCTATCCCATCTCCTTAAAGCCCCTGTTCTCCCACACCAAGTACCTGCAACATCATCTTGAGGGAGGTACCCAGAGATCAGGTCAATCTAGCCTTCAGCTCCATCAACGTCACCCATGCCACAACCATTGCTAGGGACTGGGGGTCGGGGCCTGCTGAAGTATGAAGGCCCTGGTCCCATTGCCCTCCCTCTCCCCTGGGCCTCAGGCCCTAGGCCAGGGCTCAACAGACACAGGCAGCAGGATGGGGTTGCCCTTCTATTAGTCCAAGTCCTGAGCGTGGCCTGGGTGAGACATGGAGGTGAGGAGGCCCACGAGGCTCAGCAGTGTGGAAAGTAGCAGCAGGAAGGAGGCAGTGAAGAGCAGGGCTGGGAGGGCACTGAGTACCAGCAGCAGGACAGCAGGCAGCAGATGTCGCCAGGCGGCAGCCACAACAGGCCAAAGGGAGCTCAGGAGGTAGGAGCCAGTGGTGAAGAGCGCATGGCACAGCATCAGTGCCAGCAGCAGGTAGAGGATCCCCTCCAGGCTCCACAGCACACGCTGCAGAGGTTGCCTCCAGCTTGATGTGATCCACCACTGGGTCCAGTTCTGGGGCACATAGTACATGCACCAGCGCACCCAACCCTGCCGTGTGACCCAGGTCGACCAGGGCACCGCCGGCTGCGGCCCCTCGCCGGCCCCAATGGCATCGGTCTCCACTCTCAGCTGCTGCATCATGGCTGGTGCACCTAGGGAGAGGGCCAGGCCAGCTGCAGAAGCAGCCCTGGATATGCCTGGGACCTCAGGGAAGGTGGAAATGCAGGGGTCAGGTGGGTACTAGCATGGGTGGGGTGGGGCTTCGAGCTGGGGCCTGGGTCTTACCTAAGTCATGTTGTTTCTTGCAGCGCCCAGGACGGTCGAGCACCCAGAGTCAAGCACCCTCTTTCACTCACCCCCACCCTTCCCAGAAGAGCCCCATTGTGACCTGAACTTGGGTGGGGTACAGCCAAGAAAGGAGCCACTCTAGGGTGTGAGCCTCATCTGAGTCCCTCTCTGTGGACCTTTCAGGCTGACAGGAGAGCCTGGGTAGTCTATAGATGTAGTTTCTCATGCTTTCTTGTGGGAAGCCCTCTTGGATCCCTGTCCCTTCCCTGATGACTGATAACCAGTCTCTCTCTGCTTTCTTGCAAGTCTTTCCCTCTGAACTTTCATTCTTTAGAACCACAGAGGAGGCCAGAATGCCCAGCCTCAACCTGCAGATTCTGAGACGGGCTCCCTGTGCTCCAACCCTGGTGGGTTCCCTGTCCCTTATCTTGCCACCTTTAGAATCAGACCTAGGTATCCACTGTCCCTATTGTGGGGCAGGCTAGGGACAATAGTGTACCCTTCCACCTGCCCAGCCCAGGATGGAGGAAAGGAGGCCTAAGGAAGTAGTATGGCCAGTGTATTTCTGGAAGGCAGTCAGGCCCAAGGATGGAGGCAGAAAGCCAGACCGAGTAGAGCCAAGGGCATGCCTCGGGCCCCCAGGAACAGCCCTAGGCCCAAAAGCAGCAGTAGCAGAGCTTCCTGGAGGCGCAGTTGTCCTGTGGCTGCCACCATTGGCGGCAGGAGTAGAGCCGCCTGCTGACTTGGACCCTCACCGGCCCCCTGACTCTGGCCCCCTGTAAGAAGTGTGTGCTGTGGCCGGGTGGGACCTGCAGGTCTGTGGAGAGAGGGTAGGAGCTAGGCTTTGGGAGGTTGACCAGTGGCTCACTGACCCGTACCTGCCCACCTGCCAGGCTGCTGCCCACTTACCTGTGGAGCAGGTCGAAGGCCAGGAAGCTGACCAGTAGCAGCAGCAGCAGGAAGGCTAGGCCAGCCATGGAAAAGACTGCCCGAATTGTCAACCCCAGTGCCCCCAGCCCTAGGACACTGTCCAGGAGCTGGGCTGGGCTAGGGCCCCAGGAGGATACATATGTACCTACTGGACTACCTGATCCCTCCCCAGCACCCAGGCCCCTGAGAGGGAAAGGGATAGGAGAAGCAAGGGTGTGGGGCCTGGGTAAGCAGACCTGGGTCATGAAGGGAAGTGGAGGTTACCAAAGGGGGCTATGTGGGAGGAGTATGGAAGGGGGTGGAAAACACTCAAGGGTGAGCTTGGGGAGTGGGGGATTGGAGTCTTGGGGAATCTCCCCTTCCCCATACACCCACTCACCAAAACCCCCTCACCTCCTCCCATTTTGGTCAGCCATTCTGGGACTGAGCAGCTGGGGCATTGTGACCTCTTGCTAGGTGGAGCCCTGGGGTAGGGAGTGGCTGTAGCTGGTTCTGGCCTCACAAGCAGCTGGTGGCCCCCGGCGGGGCTAACCAGAGGAGGTCAGTGATTTCTGAGAACTAAAACTCACCCTCTTGTCTCTGCTAATTCTCTGCCCTAGGGCCCTCCTATGGGGATCTGAGTTGATAAGGCTGCATTCTAACCCTATCACTACATGGGCAGCTAACCAAGGGAGGAAGGGCTGCTTTCAAACCTGCAGGTTCCCGGAGCTGTGAGTCCAGGGACAAGTCATTCAATCTTCCTGTCCAACACTCTCTCTCCTGAGAGTAGGGCTATGCCTGTGGGTCCCTAGAGGCATTTTCCAGGACTGCAGCCCTGGAATGCAGAGATAGACTCTGCCAGGAAACAACATGAGGCTTTCTGGGTCTGGGCTCCCACATGACCTGCTACTTGGGAATGGGGCAGGAGGGGGCTATTTAGGCATTCTAAGTACTACTATGGTTTGTGGGAAGTGTTTTGGATACTGGGATTTCAGAAATGGCAAAGAGAGTGTGAATGTAGGAGGGCTACAACATAGTAACCTCCAAACTGAAGGTTAAGGTTACCCTCTAAGAATGAAATTAAGGAAAATGAACACGTAATGAAGGGATTGATTACCTTGGAAAGAAACCTACCCCCACTGGTAATTTGTAACTAGGTGATGGTTCTGGAGGTTCTAGCATATCTCAGTTTAATGACTTGAGAGGCAAACATGGAAATGCGTCATTGATGGGAGAACTTGATCCTTGTCCACAAATCACAGTTTGAGGGAAAACTGATGGGGGTGAGGAATGGAGGACAGTGGTCATACAGCCCCCAGGAGAGGAGGAGACAGAGCGAGAACCAGACTATATGTCTGCCTCCAGTGGGCCCTGTTCAAAGACTAAAGCTTAGTGACCTGACATTTTTGGTGGTGATGAGCTCAACAGCATGTGGAGCCAGTGCCACCAGTCCTTGGGAGCATTCATTGATTGCTTTTGCTCAGAGCAGTAAAGCAATGCCCACAGAATTCTAAGGGAAAATGATTTCCAGCCTAGAAACATATTTGTCCAAATGATTATCAAGTGTGACAGCAGAATAAAGACATTTAAGCCACACGAGGTCTCAAAATTTTTACCTTGTGTACACTTTTCCTTAGAAAGCTACTGGAGGATGCGCTTCAGAAAAACAGGGAAAGAGGGCAATTAAATACTAGAGATGTATGATGAAAAAAGGCTGGGATGTCAGCTGTGCTCCCATGTGAAGAAAGCAAGGAACTCAGCCTGAAGTCAAAAGATAGATGCTCCAGGAAACATATCTCCAGAAAAAAAATAAAATTGATGATCCGCTGCTTTTAGACACATTCAAAATAAATGTCCAGTTCTGTTGGAAACTTTAGGATTGAGTTAGCAATTGGTACCTTGAAACCAAGCAAATTATAAAACAATTATTAACTCCAGGGAACACAAAAATTTAAACAATAATATTTATATGGTTATCATATAAGCATTGAATATTGACTCCAGTGATTTAGGTCTTAGGAGAAAATGAAAGCAGTGAAAGTGTGTATAGTGTCTTTGGGTGTGTATGGGCGGGAGGGTGAAAGGAAAGCTAAGTCCTTAATTCGTATCAGGAAATCGACAGATAACATCTAAACATAGAAAAATCGAGAAACAGCAATAGAAACTTAGAGGTAAATACAAGGAAAAATAACAAGAAGAAGTGATTAAAAGTGATCGATGGGAATGGAGAAGCACACAAAAGTCTTTTACAAGCCTAAATGTGCTTAACCCCTAAAATTATATTATGTAGTATTTTTTTAAAAAATGTTTTAGTTAAAAAAAAGCAAATTAATATAGGGTCATATTGTGGAGATCGGGGATATAATCTCTCAGAATGAATGAAATACCAATTTTCTAATGTTATGTGGATGTACTCTTGTGGCTTGAGATGATAACATTTCCAGTGACAGCATCAGATACCATCACACTGAGAAAGTCGTGAATTTCGTGCATTTTAAGTTGAGGTGCTTTAAACTTCCAACTAGTGCTTCTCAATCTTAAATGTGCATATGACTCTTCTGGGGTTGAATCCTCTGTGGATCTTATTAAAATGCAGATCCTGATTCAGTAGGTCTGGGGCAGGGATACTGCATTTCCAACAAGCTCCAGGGCATGCTGCTGCTGTTGGTACAGGGCTGCGCTTTGAGGAGCAAGGCTCTCAGAGATACTGATGTACAAAAGAGAGAGAGAACAGTGGGGGGTGGAGGGGCAAGGAGAGAATGCCACGGGAGTCCCCATCAATACTCACCTGCATCATAGGAAGAGCACCTAGTGGGCAGTGAGTTCTGCTTCAGCACCAGGGACAGATTAGGAGGCAGGGGCGGCAGACAGATTCCACTACTTCTCTACTTGTGCAGCCAGACACAGAGTTCTTTCTTTTCTCAATATTGTTTTATTCCATACATGTATGTGGGGACAAGCTGTTTTCTCCACCTTTAATTCATTTGGTTAATTTAAGAGAATCCCTGGAACCACAGCAACCCTGGGAAGAAAATATCGTTCCCATCTTACAGATGAAACTGAGGCTCAAAGAGGTGAAATTAGGATCCAAGGATACCCAAACAAAATAAATAGTTGAAGCCAGATGTGAAATTAAGCCAGTGTGGCACCAAAGTCTTCTGTCCTCTCACTCTCTAGCCACCTGACCTCACCAAGGAGCCGGCAGGAGATTCCCAGTCTATTCCTTAAACCAAAATCCCTTTTGGGCAGATGTCCCCACCCATTGTGGCTCAGTTGTGCTTTGCAACATATCCTCGCCCTTATGAGGCCACAAGAAATCTTCCACCTGGCTCCTGGGGCTGGAGATCTGGCTGTGTAAGTACCTGGGTGCAAACCTGCTGCTGTACCCTGGGAGCCGCTACCTCCAGAACCTGCTTCTGAGCTTCCTGGCTTTGTAGCCCCAGGTATTTAGGGGCAAGAGCCAAAGCCAATACCAGACTGGGAGCATAGAGGGCTGTGAGGGGATGAAGCAATTATAAAGGGTCATTAGAAGGTGCTAAGGGGTTCAGGGGACTTAGAGAGGTGCCAAGGGATCCTAAATGTTGCAAAAGGGCAGAGAGGAAGGGGTACAAAAGGATGAGAAGAAGGATGATGGGGGCCACATGGGTCACAAAAGGTATGAATGTCCTGCAAATCCCAGCCCTAAGGGATTGGCTGAAGGTGGCCAACATACCCTATCTTGCTAGTCCCATTGGGAGGCAGGTCTCCCAGTTCATGGCCTGCCATCTCCTCTCCCATAGAACTGGTGGTGTTGGAAAGAGTCAACTTCCCTCCAGTCTTGCTTGTTCTCCTCTAACCTTGAATATATTATACACATGCTTTTTGAGTGCTGACTAGAGAACAGGCACTTTTCTAGACTTTGAGGTGCAGCTGCGAACATCTGGGTGCAAAAGGCTCTTCTAGGGGGTTGCTTACTTCCTGTTGTGGGGAAGGAGGGACCCAACAGTGAACACACAACAAATAAAATGAGATAGTTTCATAGTGTCGAGTGCCTTGAAGACAATATAATAAAACAGTATGAGAGGATAGACTATATGCAGAGGGTGGAGAATACTTTCATCAGAATGGTCAGGGAAGGCCTTTGAAAGCAGGTGATATTGAAAGGCAATCTGAATGATGAGGAGGCACACTTGGTGAGTCAGTGCAAAGGCCCTGAGCCTAGATGGGGCTGGTGCATTGGAGGAACAGCAAGAATGTCTGTGTGGCTGGAGGAATATGAGCCAGGGGGTGAGCATGGGGAGATGAGGTGGGAAAGGTATGAGTGGAGAGCCTTGTCATGAAGCGCCTCGCAGGTGAGCGCACTAGGGACTTAAGCCAGGAGGAACTTGACAGAATTTGGCTGCTGTGTGGCGCAGGACTTGGAGGGGGCAGGAGTCTCAAGAGGCTGAGCTGTCTTAGCCCCAGTACCCCATACTCTCTCACACCTCTCTGTGAAACTTGGATGAGGGTAGGGGCTGGAGACAGGTAATGGCCAGATTGGGCTTTAGCTGGAGCAGAACAGCCCACAGGACCTGTTCAGATCTGCTTCTCCATCAATTCGGTCTGGTGCACCGTCACTCTGCCCCTAACTCCGCCCCACGCTTCAGGGAGCGTGGCCTTTGGAGCGCCTACCTTGAGTTTTTCTAAGTCCCTCTCTGGTGTCTGGGTCCTGACAGTGCGGTCCAGGCAGTCTAGGTGGGGCGCTCCAAGGCAGGACTGGGACCTTCGTGGGCCCTGGCCTGGTTACTCCCTTTCTGCGGGGGGGCTCTCTACCCAGAGCGCGCGTGGGCATCTATCTACCCAGAGTTGCCTGGGGCTCCAGACTTGCTTCTATGAAGTCGTCCCTGTCAGTGGTGGCCTCTGTTCCTGAAGCTTGACGCGGTATTGCTTTCAAGACATCCTGCGAGATAGGGCCACCAGAATAGCGCTGAGACTCTGACTTCGGGTGATTCAAATTGTATAGAAAGTGGCCCTGCAAAAAATATTTGCTCAGGCCCCGCGTCCTCCAGAGAATTCCTGGCCACCTCTGGGCATCGCTTCTCAAGTGGGGTTGGCGGTATTTCCCTGCGGGCTCCTTGCAAGGGCAAAACGACAGCTAGAGGCGCACATGGGAAGCGTTTCTTTCCTTCTGGGGAGGAAACCCTAGCATGGGGTTGTCAAAGGGGTCTCCGAGGGGGCATGGGCAGGGTCCTGTGCTCTGGAATCTCCGGAGTGGGGTAATCCTGTGGTCAGAGACCAGGGGCTGTGGGTCTTAGGAGGAGAATAAAGTGGGGGTGGGGAGGTAGAGGAGAGAACAGGACGCCCAACAAGCCTCAGCGCGCATCCACCCCCGGCCTCAGCCCGCTGGGTATCGGCTTGGGCTTCTCTCCTTGGATTATGTAACACCAGAACGTGGCAGCCTGGTGCGCAGAGGAGGGGAGGGGAGGGGAGGGAAAGGAGAGAGGGGAGGCGGGGCTGGGTGATGGTGTTGGTGGTGGTGGTGGTGGTGGGACGCGCTGCCTCTGGCTGGGCCCCGTCAGAAAGATTCCTGGAGGGCCAGCCCTCCTCCCGCCCCCAGCTCCCACCTCAATTTCCCCTCACTCTTCTTTCTGTCCCACTCACCTTGGTAGGCTGCCTCTGCTTCTGGATGGATTTCCCTCTTGGGTTGTAGTTTCCTCCCCCAGAGTTCCCAGCTTTGTTGCTTTGGCCATGTGAATAGCCCCTCTGAGCCTCAGTTTACCGGTTTGTATAAAATGGGGTTGGATTGAGAGGCCATGTGTAAAGCGCCTGGTACGGTGCATGGCACAAAATAGGTGCCCACTACAGGACAGGCGCCTCACAGTGAAACCGCGGCTGCAGAGGGGCTTTGCAGACTTTGACGGGCAGAGCCGGAGGGAGGCCGGAGAGGGAGGGGCATGATCAGTGAGTGCAGAGCCCCTCGGCTGCCCGTCGGGGGTCCGCCGGGTTAGTTCCGCCCCAGCCCTCCCCTCCCGGGTCCGAGGCCAGCTAGCGGGCTGTGGGCGGGCCAGAGGCCGCAGGGGGCGTGCGGCGGCGGCAGGAAGGGGCGGGGGGCTCCAGAGCAGCGGGCAGGAAGAGACAGACCCACCGACCGCCGCCGTCCCGCGCGTCCCCACCTCAGGACCTTGCCATGTGGGGTCTTCTGCTTGCCTTGGCCGCCTTCGTGCCTGCCGTCGGTCAGGGCCTGGGGGCGCCTGGCACCTCCGTGTTGGGCCTTGTGCCACCCGCGACCACCAAGGCCCCGATTTCAACCCCGGTCCCGCGTAGCAGCCCGGCACAGCAGCCAGCGGGAAAGGATAACGGTGAGCTCCCGGGCCCAGCGCCGGCCTCTCCCGCTGCTCCACTTACCCGTCTTCTTCTCCAGCACACACACAGACGCACACACGGACACACACACAGACACAGAGACACACACAACACACACACACTTTCCCAGCCCCCTCCCCAACACACGCACACTTTCCCTTCCCTTTCCCCAATACACACACACACACACACACACACACACTCACACTCACTCACTCACACACTGTCTGGTGCAGTGGATGCTGACATGCTGACTCAGCAGCCCCACTTCCCAGCCTGACCCAGTCAGCAATCCTGGGCCAGGAGCCAGTGGGATGTTGCCTCTTCCAGCCTCAAACCTTCCCTTTTTTACAGATGAGGAAACTGAGACCGGAGCCAGGAATTGGGGAGAAAGAGATAAAGATAAAGGCACTGACACTAAGGGGTTCAGAGCAAGACTGCAGGAGAGAGCTTGTGGGCACAGGCTAGAAGGAAGGAGCGAGAAAGGGAAGGAGAGCACTCTGCCGAGGCTGCCTGGAGGAACGGGGAGCTTTCTAAGGAGGGGAGAGGCAAGTGAGTGGTGGTTAAGGAGGGCTTCTCAGAGGAGGCAAGTAGACATTGGGTCCCTGCTCACAAAGGGTGATCATCTCCGAATCAGGAAGAGCAGAAGAGGAGGGCAGCCAAGAAGTAAGCCATGTGTGCAAAGGCACAGGGGCACCAGACAGGAAAGTGTACAGCATGTTCAAGAGCTTGGCTGAGTGAAGAACTGGTGGCACCTGCCCTGTGCAAGGCCCTGTGCTGAAGAGTGAACAGGACACAGGCTTAGCTCTCAGAGGCCTGAGCGCCCAGGTAGACCTGGATTTCAGGACAGGATGTTTCAGCCCAGAGGGCAGATGCAGCGATCAAGGTGGCACAGGGGCTTTGGGAGACTCAGTCTGGAGCTAAGGAAGGCTCCTCAAAGGGCATCTGAGATGCGAAGGAAGAATGGGACTTAGGCAATAAAATCAGAAGTGGTGTGTGGTATGATGGGGAGGGCACAGCCAGTGCAAAGGCCTGGAAGTAAAAAACCAAGCAGTTCCCAGAGGCTGGGTATAGCTCTCCGTTGGAGAGGGTCAGAGGAGGCTAACCAAGCATGTCGTCACCCCAGGAAAGAGAAGGAGCCAAAGGAGTGGCTGGAGAGGCAGGTTGGGATCAGACTGTGAAGGCCGTCTAGTCTGTGCTCGGGTCCTCAGATACTTGTGGTAGTGCCTGCTATGGGCTTCTTGGGCTGGCAGACCTTTCCATCTGGACTTTCATGCCATCCTTCCCTCCTCTGGAGCTGTGCCTTTCTGGTCTCCAGGGACCTCACAACAGCATGTTCGAATTCGAGTCATCAAGAAGAAAAAGATTATTATGAAGAAGCGAAAGAAGCTAACTCGCCCTAGTACCCTGGTGACTTTCAGGCCTCCAGTGACCAACAGCACTGCAGGGGCCCTTGACCTTTCTAAGGAGCAAGAACCAGGTACCACCCCTCCAGGGGCTCTGCCCAGACCTGCAGTCCCTAGGCATATATGTACTAATGTAACTCTTAACCTTGTGGGCATTGGCATGTTCCCAGCCTGCCCAGCACATGGGCAAGCTTAGATTCAGCTTCCCACCTGTCCTGACCGTTCTCTTTCTGGTCCTGTCTCACTGCTGTCCCTGCCTCAGGCTGTCCACCTTTGGGCCTAGAGTCCCTGCGAGTTTCAGATAACCAGCTTGATGCTTCCAGCAGCCAGTCCTTTGGTCTTGGACCACACCGAGGACGGCTCAACATTCAGGTCAGCACCTGGGTCAGAGCAAGGCAACCCCTAGAACCTTCTTTCCTGCTCCTTCTCCCCACAATCCTTGCCCACCCCACACTGCCCACTTCGGCCTGATCATCATGTCCTGTGCCCACAGTCAGGCCTGGAGGATGGTGATTTATACGATGGAGCCTGGTGTGCTGAGCAGCAGGACACTGAGCCGTGGCTTCAGGTGGATGCTAGGCATCCCACCCGCTTCACAGGCATTATCACCCAGGGCAGGAACTCCATCTGGAGGTGAGGCAGGCTAGCCCCAGGCCAGGAAGTCATGGGCAGACTCAGGAGGGCTGGGGTGGGAGTCCTGAGGGCCACTGATGATCTCTTCCCACCCCTCCTTCCAGGTACGACTGGGTCACCTCATACAAGGTCCAGTTCAGCAATGATAGTCGGATCTGGTGGGGGAGTAGGAACCACAGCAGTGGGATGGATGCGGTGCGTGGTGGCATTGTGACTGGGGCCCTCTAGGTTGGGAGCTGGGCACAAAGCTCACTGTAGGGTGCTAGGCTGGGTTGGGGCTCTTCTGGGGGCAAGGAACAGATGCCCACTTGGGCATTTCAGGAGAGAGGGGGTTGTTGTCAGGATTGGTGATGCCAAGCAGGCAGCCTCGGGAGCTAGACTGCTTTGGAACGTGCCCAAATCCTCCCCAAATACTTCTTCCACTGGGTGGGCACCACTTCATGCCACAGCTTCCTGCTGGAACACCCCTTCTGGCAATGAGGTCACTGGTCCTTGCATCACCTCTCACCTCCCCATATCATGGACCTCTTTATACACCAGGCTATGGTGCAGGATCCTGGCTGGCTTTAAGATTGGCTGCTCCCAAGTCACATGGACATATTGGTCTAATGAGCGATGACCCAACCAGAAAGTATGGCTGCCTAGGGCTGCCTTTTCTCAGGGGCTGTGGGCCAGGGTATGTGTTTGACACTGAGTACAAGTCTCCAGCTGAGCCCACCAGGGTAGTTAGCACCTTCCCTGGATCCTAGACTAGCAGTGATCGATTGGATGAGCAGCCCCACCAAAGGACTTAATGTTCCCAGGTCTTTCCTGCCAATTCGGACCCAGAGACACCAGTGCTAAACCTCCTGCCTAAACCCCAGGTGGCCCGCTTCATTCGCCTGCTGCCCCAGACCTGGCTTCAGGGAGGCGCGTCGTGCCTCCGGGCAGAGATCCTGGCCTGCCCAGTCACAGGTGGGTAGTCAGACAACAGCTGGATGGGTAGGGTACAACTTACACTGTGAGCTCACCCATTACCATGAACTCACCCTCCTCCAGACCCTAATGGTCTATTCCCTGAGGCCCCTGCGCTGGGATCCTCGGATCCTCTGGACTTCCGGCATCACAATTACAAGGCCATGAGGAAGGTCAGCTATAACCTCTATGACCCAGGAGGGAGTAACTGCCTAGCTCAGGTCCCCTTTCCACCGGAGCATAACCTGCTGTGACTACTGTCATGTCTCCTCTTTCATCCTTGCTGTCTTACCCTTTTCTGTCAATCCCTAAATTGCTCTACTTTCCCCTGTCTGAGCCTTCCCCTCCTGTATTGTGCCATGGTGCCCCCATCTGTGTGGGCCACCACTGGCTTTTATAAGTCCCTCCACAGCCACATGGGATGTGACCCCTGAGTCTTGTCCTCCCATTCCACACTCTACCCACCGCTCCCGCCAGCTAATGAAGGAAGTGAACGAGCAGTGCCCCAACATCACCCGCATCTACAGCATTGGGAAGAGCCACCAGGGCCTGAAGCTGTATGTGATGGAAATGTCGGACCAGCCTGGAGAACATGAGCTGGGTACTGGCAGGTGGGGTGGGAGAGGTAGGCACAAGGAAGGGCCTTGGGTGCGAGTCAGCTTCGAGCCCCTGTGTGGTCCCAGGAGAGCCAGAGGTGCGCTACGTGGCTGGCATGCACGGGAATGAGGCCCTGGGGCGGGAGTTGCTCCTGCTCCTGATGCAGTTCCTGTGCCATGAGTTCCTGCGAGGGGATCCCCGGGTGACTCGGCTGCTCACAGAGACGCGCATTCACCTGTTGCCCTCCATGAACCCTGATGGCTATGAGACTGCCTTCCGCCGGGTAGGCCACCTGGCATAAGGGCCACCCTGCTCCTTCTCTACTGGTGCCTGGAGCCTGCTTGGCTAAATAAACCCCCTTCTTATCAGGGTTCAGAGCTGGTGGGCTGGGCAGAGGGCCGCTGGAACCAACAGGGCATTGACCTTAATCATAATTTTGCTGACCTCAACACACCACTGTGGGAAGCAGAGGATGATGGGCTGGTGCCCAACACTGTCCCCAACCACCACCTGCCACTGCCCACTTATTACATCTTGCCCAATGCTACTGTGAGTATTCTGGGGGCAGTGATGGAGGGCCACCCTCCCTGGAAGCCCTTGTCTCTGTCTCCTGCCCCTCCTGACCTACCCCTGGTCTAGGTGGCTCCTGAAACACGGGCAGTGATCGATTGGATGGAGCGGATCCCCTTTGTGCTGAGTGCCAACCTCCACGGGGGTGAGCTCGTGGTGTCCTACCCATTCGACATGACTCGGACTCCGTGGGCTGCCCGCGAACTCACGCCCACCCCGGATGATGCTGTGTTTCGCTGGCTCAGCACTGTCTACGCTGGCACTAATCGGGCTATGCAGGACCCAGACCGCCGACCCTGTCACAGCCAGGACTTCTCCTTGTATGGCAACGTCATCAATGGGGCCGACTGGCACACGGTCCCTGGGAGTATGTGCTCAAGAGTGGAGTAACCCCGTCTCCATAATCCTACCCCAATAAGACAAGCTGCTGCCAGTGCTGGTGTCAGTTACCACCGGGGAGTGTCTCCCAGAGGCGGGCACCAGGAGGGGTGCTGGGGCTCCCATCCTGCCCTGCGGGCTCCAGTGTCTGTGGTTCCCCTAGGCATGAATGACTTCAGCTACCTGCACACCAATTGCTTCGAGATCACTGTGGAGCTGTCCTGTGACAAGTTCCCTCATGAGAACGAGCTGCCCCAGGAGTGGGAGAACAACAAAGATGCCCTCCTTACCTACCTGGAACAGGTCCGATCTGAATCCCCACCCCCAACCTGCCCATGTTACTCCTGACCCGCCTGCTTTCCATTCAGGTCGCAGCTCCCACCAGGGGTCATCTGAGCTTTCTGACTCACTAGATGCCATGGGTCATCAGTTTGACTTGGAGAGCCGTAGCACAGGAAGCACAGTGTCCCAGCAGGGCAGTGTCGGACACTGTTAGCCGGTAGGAGTAGACACCACAGCGGTTCAGGCAGTGGTCCACAGAGCTGTGCCAGAGCTGTTCTCAGGAGGGCTGTTCTCCGAAATGACTCACACTAGGCAAGTGCAGGAAGTGCCATGGCACAGACACTTCGTATTCTGCAGGAACTCATGTCCCTTATAAGTATAGCTTCCAAGGGTTCCTAAATGACAAGCCCATAACAAGGGTCACTGAACTTGGGGAATCGCAAAAAAATCTCTGCCAGGTATTTATAGTTCTCCCAGTCCTGATGCAATTTATCAACAGGAGGTATTTTTACCAGAATGTTGTCATCTAGGAACATAATACGCATACCACCTATATCAAGTTTGCAGAGGAAAAGAGCCAGAAAATGAAATGAAGGTCACATTTTCAGGCAGAAGGGTAAGGGTTTTGGTAACCTTTCCCCACACAGGTGCGCATGGGCATTGCAGGAATTGTGCGGGACAAGGACACGGAGCTCGGGATTGCTGATGCTGTCATTTCTGTCGACGGGATTAACCATGATGTAACAACGGGTGTGTGTGGTGGGGGAGGGGATGGGGATGGTGGAGGCACGAGAGGGCTGGGTCAGAAGCTGAGGATCATTGGGCCCTGATTTTGCCTTTCACTCCTCCCAGCGTGGGGCGGGGATTACTGGCGCCTGCTGACCCCAGGGGACTATATGGTGACCGCCAGCGCTGAGGGATACCACACAGTGACACGGAGCTGCCGGGTCACCTTTGAAGAGGGTCCTGTCCCCTGCAATTTCCACCTCACCAAGACTCCCAAACAGAGACTGCGAGAGCTGCTGGCAGCTGGGGCCAAGGTGCCCCCAGACCTTCGGAGGCGGCTGGAGCGGCTGAGGGGGCAGAAGGATTAACACCCACAGCTGGAAAGCCCCAGAGCCTTGGGCAGGCTGGACCTGTTCAGAACTAAGGGGGACTAAGAGTGGGGAGGGAGGGACAAAGTGGGAGAAGAGGTGCTCAGGCTCATTAAAGCTACTTGGCACCTCAGCCAATCTTCCTGTGATCTCTATGTCCCAGAGTCCCCCACCCCCAGGCAAGGCCTCAGCTTCTCCTCCTCCTCAACCCTATCTATTCTGCTCACACTTGCACAGTCCTATCAGTTGTCTTCTGGAGAAATAGTGTGGAAAGAGGACCCCACTAGGGTTCTTCTTGAACCTAGGTCTTAGCAGAGCAACTCATCTTGTTAACCCATCACTTCTGTAGCAGGCACCATATAGTGCCGTTAAACATTCTGGAAGCACCTGCTCAATGCTAAGCATGCAAAGGAGTCGAGAATAAGCCGTGCCCACCCAATCTCCTGAGGCTCCCAGTCAAGAAGGGACAGTTCAGTACAATGCGGGGTGTGCCCAGGTGGAGGCAGGCTGCTGTGGGAACCCAGACAGGGGAGATGCATCCATGTGAGATACAGCACTGCAAATCAAGAGGGACTCAGATGGTCAGGGATGCGATAGAGGGGATGGTTCCAGGACTTCAGATGAGAAGTGGGCTAAGTGCAGGGGTGTGGACAGGGACAGCTCTAATGAGAGAACCAAAGTTATGACACCTGAGTATTTGAATTTGCTTCACCAGTCATTTTGGAAAGTGTTGGTAAATGATAGGATTTGATTTGTTTCTTTCAGACTGAAGGGGAAGTTATGTGTCAGTCTGTGTCTTGCCAGGAAAATAACCCATTAAATTATTGGGAAACAGGGAAATTTGATGCTGGACATTAGATATAAACATATTGGAAGAGCTGAATGAGAAAAAAGAAGGGAGTTTTACCTAGAATTTAGGAAGCTGAGAATACCATTTGTCTGGGGTTTATAAGCCTGTATTTGCTGATGTTGGTGCTAGAGCCTACAGTGACCTGGGGTCACCAGTGATCACTGTGGTCACCTGCCATGACTAGTGCCAGAAGAGAATAATTTCTCCCTTCCACTATCTAATCTCCAACCTATGAAGTACACTGGCAAAATCTAACTGTAACCTAGCTTGCAAGGAATCCCACAAAATATAGTATTCAGGCTTCCAGCCCCCTGCAATTCAGAGGAGAGCTTGCAAGGGCAGGAATGGAACAAATACTAATAAGGTGAACTATGCCACAAAGATAGCCACACAGCCTTTTGTTACGTAAGCTCTGCCTAGTGCTGGGCTGCTGCATTGTCTGTTTCTTGAGGTGTCTCTATCTCTGCCTCTCATATTTTCAATCGCAAATCACCATGAGGAATTCAGTGCCGTAGCTCCCATCTCCTTGCTCCTTTTCTCCCCACCTCCAACTCCTCCTCTGGATCACTTTTTCCAAAAAAAAATTTTTTTTATTCATTGAAGTTTAATATACATAATGAAAGGTGTTCATAAGTCCACGTCTTATTGGCAGAGTGGATTAAAAGATGTGACCCAACTATATACTACAATAAACTTACTTCAAATATAGAAATATAGGCATCTTTAAAGTAAAAGAATGAAAAAAGATGTCTCATGCAAACATTAATCAAAAGAAAGCAGGACTGGATATCTTAATATTGGATAAAGTTGACTTCAGGACAAATAAAATTACCAGAGACAGAGAGGAACGTTATATAATGATACAACTGAACACACCCAGGTTTATCCCTTGGGTAGCCTAGAATCAGCTAGTTCGGCATGACTGAAATGGCATGTGAACTCCCCTAGCTGATGTCCAAGCTCTAGATTTCCCCCAGCTTTCCTCAAGACATTTGCCTGGCCAAAAAGCTCCTTCCATTACATAGTTACCATGGGGCTCCCAGATCCCTCCTACTTTCCTCATAAATATGTAAAGTAGAACAAAAATGGGGCCCTTGTCCTTGAGCTCTTTTAACAGTGAGATCTGCCCTGCCTGGCCTAGCAACCCATCTTTGGATACAGGGACTTCTGGGTGATATATATATATTCTCCCAACTCTTTGCCTGAAAGTTCCCTCCAATAAATTCCAAATAATTGTGTCTATACCGTGTGTCATTAGAGATGTTTGCCTTTGGATTTCACTTGACATATATGACAAGATGAACATGTCAGCATAATCTAGTAAAATTGAAGACACAGATGTCGTGGGTGTACAATGTATACTATAGAGAAACTCTTAATGCATGTGCAAACAGATGCATGTACATGAATGCTTACAGCAGCCTTATTTGTAATAGACCCAAACTGGAATCAACCCAAATGTCCATCAAGAATAAAACATAGAGACTTTCAGAAATGGCGGCTCCGCCGTATGTTCTCTGGGCAGCCACCCAGACCCCCACTAGCCCCTCTGGGACTCCTGGGGCAGGGTTCGCTTCTTCAGGCCACTCCTGACATTCTGAGATCTTCTCCGAGTACCTTGGAGGATGAGTTGGAGTCATCTTTCGAGGCTTGCTATGCTTCTCTGGTGAGTCAGGACTATGTCAATGGCACGGATCGGGAAGAAATTTAAACTGATGTTGATAAGTGTATCCAGAACTTTCTGGATATTTTGAGACAATAATTTTTCCTACAGAAAAGATTGCAATTGTCAGAAACCAGAGCAAGTAATCAAAGAGGATATCTCAGAGCTAAGGAATGAATTACAGCTGAAAGATGCTCTGGTCCAGAAGCGCTTGACAAAGCTGCGGCACTGACCACAGGTGCTGGAGGACTTCAGTGCGCAGCTCAAAAAACCGGCCGACATCCCTCAAGGCTCCTTGGTCTACCTCTCGCAAGCGGCTGCTAATATCCCTGCGCCTATGAAGCAGACCTGAGTAAGAGCCGTTTGAAAGCGAGCTGCTCTATGAGTCAACCTAAACACAGGTTTTTTCTTTTTTTCTTTTTTTCCCAAACATCACTTTTTGGGGACCAAACATTTTAGAAGAATTCTGCCAGAGAATGAGATGATTTTAGTTTCATGCTCTCACCTAAAAATTTCCCCCTATTTTTATAAGCTGTTATTTCTTGAGTACTTTATAAAATGCCTTTAGCTTTGGCAAACCAAACAATTTTTTTTTAAGCAAAATGTAGACTGTTACTGTGATGCTACTTACAGATCTCTTATTTCTTTTTTTATAACTTGTATTTAAATTTTTTTTGTAGAACCGAACTTGTATTTACAGTTTTAAATGAGTTTGTGTCATCTGAGGGAAGAACAGTTTGTATGATCTGATCAGTGAATCAGAGGGTGAGAGTTTTGTTTATAGGCCTTTGATGTGGTAGTATGTAAAAATGTGTAAACTTACTGTTTCAAGACTTTGAATTACCTCAAGAGGAGGAATCTAATGCAACAATGTAATGCTCCCAGAGTTCTCAGAATGAGGATATTCCGTAAAAAGGTCGGGAGAGTATTGTAGTTAGGGTATCATTACAATAGGATCCTTAAGTTGATGTTGACTTTATTTGGGGTAAGTTTATATTTTGCATGGCAATTATTTACTTTTTGGTTTGGGGGGATGTAATAGGAGCAGTGATATGTCAAATTTTGTTATGTTCTGCACTAATGAATCAGTTTAAGTAAACAGCGGCCCTGTTCTCAATAGCATGACTTGGGCACAGATGAAGTTTGAGGATGAAAAAAAAAAAAGAGTAAAATGTAGAATAAAACATGGTCCATTTATGCAATGGAATTGTATACAAGAATGAAATAAACAACCACTATACATATACACCATAGATGATTCTCGCAAAAACAATTTTGAATGAAATAATCAAAACACAAAGAAAATTGATTTATATTGTTTATAGGTGTATGAGTGATAAAATAATAAAGAAAAGCAAGGTCGTGATTATGAAAAAATTCAGGATAGTGATTGATTCTGGGGGAGCAATGGGGCGATAATGGGGAGAAGGAAATGAGGGGCTTCTGGAATGCTAGCAACATTCTTTTCCTTTACCTGGTGAGAGCATGGTTGTGTTCACTCAAAAATATATGTTGAGCTATGTGTGAACATTTTATGTAGTTAAAAAGTATCCACTTTCATTTATTAAAAATTTGCATATGATAAAATTCATTTTTTTGATGTACACTTCAATGAGTCACATGTATAGATTCTTCCACCACAGACAGAGACATAAAAATTTCCCTCATGTTGTCCTTTTGTATTCAGACTCTCCTCCCATCCCAGTTCTAGGCAAGCACTAATCACTTGTTCATTTCTATATTTTCACTTTAACTCAATGAACTCTCAGCAAGATAAACTCAAAGAGATCCACATCAAGACATAGAATCAAATTGTCAAAAGACAAAGACAAAGAAAGGACCGTAAAGCAGCAAGAGAGAAGCGGCATATCAGGTACAAGGGACAAGGAAAAAAAAAAGTTATTTTGTTCATTTAAAAAATTGGGTAGTTTGTTTTCTTATTTTTGAGTTTTGAGAGTTGGATTCAAGTCCTTCGTCTCATATGTGATTTTCAAATATTTCCCCACAATCTATGGCCCATCCTTTTATTCTCTTAATAATGTTTGCAGAGCAGAAGTTTTAAATTTTGATAAAGTTTAATTAATTATTTTTTTCTTTATAGATGATACTTTCTGAGAACTCTCTGATTAACCAAAAATCATGGATTTTCCCCTATGTTTTCTTCTGAGAGTTTTATAGTTTTACATATTACATTTAGACTTATAATTCCTTTTGAGTTAGTTTTTATGTATATGAGATGTAAGTAAAGGTTTATTTTTTTGCATATGAAGGTTCAGTTTTTCCAGCATCTTTTGTTAAAAAGACCATTCTTTCTCCATTGAAAGAACATGCCTTTATACCTTTGTTAAAAACCTATTCACCATAGTTGTGTGGGTCTATTTCTGGAATTTGTAGTCTGTTGCATTGGTATGTATCTGTCCTTTCACCAATACCATACTGTTTTGACTATTGTAGCTTTATAACACATCTTAAAATTGGCTAGTCTGCAAATGCAGAAGAATGAAATTGGACCCTTATCCAAAATATAGCTCAAAAATGGATCAAAAATCTAAACTTAAGAGCTAAAACTATCAAATTCCTAGAAGAAAATGAGAAAATCTTTATGACATTGGATTTATTTGATAATTTCTTGGATATGAAACCAAAAGCACAGGCAACAAAAGAAACGATAAATTAGACTTAATCAAAATCGAATCCTTTTTTTTTCTTTGCTTTGTAATCAGTGTATTAAGGAGACATTCATACATTTCAAGAATTGCTTAAATTCTAATATTGAAATTTAAGCTTATGATCATAACTTTTAAACATACAATTAAAGATATTTATCATAATTGTTATACTACTAGCATTGAATTACAGTTATTTTGGAGCATAAGTTAAATGGTTTAAAGTAAGACTGCAACATACCTAAAAACACCTTCCTATTTGATACACGTTAATTACTCCTCCATGTAAAGTTCCCATCACCCTAACTTCTAAGTTAGCCTGATCTGGAAGTCATTACTTTCAGGTTTATCATGGTCCAAAGAGAAGGAAAAAAAATGTAACCAAGGATGGCATGGCGGAAGGGAATGCATTTCTACAAGTACAAGCCCTCGAGAAGCTGCTTATTATGATAAACTCCTTCTTTAGAAAGGTATCATTTCTATCACTGATACCACAGACAAAATTATATAGCATGCCATCTTTAAGTATCAGTTGAGGCAATAGAATAAATGTAGAGGCATCACAATGAATTCTACTTAATACAACTATACAGACTAACACTTCTCTACAAATTAAGTTCTATGTCTGATTGTCAGTTGAATACAGAATTTTAACTGCATAGCTTAACAATTAAGGGTCATACACCAAAGTCAATGCATATACTTAGCATTTCAGTCTAAACTGTTCTATGCACATAGATGAAATTAATTACAAAGTATGGCTTAACAAATGCTAGAAGAAAAATATTTTTAATTAAAAAATTTTTTAAAATTTTTTAGGGGAAATTTTTTTAAAGTAGTTTTTATAGGTATTAAACTTATCTTGCACACTGAAGTCTTCATATATAAAGGGAAAAATCAGGGCTTTTATATTTGAGTTTATTCTTCATTTAACTTTTAAAACACTACTATAGTTGAATATCAAAACAAAAACGATAGCAAGTAGTGAGTATATTGTAATTACAGCCCTTTGGTCATTCACTACAGCATATACAGCCAGCAGTGAGTGTTATTCACTGGTCCATTAAGAGGTCTGACATTGAACATCACCCCTAGCATAATATTCATCATCTTTCTGTGCTTCTTCATTGTAATGGTTCTGTCTTTCTTGATTTGGATCAAAGCCCACCACTCCTACCTGGTCCATTTCATCAATCTCTTCTACTTCCTTCCTTTCAGATAGGAGATTTTTAAGCAGAGAGAGTTTATCAAGAGAGAGAAAGCCATTCTGAGAAAAGTTTACCTAAATTCGATGATTAGGTGACCCTTTTCATATGGTCTATGATAAATTGGCATGACTTCATTTGACACACATTTGATATCCCTATACTTGACAGTCTGACCTTTATGAGAGATGATGACGATAGTTTGGTTGTCAGGAGGAGATACTGGCTTTTGGAAGCCACACAATACTTCAACCAGCTGTATGCCCGTACACATGAAAAGGTCTTCTCCTCATTGAGTAAAAACAAAATGGTCCTTCTGATCCAAAACACTGATGATATCTCTGGGCTTCAGTCCTGATTCTTGGTCTCCTTCACCATGGAATGTAATCTTCTGGCCATCTTTCATACTTTTAGCAATATGAACTTCTAGAATCTTTTTCTCTTGAACTATCTTCCTTCCTTCACATCTTTTACATCTGTCTTTGAGACTGATCCATGGCCCTGGCACTCCATGCACACAGACTGAATTGGCTTAACCATTCCACATCCTATCTGATGATTTCTTATTTGCATCTCATACCTCGGCAATTGGGACGGCATTCTACTGCTCCTTTCTCACCACCTTGGCCTTCACATTTGTCACACATCACATTTTTTTGCGGAACTAGTTTTCTTGTTACACCATTTTATAAATCTTCTAAAGTTACTGAGAGTTGATGAACAACATTTTACCTCCCCTTTCTCTCTGCATCCTACTTCTCTTCCAAAAAATGTATCGAAGATGTCCGTGGGAAGTCAAAACCAAACCACCTCTATCTGCTCCATCTTCTTTATTTGCCTGTTTCCCTTTGTCACAAAATTCTCTTTTCTGTGCATCAGAGAACACTTCATAAGCTTGAGAAATCTGTTTAAACTTCTCTACTTCGTTTGGATTCTTATCAGGGTGGTACTTCAAGGCTAATTTCCTGTAAACCTTTTTTAATTCTTCCTGGGTGGCATTGGGTTTGACCTTCAAAACATCATAGTAAGTGGTTTCTTTTACCATTTTTGACAGCCAGTGAGTGGGCAGAGGCAGCTGTGGGAGAGTGGGAAGGAGCACTTTGCTGGGCACAGCTGGGACAGCTGATGCTCCTCTGCTTCTCAACCAGTGTTCTAGAAAGTTCTGCCAAAATTAAAAACTTGTACATCAAAAAACATCACAAGGGAGTGAAAAAGCAATACACAGAATGGGGGGAAATATTTACAGACATATCAAAAAATATATTAAAAAGTTCTATAATTTAACAATACAAAAACAAACCAATTCAAAAATGGGCACAAGACTTGATCGCATTTATTCAAAGAAGGTATACAAATGGCCAAAAAGTACATGAAAAGATGCTCAACATCATTAGTCACTAGGGAAACGCAGATCAAAACCACAATGAGATAGCATTTCACACTCATTAGGTTAGCTATTACCAATAAAATGAAAAATAATGAGAGTTGGCAATAATGTGGAAAAATTGGAACCCTTGAGTAATTGCTAATGAGAATG
Organism: Rousettus aegyptiacus; assembly: GCF_014176215.1. Lineage (NCBI taxonomy): Eukaryota > Metazoa > Chordata > Mammalia > Chiroptera > Pteropodidae > Rousettus > Rousettus aegyptiacus. Next base: position 22,751,824 of record NW_023416287.1, on the reverse strand, counting down.
TAAAATGTTCCAGTTGCTGTGGAAAAGAGTTTACTAGTTCCTCCAAAAGTCAGACATAGAATTAGCAAATGACCTAGCAATTTCATTCCTAGTATCTACCTCCAAAAATTTAAGCAGAAACTCAGATACTTGTATCCCAATGCTCATAGTAGCATTATTCACAATAACCAAAAGGAAGATACAACCCAAATGTCTACCAAAAACTGAATAAATAAACAAAATGTAGTATACACATACAATAGAATATTACTCAGCCATGAAAAGGGATGAAATTCTGATACAGGCTCTAATAAAGACAAGGCTTATTAGCAAAAAATATTCTGCTGAGTAAAATAGGCCAGACACAAAATGACCACATTTATGTGAGAATAGGTAAATTTATAGAGACAGAAGGTAGAACAGAGTTTATCAGGGACTGGTGAGGAGGAGAATAGAGAATTATGATTTAGTGGGTACGGTGTTTCTGTTTGGGATGATGAAAAAGTTCTAGAAATAGACAATACTTTTAGCATTCAATATTGTGAGTGTACTTAATGTCACTGATTGCACACTTCGAAATGCTTACAATGGTAAATTTTACAATAAAAAGAAACCTATAAAAACCCACAAAACCCTACAAAAAATTGGCTAGTGTGAATCCTAAAACTTTGTTTTTCTTTTTCAAATTGTTTTGGCTATTCTAGATATTTTTTTTAACATTTAAATCTGTGTACACTTTAGATTTAGCTTATCTATATCTACAAAGAATCCTGCTGGGATTTGGATAGGAATTGCATTAAATTTATAGATCACTTTGGGGGGAAAATGATGTCTTGAATGTACTATGTCTATGAACATGGTATGTTTTTCTTTTTATTAGGTTTCCTTTAATCGGCTACACATCCTACATTTATTTTTAGATTTGGATCTTCAGTATTTCATTTTTTGAGCTATTGTAAATGATAATGAACTAAATCGTGTTTCCCCCAAATCTATATATTGAAGTCCTAACCACCAGAACCTCAGAAAGTGACTGTATTTGGAGATAAAGACTTAAAAATTTTTTTAAAAATTTAATTACAGTTGAAATTCAATATTATATTAGTTTCAGGTGTTCAGCATAATGGTTAGATATTTCTATAACTCAAGAAGTGATTCCAAGATCAGTCTAGTACCCGCTTGACGCTACACATAGTTATTACAATATTATTGACTATATTCCCTCTTTGGAGATAGAGCCTTTAAAGAAGTAATTAAGGTTAAACGAGGTCAGATGGGTAGGCCCTAATCCAATATGTATGATGCCCTAAAAAGAAAAGGCAGAGACACCAGGGGTAGGCATGCACAGAGAAGAGACTGCGTCAGGACACAGTGAAAAGGTGGCCATCAGTAAGCCAAAGATAGATGCTGTCAGTAGAAACCAAATCTTCAAACATCTTTATCTTGGATTTTACAGCCAGACGTGTGGGAAAATAAATTCTGTTGTTTTAGCTGTCTTGTCTGTGTTAGCTCTAGCAAACTAATGTTAAGTTCTATCTTCAAAAATTTCATTTTCCGGTTGCTCATGGCTCATATATCAAAATGTAATTGATTTTCGTATATTGATTTCAAATCTTGTGACATTGCTAAACTTGCTTATTAGATCCAGGAGCTTTTTTAAAAATAGATTCCTTAGAATTTTCTGCATAGATGATCATGTCATCTGTGAATAGGGATGGTTTTATTTATTTCTTTACAATATTAAGCCCTGCATGTATGTATGTATGTATGCATGTATGTGTATATATATGTACATATGTAGGTATTTTGCCTTATTGTACTTGCTAGAACTTCCAGTACTATATTAAATGGGAATTAAGAAACAATGGCAGGGCCGGTGCCAATTCTCCCATCTCTGAGGTCGCATACACATTTCCCACAATTTTCTTTCCTTTCTCTCTTCACTCGCTGCCCAAGACGCCAATAGGAAGGAAGGCTACAGGAAAGAAGATGGTCTCAGTCCCAGCTGTTGTGAAGAAGCAGGAGGCCAAGAAGGTGGTAAATCCCCTATTTGAGAAAAGATCTAAACATTTTGGCATTGGACAGGACATCCAGCTCAAAAGGTACCTCACCCACTTTGTCAAATGGTTCTGCTAAATTTGGTTACTGCGGCAAAGGGCTGTTCTCTATAAGTGCCTGCAATTAACCAGGTGACCCAGGCCTTGGCCCACCAAGCAGCTGTTCAATTGCTTAAACTGGCCCACAGGTACAGACTAGAGACAATGCAAGAGAAGAAGCAATGACTGTTAGCTTGGCTGAGAATAAAGTTGCCAGAAAAGGGGATGTCCCCACCAAGAGGCTACCTGTCCTTCGAGCAGGGGTTAATATTGTCATCACTTTGGTGAAGAACAAGAAGGCTCAGTTGGTAGTGATTGCACATGACATGGAACCCATCAAGCTGGTTGCCTGCCTGCCCTGTGCCCTGAGATGAGGGTTCCTTACTGCATTATCAAGGGGAAGGCCGAGTTGGGATATCTAGTCCACAAGGAGATCTGCTCTACCATTGCCTTCACACAGGTTAATGCAGAAGACAAGAGAGTACTTGCTAAGCTGGGGGAAACTATTGGACCAACTACAATGACAAGTATGATGAGATCCGCCGTTACCGGGAAGGCAACGTCCTGGGCCCAGCATGAGTGGCTTTGCATTACCAAGCTGAAAAAGGCATATTTTTTCCTTTTTTTAGTTTGTTAATATGGTGAATTCCACATTAGAATTCCATCTCAATTAGAAAAGAGGATCAGAAACAGTTCTCATTAATGTAGAATGGACAGAAATATTCACTTACAGTTTTGCCCTAGGGCTATGTTAACTTGCCCAGTCTCTATCATAACATGGTTTGAAGATGGACCATCTGCATGTCATGCAGAACACTGCAATGATCCTTTACAATGCTGACATCATGCACATTGCACAGGATGGACATGACATGGCTGGGCACATGCACTCTAGATGGTGGGAAATGAACCCTAAAACGATTCAGGAAACTGTCACTTCAGTAAAGTTTTATGGGATCCATTAATCAAAGACATGCCAGGATATCGCCTCCAAAGTAAGAGAGTAATTGCTTCATCTTGCACCCCAGTTCAAAGAAGAAAGCACAGCACCTGGTGGCCTCTTTGGATTCTGGAGACAACACTTTCTTCATCTAGGAATACCCTGCCAGCCCATATGTCAGGTGTCACAAAAGGCTCTCAGCTTTGGGAGGAACCAGGTGCTCCTGTAGGTTTGTCCTAATTATTATTGTTAAGAAATAAATAATATAACACTTCTCTTTGACTTGAGGAAGGGTCGCCATTTTCTAATTTGTACAGAGACACCATAGATACTAGCATATGTTTGAGATGAAAGCTGTTTGACATCCATGGAGAGGAAGACAAAGGTGGTTTCAGGCAGTGATAGATCAGTCTCAGGCTAAATGCCCCCAAGTTTATGAAAGCCGTGTGGAGGAAATAAAGGCCACGGGCTCATAATTTAATGTCAAATTGTTACTTACTAAAATCCGTGTGTGGAAAGAATTGGGGGACCACACCTAGTCTAATAGTGATCCAACTCCTCAAGCTTCTTAGAACTTTAAAATTACAAATGTCCTTTTTTTTGCAGGACATTTGATACTATCTAAAATATCCACAAAAATATTTGGTCCATGCCAAAAGGTCTTTGAAATTTGGTTGTTTGGTGGGCCTGGGGATGGAGTGTGTACGGGGTGGGGGTGGGGGGCGTCTTTTTTACTGACAGGCAGAGGTGGAAGGTCTGGCTCTACATGCCACCTCCGCTGACACCACAGTGTAGGGTAATCTTTCACTTCTTGGTCCTGGTGAAAGTCCTGACTCTCCATTAGGCTCCCTGTGACACCATCCCAGCAGGGAGTGTGAGAAACACCTTGTCACTGCTGAGTGGGGTGGAAATCCAGGTTCCTCACGTGGTTTTCATGTGCGTTAAGTCGGGCGACAGCTGGTGGGGATGAAAGTCCCTGCTCTCCACTTGGTATTCTCTGACATCACTATGGCAGGGTGTTGGGGTACCTCACTGCAGCCTGGGAGGGCAGAAATTTAGGTTCCCTGCTGGGCTTTTGCTCCCTTGGGTGTTTATGTTTGGGGTTTGGTTGGGGATGAAACATTTTATCTAGAAGGTTTTTCCTTTCTTGGTTTCTTGGCTAGAAAGAGCATGTTTTGGGGGAGGCCTTTTGTTATTGTTCTTTGCACCCTATTGGCATTTCTAGGTTGCCAGCTTCTTCAGTTCCAAATTTGAGATCTATGAAGCAAATAGAAACCCCAGAGAACTCAATGTGGTGCATTTTCTTAGGTACTAATATCCCCAGATAATCTGCCTCCTTTTCTTCTCCTTTCAGAGGCTTTTTACGTTTTTTTTTTTTCTATGTAATGTCCAGGGTTTTAAGTTACACTTAGCGAAGGAATAGGGAAATATACATCTACTGCATCTTCTCAGAAGTGAAAGTCTCTACTGCTCTTTCGTTTGTTTTATTGGTTTTTCAGTGCATACAGATGCTTTCCACACACCTTTTATTTTTTCTTAATCCTCCCATTAACTTCCTGTTGAGCTCTTCCTTCCCAGGGTCATTCCCTCACCCCCAGCCCACTGCTATCTTTACCCTCTGGACACTGTGTCACCTCTGCTTGAACTTCCCTCCTCTGTTTTCTCATTTCTGTGCTCTTCCCCTTAATCTGTCAGTAGTATCACATTGCCTGAAGGAGAATTAAGATCTCTGTCCCAGCAATTTAGAAGGAGAAACAGGCAAGGTTCAGCATTTTTTGTTTTGCTTTGGAAATTGGCTCTTGAGTATAAGAAGGGAAGGCCTAAGGGAAGCAGAAATTGATGCCAAGATAATATCTTGGAAAAAGACTAGAGGGACAGCAAGACTACCACCCTTTCCCTTACCTTAGGGACCAGATGAGGGTTGCTTTTGGGAGACAGAGGAGAAGGGAAGCAGAATTCAGCTTGGGTAGCAGGATTGGGGAGGGAGGAAAAGACAAGCACAGGAAGGTGGGTCAGCTTTCACAGACATCTGGGCAATGGCTGGGGGAGCCCCGGGTTAGCAGAGCTAGTATAGGCACTACCGTTGCCCTGCCAGTGAGCAACCACTATTGAGTCAACTGTCCCACTGGCTATATGTGTCCACCTCTTCTGCAGACCTCTGCCCAGCCTCATCTGACCTCCCTGGGTAGAACCCTGACCTTTGTCTGTCTATGGCCCAGTACACTCCCTGTGAGCCCAATTTGAAATGGAAAGGGAGTCTTTGCCACTCAAGAAATTGTGGTGTCATAATCGAAGGATTATGTTCTTGGGGGTATTATGTCGATAGATATAGTGGAGGCTCTTAATGTCCCACGCAGACCCTCCTTACTATTAGTGCATCCATCCTCTAACTGTGAGGGGTATTGGCTGCTAACAGCTCACAGCACCCCCAAGTACTGCTCTTGGCCAAATGGGAGCTGCTTAACCCAGGGGTTGCACGCTCCAGCCGGTTTCGGTAGCCTGTAGCCAATGACTGGCACAGGGGTACTATAGGGCCATCTCCTTGCCACAAAGAAGGTCCGACGGTGGTGCCCTTCACTCTCCAGAGCTCCCTGGGGATCATGCTAGACTCCTGCTGAGACCACATTCTTGCTTAGTGCTTTCCCCTGCCTTGTCCTGCCTTTCTCACCCTTTTTTATTTTTTCCCCAGAGAGCACTTTCATATGCATTCAAATCCCTACTCAGGATCGCTTCTAGGGAATCTCACCAAAGAGAATGGCTTATGGCAAGTGTTGAATAGGTGGGTAATTTAATGGCAATGGAGCCCTCACACTGGGCTGTCGAGGCAGGAAGAGGCCTTGCTGGGGCTCTTCCTCCTGCTCCGGCAGACCCCGCTCCGCATGTGCACACATGCAGGAACACACGCCTCCCTGTAAACCCTCTCCCCAACCTCCTACCCCTGAGCCACTCCCCAGAGGAAGTGGGTTTGAAGGAATTCTGTCAATTTTAAGGTTTGATTATGGGCTTTTGGTTTCCAGGTGAGACCAAAAGAAGAAATGTCTCCACCTCACGCAATAAAAAGCAGAGAGATGCCCGGTGGTTCCTTGGTACCTGCCCTTGGCCTGGGCTGATCCCCAGAAAGCCCCATGCTCTGGAACCCACAGCAGGGTCACCATTGACAGGCTTGCCAGGTTTGGGTCTGCTCAGCAGCCGCTCCACCACATTCCACCCTGCAGCCACAATTTGTCTTGGCAAGGCGGCCCTCTGGGCCCAGCTCCAACAAGGGCCTGAGCAGCAGCCCAGACAAACCAGCTTTCACCACAGAAGCCAAAGTTTGTTGGGCTTGACTTGGTGCCAGCCCGAAAGTGGTCAGACCCTCCCCCACCCACCTGAAGGTTGACTCAGGCTCTGGGTGAGCAGGGGACTATGTGGAAGGGAGCCAGGCTCCTACGTGGGTGGAACTCCAAGAAAGGCGACAGGGGCACAGGGACTCAGGCTGGAGGGCTTCTCCTGCTGGCACTCCATCCTGAGGCAGGCCATCAGGAACTGGACTCATGGGATGGCTGCCTCGCTCTGGAGTGGCCCTTAGCCACAGTGCCAGAGAGACATCTTTTTACAACCCCGCCATGGGAGGCATCCCCACTTGCCCTCTCCCAGCAGCTCAGCAGCTTCTCCCAGCTCAGCCTGGGAACCCTGGCAGCCTACCCTGAGGGGCCCACTGCACAGCCAAGGGTGCGTCAGAGGTACCTTTGATTCTCAGGCTGGCAGGCAATAGGGAAGAAAAAGCTTTGGAGAACCAAAATGCCAGGACACTGTCCCTAAGGAGCAGCAGACCTGCTACTCGATGGTGTTTTTCTTTCCCCTTTAAAACACTTGGCTCTTTCTCTCTCAAGGAATAAAATGGCCAAAAGGAAATGTGCAAAAAATGGTCTTGTTTCTGTTACTGCCCTACTGGAAAGCCTCTTCTACATCTTTAGAGCCATGAAGTCTCTTCCATTCTGTCTCCAATGGGGAGTCTGTATACTCAGAACTCTCCTACCCGTTCTCCTTGGCAGTTTCTGCAGCTCTAAACCCAGAAGCTGCCATCTTCTTGGGGGCTGCCACTCTGTGCTCCCTACCAAGGCTAAGGCAAGGCAGAGAAGTTTGGACACTTTCCCTTTTGGGAAGTGAGTGGAAGCCGGGTGGACAGACAACCCATGAGTGCTCTTCTGGAACTCCACTAGGGGGACCCAGAGCTATGAGTCCAGCTGGGAAGAGACAGGTGAATTGAGATAGAATGACTTAGAGATTAACTTGTGTTCTTCTTGTGCGTTCGTTACTCTCTCCCACTCCAAGATGGTAGCAGAAGGTGTCACAGCAGGGTAAAGTACTGAGGTGGTATCCAGAAGAGACCCATACATATATGGACACTTGATTTATGATAAAGGTACTACTGCAGTGCAGTGAGGAAAACATGGTCATTTCAATAAATGGCGCTTAACCAAATGGCTATCCATACCAAAAAAAAAAAAAAAAATTAAACTTGATTCCTAGTTTATACTATACACAAAAAATCAAAACATCTTCTTGATTTTGGTATAGGCCAAGATTTCTTAAAAGGATAAACAGAGCACTAACCATAAAGAAAAGATTGATAACTTAGACTATGTTCAATGAAGAAGTTTTAGTCATCAAAAATCCCATAATGAGAGTGAAGAGAAGGGTAGTGTAAAAGAAGTAATAGGAGGATCTGAGTTCACAGGAGTGGTCAGTGTCTCACACCCATGAGGACTCTCGGTAGGGGGGCCTTCCTTTCAACACCAGAATTCAAGCCGGTGGCGTCAAGGTGGCAGGCTCATTCCCTTCCATTATCCAGTGGATGTTGTTACTGTCACTCAGGTGGTAGTAGAGGGAAGGTCCAGGGTATAAATGCAAAGGTGTGGGTTCAGTGGGGGATGGGGGCCACTCTAAGCTCAGGAGCTAGGAGCTTTAGAGAATCACTACCTACGAAGAGCCTGTCTCTTCTAGGGGAGAAAGATACTGTGATCTGTGAACTTTTTACTCTTTGGAGAAGTTATCCTAGGGAAGAGAAAAGAGATTTTGGGGTCCATTTGAAGCACCTCAAGCATGTTAGATGATTGCCTCGTTCTAAAATTGACTAAGTGGTGGAGAACTTGACCTTGGAGGTTACTCTAGTAAAAGGTTTTTAGTCTGTCTTCAAGGGCATGAAGTTTTATTTGAGCCTTCACATTTAGATCCACTTCACATTTAGATCCGTGATCCACTTGGTGCATGATATGAAGTAGAGGTCAAGTTTAACTTTTTCATATGAATATCCAATTGACCCAATACCATTTATTGAAAAGATCATCCTTTCCCCACCGCATAGCAGTTTCTACTTTTTCAGAGAGTTGTTGTTGTTGTTGTTTTTTAAAGAAGCTAAGGGCTCCACCAATTTGGACAGGGGTAGGAAGGATGTTTTGCTGAATTGTTAGCAGTAGGGCTGGTCTAAGCCACTGCCTGGCCTCCCTTGAATCATTGAGGCCAGTCTACAGTACGTCTCATCAAATATAGCTTCAGAGGCTACCTGAACGAATGCAGAACACAGTAGCTTGTTTCTATTGGGAAATATGTGGAAGAAAGCAAATTTCCAGATGTTCTGTCTCTGAAGGACGAGTGGCCAAGTGTATGACCCCCAGCCTATTGCCGCCCCCACTGGCCCAGTGGAAAAAAGACCCAGGGATTGGTTGATGCTGAGAAGGGACCCTCTGTCGCCTGGCATCTTGATACCTCAACTAGAAACAGCCTGGGCAGAGTTTCTGTCACCTGGTCTCAGGAGAAGTGAGACCTGCTGATAAAGGAAAGTTCACACCCACTCTAAACTTATCAAGTACAAAAAATAAACTTTTTTCCCCAAAACAGGTTGATTGCCAGAGACCACCTCCAAGGTTGTGCCTCACTCATATCTCATCTTTATCTCTTCAGTGTATACCTGACTCTATCTGCCAGTATCTGCATTTCTTTGTCTGAGAATCTTCTCTAGCTCCTGGGACCTATTCCACCACCCATGGGTTAACTGCAAGTGTCAGGAAGATAGTGCTTCCCTCCCACTCCATCCAGAAGCCATTAACCACTCACTGATGGAAGGTGGTGTATAAATACTCCAGCTCCCTCCCCCCTCAGGTGAAAAAGCTCTGACGTATGTTCTACGCCATCTCCCTGAATTCTCCAGCAGGAAACTTGTTTCAAATTCTGCTTCTAGGGGAACCCAAAATGAGATGTGGGAAAGAACATTGTATTAGCCTGGGTCGCCGTAATAAAACTCGATAGGCTGGGTGGCTGAAACAACAGAAATTTATTCTCATTGTTCTGGAAGCTAGAAATACCAGATCAAGGTGCCAGCTGGTTTGGTTCCCGGTGAGGACTCTTCCTGGCTTGTAGAAAGCCACCTTCTCACTGTGTCCTCACATGGTGGAGAAAGCTTGAGAGCGCTGGAATCTCTTCTTACAAGGACACAAGTTTTATCAAATTAGAGCCTCACTCTTGTGACCTCAATCACCTCCTTAAAGGTCCTATCTCCAAATACAGTTACATGGGAGGAAGTGTTTGGGCTTTAATGTATGAATTTTGGGAAGACACAATTCAGTCCATAGCAAATATCATAATTGATTAGCTTGGCCTACTGTGGACCAGGGAGTGGGCAGTGTTGACTCAAATGATGGCTTGAGCACAGTTGAGAGATCTTTGAGGACAGATAGCACATCTTGTTCATATCAGTCATGGCACCTGGTCCATCTCACGAACCAGAATATAACTACTGCCCAGTTACCACTGGAGTCCAGTATAGAGTTCTATAAGTGCTTAGCCTGGGAGAGCCCTGGGCAGTGGGAACTGCTCAGAGCTTAAACACAGCAGGGCGTGGGCAGGTAGGCAACACAGGCTGGAAGTGGGAACCGAGATGAAGTTCAGGTAAGCACTGAGAATCAGTCAGGATGACCAAAAGGCTACCCCTTTCATGTGTCCCAGGTACTTGCCAAGAACACAATAGAAGGAAATGGTGGGACCAGCCATTCTGTCTTAGCAAGTGTATTTGTCCAGAGGCCTGCAGGGCATGGGCACACAAGTTGGGGAAGGACAGGGTTTCCAGAGGCCAGAGCTAAAAGGTATTGCCAGGAGAGAAGAAAGCCTGAGGCCTGGGGCTGGACACTGGGCTCCCAGTGTCAGCCAGATTCCAGGGTCAGCCAGCTAGACCTTTCAGTCTAGAGGACATGTCTTAGGATGACAGGGATTCATCCAAGGAGGGGAGTAAATGAGACTAGGAATCTTGTAGCTTTACTTCCTCCCAAACTCTGAGACCAGAGAGCTGGAAGGTACCTAGTCCTGGAGAGGCAGGTGAGGGGTTGGGCCTTGCCCAGATAGCAACCTTGGGAGCCAAAAGCTACCCTGCCTAGCTCAGGTGAAGCCCTGCAGGTCAGGAAGGATCTTACTTCTGAACCCGTATACATTTGAGTAGTATTTAGTTTGTTCTATTCTGGTTCCCAGGAACCCCCATCTTGGGGAGAGAAAATCCCTACCTTGGTCCCGGATAGATAGCTGAGGGATGGAGTCCTCAGTGGTCAGACTGAGGGGCCCCAGGAGAGCTGCAGAACAGCTGAGAAAAGCAGACCCACGCCAGGGAAGCAGGCAAGGGAGCCTGGGTGGCCACCTGCATCTGTGTTTATTATTGTTTTTCCAACCTCAGCAGAGTAGAGTGTGAGGCCAGGGGCAGCTGGGCCCATTCCATGGTTTTATGGGACCAGCCAGTTATGCGTGTGGGGGGTCAGAATCCATGAGACATCCATTAGGGGGAAGACCCATAATTCACAGGGCCTGGCACCCCCTCTTCTGCACTCACCATGCCCGAAGCCCCCACTGGGATTCATGATGTGGCAAGCATGAGTGTGCAGTCCATAATGGGAGTGGGGCAGCCACCGGGTCACGTGGCTGTCAGAAGCTCCATGGGAGCCTGGGAAGGCATCCTGAGGCTGCTGGGCACTCCTCTTGCCCTGGAGAGAAGTTGGGATGCTGAGCCGGTGAGATGGGTCAGACGCAGACAGGACCTTCCCAGGCCACTTCTCCCTGAGCTGTCCTTTTTCCCATAGTCCTCTACCCATGCACCTGTCACCTGATGCCCTTGGTCTGCAAAAAGTCCATCTCTTCTAGAGGAACCAACCCAGCAGGTGAGGTCCAGCATCCCAGCACCTCCCCAGAATGCTCTCTTGCCAAGAGCATTAGCACAGTGCTGGGGCTTCTGACCAGCCCCAAGAAAGGGAGGTGAGAGAAGCTTGTAGGGCTGGGGTGGGAGGCCTCGAGTATGGGAGTAAGTTCTCTCCCCATTCAGGCCCATGGGTTGAGGTCTGCCTGCAGCCCTGGCCCTGCATCTGTCTGTGCTGCCATCCAGGACGTGGGTGTGAATCCTGGAGGGATCTCCAGTCCAGGCTCAGTGGGGGCCAGATGTGTAGACCTGGTAGGGAGATGGAGAGAAGGTCCTGGAGGAAGGCTGGCTGCAAGGGGACAGAAAGCCACTTCTCTACACTTGCTCAGTTTGGGTCACTGCATGGGCTATTGGTCCTGACAGCTGTCTAGATGGGCCCTGAAGAGGGACCCCAGCTCCCCACCCCTGTTAATGCCTTTTGAAGAGAGAGCCTATCCAGAACCAAGGGGGTAGGTAAGACCAGTCAGAGACCTACCGTAATTAGGAGTACGCCAGGCCCTGAAGCCCCCGGGCTGGAGAGTGGAACTTCTCAGAATCTTCAAAAGGCTGGTCTGCGGTAACCAAGGGAGGAGCCATAAGCCACATGTAGCCTGAAGACCTTATCTGCCTGTCCTCTTTGGGCTGGTCCAGTATGCAGGGTATGTAACACTTTCTGAATGCAGAATTATTTATCAACAGCCTTGAAGGTAGTGGGCTACACTTAGCCCTGGCCTGGAACCAGCACTGCAGAGAGGTGAGGCATGTCCCTCAGGCCTCTAAAGAGGTTGGCGTCACAAGCCTTTGCTATCCTAGTTTCCTCAATCAAGAGAGATGTCTCTGGGCTCCTCTTCCCAGCCTTGCCTCCTTCAGAGGGCCAGTCTCAAGGTGAGGAGGCAGAAGGGCAAGTACCAGGACAGAAAGGAAAAAGGCCAGCCTCGAGAAGCACTGATACCCAACGTGGCATGTCTTCTTCCCATATCTCCATGTAATTAATTACTTCCATCACCCCTTGCCCCTGCCTAGCCCCTCCCTTGGTTCTCTTTGTTGGTAGGAGAGGTAGGTGATCCTCTGTCCTCCCCACCCCTCACATTTTAAGCTCTAGACACACATGGATTAAGAAAAACAAGGCAAAAAAATGACTGTGTGCCCTTTCAATCATCTAATGGGCCCACCCTAAATAAGAATCATATTCCTCTAGGGGATATGACTTTTTTTTTAACTTGCTATACACTATTGGTTAGGGGCTAGGCTTTGTTAAGTTAGATGTTGACTTGGAGATTGATAAATGGCAAATGATGACTTTTTCACAAGTGGAATGTAGATGGGTGACATGGTCTCAATTCTCTAACTGTAAAATGGGGGAGAGGAAGTTGGGCTAAACCTTGTCCAAGGTCAGTCCCTTTGCGTCCAGCAAGTGACCCAGTCTCTCACAGTGCTGTGTGCTACCCTCCAGTGGACACACAGGTCAAAAGCATGCACTCCACGTGGGGTTCCTCTGGCTCTGAGTACTGGGTCTCTGCTCTGGGCTCACCTGGCTGGGGGTGGGGCTTGGGGGTGGTTTTTGATCTTCTCCAACTGCATCTCTTTGGACCTCTGCAGAGCTCCTTGCTTTGAACCTTCCTAGAACTGGTCAACTGCCACAAGGCTCTGGTAAGATGTGGATGGAGTGGCCCCTTCAAACAGAGCTGCTCTACCAGACCACAGCAGGACAGCATGGACCACTCACCTGGAAGCCCCTCTCCGTGGGCTCTGGGGCAGGCCTGGGGTGGGGAGCTGGGTGGGCGCAGCACGGGGGCGAAGGCGCTCCTCTGTTTGACAGCGGAGATCATGTTGACAGGCGAGAAGGAGAAGACGCTGGTGGTGGGGGCAGCGGCCGGGAGGGACATGGAGGAGGCAGCGGCCAACGGGGGGCTAGAGGGCATGACTCCGGGGCGGGGCAGGAAGGGGTAGGTGTAGCAGGGAAGGCAATGGGAGACACAACAGGGAGACAGCACCAGAGTGAGCAGCTCAGTTAGGGCTCTGGCACGGGCAGTGGGCCCTGTGCGGGCTGCTGACCTAAGCACCAGACTCAGACCTCACTGGGGGCTGTGTGGGTCCTGAGGAGACCAGTACAAGGGAAGGGATGGAAGCAGGCTAGGAGCTTCTGGGGTCCTGGGCCAACACTCGCCTTTTGGGGGGTTCTGGAGACCCTTTCTCAGGACTGGAAGTGACAGAGTCAGACTAGGTAAAAACAAAAGCAAAACCAGAACATCCAACAAAATCAAATACTGGGGACTGATCCCACAGATGAGGGATGAGCAAGAGATGGAGCAGATCAGGATTCTTGCTGAAAACCACTGGGAGTCTGAGATGCCGAGAAATGTTTATGGGCCCTGGGGTACCAAGGTCAGTGTCAAAGAATGGGGTTCATAGTAGAGCTGGGAAAGGAGTCAGAGATGAAGTTTGCAGGTGTATGTAGGCTCCTGTTACAAGGCCTGTCTGTCCAGGATCACAGCTCACACAACAAGCACTTTAACTTTCTCCAAAAGTACGCTTCCCTTACCAATTACCCCTAACCCCTGGGGAATCTGTTCTCTTCCAGCTTAATGCAGGTCTTTGTCATCTCCAGCCCAGGTGCTGTATCATCCTCTTCTAGTTGGTCAATTTTAAAGAAAGGCGTAGGGACCCACATCCTCAAATCTTCCTGTTCTCCAATCCCTGGCTACCCAGGACCGTGGCTTGCTCTTCTACACAGAGGCTTTGCTTGCCCCTCCTTCCTGCAGCCTTCTCTCCTGAGGGCTTCTGCCCAGGGCATCTCTGGATCCCTCCTTCACCATACGTCCTCATGAGTCCAATTCCCTGCTTCTCCTAAAGACCAATCAGGCCGTGATGTCAGTGTTGTCCAAATAGCTGGCTATGGGTGGGGTAGGGGCTTCCTGGAAGAAACTAATAGCCTGAGAAGGTTGCCTTTGGCATCAAAGACTCCTTCCCCATGCCCCCCCCCACACCCATTGATACGATGCTGTCCCTGTGCCAAGTATCCTCAGCCCCATGGATGGCCATCTCCCTTAAGATAATGCTCACTGCTAGCTAAGGAGGCCATGAGCTCCATGGAGGGCTTGAGACAAATGTGTTCTTTCTCAAGGCCAAGGGCTCACAACCACATTTTGTAGCTTGGGTAGGACTGGGAGTTGTGGGTCAACCCAGGGCTGCTAGTGGCCGAAGTACAAGACCAAGAGGAGATCCAAACAGTCCCAGACCCTCTGGCTAGGACAGTTCCAGATGTCACTCCAGGCACGTCCTGGCACACTTAATGAAAACGACAGCACCTGCCACTGTACTATGAAGTACTCTGCACATAGGAGTGGATGGGATCCTGGGTAAGCACTGGTCAAGACACTATTACAAGATGGGACTGGCCCTCGGGCAACTCCAGGGTGTCCCCAGCTGACGCTAGAAGAGGGGCATAAGCAGTTCCAGTACTCTCCATCCTCTGGCTGAATGGGGAGACCCCAGGTGGCATGGCTTCTGCCCACTGGGGCAGTATGTTCCTCTACTGCTGATGGCACTGTGTGTGTAGTGAGAAAGGGGGTTGGTAGTCCAGATTCCATCAGCTTCAAATCTGAGAGCCACCCAGGGAGAGGTTGTAAGAGCACTGTCCACTGTCCTAGAACTGAACAGAAGTGGGAGCAGTGGTGCTTGGCCTGAGCAAATGGCCAGAAGAGATAGAAGCCTTGGGAGGGACACCAGAGGGTCAAGGCCTGTGGATGCTGGCACATGGGGTTTCGGGTCCCAGGAGTTAAGCTTGGGCAGGGAGGAAAGAGCCAGACTCAAACCCACTGCCAGAAAGAGCAGTACCCAGGATGTAGGACACTGGCAAGGAAGGCTAGGTAGGTGGCCAGATGTTTCGGTCCTCAGTAATAGCAAACATAAGACAGGGGACAGGGGAGGGAAACACAGGAAAAGCCACAACCAGCTTCTCCTTGAGCAGCCTCCCCGCTCCTCTGGCTAAGCAGTGTCTCCCAAGACTTGAAGTACAATCTTTTTTACAATTGATAGGGAGGTGCCTTGCCCACAGTAGGTGCTTTATAAATATCTGCTGAAAAGCTAAGCTACAAGGAGCTGAAAACAAGCTGCTCTGGAACCTCGTGTTGGAAAGAGGAACTTGAGGGCAGTGCAAAATAGTAAAAGCATAAATGCCCTGTTGCCTGTTCACACAGCTTCGAGCCGCCAGACCCCAAGAAGCCAGACTATGTGCCCTGTGGCACAATTAGATCTGAGAACAGCCCTAGGCAGGGGGTGATAAAGATCCCATTTTACAGTGAGGAAACTGACATTCAAAGAAGTAACTTGCTGACTGCCAGACAGAGGATTTGGACACGCAAAATCTGAATCCAGCTGTCTGACCACAAAGAATTCTCTCACTCTGCCCAACGCTATCACAGGGAACCACGTCTTCCCTGCTCGGACCCCTGCCTGGACCCCTGCCTCTCAGACCAATGCTCCTGCGGAGTATGGAGCCAGGTGGAAGTCCGCTTTTCTTGAGCCCGGAGTTCCCTCAGGCTTCCGGCAGGGGGCGCTAGCCTCCTCCCGAAGTCCCGGCATAAGACAGAAGTGGCGGTCTGTCGGGTTTCAGCGAGACGCTCCCTAGTAAAAGCCAGTTTAAGGAGAAGGGAAGGGCTAGAAGTGATGTGTACCACTGGAATCAGCAAAGAGAGCTAAAAGTGCAAGAATTGCCCCGGCCTCACGGCCCAGGATGAGAAACCAAGGTGTGGGGTCGAGGGGCAGGAGCCCAACCAGAGAGAGGTCTCACGAACAGGGCTGGCCTGGCTTCCAAAGGCAAGGCCAGGGCTGATCCTCATGGAACAGGTACCGGAGGTTCCTTCCCCACCAAGCACTGGAAGAGGGCAAGGCGATGCCCCATTTTTGCTCCCCAGGGCCCCGGTTCCACCTTCTGCGGGCAGGGAACACTCACTGGCGAAGGGTGAGGTGGCTGTGGAGCCATTGAGGAAGCTAGGAGACCCCGGCACGCCGAGGCTAGCCACGCCCGGCGCCCCGTAGCCGCCGAGGCCAGCTCCGAGGCCGCTGCCGTAGCTGCTCTGCTGTGAGCCGGGGCTGGGCGCGAACCCGCGAGGGGAAGTGCTGCTGCAGCTGCGCGCGTAGCCTGCGAGAGAGTGGCGGTCAGAAACGTAGTGCCGCAGGGAAGGGACAATAATCTCAACGCCAGGGCTGCAGGGCGCACCTGGCTCCGGGCCCGGCGTGGCATCCCCGACGGCGATGGCTAGTGGGCTGCTGAAGGCATTGATGCCCACGACCGCGGGGTGCGGGTGGCTGGGAGCAAGGGGTCCGAGCGGCGCGGGCGCGCGGGGGGCGCTGTACAGAGCCTCGGCCACGTCTGCCGCGCGCTTCAAGAGGAGCTCCTGCGAAGACACGAGCAGGGCATGGCCGCGGCGGCCGCAGGCGCCAAGCTGCGGACAGCCCCGGGCTTGGCCGCGCTAGGAGGTGACTGGGGGCGCCATACCTGGTTACTGCTGGGCACTCCGTACAGGGCTTCCGCCAAATCGGCCGCCCGCTTCAACAGCACTTCCTGGGGGCAGGGGAGGAGACAGCGGGGCCAAGGGGCAGCCCCTGGGGGCGACAGAGGGGCCAGGAGCCCACTCCTCCCACCTCGGCCACAGGACACCCTGATCCTCGCCCCGTTGCACCCCTCTGAGTACCTTAGGCAGCCTCTCCGGATCTCCGGGGTGTCTGGGAATGACTTTCTGTAGCCTCTGGAATCCGTAGTCAATGGTGGGCTCATTCAGGGCTGGGGAGAGGGGCGGCGTTGGAGGACGCCCTTTCCCAGCGCGTGCGCGCAGGGCCAAGCCTGCCAGCAACCAGTCTTGGAACCTCGCTGCAGACCCCTCCACCAAGCCCAGCCCAAACCTCTCGGAAAACTCCGGGCACACGGGTGAGCGAGGTTCGAAGTTTCCTCAGTTCCTTTCTTATTAGAAAAAAAGGAAACTTTGTATACATATTACCTTCCATATTCCTGGGGGCAGGACTGGTGGAAGTCCTCTGTCTGCATTGGTCTTATCAGGTGTAAATTATTTGTTATAAAAAAGACCCCCCCCCACACACACAACAATCTCCATTTATCACAGCTCAGGTAGACTCTGAGCAGCACCTGAAAGTTTGAACTCTGCATGCGCCCCAGGGAAGGGACGGGCCACTCTCAAAACTCTCAGGAGGACCCAGGACAAAGCAGCCTCCTGACCAGGCTCCTGGTGCCCTCTTATCTTCCTTCTAACCCCAACCTTACTTCCAACTCGCCGGCGTCACTTACCTACTTTCACCTCCAACTCCAGATTTAGAGAATTTCCTTTAGTTCACCCCAGAGCATAAAGCCCTCATTCCTGGATCTTTGCATCTGCATTCTTTCTCTCGGACCCTTTCATTCACCGTCTCTATCTCCCTAATGCCCCCTCCCATTCACGGTTACTTTACACTCTCTCCCGGAGGTAGTCCCTGGCAGCCAACGCCTCCACCGTGTATCTCCACCCAAGCACAGTGTTCCCTGCTCAGCAGCCCCAGTTAGACTGGAAGTCCCTGACAGTAAGTAGGATCACTATCGAGTGGACAGAGATTCCCAAAGGGCTGGGTGAATATCTGTTGGGTGGGGTAGGGGAGATGCAGAGAAGTGGGGGTCTTAGGCTTGGGCAGACAGGAGGGTAGAGGTGAAAAAGATCTTGGTCAAGTGACCAAATAAAGCTGGGATGGAGGATTCTATATCGCACCTTCAAGGAGTGGCTTTCTTTCCACTCTTGTTAACTTCTCGCCCTGGCTTCTGCAGGGGGTGGGTGGGTGGGTGGTGGTGGTGGTGGTGGTGTGTGTGCTCTTGTGGATGTAGAGTGAGATCTTGGGTGGCTTGGGGGAACAAAGAGACCCAGGGAGTTTTAGGGGATCAGAGAACCTATTTGGGAGTACCTTTGAAATAAACATCTTGGTGGAAATATTCTATACTCTGGGGAGTGGGATGTTCTAGACACCCTGGTGAGAAGGCCCCAGGCAGAAATAATGTACAGAAGGGCTGAAACTGGGCGCCAGGCAGGGGACTGAGGAACCAGAGGTCAGGGAGAAAGACAGAGCACAGGGAAAGAAGGTCCTGTGCGAGAAGGGTGGGGCGGGCTTAGTGTAGCGGGAAAGCAAGCGGTAGGGGGCGTGGCCACACAGTACATATTGGCTCTGAGACTACGGTTGGCGCTGGCGGGGTGGGGATCTGCTCTTCGACCTAAGGCCTCCCCTCCCGATTGACTCCTTACCTGTGTAGACAAAGCGGCCGGGGGCTCCCTTGCAAAACTGCTTAGACTTGTAGGACAGGGTCACCTCCACCACCCCGGGAATGTGCCGTGGGGGCGTCTGCACCCGTATGGCATGGGGCGTGATGAGCTGCGAGGGAAGAGGGGAAGCCTGCGGGTTCGGAGCTGGCTAGGGGAGGGCCCAGCCCGGACGCCCTGAGGGAGACTGGCGGGGGTGGCCCACCTCGCTCCACACGAGAACGTTCCCGAACACAACCTGTAACCCATCGAAGAAGTTGTCGCCGATGACAATGACGGTGGCGCCGCCCGTGGTCCAGCCCTCCCCGGGGCTGATGGCCTTGATGCAGGGGGTGGCAGCTGGGAGGCAGGAGAGGAGGCAGGTCAGGGGCCGGCGCCAAGGTGTGGGACTGGGGGCTGGCTGGGCCCGCGGCAGCAGGGGCTGGGCCCGGGGTCCTGACCTTCGGAGGGGTCCAGGCGGCGCGCCCTGCGGCCATGCTTGGAGTTGTTGTGCACAAACATGTTGTCGGACACGGCCAGCACATGTCCGTCCACGCTCACCGTCGTGGACACCACCACCTGCAGGGAGAGCCGAGGCCAGCCTGGCTGCGGCCCTCGGGGGCTCCGCAGAGGTTAACTGTTGTGGGGCACCAGCGACTTGAGGCCATGGCTGGATGTTGGAATTCAAGCGTCACTGGCATGGAAAAGAGCTTCAGCCCATCAGGGGCTGAGCTGGTGGGAGGGGGGTCCAGCTGGGTGGAGTGACACCCCCAAATGTACAATCTCCGACTGCCCAGAGAAACTGACACCCCATTCTCCCCCCACAAAGGAGCTAGAAAACTTAAGAAGTCAGGAAAAAAAAAAAAACTGGCTCCTTGGGCAGAGTGGCTATGGTTTTTGCACACAAGTACCCCCAGGTTGTATCCCTGGGGCTCTAAGGCAGTAATGGGTCTTAGGCAAGTGAGTGAGAATTTTGATGGGGGGGGGCAGTGTCGACCTGAAAACCCATCAGCTGGAGCCCCCACCTTTGAGAGGAAATTGGGGCTGCCTCCTTCTCCCCCCCTTCACTGGGAGGGGTGTGCAGGTTGAGGATGCTAAGGGCAGCTGCTCTCTGCTTCACACTATGCAAATTAGCTGGGTCGTTAATCATGTAAAAATGTCACAATTAGCATCTCCTTAAGTGGGACTCTAATGAAGCCTCCCTTGGCAGCCAGCATAAGTTGAGATGGAGCTTCCCCACCCCCAGCAGGCACCAGGCCCTGAAGCACAGGGCTGGGCAGGGATCTGCCCTGGGGGCTTTCTACAAGGTGGCAGGGCCACAGCCTCCCCACAACTCCCACTAGCAGGAAAGGGCAGTTTGCAGGGGGGACTCCCCAGACCCACCTGGAAGCGGCGCATGTCTCGGGGATTCCCTGCGTTCTTTAGGCAGTTCTGGTTGCATTTGAGGAAGAACTTGAGGAAGAACCTGAAACAGTGTGGTCGATGGGCTCAAGGGTCTGGGGGTTCTGGAAACAGATGAAGATCCAACTGCTTCCTGCCATGCCCCCTTCCAGCAGGGTGACTCCCCTCTGCCTGCTCATACCCAGACACACACTCCATATTCCCATCACAAGCTGCATACACACAGAGTGCCTGATACTCAGGGAGCAGACCCGTTCCAACAACTACGTCACTACACAGAATATCCCCACAGTGTAGAATCACACAGTGCTTCTTTATCTCACGAAGTATATACTCATCATACCCACACAAAGTATATTCAGAAAGAATATGTCCATTATATATCCCATATACACTTATTACTCATGTATTATACCCACCAAACAATGTATACTCCATATGCATCAGGTACTTATGCTTACCTGTAAACTTATCCCATTCCATGTATATTTGTCATAGTATATGTCCATCACACATATACTATCACATAGCATATCCATCTCCCAGGGTATATCCATCACCCATACAATGTATACCCACCATAAACAGTATATTCATTCTATATACTGTATATGCCATATATACTATGACTCACAAAACATAGCCAATCACACACAGTGTATACCCACCACACTCAGGGTATACTCTTCTCAGAAGCATATAATAAGTACTCCACATACAACTTGTACTCATCACACACATATGGTATATTCATCACACACGTAGTTTATACCCATCATGTGCAGTGCATACTCATTCTATCTCATATATGCACAGAAAGAATATGAAAGTCTATGCATTGATACACCATGTTGTGTTGTATATGATTGCCCAAAATATAGTCATATCAAATTCCGTACAGTCATCACATATAGCATGCAGATCCCCACTTCCTCCTTCATAGCAGATTCCAACAAATCCCCCTCATACACAGCAGATCTCACTCACACATAGCAGACCCCTGACCCCAGCATCCCCCTCAAACAGATCCCCCTCACACATATTCTATATCCATTATACACATACCAAAACCTAATCACACTGAGCCTATGCCCGTTATATACATGTGGTGTACCTGTCAGACATGCCATACAGAAACACAGTATATACCTTCTTTTTCACATAGAGTGATTGGGAAAAAAAGCACAGTATATGAGCCTGCTTTTTAGACAAACACATGAGCACTTGGACCTCCAGTCCTTCCAGGCAGTTGGCTGTGATGGTGGGACACTGGCCCTGCCACCCATCAGTGAAGTAAACATGGATGACACTCCAGTTTTATACTCTTAGTAAACTCAGAATACTATTGACACCTGCCTAAGCCTCTATAGGACTCTGTGAACATCTGGAGAGATGCCCTGGCATGTGGCACAGCTTCCTAGGCTAATATGAGCTCCTCTGGTCAGCTTCCTAATTTAATC
Organism: Rousettus aegyptiacus; assembly: GCF_014176215.1. NCBI lineage: Eukaryota > Metazoa > Chordata > Mammalia > Chiroptera > Pteropodidae > Rousettus > Rousettus aegyptiacus. The sequence continues at coordinate 22,730,483 of NW_023416287.1, read as the reverse complement.
ACCACCCTCTGGTTTTGAGCCCCAAATATGAACATCCATTTAACTTATCAGAGTTGCCGCCAAAGTCTACAAACATGAAATTCATGTTCAGAAGAAAAATTGTTACAGGCTCTGAAAGCTAGTCCCCAAAGCAGAGATCTCTCTAAGTGTTGGGAGGGGTGAGTACCATGCCTGGAACAGAGGTGTCCCAGAGGGCAGTCCCTCACTGGGTGCTGGTACCAGTCATTTTCCTGGAGATGGTACTGCCCCCTGAGCCCTGGCCTCTGTCACACGTTAACTCCTTAGCACCTGTCATATTCTCCCACACAATAGGTGCCCCTCTGGGAACCCCCTTTAGTTCCCTTTCCATAGGGACATTACATCAGCACGCATTTCCATACATAGCTGACACCCCCAAAATACTTTCAAGTAGTATACACCTTCTATACAGCCCTCAGAGCACTCTTGAGGTGCAGACATGTTCGATGAACCCAAATAGTACACGCCCACCATGTAGACACTCCATCCAGCCCTACAGAATACCCTGCAGTACAGATAGTTTATATGTCCCCATACAGTAGCCACCACAGTGTAGGTCACCCCAATAGGTCACACCCCAAGGTGCAGGCACTTCAAATGCACCCAAATAGTATACCTATATAGTGTAGACACTCCATTTATCTCACGTTATATGTTGTATGTCATAATGACTCCCTATACCCTATAAGACACCCCATGGCATAAACACCTCTATGCCCACAGTAGTCACCTTCGGCATGTCCCACAGGTATATGACATATTGTGTAGACACCCTAATCACACATAGTGTAGACCAGTTTATTTAAATTCCGCATTCATGTGCTCAGTCCTTTACAAGGTGCCAGAGAGAGGAGGCCAAAACAGCAGGAGAGGACACAGTCCCTGTCCTAAAGAGGATTAATTCTAACACTTGGATGTCACTGATGATGCAACAAGTATGGGAGCGACCCAAAGGTGACACGCAATTCCTTTACTTCTACAAACATGCCTGCTGTATTCAACCCTACTCCCAAGCCTACAGAATCCAGAGGAAGGGTCCCTGGGATGGGGAGGGAGATGTAGGTTCTGGCCCAGGCATTGACTCACTGTGTGGTCTGGGGTAAATCCTGTATCTTTGGCATCCATCTTCATCCATGAACCAGGTGAGTAGCAACTGATGGCTGCTGAGGTGCCTATAGTCCTGCCTTTGGGACATCCTTTATTTCTGGCCTCCCAATGCCGTAGGCTGCTGTTTCCTGCCAGGACCCTGCCATAGCCCTTGCTCAGCAGGTCTTCCCACCCTTTCCTTTTATAGTACAGACTGCATCTGTCCTTTGGGTCTACACCAATTCCTACTTCCTTTTCTGGCCACTCTAAGCTTCAGGGATCATCCCTCCCTGAGAGCCCCAGGGCCCTGCCAGCACCTATATCTATGTGGACCTGCCCCAGGACATATCAGTTTTTGAGCAGCACAAGGCTTGAGGTGATGGGAGTTAGTGCTCTTTCTCTTTCACCCTGAGCCTCTAGCTCAGAGCTCTACATAGTTGATGCCATCAATGGTAGAGCTGCTCACCCACTGCCAGCTGGTGGTCCATGAGGCTGCTGACTCAGCCAGAGGCCGAGGCAATGCACACACTCTCTAGAGAGCCTGCTGCTGCTGCTGCAGTGCAGCACCCTGCCTCTTGTCAGCCCCAGGGCTGTTAAGAAAAATTATCCATAACTTGCAAATAGGGCAAAAAGATGACTGAGTCCTTTCAAAGTCATCCTGGAACAGTGGTTTTCAAAGTGTGGTACCCAGACCAGCAGCAGCAGCATCACCTGGGAACTTGCTAGCAATGCAGAATCTCAGGCCCCACATAAGACCCATTGAATCAGAAACTCTTGGGGGTAGGGCCTAGCCATCTATGTTTTCTTAAGCCCTGCAGGTTATTCTGATGCCCCCTAAAGTTTAAGAAGCGCTGCTCTAGAGCTTCACTATCCTATATGGCAGCCACTAGATCTGAGTACTTCAAATGTGGTTAGTTTGAACTGAGATGTGATGTAAGTATAAGATATACATCAGATTTCAATTGCATAATTAGAAAAATGGAATGTAAAATGTCTTATTAGCAAATTTTTTGGTATTGATTAAATGTCGAAATGATAATATTTTGGATATCTTGGGTTAAATAAAATACATTGTCAGAGTTAATGTTCAGTTACTTTTTAAAAAAATGTGTCTACTAGGAAATTTTAAATTACATTTGTGGTTTGCATTATATTTATATTGACACCACTGCTCTCGAGTATTATGTTAGCAAAGCCATCTAAGAGTTAGCTGATTCTCCAGGGGAAAGTAGCTGACTCATATTTGCTATCGATTGTTGCCCAGATGCTGTAAAGTTAGGTGTTAATCTACAGGAAACTGATAAGATGCAAATGATTTTTGTTGGGAGAAGTAAATAATTTTTGTTCAGTAGAGAAATTAGCCCCAAAGGTTATAATTTTTATTGTCCTACAGACATTAACTAGCTTTGTATTTAACTTGGCAATTTTATTCTGCTATTTTTCCTGTTTTTTCTTTCTCCCTCTCTTCCTCCTCCCTGCCTCTACTCCTTTCCATAACTATATACTCCCCTGGAAAGAAGAAAGCTTGGCAGGGTCTGGGGAAGTGAGGATTGAGCTATCCTACTCTGGGACCAGGGATATCCTACAGGGACCTGAGGCAGTAAGTGATGCACACTCTGTTAGGCTGTGAAGTTCTGCTGACATTTAGGGAAGTGCTGCCCCAACCCAAATCCGGGTGATCCTAGGGATGGGGGAGATATGAGAGGGGATGGAAGAAGGGGGCTGTTTCTGAGTAGCTCTGCCATCCCCATGGGGCTGGAAGGGAGCCTGGGGGAGCCCCTTTTCCCTGGCTGGGTAGAACCAAGCCCACAGTCCTGGATGACCTGAGTATCCCCACGGTGGGTAAGCAGTTAGGATGTCCCCTGGGGTCAAGCAGAACCTGTGCCCAGTGCCCATCCCCAGGAGGCTCTTTGGGGGCACGGTCCCACAGAAAGAGAGGCAAGAGAAAGGCGAAGTCCCAGGAGCTGCCATTAGAATTACTAGGAGAAAATATAAACATGAGTTACAAATAAAATGCAAAATGGTGCAAAAAAGTTTTAAAAGTCATCCAGGTCTAATTTATTAAGCACCTAGCAAGAGTTTGGAACTCTGCTGAGCTGGCCACTTGCATTATCTTGTTTAATCCTCTCATCATCCTGAGGTAGTGTAGTTCTGCAAACATTCCCACTTTACAGATGAGAAAACCGAAGATAAGCAAAAATAAGCTATAAAATCACAGTAAATGCCAATGTTGGGATACAAACGTGGAGCTTTATGCACCACTGATATTGACAAGGATCATGGAAAAGTCCCTCTAAGTGGGGCTCTCAGAGTCCAAACCAGCCTCACTCATGAAGCTTACACTGCAGGACTGTGTAACAAGCTGTCCTTCAAAAACGGCAGGCCATGCAGAGACCAGGTTAGCCACTGAATGGCGATTTCCTCAAGGTTCAACATTCATCAGGGTTGCAAAGCTGACTCAGGTCCCCTTGCCCCTAGTTTTGGGCCTTTGGCTGTTGTGACTGCTGCTCTCAATGTGAGAAGATTTTCAGAATTAAAGACCAGTTGCCCAACATGAGTCAAGAGTTGATCGGTGTTGAAGTTTAGTGAAGGGTACACGTGGTTCATTATTCTATTCTTCCTATATATTCAACATTCTCCATAATGAAAGTTTAAGAAAAGATCAGATGAAGAGCTGTGGATAGTGGTTATCCAGCTAATAAAGCAATTAAAGTGTAGTAATTATACATCATGACTTTGATGCCTATGATTTAAATGAAACTAAAGAGCAATTCACTTACACACCTACCTTACTACATCCTGAACATAGTTTAGCCTTCTTAATCATTTCTATAAATGCCTTTTATTACTCCCTGTAAAAACAACTCAAGATGAAATTAAAATGAAACTTCCTTGTCAATAGAATATTCCCTACCAAAGAAGCAAATGCTGGATTGACTCAAGTGTAAATGTTTAATTTATACAAAACTCAGGGGTGACACCACTGCGTAAGGAAAGTTCCACTAGAGCAGCGCTTTACTTAAAAAGAGACAAGAGATACAGAAAATGTAAGTTCACTGTTAAACTCTGGGTTCTTAGGGGCTGAAGAGCAGAGTGGAATGGAGCTGCTCTTTGGAAGGCGGTATCTAGGTATCATGTGGTAGGTGGTACCTGCCTAGATTCCCTCACTCTCAGCTTCTGTGAGTGTCGGCTGTTAAAGGGCTTATAGCTACCTGAGAATTATCCTCAGTTAGAAGCCTAGGCTCCCTACCAGCAGCCCATAGCCAAAACAGACAGACATCGTAAGGATGACCAACTCAGTGCCCTTCCTACTCCAGAACTCCCCAAAGGATCAGGCTGGAGCTAGACCTCAGCTAAGATTATCTTCTTGCTAACTGGTCCTGCTTCCCTCCTTTTTTCCCCAGCGCTCTCCAATACAACACTTTCACAAGAATCCCCATCTGCAGCTCTGCTTCTAGCAATCTCATCCTAAGAAACCAGGTCACAGAGCTTTTTACTAGTTTTTTTCAACCTGCATCCCTGTAAGATAGTTAGAGCTGAAATTATATTCCCACTTCCAAAGAGAAAGCTACTAGTAACTCAAAGAGCTGGACTGAGCCTAAGGGCGATTGCAACTAAAGGACTGTCAAGAGTAAGGGAATGAATGTCTGAATTACAGATTCTGTCCAACAGAATCCCAAAATGATATCCACTAGCCACATGTGGCTATTGAGTACTTGGCATGTGGCTAATGTAATTGAGAGACTAACTTTAAAATTGTATTTCTTTTTAATTAATTTAAATACTCACATGTGGCTGTGGCTACCATATCGAAGAGTAGAGATTAGAAAGAGGAAGTAGTGTGAATAGATACATGGGTTGGGGCAGAGGGAAGGCCGTGGGAAAGAAAGCATATTGGGTGCAGAGGGTAGAATAAAACTACATATTTATTTCCAAATCAAAAGTTGGCATTGCAGCCTGGGACAGGGAAAACCGTGTGTGCGCTTGTAGGGGAACCTCCACTAATTTTCACTACAGAGGGCTACTCTTTGAGCTCAGAAGAAACAAAACATCTTCTGGGGCAGGGTCTGTCTGTGATTGCCACTGTTTTCCTTGTCTGCTGCCCGCTGCCTTAAGCTCAAGGAAAAAGGAGGATACAGACAGCTGGAAAACTCATTCTAACTACCTCGCTCATTCTCTCATTCATTCAATACACCCATTTTAAAAGATCTATTTAAACACTTTCTATGTGTCAGGCAGTAGAATCTAGAGGTGAACAAGGTTAAGGAATTACAATCCATCAGGAAAGAGAGAAACTTAAACCACAGCCAGTAAGACAGAGTGGTGGGCTAAGCAAGATAACTTGCCAAGTGTAATCTTAGCAGCCACTATGCATGGGAAAGGTGAAAGGGGTCCTACAGGTCGCATGTGATCTTGCGCATTTTGGGTTGAGGAGAAGTAGAAGTCAGGGGCCCACCATGCAAAGGGAATAACAGCCCTGCCAAGACACAAGTGGCATGCATGAAACACTTTCCCAGTGGTGCCTGACAAGACTGAGGAGGGCAGCTATAGACTAGGGTCTGGAGGGGTTGGCATCAAATCACGCAGGATTTGGACCCTGTAGGTGATGGAAAATGAGCATGGGGTACCTTATTGGCTGTGTCATATGGAAGAGTCATTTCACTTCCAGGGAGAAGCAGGCACCAAAGGGCATAGGCCAGAGAAGGAATGATGAATGAGGAGGTTGGTGCGATAGTCCAGGCCCAGGTAGAGGTGGCCCTGATGGGGGCCGCCCACACGACTTCCTGGTCTTGGCCTGGGGCAGCAGACAAGGCCCAGTGTCCCTAGGGCCATAGCCACCTGCCAGGCCTGGACCTGGCCTCCCCACCATGATCCTCACTGGGGCAGAGGTGGCTGCAGTGCAGATGGGCTGGGGGGTCTATAAATAGCCAGTGTGCATACATTAGCATGCCAATGTACCCGAACCCCATCCTCTATGCTAATGTCCCACCATGCGCCTGAACACCTTCTGTTCCCCTGCATGCATTTGCATGCACAATTAGCATAATCTTGTATAATTAATGAACAGCGTCAATTTTAGCTCCTAAGTAATTTGATTAACATGTTGATAGGGCACTTACTAGGCTCTCCAAACCTCGGGGCTGGGCATGGGGCCTGAGGAGAGAGGGAGAGGAGGTGGAAAGACTGCTAAGGGGCCCCCAGCTGCCCATGAAGAGTGGTGGTGACTCCACTTTCCTCTAATGGGGCCTGAGGGGAGGGGTGGAGAGGCTGCTAATGGGAGGCCTCTGGGCGCCCCACGTGGAGTGGCATGGACAGGCTGGAGTGTGGTTACAGTGGGTCACCTGAGCATGAAGCCACTTTGTGCCTGTGTGGATACAGAGATGCATGTGTCCCCTCCATGTACTTCCTACACAGAGACTCCTCTGTGAATGCAGGATGGGAAGAATGGAAAAGGAGGAGGGATGGAGAAGAAGTAGGATGGATGGGGAGGGCTGGGTATGGAGAGAAGGAAGGAAGCCATAGTGGAGGAAGGTGTGCTTGGGAGTAGTGTGGGTACATTAAGAGGAATGTGGGGTCCCAAGACTGAAGGGAAGAAGAAGTTGTGTGTTCCTCTGTTCTTGGTGGGTGAGCCAGTCTCCAAAGCCTGAGACCCTGGCACCTCTTGCTTATGAATCATGTGAGAGGCAGAAGTGGAGGCTGGCAAGGCCTGTCAGTGACTCTGGGCAGGGAGAACAGATGGAAGGTTGAGTTTTGCTCCCTTCCTATTTAGAGACAGACTCATTATTAGCCCAGAAACCCCAGGGCCCTTGGCGGAGGTTCTACTCCTCTCCTGCTCAACTCTGACTCTAGTCAGAGTCAGGAAGTTCTTCCTTGGCTCTGATTTTCTTGTTGCCGTCTAGGCTCAGTTGCATTTACTCTCTAAGATGGTCAATGGGGGTGAGGGTAGGTGGGGTAAGAAATGACATTGTGACAGACACTGTGCTATGCACTGTGAAATAGTTCTTCCTTAACTTCCCAACATCCCTATCAGCTAGAGCTAAGAGTCAGCTCCATTTTAAAAATGAGGAAATTGAAGCTGAGGGAGGTGAGATCTTGCACCTTGTCATATGGCCAGACATTGCAGGTTGGCTTGAGCCCCCTGAACCTGAATAGCCTTTAGCTTTATAGTGAGAATTTATCATTCAAATTGCAGACAGCTTACTCACTAACCATCTCCCACTCCACCTGTTATGGTCCCCAGGCCTCCTCACGCCCTGCACTCCCTCTCTCCTCCAATATCCTCTGGGGGCACTGTCCACAGCTTCACTCCAGCCTCAGCATGGGGGCCACTCTGATCTCAGGCTTGGTTTCAGTTGCCCAGAAGTCATAGTTCCTTAAGTCCTTGCTCTGAATTAGGGGTGGCTTGGGGACCTTTGCCTTTGTGATGGCACCCCAGCCCACATGAACCCCAGGGCACTTTTGTGAACCTCTTCTGCTTCTCCCTCTCTCAAATGCCCAGCTCTGAAAGGGGTAGGGCAAGGAAAGAAAGTGAAGTTCATGCTGTAGTCAAGAGGGAAGATTTTAGTCCCACTTCAGCACTGACTCAGCAGGGAGGTTCTGGAACCTAAAGGAGAATTGCCAAAATGGACCTTAGATAGAAGCCTGTACTTGCAGCATCAGTGTGGAATAAAGAGACTCTACCAGAAAGAGTGGAAGGCAACAGATGCTATCATGGGCTTGTTTTGTGGCTGCAGAGGGAAACAGGAAATGTTCCATTGACCACTGGATTGGGAAGGGGAGCTTATTCTTTCACAGCTCCCATGACTCCTTCTCATCAAACTGCATTTGTCAGGTCGTGCTTGATCTAAGGATTGGGGTCTAACTTTGCCACCAACAGAGTAGATTAGAGCTTACCTCTGCCAAGTGGTTCAGCCACAACCTGTTTCAACAGTGTCATTAAATGACACCTACTGTGCATAAGACATAACTACATGCCAGAGAGTGTTCATAGCCCACAGCTTCTGTCCACACTTGGGAGCCAGGCAGGGAGAGCTATGGGCCTCCCATGGGAGGGAATCTTCTCCACTGATTCCTATGCCAGGGTCATCTTGGACAATCAAGCAAAATTTTAATCTTAGAGCCATGATGTCAGTAAGATAGTCATCTTTAATATGGTTATTTAAATTTTAATTAATCAAAAATTAAATAAAATTAAACATTCAGTCCCTCAGTCACAGCAGTAATATTTCAAGTGCTCAATAGATACATGTAGCTATTGACTACCATGTTAATCGTGCAGAACATGTCTACCATTACAGAAAGCTCTATTGGATAGTGTTATCTTAAAGCCTTACATTTTTCTCTATTTCCTTTTACCATTATGTAAAGATTTACATAATTATGTTTTGTCTCAATGGCTCTGTAAGCTTTCAGACAACAGGAATCATTGTTTAAACTTATCTCCCTTCTCCTGAGCATCCATCACAGTACCTGCTCCACGGCAGGTGTTTACTGATTCGTGATAGAATTCAAGAGTCAAATTTACTGTGACATGATGAATGCTGGACCAAAAACCCCAAATCACTTTTAACAGGGAACAATGTAAAATCCTATATCCAAATTAAAAATACCAATTGCAGAGATAGAACTTTGAGAATTAGAGAGCAAGGACCTCTGAGAATTTGTTCCTTCAGAAAGCAAAAGGAACACAGGCAAAACTGTCAAAATTAACTTTTTCAGAACTCTGAAAATTAACAAAAGGTTTGCAACAATCCAAGGAGTATTTGTTTCAAAAAATGGCTGAATCTTAGTAAGAAGAGAGAGCTTCAAAGTATTTTAATTTGTCCTATTCCCATCTCCCTTGCTCAAGCTCTGTGGTAGCCTTAAAAGAAAAAAACAAACAAAGACAAAAACAACAACAGCAAAAAACAGCAGCCTTGAAGCCATGATAGTTGCTTCAAGTCTACTAGCCACTGGGAAAGACATTGAATTTGGAACTTCTCAACAGTCTGTATTTCCAGACAATTGTCACTATTTTAACTGTCTGGCAGCTCCCTGACAGCCCCATTCTCAGTACCTGTTATTTGATCTGATTCAGAGCTTGCTAGATGGGAAAAGCCCTATTCTCAGAGTGTTTGTTGATAACAATTTAACATTGCTGGTGCCTGTGGCAGTGATACTAGTTGGGGCAATGAGAGTCAGGCAAAAGGAGGAATGAGATGTTCATAGGAGGCTCTGTAAAGCTCTTATATATCCTGCTGAAAGAAAACAACCATCAACAAAATTTCTATATCCAGCAAAACTATCCTTCAAATATAAAGGATAAATTAAAATTAAGTAAACATGAGGATGATTTAAGACTTTTCTAGATAAACAAAAACTGAGACAATTTATCACTAATAGATCTTTCCTGCAAGAAATACTAAAGAGAAACCTCAGTCTAAAATGAAAGGACACAAGACAGTGATTCAAAACCATATGAAGAAATAAAGAGTACTAGTAAAAGTAAATATAACTGGTAAATATAAGTGATATTATATATGTATTATTATTTCTAAATATCTTGTTTACCTACCTAATACAAAAGGCAACTGCATGTGGAAGGGGTGGCAGGAGGTATATGGGAACTCTGTACTTTTTCTCACTTTTGCTGTAAACCTAAAACTGTTCTAAAAAAGAAAATTTATTAAAGAAAACTACATAAAGCACTACTTATAAAACTGCGTTGATGGGCTTACAATGTGTAAACACATATTGTGATTGACAAAGATATAACAAAAGAGAGGAGAGGGAATGGAGCTATATTGGAGCATTGTTTTTGTATTATTGAAGTTGATATTCATCTAAATTCAATTGTTTTAAATTAAGATATTAATTGTAATTCTTAGGGAAACCAGAAAGAAAATTACTCAAAAATTAAGTAACAACATTTTAAAAGTACACTGAAAACTATCCATTTGATACACACCAAAAAAGGCAGTAAAGAAGGAAAAAAGGAACAACAAAATAAGACATAGAAAACACGAAGCAAAATGACAGACATAAATCCTACTTTATCAGTAATTACATTAAATGTAAATGGAGTACACACTCCAACGAAAAGGCAGAGATTGGCCAAATTAATTTTAAAAAGACAATCTAACTAGATGCTGTTTAAGTGAGACATAGTTTAAGATTCAAAGATAGAAATATGTTGAAACAAAAAGGTCAGAAAAGATATAGCAAGCAAACTCTAACCAGTAGAGAGCTGGAACAGTTTTATTAATATCATACAAAATAGACTTTGAGACAAAATTGTTACAAGACAAAGAAAGACATTTTATAATGATAAAAGTGTCAATTTATCAGAAAGAATAACAATTATAGGCATATATGCACTTGATAATAGAGCTCCAAAATATATGAAGCAAAAAATGACAGAGTTGAAGGAAAAAATATATAAGCCAGCAATAATAGTTGGAGACTTAATGACCTATTTTGAATAATGGAGAGAACTATTAGGCAGAAGATCAACATCGAAATAGAAGACTTGAACAGCCCTCCCTATCACATCTCATACAACAAATGAGTTATATTTTTACAAAGCACTTTCAATATTACCATCATAAAGATTTTATTTCCACCTAGGTTTATCTGAGTTAAACACGATCTCAATAAATGACAGACAATAAAGACAACTACAAAATAGGATAAAATATTTGCAAATCAAATATCTGATAAGATGTTAATATCTAGAATATATAAAGAACTCCTACAACTCAACAACAAATAACCTAATTTAAAAATGGACAAAGAGCTTTGATAGACATTTCTCCAAAGATGATGTACAAATTGACAACAAACATATGAAAAGATGCTCAACATCACTTATCATTAGAGAAATGCAAATCAAAACCACAATGAGATATCATTTCATATCCATAAAGATGACTATTATAAAAAAAAAAAAAGTGTTGGTAATGAAGTGGAGAAATTAAAACCCATGTGCACTGTCGGTGGGACTGTAAAATGGTGCAACTGTTATAAAAATAGTATTGTGTTTCTCAAAAAAGTTTTAAAAATTATTATGTGATTCAATAATCCTATTTCTGGATATTTATCCAAAATAAATGATATCTTCAATATCAATACCCTGAAGAGATGTTTTCTCATTCATATTCACAATAGCTAAGAGATGGAAGTACCCACATATCCATTGATGGATGAATGTGGTATATGCACTAAAAAAATGCTACAACATATATAAACCTTGAGGAAATTATGCTAAATGAAATAAGCCAGTCACAAAAAGACAAATACTGTATGATTTCACTTATATGAGGTATCTAAAGTACTCAAATTCAAAATAACAGAAAGTAGGATGGTGGTTACTGGGACTAGGGAGAGGGAAAAATGAGGAGCTGTAGTTTAATGGATACAGAGTTTCAATTTTGAAAGAAAGAAAAAATTCTGGAGATCTTTTGCATAACAATGTGACTATACTTAAAATTACTGAACTGTATATTTAAAAATGGTAAAGGTGGTAAATTTTGTGTGTGTGTGTGTGTGTGTGTTTAACCAAAGTTTAAAAATGACATCAGGAAGTAATTTCATGGTGACCTAGGCAACCTAATTGGAAAGTTAATATGAAAAAGTAATCAAGAATAGTTGGGAAAATTCAAAACTATAAGAGCAATGGGGAGTACTAGATCTAGTACTAGTAAAGGAGTATTAGCTCTACCAGTTACTAAAACATGTTATAAATCTTAAAAAAAAAAAGGCACCATATTTCCACATAAATGGAATAATGAAATAGGATGGAAAGTCCAGGAATACACAATTACATTTAGAATATAGCATGGGTGACATTTACAATTGGTGGGGAAAGATGAATTATTCAACACACCCATATTTTTTTCTGGTAGCTATCAGTTGTTCCAAGAGAAATTATTGAATAATCCATCCACTAAAGAACTCTAAAGACAAAAAGAAGCTCTTATATACAGCCAGAGAGGAAAGAGAGCTTACTCACAAAAGAATGACAACTATGTTGTACTTTCAACAGTAACAATGGAAATATTTTCAAAATGCTAAGTAAAAAATAACTGTCAATCTAGAATTGTGTTCTCAGGAAAACTATATTTCAAGAGAGTGATATCAAGACATTTATAGTAAAACAAAAGTGAGAATAGTTTCCACCAGCAGAGCTTTACTAAAGCGGGAATTTCTAAAAGATGGACTTCAGAAAGTGACCCCATAAAAAGCTGTCTGAGATGCAAGAATAAAAAGATGAGCAAAAATTTGGTAAAAGTAAAGAAAAAAAATTTATATAATAAAAAGAATAATAAAAATGTGTGGACTTTAAAATAAATTAAAATTCTGCACTACATGCCTTATACATAGGGCAGGGGTAATACAACAGCATAAGGTCAATGGTGTGCTGGTGGTATATGTTTAACAACCACTTCCAGAGCAGGGAAAACCTGATTTATAGTGTTTGGTAATTTCCATGGTTATATGTTCCCCCCACGGCTGATTTTAAGTTACCAATGTGATGTCACTAAGTATGGAGTTGAGAAAAGTGGCTAATAACTGTGAGTTGGTATGAACCAGCTCAGTCACACCACTGTCAAATATTCTAATATTAGTCATGAAAAGAATTATGACTTTGTTAAGAATATATAGTAAATTTCAAGGGTAATAACTAAAAGAATAGAGATGAAGTGAATAAATTTCCAAACCAGTAAAGGGGAAAATAGAATAAGAAACTCATATGCCACATCAAACGAAATAGTCGAACAAGTTAAATAGCAAGAAAAGAAAGCAAAGAAACATAGGAGAAGTGGGACAAATAGAAAACACAAAGATGATAGTAAAAAGTTTAAATAAATAAATAATCTCATTAAAGTAAATGGACCAAATTTGCCAGGTAATAAACAGACTAGATAATTTTTATAAATCCAGCAATATGCTGTTAAAAGAGAAAAATCTGAAACACGAAAATACATAATGACTGAAAATCATAGGGTATAAAAAGAAATATGAGGCAAATATAACCACAAATTGAGAGGGCCTCTAAATAATATTGATAACATAAACTTAAAAGCAAAAATATTAGTAAAAACAAAGGATCAATAAATGCTGATAAAAGGATCAACTGAGAAGGAAGCTACAAGATTTAAAACTTGTACACACTTAGTGAAATAGTCAATAACATATATATATCAAAAACTGATGGAATTCATAAGTATAAGCTGAAAATTTTTCTCAATTTTTTATAGGTTAAGCAGACAATGATAGTAAACACAGATCTGAACAACACAACTAACAATCCTGAGTTAATGGACATATATAAAACAATTAGACAATTAAGTTAGAAATTAGTAATGCAAGATAGCTAGAAAAATATCACCTGTTTGGAAATTAAGAAAAACATTTCTCCTTCTGCTTAAGCCAAGATGGAATAACAAAGATCACATTTACCTGTGGCCTGAAAACAAAACAAACCAGACCAAAACCACACAAGACATTTTTCAAGAAAATAAATATCAGACAACAAAGGACAGTGATCCCTGAGGGATAGGAAATAAACAAAGTGAAACTTACAAATGACCCAGCATGATGCTCTGAGATTTTCTAGGGCACAGGGATGGGGATAGTAAGGCAGGGCCCACTTCCAGAGTTGAGGAGATGGACCTGAGCGCTCAGGGGGATCAAGGTAGCTAGACTTTATAGAACAAAGTCTCATAGAGAGAAGTTCTTATAAAGAGAATTCCAGAAATTTGTGGAGGGGCTCCCTTGAGTATTTAGCAGAATACTGATTAGTGCATGGATGTGAAAAAGCATGGGCCCCAACCCCTGGGTCACGGACTGGTACTATCCCTGACCTATTAGGAAATGGGCTGCACAGCAGGAGATGAGAGGCAGACAGGTGAGCAAGTAAAGCTTCATTTGTATTTGCAGTCATTTCCCAGTGCTAGCATCACCACCTCAGCTCCACCTCAGGTCATGAGGCATTAGATTCTCACAGAAGCACTGGTCCCTGGTGTGAAAAAGTTGGGGACCGCTGTTCTAGAAGAATAAAGGGAGCAATTCTGGTGCTCACATAGAGATAGGAATAGTGCCTGTTTCTATAAGCTAGACTGAAAACAACTAATAATTCATGGGGTATTGTGTACAGTATCCAAGAAGGTCTTATCTTAGTAGAGAGGAATAATTAATCTCAGATAATTATTGCTGCTGACCCATCTAATAAATCATAAAAGCAAAACTCAAAAAGATCAAACTATTTCCAAGTAACTTAACTGCATCCCAGAACAAAGCATGAGAAGGTTTTAGGAATACAAAAATATCCACTACCCAAAAGGAGAAATTTATAGTGTCTGGCATCATCCATCCAATCACAGATTACCATGCATGTCAAGATGCAAAAAAATACGGCCCATATCAAAGAATAAGCAGTTGAAACTAACAAAATAGATACATATGTTAGGATTAGCAGAAAAGGACATTAAAAGAGTTATTATAACTGTATTATAACTGTATTCGTTATAGCAGAAAAGGACATTAAAAGTTATTATAACTGTATTATAATTGTATTTGTTCAAAAATTTAAGTAGAGACATTGATGATATAAAAAAGATACAAATCAAACTTGTAGAGATGAAAACTATAATGTCTGAGATAAAAATATATTGGATAGGATTAATAGCAGATGAGATATTGAGATATTGCAGAAAAAAAGATTAGAAAAAACTTGAAGGCACAGCAGTAAAAACTATCCAAAAATGAAACACAGAGAAAAAAATAATCTACCCTCCAAAAAAAAGAGAAAGAATTAGCAGTGAGACACAGGACAATCTGAAGCAGTTTAATATAAGGGTAAGAGGAGTCCTCAAAGGAAGGGTGGTAGAAAAAAGATTTAATAAGAAATAATGGTCACCTTGAAATAATTATGCTAAGTGAAATCAGCCAGACAGAAAAGGTTGAAAATCACATGATATCATTTATATGTGGGATATAAACCTAAAAGCAACAAATGAATAGGACAAAAAGAGACTCATGGGCATGGACAATGGACTAGTGGTTACCAGAGGGAAAGGGGAGGGGAGAGGGGGAAAAATTAAAAAATAAATAAATAAATAAACAAACAAACAAAAGTGGGGAAAAAAAAATGGTCAAAAACTTCCCAAATGTAATTAAAACTGTAAACTTATAGATCCAAAAAGATCAATAGATTCTAAGCACAAGAAACATGAAGAAAACTACACCAAGGCACATCATAACCAAGCTGCTAAAAAGTTAATAATAAAGGAAAAATTTTAAAAGCAGCCAGAGATAAAAGACTTGTTACATAGAAACAAAGATAACGATAGTATCTGATTTCTAATCAGAAATACAAGAGAGAAGATTGTGGAGCAACATCTCAAAACAACAACTGTCAATTTAAAATTCTATACCCCGTGAAAATATCTTTCAAAAATACTAATATCTTTCAAAAATACATAATAAAGGATGCTCTTCGGGTATAACAAAAATAATAACAACTGGAAATCTGGATCTATAGAAAGGTATAAAGAATAATGGAAATGGTAACTACATGGGTAAATATATAAGATTTTGTTATATTATTTAAATCTCTTTAAAAATACTTGGCTGTTAAACAAAAATAATAAGAATGTACTGTGGATTTTATAATACATATAACAATAAAATTCCTAACACAACGGCATAGTATACATCAAGTGGTATAATAAAGTTGATTGCAATAAGTTAAAGATATTTACTATAAATCCTAAATCAATCACTAAAATAACAAAATTAAAAGTTTTGCTAATAAGCCAATAAAAGAGATAAAACAGAATAACAAAAATCTCCAAATCTCAAAGAATGGTTAGAAAAAGAACAAAAAAGAGACAAGAATGAAAAACAATAATCATAATGACAAACTCAAATCTAACCATATTAATAATTGCATTAAATGAAAATGGCCTAAACATTTCAATTAGAAGGTGAAAATTATCAGATTGGATTTTTTAAAAAAGACCAAACTACATGCTACCTACAAGAAATATACTTTTAGTATAAAGGCATAAATAGGTTAAAAATAAAAGGATAGAGGATTTATCCTGCTAATGCTAGTCAAAGGAAAGCTGGAGTGGCTACATTATTATCAAAGTAGATTTCATGGATTCATAATAAAGAGGTCAATTAAACAAGAGGACATAATAATCTTAAACATATGTACCAAATAACAGTTTTTCAAATTATATGAAGCAAAACTGACAGAATTTCAAAAAGAAATAGACAAATACACAATAATTATTGGTGATTTTAATTCTCTTCTATCAAAAGTAGAATAAATAGGCAGAAAATCAGCCAGGATATTCTAGACTCGAACAACACTATAAACTAACTTGATCAGTTTGATATTTATAAAATACTTCACCCAAAAAAAACGGAATACACATTCTTCTCAATTGCACACAAAACATTTATCAGGTAGACCATAATCTGGGTGATAAAACAAGTCTCAATAAATTCAAAAGAATTCAAGCTGGCTCTCTTACAAAAAGAATTAAATTAGAAATCAATAATGAAAAGATTCTAGAAGAATCCTCAAAGTTTTGGAAACTAAATAACACATGGATCAGAAGGGAAAAAAAACACAAAGGAAATTAGAAAGTGTTTTTAACTGAATGAAAATGAAAATACAACATATTAGAATTTGTGGTATGGCCCTAAAGCAGTACTTAGGGAGAAATGTATAGCACAAAAAGCTTATTTTAGACAAAAAGAAAAGCCTTAAATCAAAGACTTCGGCTTTCCTCTAGGAAATCAGAAAAAGGAGAGGAAATTAAATCCAATGTAAGCAGAAGAAAAGAACTTATAAATATAAAACTATAGAACAGAAAAACAATAGAGAAAATCAATAAAACCAAAAGCTGGTTCTTTTAGAAGATCAATAAAATGGATATATCTGTACTGCTCAGGGAAGAAAAGAGAGAAGACACAATTTGCCAACATTAGAAATGGAATAGAGACATTGCTACAGACTCTAGAGATATTACATGGATAGGGAATATTATAAACAATTTTCTGCCAACATATTCAGCAACTTACAAGAAATGGACAAATTCCTTTAAAAATACAAATTCCCAAAGCTCATTCTAGAAGGGCTTAAGGAAAAAGTAATACCAATTCTACATAAATTCTTCCAGAAACTGAAGAGGAGGAAATACCTCCCAACTCATTCTCTGAGGCCAGCATATCACATTTGACACCAAAATGAGACATAGAAATTGCAAGAAAACTATAGACAAACATCCATCATGAACATGGATACGAAATTTCTAAAAAGATTTTATTAAATCAAATCCAACAGTGTATTAAAAAGATAATACATCATGACCAAGTGGGGTTTATCTGGAAAATGTAGGGTTGGCTTAACATTGGAAAACCAATTAATGTAACTCATATTAAAATTTAAAATATATAATCATCTCAATAGTTGCAGAAAAAGCATTTGACAAATCTAACTTGCATTCCTGATAACTCTCAGTAACTAAAAATAGTAGGGAATTTCCTCGATTTGATAAAAGGCATCTATGAAAAACATACAGCTACATATATACAGACACACATACATATACATAACGGGGGAAGATTGAGTACTTCCCACCTAAAATCAAAAACAAGACAGACGTCCTTTCTCACCACTATCATTCAACACTGTACTGGAAGGTCTAGCCAGTACAATCAGGCAAGAAAAATGAATAAAAGACACCCAATTTCAGTCTCAGGTTTATATCCTAAATGAACTCTTGTACCTATTTGAATTATGAGAGAAGAATGTCCACAGAGGCTTTGCTTATCATAACAAAAATGAAATACAGCAAACTACAATTAAATATAGCAACATAAAAAATATCTTTGAAATATAATGCTGACTTTCAAAAGACCATTTTAGACTACTATATGCAAAAAATTTTTATAAAGTTAAACACAAGCACAACTAAACAACATGTTGTTTAATATTATACAATCTGTGATAATTTATTTTTTTAAAGGGCAAGGTCATGATAAACACAAAACTCGACTTATTTATTATGTTTAGGAGAGGGTAGGCAGTGGTATGAGACGAAGAAAGAACATGGTGGCATTCGTGGTATTTTTAATGTTCTAATTTTCAGTTTGTTGGCCAGCTCACAGGTGTACATTGGTTATTATGCTTCATGAATTTTATTTTGTTATATTTTAATTTCTATGTATCATCTAGGACACATTATTTTTTTTCAAATGAATAAAATTTAAGTATAAATAATGAAGCCATATAAATGCTAGAAGAAACCACAAAATAAATTTTTAAAAATTATATCGGCATGACAAAGCCCTTTCTAAATATGATACTTAAAAGATTAAGAAATTGGGTAAATTTGACTAGAAAAAATATGCGCAACTCATGACAAAGGGCTAATTTCCTTAATATATACTCCTACGAATCAGTAACAAAAGCCAATTTTTTACAGAAAAATAAGCAAAGGATGTGAATAGACAGTTCATAGAAAAGGAAACACAAATAGACTAAATACGTGAAAGTGTGCTCAACTTCGGAGTAAGAGAAGTTGACATATGATGGAGAAAGATGAAAAAAATTACAGTAACCACTGTTTATTGCAGTTATTTCTCAACCCTGAGATCACTTGCCTTCATTCCTTTGAAGATTTTTCTCCCAGATCACTATATATGCCCTGTCATAATTCTTGGTGATTTCCATGTCAATAGATAGATAATTCTTCCAACATAGTCTCCTCTCCATTCCTTGAGCACATCTCCTGCAAAGTCCTTGTCTTCACCTTCCCTTGGCCACACATTACCAATAAATGCAATTCCCAAATAATTCTACTTACAGACAACCCACTCTCTAACCAACTTCTAACCTCCAGCTCAGCTCTATTCTATAAAAATTCTTTGGCCCCATCAGAACCTTGTTCCATTCATTCTGCCATGTCTTCACTCTCCCACACTTCTCTCCTCACCCAGCTTAAATTCCTTGTTTCATTTTTGTAAACACCCCCTGCATACACTTTCACTCTCTTGCCCTTTCATGTTTCATTGTACTCACCTGGCAAGCCCCTAACTCTGATTATAAGCCACCCCTCATCTGTTCTGAACCTGCATATGTGCAGCTCTGCATGGCTTGAACTTGTGACCACAAACCTCAGACGGGCCCTTAGTACTACTTGGCAATCACATGGCATTTCCGTGGTCCATTCACTAACCTGGACAAGTATTTCATGCCCCAGTGTCTCCCTCTCCATCCTCATCCACAAATATTGACCCTGTTTCTTATTTCACTGAGAACAAAGTAATCTGAAGAGAATGTCCATAATCTTTCGCAACGGATATACCCATTTATCCATTTCTGTGCCCAGGTTCTCGGTCTTCCCTGCTGTTTCCATGGATAACTGTGTAGGCTCCCAACTAAAACCGGTCCTGTGCATGCGATCGCATATGCCTGGCCAACTAAAGGACATAGTTTTAGCAAGTCTCCCTTCTATCTCTAGCATTGTAATTTTCCCCTTCCCTACTGGGTTTTCACATTGGCACATGAGCAAGCTATATATTTTTTCTTGGCCTTATATGTGGTCCAGCCACCACCCAATTTCTTTGATCCCTATAGAGCAAAACTCAAAAGAATTCCTCTAGTCATTGTCCCTAACCTCTCTTCTCCCATCCTCTCTTAAGACCTAGCCTTGTCAGACTTCTGCCTCTCCACTCCACCGAATAGCTCTTACTGAGGTCGCCAATGTCCCCGATGTTACTAAACTCAGTGGTAAATTATTATTTTCTTTTTACCATATCCACAAGCAGCATTTGATGCTATCAACTATTGTTTCCTTTTGGAATATTTTCTTATTTAGGCCTCCAGGACCCTCCACTCCCCTGATTTCCCTCTGACTTCACTGGCTGCCCCTTTTCATTCTTTGTTTCTGGTTCCTTATCTCCATGACCTCCAAACACTAGACACCCAGCATTCAGTTCTTGAACCTCTTCTATTTTTTATCAACTCGAATTCCCTCAATGATGTCATTCATTCAAATTTCTCTCTGCAGCCTAGATCTTTCCCTTGAGAGCCATACTCATGTTTTCAGCTGCTTTTTCAACATCCACACCTGGATGTTTAGTGAGCATCTTAAACATAACATGTCCAAAACAAAACTCCTGACCTTCTTCCTCTTAAACCTGTTCCTCCCCAAATCTCTCCCTTCTCAGTAGGTATAAGTTTTTTCTAAGTTGCTCATGTCAGAAACCTCGGAGATACCTTGACTTCTATCACTTTGTCTCTCCTTCTATAACAAATCCTGTCAGTTCTGCCTGTGAAATATATCCAGAATCCAATCACTCCTTAAGACCTCTTGTTATTACATCCTTGGTCCTGGCCTCCATCATCTCTCACCTGGATAACTGTAATGGCTTCCTAACTCACCTTTCTGCTTCTATCCTTGCCTCTTACTGATCATCTTCAACATAGAAGCTAGAGTGATCTTGCTGAAATACAAATCAGGTCATACCATTCTTCTCAAAATCCCAATTGCTTCCACGTCATACAGAACAAAAGCCAAAGTCCTTACAATGGCCTACAGACGTGACCCACATACAGTCTACAAGGCCCTGCATAATCTTGCCTTCCTTCTGCCTCATCCATTAGCTCTCCAACTACTGCCCATCCTGTTCCAGTCACCTGGGCCTTCTTGCTGTTCCTTAAACATATCGGGTACACTCCTGCCAAAAACATTTCCCCCTCTAGATTCATGGCCTCCTTACTTCCTTCAGGTCTTGGCTTAAATGTCGTCTTTTCAGTGAGGCCTTCCTTACATACCCTAAAATTGCATTACTCCCTTCCTGGGCACTCTGACCTTTTCTGATGGCCCCTTTTCTCCTTAGCTGTTATCACCATCTAATATGCTACATACTTTATTCATTCAGTTAGTTTGTTTACCTTCTCTAGTGGATCATAAACCCATGAACACAAAGCTTTTTGTGATTTTTGGTCACTGTTTAATCCATTGTGTATAGAAGAGACTCTGGCACACAGTGGATGTTAAAAAAATTATTTGTTAAATGAATAAACAACGTACTTAATTGGCCAGAGTGTGGGGAACAGGTTTTCTTAAAATTGCTGATACAAATGTCAATTGGAATAATTTCTACGGAGGTTAAATTGGCAATAACTATAATGCACATATCTTTTGGTCTAGCAATTCTACTTCTAGTAATATCTTTCATATAAATTCAGACATGTTCAAAATGACAGACACATGGACAAAACAATTCAGCTTATTTTATCCCTGAAAAAGAATGAAAACAGCCAAAATGTCCAGCAATAGCCTAAAGAAATTACAGTCCAGCTATAAAATGGAATATTTTGCAAAGCAAAAAAAAAAAAAAAATGAGATTTCTTGTAGTTTGATATATGTGTGTGTATATGTATATTACATATACGTATAATATATATATTATGTGCATAACATATAATATGTGAATGTTTTATCTATTAAAAGAAGAACAAAGCAAGGCTTATGCTCTAATATGGAATGATCTCTAAGATATATTTATATCTATTTCTATCTATCTCTATCTCTTTATATGCTATGAGTTTTTAAAAAAGGTAAATACATAAGAGTGTGGAGTATGCTATGCATAGTGGTGGGAGCTGACTTACTTTTCATTATTTACTCTTTTGTAACTTATATATGAATTTCAAATTTTCTAACATATATGAATTTCCTATTCAAAAAGAAGTAAAACAATTTTTAAAAATCATGATGGGAGAATGAATTTTCACGTACGCCACCTAGACAATCCTATGACCAAAACTTGTCAAGTATTTCCCCAATTTTCAAATGACGAAAACAGACATTCAGTGAAGTCAAGTCAAACAGTACAAAGGTGGCACCTGGACTAGAACCCGGCCTTCCATGTCCAGCTCATGCCAGCCCCTCTGTCCTCCCAGCCTCTTTCTGGGGCTGGTTCACTTCCTACCCACCATCCCCAACCCCATCTCCATCCCCTGCTCTTCCTGGGCTCCTTCTGTCAGGAAACACTACTCCTAAGCCCAGACCCAGAAAGTCTGCTGCCAAAGCTTCACTCAGGGGGCCATGGCTGGAGGCTCCATGGTATCTGACAGTTTGTCCCTCCGCTCAGAGCCACCAAGCACCAGGAGTGAAAGGGGGGTGGGCAGCTCCATCCCTCCCTGGAACCACCACTTTGTTCTGTGACTGAACTCAGCCTGCCTAGTCCTTGCAGCTCCCAGGTTCCCTCCTCCAGCCTGTACCTGTCAATAATGACGGGGTCTGATGGTGTCTCATTCCGGTTGCCACAGCTCTTTCGGTCACAGCACCGGCTGATGGAAAGATGACAAGGAAAGATGAGAAGGAGGAAGGGAGTGAAGGAGAGGGAGATTACAGTGAGTATGTGAGTGTGTGTGTGTGTGTGTGTGTGTGTGTGTGTGTGTGTGTGTTTAGGGGGCACTGTGGGGGCGAGGATGCTGGGGATGGAATCCTTGAGCCAGAGGGGCTCACTCCCAGGGGCCTGGGGAAAATGGCAGTGAGAGCCCAGTCCTGGGGATAAGGTTGGCCTGGAAACCCTTGTCCCAAAGGCATGCTGTTCTTGGAGGATCCAGCAAAGGGCAAGCTGCTGGTCACCTAATGGGTCTCTCACTCTCTCTGTATGTACACTTCTTATACATATAGAAAGGAGCTCAAATTGTAAATGTGCAGCTTGTGAATTACCACAAAGTGAACCTATACATATAACCAGCAGCCAGACCAAGAAATATCACGTGCCCAGCTCTCCAGAAGGCTCCTTGTGCCCCTTTCTTGTCACTACTCTTCCTAAAGGTAGTCACCGTCTCAACCAGATTTTTGAACACTATGTATTCTTTTTTCCATGTACAAGGACTGCCTCCAAGGATGTCATCTGACTGGCCTTTCCTGGGGAGACCTTACCTAGAAATGCCAAGACTTGTGGGGAAGGGGAGCCAAGAACTGTGTTCCTCCTATTCCACCCTTCCCCCCAGGAAGTGCTCCAGGGTCAAGTAGGAGGTAGCAAAGTTTCCTCCCTCCAGCTCTGGAGCCCTGGTCCCCATCCCCAGAGAGCCCTCCCCTGAGCTTTATTAGTTAAGCTTCCCAGTAGTGGCAGGAGACGTTTCTTACAAAAACACTTGGAGAAGCCACATAAACAGACCAGGCTAATGGGGCCTCAAGGACCCTCTCCTCAGCTGGCACTGTGCTCAGGGGCCTCTCTCTTCCCTCATTGTCTCTCCTACCAGGCCTTCTCTAGAGAGCAGCAGGGAGAGTGGTGGTGGCAGTGGTAGGGGGCAGGGCCTTGTGGGGGTCCTTGGCAACATCCTGGCTAAAAGGCAAGGTGAAAATGACCCAGTCCCCCTCACCTGCACATGATCTCATGGGTGAGCAGCACTCGGCACATTTCAGGGTTCTTGTCCTGTCCCTCATAGATAATGGCCTGGGGGAGAGAGAAAGTGCACAGGCTCATGGGGAAGAATGTCCAAATGTGGGGGGAGAGACAGACCTGTCTCTGGAGAAGATCATGCCTTCCAAGTCGCTGCAGGACACCGAGGAGTGCAGAGCACGAGCTGGGAGCCTGGCTCCCCAATCCAGGATTACTGACAGGGTGGGCAACAGTGGCATGAGGTCTACAGATTCTATTTGTCCACAGGCAGCTCCTTCCAGATCCATCTCTGCTTAGGGCCAGGGAGGGCCCCAGACCAAGGACCTCAGTCAGGCTGGGATGGGGATAGACATTCCTATCCCCGCTGTTCCCATGGCCCTAGTGGACCTCTGCTTCTGCTCATAAGCATTGTCCTCTAGGTTATCCCAGCTGGCTATTCAGCCTCTCCCCCCATCCTTATCATCTCCCCAGTTTAGGTGAGCATCTCCCCCTTGGACTATTAGATCACTCTCCTCACAGGTCACCCAGGCTCTACTCTCTGCCCTGAAGCAAAGAGTAAGCTTCCTGAACTGCTAATCTGGCTTCCTACTTTATAACCACTGGGGCCTCTCGGCCATATCCACTTGCAAGGTCCCTTACTCTCTGGACTTCTTCCAACCTCTTCCCCATTTGTCCCTCACACAATCCCCACACCACTGTCTGGTCTGTCTCTCCTTCCACGGTGAACACAGGCTTCCTAGAAACAAATTATTTCTTTTCTGCCCTGGGATTGGGCAAAGGCTGCTGGAAAACTCTACCTGTGTGGCAAAGCCTAAGTCTCCACCTTGCACTGGGCTACTGATCGGCCCATTTGAGACTCAGTTTCCTCCATACCAGCACGTACAACTTCTCTGCGAAGCCCATCTGCAGTAGCAGCTCTGAGGCCCCGCCCAGTCCCCTTTCCTGGATCATTGCACCCACCCCAGCTGCAGTTAATGTTGGCTGTTAAGGGCTTTCTCTTAAGAATAGTTCTCAGTGGATAAGAGCTGCCTTGCCTGGAAATGTCTAGAATGTTACAGGCTCCCCTTGGGAGTGTTCCCCAGCCAATGACTGACTGACACAGGGTACAGAATCTTGGCCTTCTTGCCTCAAGCGGGGGAACAACTCTGGTGTCATTCTGTCTCCCTGTGGATTAGGCCAAGGCTGGACTCCAGCAGAGACCCCATCCTTGCTGAGCACCCCCTGCCCTGTACTGTTTCCCTCTCTCCCTCCTCCTGAGAGCCCCTCTTGCCTCCCCAACAAACCATGTACACCTGAATCCCCAACTCAGCTGGGCTTCTAGGGAACATGGACCTAGGATGCAGGTCTTTGTACAAACATTGCCTTTCTTTTAGACTATCAGCAAGGACCATACATCTTCCTGCCATAGGCTGGAGTGAGAACCAGGGGAGCCAGAGTGGTGGGGGTGACGGCACAGCAAAGCGGGAGCAGGGAAAAGTATGTTCACTCAGACCACAAGTAGACTGGGTCTGAGAAGAGGGTGGGACGGGCCTAAGCACTCCCTGGCTTAGCTCACCTGTTTGGACATGGAGTCAATCAGACGCACATAGAGGTCCTGTTCTGTCCGAAGACCTAAGGGTAGGAAGGTGAAGAGGGCTTGCTATATGGAGAGTATCTTTGGCCTCTGATGGCTGGACTACACTCTATACCCTCCCCACCTGGAGCCAGGGGCCTCCTCAGCCCTCACAACAAGGCATTCTGTGTTGCATGGGCTTTCATACCCAGTGGGCAATGGGTTTTACTCACCATTGTTATACACCAGCCGCAGGCGGTAATGGATCCCGTTGTTTGTTTTTTCAGCCCCAGGCTCCTGCAGGGCCAAGATGAGTAGGATGCTCTGATGCTCCCAGGGATCCTCCAGCCACATCCCCAACCTTACTCCCTAACCCTACCCCATTTCCCTCCCTACCATCTATTCGCCCCCCTCCTTCTCCACTCTTCCACCATCTATCCATTGGAAGGGAGGTCCCTGAAACCCTCCTGCCCCCTCTCTCCTGCGCTCTGTCCAACCAAGCCCACGAGCCTCTCACTCGGTCCTTTTCCACGAAGTCAATGAAGGCTGTGCGCTCCACCTCCACAGGCTGCCCCTGCCGGTCGTACATGGCCAGCACAAAGTGGAAGAAGTTGGATTTCCTGAGGTTGGAGGGAGGCTGCTTTTCAAAATGTGCTCGTGCCAGGCCCACGCCACTGCGGGAGGAAAAGAGCTGGGAAACCACTGGAAGTGCCCTGTGGAGACCCCATTGCTTATAACCGGGTAAGCAGATGGGCCAGGACTTGGCTCTGATATGTCAAGAGTTTGGGCAAGGAATAAATTGGATGGGCCTGGTCCACCCTCGCCAAGGCCATCTCAGTTCCAGACAGAGGCCTCTCGGCATAGAGGTCACCTCAGCCTGCTCCCTTGGGAATAGGCCACATAGCAGATTGCAACAGAGGCATCCCTTCAGGTTCCCTCCCAGACTTTTCCCTGGGCCCCACATTTTGAAAGGCTGATCTCCAAAACCAAACTTATGAACAACCCATTTTACTGACCAGAGGTTCCTGTGCCTGCCTTTAGGGTATCAAGGGGTAGCTGGGAGGTTCTGGAACAAATATCCCATTGTATGTACCCTAGTCCACGGCTGTGTACATGAACCTGCAGCGTTGCCTGGGAGTTGATGACTCTCAGAGACATCAAACTGGCTAAGGCCCTAGTTTGCCCAGCCTGGACCCTGGGCTATAGCTGAAGATGGGGGACGCCCTCTCCTAGTGTGGAGGTGCATGCCTCCATGCTTTGAGAAAGACAGCCACTGGCTCCCGTGGGTAGGAGAATCTTCTGGTCTGGCCTTGCCAAGGGCTTTCTTCTGGCTCAATGGAAACCATTCCCAAAAGCAAGGCCAGGGCAAGAGTAAGAGGAGGAGAAGAACCAAGGCCCTAGTCACCATATATTTCCTGAACTCAAATGATGTACCAAGCACTGGACACATGGCACCGAGTGGGGCTGGAGTTAAATGCCTGGAAGGGGAGGGAGGACAGACACAGAGAGCTGTAACACAAGACAAAGTAAATAGTGGGTGCCCTCCAAAAGATATTACTATATAAAAAACTACAAAGCAAAGGAAGAAAATAAATTCTTTCTGAGAGAGATGAAGGGAAGACTCCCTGAAGATGGTGGTTTTTTCCCTGGTTCTTGAGGAATGAATAGGATTTCAACAGGTACGGCAGCAAAAAGAGTAGACCAAATAGCCTAAGAAATGGCTGTAGGTGTGAGGGTTAATGTCGCCGCTGGACTTCAGATTTCTAAAAGTGAAGTGAGGAGAGAAAATGTTGTATTGGAAGTGCCATACTATGCAGAGACACAGAAAAGAGTGTTTAGACTTCCTTTTCTGGGTCTTCCAAAGCGTATTCCTTAGATCATAGCTCCGGATACTTCCTCTACAAAAGGGTGCTATGGTCACAATTCCTGGGAAATGTGACTTCATAGCATACATGCATACATGTTGGGGGACCCTGGGACACCCTCCAGGAATGGACTCTATTTGATCTATCTCAAGCCAATGCTCCCTAAATGTGGTAGCCAGCCTCCAAGACAGCTCCCCATGATCCTTGTCTCCTGGTGTTCATGTCCTTCTGTAGGCCCCTCACATACGGTATCAGGACTGGTCTGTGCAGCTGATAGAATAAGGCACAAGTGATAGCATATGATTTCCAATGTTAGGTCACAAAAGACATTGCATCTTCTACCTTGTTCTCTTTCTTGGATCAGTCACTCGGGGAAGCTGGCTGCCATGCTGTGAGGACACACAAGCCCTGTGGAAAATCCACATGGAGAAGAACCAAGACCTCCTGCCAACGGCCAACATTAACGTGAGGGAGCCACCTTGGAAGCTGACCCGCCAACCCCAGTTAAGGCTTCAGATGACTGCGGCCCTGGCCAACATCTTGATTACAGCCTCAGAAGGAACTCTGAGCCAGCACCACCCAGCTATGCTGCTCCCAGAAACTGCATGAGATGATGTTTGGTGCCTTATGCTGCTGAGTTTTGGGGGTAATTCTTATGTGGCAATAGATAACTAATATACCATGCTTACTTGACTATGGAGCGCTTTTGTTGAGGGACGTGGTTTGGGAAACACAACTAAAGGCCACCAGGTGGTTCTGAAGCCAGGCAGCACTCGAAGATGCTGCAGGCCGAGAGGGGCAGTGTAGTGGGAAGGATGCTGCAGGGAGGCAGAGAGCGAGGACAGTGGGACTGCCTTGAGAGCCATTTAGATCAGAGCCCCACCATGGACCTGCCGCTGTGACATCTGCCGCATTCATCACTACTTAGGACTATTTTCTTCATATGATCTAAAACCAACTTACTCTTACTTGGCCTCGTGTGAAGCCATGATATCTGAGATGTCATGGCTTGAGAGGCTTGTTGTGTTTTTGCTCATATAGATTACAGTAAATATAGAAACAATAAAATAAAAATTGTTCCTTCTTTTTAAAGCCTGCTTGGGAGCCCCAGTGGTTGGTTTCAAAGGCAGAAGTGCTGGGTCTTGCTTGTCCAGATAAGATGAGGAGGAAGGGGGCTGCCAACATCTTCTCTTCCCCACTCCCAAAGGTTTTTTTCTACACTCTAGGGACAGTGTTCTTTTCCCTTTCTCCTCCACCCTCCCTCAGGCTACAGTCCTTTCAAGTCCAGGCCTTGACCCTCCCACTTGCCATTTGCCAAGAGGCAGGGAAGCCCGAAGAGGGCTTTGATCACAGCAGGTCCCTGATTACTGTTGATGAATATGCTAATGAGGTGGCAACCCTGACTCCTCCCTTAAGCCCCAGGACGAGAGAGAGAGAGAGAGAGAGAGAGAGAGAGAGAGAGAGAGAGAGAGAGAGAGAGAGAGAGAGAGAGAGAGAGAGAGAGAGAGAGAGAGAGCGCGAGCTCCCAGGGATGGGTTCCAGGACCACCTGGGAGAAAAGGCCAGAAGGAGGCGGGTCAGTGGAACCATCCGAGATCACTCTGCCCTTTATTCTGTCATCTATCCCAAAAAAGGCACTGGATAGCTTTCAGACAGCAGGGAGGGAGGAAGTGTAAAGAAAAAGGTTTTAAGAGGGAGTGGTAGATACTGGGCAGAAACAGAGTCTCCTGGACCACGCTACACACCCTTTATACATAGACACTCTTGTACTTTCTAGGCCAAGAGTAAATCAACAATGCTGGCCTGAGCTTCCAATCTCATCCATCCCTCTTGGCAAATATCAGTCAGTCCTGGGTCCTAGCTGCCTACTGGCTCCTGCCAGGCCTGCTTGGGAGCCCCAGTGGTTGGGGCTCAAACCTAAGGACCAAACCTAGGACGTCTGGCCTAAGCCCCAAACCAAGTTCCCTTCATAGGGCCCATCCTTCCTGCAGAAGAGGATTCCTGGAGAGAGAGGTCAGGTACCCCTGTCTGAGGTCTGTGGACACTGGTGCTCACAGGCCAGTGCTCACAGGCCTGACCTCACAGTGGGTTCAGGCTAATTTCCACTTCCCCTGAGATAGCCCAGCATCGTCCTCTTTTCCTCATCTCATTTAATGGCTCTGAGGCACAATCGATCATTCTCCTGGGCCTTTACCTACCCACACAAAGCAATGGGATTGAGGTGGCTAGTATACAGCTCCCAGAAAGAATCCTATCATGAATAACAGCAGAACAATGTAGCAGCTGCAACCTCCAGCAGACCAGCAGAAGACTGAAGAACAGGCAACTCCCCTGCTGGGCACCCCCAGGGCTGCTCCTGGTCTGTGAATGTCTCTCCTTTACCCTGTTCATATTCTTTCCAGACATGTGAGAAGATCAAAGTGAAATAGAAAAGGTTTTGCTTTAAAGACATTCTAGCATTTCTCGCGAACATGACATGGAAAATGACATAAGGATCAGCCCATCAGTGGGTGCACCGGAGGTTGGTCTGGACTATGCCTTCCTTCTCCTGGTACCCCCAGCCGGCTCCACCCCCAGTGTGCAGTAGGTGACCAACCAACATCCCTGAGTGGAACTGCAGGCGCCAGAGGGAGAGGGTGGGGGAAGGGGAAGGAGAGACTTGCTTTTCTCCCCTTGGGACTAGCTGATGCTCTTGTAATGAGAAAACAAACCACGATTAAAGAACAGAAAGAAAGAAACATAGAGATTCAGTCAAATGACTCAGAAGATAGAAATAGGATATGGAGAGGCCCAAGCACCATGCTGGGCACTCCTTCAGAGGAGGTGCGGATGTGTGGGATACAGCTGGGGGGGGGGGGTGGACACTATCTGCTCTGACACTAGTTTAGAGACAGACAGATGTGATGAAGGCCAATCAATGTCTCTGATTCTGTGGCTTCCAAAGCGTGGGTACCTAAGCCAACCACTAGAGTGTGGGAGATACTCCGAGGATGTCTATTGATATGAATCCTTTATCTAAAAGAAAGAAAGGAGGCAGGAGTAGAGTCCCTGGAGTTGGGAGAGACAGTCATTTATTTCGGTTTCCCCAGAAGCAGACCCTCAAATGCAAAGCTCATGCGGGAGGTGAGTCTGGGAAACACTGGTGGAGGTGGGGAGTGAGCGAGAAAGGAAAAGGCAGTTTATAAAGGGCACATTATTAACAAGTTACCACTATGGGTAACTGCTGCTCAATCCCACCGGGAGCTCTGGAAACTGTCCAGAACACGTGCTTTGGAGTTATCTCCTCAGAGGGATGCAGGAGGGGTGTTGGGGTATTTATTGACCAACTCCAGTCATTGGTTGAGGGCTTCCAGGAGTAATTCTTAGTTACTTCTGGCCTGGTGTGCAAGTGGGCAGAGTAGCCTCTTGCAGCCTGAGAAAGTCTTAGGAAGTAGATGCTGGCAGGAGATGCAGATCCTTTACCAAAGGTCTAAGAGGACATGGGTGCCAACCACTAGCCACCTAGGGGCTGTGGTGTGATGAAAGCCAGCAAAGCTACAGCCCAAGGGCCTGACTGCAGTTTGGCAGATATGCACAAGAAGTGCCTCACCTGGTACATGTGTTCCTGGGTCCTATAATTCAGAAATACCTCATTCACTTAGCATCATTAGTGCACAAAGCCTGCCACATAAGAGCCTTTTTCCAATAAATGCAGTTGAGCGATGAAAACAGCCACATTAACTACTTTTTGTAAGACTCCAAAACAAATTACACATCTCCTTGCTTTCTTAGAAAAGATTGTTTTCAACAAAATGTTCAAACACTTTCCTATCAATTCTGGAGCATGCTGAGGTGGTGGGCCATTTGCTCCGCTCCCGTACTAAAGAACCCGGATGTGGGTGGAGAAAGTGCTTGTTTTAATATTTCTACCATGGCCCACTCACCACTTCTCATCTTCTGTTCTGAAACAGCCCAAAAGTTAAAGATGACTGTGAGGGAAGAGCTTTGGTTCTCACAGTTACTTTCTGGTAGGAAGACAATTGCCTTGAGGCAAGCATGGTATGCATGGGCTTCCTGAGTACTAAACTGGGAGTCCAGGTTCAAGTCAACATCAAGGACAACCTGACCTTCACAGCCTGGGCCATTCAGGCGGCCTGTGCTCCAGAGTACAGGGGGTGCATATGGGGGACACGCTAGGGACTGCTGAGTTGTCTGGCTGCTATTGCTAGGGCCACCCGGCAGTCCCTGGAGACATTCCTTTGTGAGACTGAGCAGGATGTCCCAGGGCTTGTCTTATGTCATAGCTGTTTAGTACAGACACTTGCCTTACAGTCTCTGCTCTCTACTCGGAAGGCCACTCGTGGCTTCTTACGTTCTTGACCACATGCTTATTATAAATATGAGCAATTTAAAAC
Source organism: Rousettus aegyptiacus (assembly GCF_014176215.1). Lineage (NCBI taxonomy): Eukaryota > Metazoa > Chordata > Mammalia > Chiroptera > Pteropodidae > Rousettus > Rousettus aegyptiacus. The sequence continues at coordinate 22,699,138 of NW_023416287.1, read as the reverse complement.
AAGCATATCAAATCACTCAGGGGACAAGTGGCCAAGGCTGGAGCTTTGGCTTCTCCACAGAGGCACCCTTAGGCCTCTGCCTCCTTCTAACCCCCGCCAAATCTTCTCTTGCCTTCTTGACAGCCCAAGGTTCTGAGCAGGGCTTTGGCTTGGGCCTGATCCATCTTGGAGTCTGGGATACCGGGGAAATGCGGACAAGCCCTGAGGTCATCAGCAATGGCAGCGGGCTCCGTTTTGACCACCCTCAAGGACACAGAAGGAGTAAAAAGAATACGTTTCCTGTATGTTATCCTTTGTCTCAGATTTCTCTAAAGTCTCTGTTACATTCAACTCTTTTCCCATTCTGGCATAGGCTGCATAAATGTCCCCTTTTCTCTGCATCCTCTCTTCCTCCAAATGTCCCACTAGCCCCCACTCTCTCTGCAGGCATGCCCCAGGCTGCTGGGCTGCTGGTAACCAACCATCAAGCCGGGTCTGGCATTCCTGGCCCCAGTCAAGATCTATTGATTGACCTAGCCCTGCCCAGCCCAACATGCCCAGAGCCTGGCTATGCCACAGACCAAGGAAGACAAAAGCAGTAGCTCACTGGGGCACACCCACCTTGCCAATGCGGGCAGAGGAGGACCTGGTGGCTAGAGGCAGCTGTTCAGAACCTATGTCCAAGGACGCCTGCCGGAATGAGAGGAGGTTTTGGGGACTACTTCATATCCCTCTGCTCCCACTGCCCCAGCAGCAGCTCTGATCACCTGCCCCAAGAAACTCTTACCCACCAAGATCCCTAAGCAAGGGAATAAAGATTACCCACCCTGCTTCTCTAGGCCCACCCCCTCACCACCCACTCACATGCCTGCCTGCCAGATCCTAGGCTGAGGATGGGCTATTAATTATTAAAGCAAACAAAAGCATTTCCTAGCAGGGAGGCTAGCCTGCAGCTGCTTACAGGAAAGGCAGCCCCAGTTGGCTTCCCTCTCAGGGCCCTGAAAGTGCACTGGAACCAGTTCAAGGGAAAGGGCCGGCTTGGGTCCTCCAGGGGTCTCCCCAGGCTGGAAGTCACATAAGAATGAGTGGATAGCTCCCTCTGTGCTGAACACTCTAGAAAGAGGATGTGAATGAGAATCTGGGGAAGGTGGGCTCCAGCTGGGATGTGGGTCTCAGAGATAAAGTCCTGTTGGCCCCAGGTAGGAACAGTCACAGCAATGGCCAGGGTCCTGTGTAGAATTCCCCACTAGGAAGACCCAGCCAGCCCTCTGCACCAGCCTTCCCTTTCCTTCCCTTCCCTGTTGCCTCCCGTGTGAGGGTATGCAGCCCCTTCTCTCCCTACGTTTGTTCAGAACTTTTCTTCTTCTTGGCAGAGCCTCCCTCACTGTTCTTAAGCTCTGGGCCTTCTCCTCCGTCGATAAAATCTGGGCATTGTAAAGCTAGAGAGCAGCAGCTGCTACAGTATATGGTTCCTGAGGTCGGGTAGATCCTGGGACCATCAATGTGGAGAGCCCACCAGAAAGAGATTTGGGAACCTTCTAACATGCACTCCAGTTTCCTTCAGCAGATAATCATTGCTCCCCTACTGACTGCTCAAGCCTGTCTTCATGCTGTGGACATGAAGATGAATAAGCCACCATCTAAAGGAAGGCACGGGCTGGCAGGGCAAGGAAGCCCAGGACAGGCAGGGCACAACTGAATGTGACCTGTGGTGAGCATCGTTAGGCAGCACTGAGAACCATTCCCCTGGGCTGGGTGGGAGAGCAGAGATAGAGAAGATGCTGGGTGGGGTAGCTCCCAGGGGCTGTAAGACTTTATTTGGTGAGTGTGTTGGGGGAGCAGGGCAACTGTTTCAAGAAACATCATTGGATGTCAAGTATTATATGGAGGCTGGAAGGAAATTTAGGGTCAGATTGTGATGGGCTTTGAATGCTGAATATCTGGGAGGAAGTGCAGGTCACTGAAGTTTTTAATTCAGGAGGGATATGATCAAAGAAAAGTTCTTTAGAAATATTGCTTTGGTCTCTGGTGTATAGGAGATGGTTTTGGGAGAGTGAGTAGAGGCTGGGCTGGGGCAGTGGGCTAGGAGGTTAAGGTGGGAAATCAGTCTAGGTTAACCTTCAGCCAGGGAGAAAGTGGTGGAGGGGCAGGGCGTGTTATTGTAAACAGTTGGTCATGGGCACTGAGCTTAGGGGTAGGACACAGGCAGAGAACTTTAGAAGCTTTAACAACCAGGTGGCTATGTAGCAAAGGTGAGAACAACATCAAAGACAACCATCAGATCCCAAGCAGCCCTTGATGGGAGGAGTGCTCCTGAGCAAGGTTCTCAGAGGCAGAGGGAGAGGAAGCAGGTAGAGGTTGAAGAGGGAGTTAGGGATGGGAAAGGAAGTTTGGTTGTTGCTCTTTTAGGATGGGATGACCTGAGCAGAGGACCAACTGAGGATCTAGATACAAACAGGAGAGATGCTAGGTCACCTCGGGCAGTATGAGGAGAAAGGATTAACCTACTCCTCTCTGGAAGGAGGTGACTCACCAAAAACGGGGTGGGAGTGGGGGGAATCTGCCAATCTGTGTCCTAAGACAAAGAAGTCTCTGGACTTGGAGATAAACAGCCCAGTCCTGAAGAAATGCCCCATTTCAAACTGGGAAAGGCTTCTGAGTCCCAGCAATGTGGCCCTGGGGACTTAGATTAGACTCCCCAACACCAGTTAAGATCCCCCATGTGCAGACAATACATGGCCTGATCCCCTGGAAGAGACTCATCTTGACACTTCCTGCACCCACACAGCCGACAAGGGCACTGCCTCCTTCACATCTGCTTCTCCCCTCATCAAATCTGCTTCCTGGGGCTGCAATAGGGGGAGGATCGGAGAGAAATAGGAACCTTAAATGCAGAGGCCATACTGGAACGCCCTGTCTACTATTACAAGGGACTCTTACCACATGGCCAGTGGTGGAGAAAAAAAAATGAGGCCCCATCACAATTGATCATCTCAAGTTAAATAAAAAAAACCAGAACAGAAAAACAGAATTGTGTGCATAGCACAGGAAAAAATATATTAATGAGAAGAAAGATAGGAAGGAAATACACTAAAATATTGACAGTAGTTGTATCAGAGAGGTGGGATTTTGCTTTCTATTTTCTAATTTTCTGGAATATAGTTATATCATGAGTAAAATCACGTGAATTAATTTGCAGACAAGACCCTTTCTCTTCCTGAAGAGATGAGCTTCAGAGACGGCCCCTATTTCTCCCTCCTGACAGTCTGGAAAGAACAGGAGTGCAGAATCACTGGTTTAGTTTGTGCGTGAAATAAGGTTGTGTGTCTGTTAAGGGGTGAGGTTGAGGCTGGACTAGGAGTGGAGTCCCCTGGACCGGACTGGGGGATGTGAATGCGTGGCCCCGGTGCCAGCCCCGGTCTGCCCTGGCAACCCCCCTAACAGAATCCCTTCAAGCTTCTGGACAAACAGCTGCTCAGAACCCTGGGAAGCCTAGCTTTCGCATGCTCCCTCTGTACGCAGAGGCAGCACCTCCCTAGTCCTACCCTCTCCCTCACCCCGCACCCCATGCTCACAACCGGGGTTACAAAAAGGTGAAAGCCCAGGTGTTGTGGAGGTCAGAGCAACAAATCTTAAATCTTCTTTCCAAACCCAGGAGTCCATCCCCCACCAAGCTCCCCAGCCCAGACTTCTGTAAAGGAGTCAGAGAAAATGAGCGTGGGTGCTGGGTTTCCAGGGACACCCTGCCTCCCGCAGGACCCACTAGAAAAACACAGTAAGAGGCGGGAACTGAGCGGCCCTGCCCCATTCCAAGCCCCAATCATTCCAGCAAGCCGACTGCCCACCTCATCTTTTTCCCCCACTCCATCCCCTAGCCACTTCTCCAGCGCGGGCACAACCTATCTTCCAACTCTGAGGGGCGTGGGAAAGCAGAAAGGGGGCTGGGTTTCGTGCTTTTCCTGGCAGAGAGCCCCAGAATTGGACCAGGAGAGGCACTGGGACTGCCCAAGAAGGAGGGGTTGGCGATTACTTGACAGCTGGTGGCTGTAGGGCATGGCTCAGGGACGATAGGCAGCCGGGATACCTCTTCCACTAAAGTCATGGACGGCTGGGCCTGCCAGCGACAGTCAAAAGTCTGAGCCGGGACAGCCAGGAGTGGAGGCAGAAGCCCCGCCCCGTCCCGCCCCACCTCTTCAGGAGAAAGGACAGGCGCACGGGACAGGGTGGGCGGGAGAGCTTGCTGGGACTGTCCAGAATTAGGGCTCCCTCGTCTTCGCCCCAGCAGCTCAGGGAGCTGGGCAAAAGCGGCGCGGAGCCGTCCAACCCGAGCGCCCCGCGTCGCATCCCAGCGCTTACCTTTGCGCAGCTGTGCTGGCGTCCAGGATGCCCGCGCCCTGCATCCAGGAGCGCACCGAGCCCAGGCCCGCAGGCAGCAGCGGCTCCTCCTTCAGGTTCAGCCCGCCGCGGGGCAGAGTGTCCTGCGCAGGAAACATGAGGGCGCTCAGTGGGTGGGCGCCCCCACCACCAGGGATTCGCTCCCGCCGAGGCTGACCGCGTCTCAGCTCCGCCGGACCCGACGGCACCCCGCGTTCCTAAGAGCGCAGCGCCGAGTTCCGGCGGCTCAGTGCGCACTAGCCTCTGGGGCGCTCCCTCGGAGAAAGCTGGTCCGCGAGCTTCGGCGCTGTCCCCTCCCCTCCCGGGGCGCGGGGCGGGGAGATGGAGGGATTCCCCCGCGGCCTGAGCGCCGGCGGGCGGATTGTGAGCGAGGCGGGGAGGGCGGGAGCGCAGCCGGGTGCGCCCGGTCCGCGCGGAGGCGCCCCAGAGGCGCGCTCTCGCGGCTGCCCAGGGCCGCGGTCGTCGGAGGGGGGTGGGGGCTGAGCGCCCCGGGAGCTGCCTCCGGCGAGGAGGGGGCGCGGGGCAGCCCGCCCTTTCCCCCTCGTCGCCCCCACCTCCCGCCCGCCCGCGGCGCCGGCGCGGGGCGCTGATTACCATCCGGGAGGCGGAGGCTGCAGGCACGGAGCTTGGCGGCGGCGGCGGCGGCGGGGGCAGCGAAGGTAGGAGCAGCAGTAGCCGCGCGTCCCGGGGAAAGGCAGGGGAAGCGCCGGGCCAGCAGACGCCGCCGCCGCCTCCAGCGCCCCGCGTGCCCCGGCGCCCCGGCCCTGCCGCAGCCCCGGGCGGCAGCACCTGGAGCAGCAGCAGCAGCAGCCCGGCAGACTCCCCCCGGGGCCCGGTTCCCGCGCTGCCCCGCCGCGGCCGCCGCCGCCCGCCGCTCCCTGGGGCCTGGCCGCGGGCCCGGGCCATCCCGCCGCCGCCGCCGCTCCCGGGGGAGCGGGAGCCGAAGGGAGGGAGCACTGGCGGGAGGAGGGATGGCGGGAGCGGGCGGGCCCAGGGGACTGGGGGCCGGGGGAGGCGGGGGCGGGGCGGCGCGGCTGGCCGAGGGGCAGCCGGGGACGTGACATCATCGTGGGAGGAGCGGCCGGGCCCGGGCTGCCGCGGCGGGGCGGACCCTTGGCGAGTCGGTCTCCGGGGCTGGGGGCTGCGGCCTGGCTGAGGCCACAGGAAGGGCAGGAGGGTCCAGCGGGACCGGAGGCCAGGGCAGGGAGCAGACGGGGCTGTGCGGCGGGGTAGCCCGGCTGGAGGCGGAGGAACCAACCACGCAGTGCTCAGAAACCGCCACCACCTCGGGGTCGCCCCAGGACGTAGCTCCGTCTTCTCGGCCTCATCTCCCTCTCCTAAGTAACCGCCGTGCTCTTCAGGCTGACGCCGCGGTCCTGCACTTGCTGCTCGTTTTGACGCCTTCGAGCTTTTACTCTTCATGTTATTTGCTGACGGGTGTGTTCTTCCCGCATTTCCCTGGTGAACCTGACCTCGGTTTAACCTCAGCCCAGGACTCAAACCTCTGTCTCTTAGAATGGGCCTCAGAGGCGCTGAGCCTCTTTCCTGCACTCTCCCCGCAATCATCCCTAGTCACCGTATCTGGGTTGCCTAAACCTAAATGCATTTTCTTTCCGACCTGTGCCTTTGAGAAACCTCTTGATTTTTGATTGCAAGTTGGAGACTTAGAGCTTGGAGTTAGGACTCAGAGCCAACTCACTTCCTCTTTCTCCTCAGCCAGAGAATCTTCCCTCTCAGATTTCATTCTTTTATTAGTTCCTGACACTGAAATCGTCTGCCCCTCTCCCCACGTTCTGCCCTGGCAAGTCCTGGCCAGGCTCTTTACAAACCCAGAATGAGTCCAGCACTTTCCTGCAGAACAGCCTGGGGGTGGCCTGTTCTGCCTGCCAGTGTCACTCTCAGACACCCCTGGAATACCACTTTCCTGCCCAAACTGACCCCCACCCACTTTTAGGAGGGCTTCCAAGTGTGCAGTTAGTGGTCTGCCCCACATGGACTCAGGAGAGGGGTTCCAGGGGCATTGTTGGGCCTCTTACTACTCCAGAGGTTTCCCCACCTGCTCTCCTGATCTCTGTCCTCTTTACCATCCCTCCCTCACCCTACCCCATCACCTGCAGGGCCTGTTACTCCTTTCAGACTTATCAATGTCTCAGCTTTTATCCCAGGCGAGATTATCAAAGGTAGGTCTCTCCTTAAAGTGAATTCTTATGCCTGGCTCTCTAAATCCTTGCTTTCCCCAATTTGGTCACTGGACCAGCAGCATCAACATTACAGGGGAGCTTATTAGAAATGCAGAACCTTAGGCCTGCGCAAACTAGCTGAAGCTGAATCAGAACATTTTAACAAGATCCCAGGTGATTTGTATACATATTACATTTGAGCACCATTGCTCTAAAGAAACCCCTTAAAGCTGTTCCATACATGCTCCACCCCTTTCTCTAGCCTTCAAACTTGCTCTTTAAATTTCTAGCAGACACCCTACCTCTTAATGGAGCGGATACAGGGAATCTTGGCAGAATCCTGCTGTCTCTCAGCCGTCCATCCTTTTCATCCTTTCTCAGTCTCTTCATCCATTCTCTCCTCTCCTTGCCCCTGGAGAAGCATGTGAACTCAGGGGCCTCTTTGCTCAGTTTCATCTTCTGCATCTCCTGATGTTACCCCATCTGATCTGTGTCTTGATCCTCCTCCTTTCCTCTGTTCAGACCTCCCGATTCTTAAAAGAACCCTCCCCTTGTCCCCGCCTCCTCCTCCAACTTGTACCCCTCCTGTTTCTGAAAAAGTCTACAGGTGCACTCCCCTAAAGGAGGCCTTGCCAGCCCCCAGCAAGCTACTCGGGAAGCCTTGGTGGTCTGGCTTCCTCTCAGTTCTGCTGCTGTTTGCTCTTCTCTCAGCCTCAGGCCTCTGATCCCCTTGCAGTATTGAGCTTCCCAGTCTACCTCCCCCCATCCACCTGGGAGAGCCATCCTGATGACCAGAGCACTCTGTCTTTCTTATCCCTTTGAGTGTCCTAGCCCTCTGTGCTTTGCTTCCTTCACCTTTTCTTCGTCAAAGAACTTACGCTTTCCCACAGTCTCAGAGGCCATCTTTGGGAAAATGATCTAGTGTGGGCCTCCATCCTGCTTCTGTCAGTCCAGAACATCAGATGGTGAGGAAAGAACTGGGCTTGGCCCTCTGAGAGGAGGGGAGCACCAACCTCCACAGAGGGTCCTAATCACGATAGCTCTGCCCCTGGGCAGGGCCCTGGACTGCTTTGTCTGCAATGCCCAGACCACATTGCATATTCCCCACATACCAGCTCTTCCTCCTGGCTCCCATGTGTCTGCTCATGGCACCTCTTTCTGATGCCCACCAGGCTTGGGGCCCAGAAGCTCATCTCTGATACTTTCTTCGCCCAGCCCACAGCAATTTTTTGATCTTAAGGATTCTCCCTCCATGTCTTTCTCCCTAACCCAGTACCCACAGTGAATATCTTTAACAATGACACTGGTCCTCTCCTGCACACCTCCCTGGCTCCAAGGAGAAATCTGCCTTATTCTGATGACAGCCTCCTTAGCTATCTCCCTGCTCCCAGCTGCCTGCAGATCTTCATGGTTCTAGAAAATTCTTTCCAAGGTAGATTTGGGAGATAGGTGCTCAGAATTAACCTGGTGCAAAAAGGGGAGTCATTCAACCCAGGAAAGCAGTACTGAGCGAAGGCTAGTCAGGACAGGGTCCTAGCTCCTGCAGGTTTCTATTCTATTTTAACCACATGGACTAGAAAGAAACCAACCAGGGTAGTGTTTGAGGCTTCTCAGGGCCTGCAGCCCCAGAGGACAGCTTCTGGATTAGAGTCCCTGAACCAAAAGGCAAGGCCTCCGGGTGATGAGGGACCAAGTGGGCCCAGCAGGTGGAAGGGCCAGTAAGCAACTTCTGGGTCAGCTTTTGCGGTCAGAGGTAAGCATCTCTGCTTTAGATCTAGCAAGTCTGTTTCTTGGAACTCTACACATGTTTTTTCTCATGTATTATTTACCCTTGTTCCTTTGGCAAATTTTTCATTTCAAACTGCTGCAGCTTCTCCCTGATAAAGGGATTTGGGGGCTTCTGTGGCTGTGGTCACAGAGAGCTAGAGGGGTGGTGGTGACAAACAGGGGAGGCTGATTCCAAGCCCACAGAGGATACCAGTCCTTTCTGCCCCAGAGAGAGGCTCACCCCAGACCACCAGCCCAGAGCCTCTGACCTCATCCTTCTCTGTTATGGATATTTGTGCTCACATCCACGGGAAGGGCTATTGTCATGTGCTCAGTGCTACAGAATAAGCAAAGACTAAAATATGGGCTGTGCCCTTATGGGCATCACAGTGTGGTAGTGGGGGACTTGGAAACACCCAGCGTCACTCCAGAGTGACCTGAGCTGTTAAAGATGTAGGTGCAAGTATGGGGACCAGCGCAGAGAAGGGCCTGAGCCTGAGGTGGGGCAAAGGGATTCCTGGGCAGAATGATCAACATATGTAAGACTAGGAGAGCTCAGTGGGTGGGTTTGCTGTACATACTTTAAGGTGCAAGCTTTTAGTACTTGAAGCATCGTGCTCGTGCCTAAGATGCCACGCTGAGGAGCTTGGAATTTTTCCTGCAGGTCTGGGCCTTAAAACAATGTTTTCAAAATCAGCAGAACTCTTCTGTTCCTCCCCTCTTTCTTTTTCTACAAAAGGGGGTGCAGCACCATAGAAAACAGACTCAAAGTGGTGCATTAGGCAGAAGCTCCCTTGGCCAGACTGTGTGTTGAGCCATAGCGCACCCTGGAGGTCACAGAGTGTCAGGTCAGCACTTAGATCCACTTCCTGTCAAATTCCCAGATGGAAATTAAAATATAGGAAGAATTAAAAAAAAAAAGCATGTACTAAATATGGCTGTTCACATAGTTCCTTGAAGAAAACAAAAATGGCTAGGGCCATGCCAGAGGATTCCTGGTGGGTATGCCCAGCTCTTAGCCTTCCTCCCTGTTGACTCCTGAGGTCTCTTCAACCTTCTGAGAAAAAAACCCTGCACTGCAGGTGTTAGTCCTGGCTTAGGATCCATCACATTATCCGCATCTAGGCTGAGTTATTAAATCTTGAATAATAACATGAGAGTAGGTGCTTTGGCAAGAGAGTAGGGCTGCCATCTCTGAGCTAGCTCATCTATCACAAACCAACTTAAAGACAACTGGTCTCAATCCCCACGGAGGAATGTGAAAGGAACCCTTTTTCCCACTGCAATAAGACCTATGCTAGGCCGGCCCCTTTGTTCATCCTCTGACTTTCAGAGAGAGTCCAGGACCTGCAGGTTGCTAACCTAAAGCTATAATAGAACCCAACACCATCCTTGGAGGGCTTCCCCTTAGCTACCCACAGGCCGCGGCAGAAAATCTGAAGTATATATGATTTTTACTCAGGTAAGATCAACTTCCTTTTCTGAGTGCTGCGGGATCAATTGGATTGGAAGCCATTACCACTGAAGTGGAGCAGGGTAGGGTAGAGGTGAGGGGATTGGAGGGGGCAGGCGGGAGGGGGCCATTGCTCACCTTGTCCTGGGTGAAGTGGGGAAAGGACCTGGCAGAGGCCAGTTCTCTAGGAAGCTTATGCCTCAGTGACCCTCATCCACTCAGGCCCCTTTCAAGCCCCTTTAGGGACTCCTTGCAGTGTGCTCCCACGGTTCTAGATTATGTATTCATAATGTTTTTACACTTTTATAATGTATTCATAATATAGTTTTCTTCTTAAAAAGACACCTTCCTCCAATGTATAAGTTTTAGGATCCCCTAAATTTAGATCTTCCAATAGGACTTAGAGTTGAGGAGGAAAAATTCAGGTAAGAGATAATAAAGACCTAAATTTAGGCAAATTAAGGGGGGAGAGAGAAACAGAAAATAGATATGTCTTAATAGAAAAGGGCTGTCACTGGCAGATGGAGATTTTTGTTTCTTCTGTATCCATAGTGTTCAGAACAATGCCTAGCACACAAATATTTGTGGAATTATTACTTGTTTGGGAGGTTGAGGTCAGGAACTCATGACTGATTGGGTATGTGAGGTCCCACAGAGTGCCACAAATAGATGGGCTGAGCACACTTACTACCTGTCACCTAGCTCTGCCCTGCCCTGTCACCTAGGCCCCCTCCTGGGATAGAGTGTCAAGGCCTTTCTCTCTTAACCCTCAGTGGCCACTTGGCCAGTTGGAGCCGGGTCACTGGAATGCACTACTACTTGGTGAAAAGCAGTTTGGGTCTAGAGACTTAAGTAGGCAATATTTTGCCTAGTTATTATTATATTTAATGAAATTAAATCTTATCACCTAATTATCCTCAGCTTCCGTTGCTTCCTGCATAAGCCTGGGGCAGTAAGGGTCCAGTGGTATGATGGTAAGTGTTTAACAACTTTCTCTCGATAAGTAAACCCGATTTGTAGCATTTGTCAATTTTTGTGATGTATGTGTTTCCCCCATGGCTACTTTCAAACTACCAATGTGATATTACCAAGCATATTGGGAAGATATGGGCACAGTAGGTTCTCCAGAGCCTGTGCAAGCTGACTCCAGCACACTCCAGTGTGGGACCCTATGATGGAGTCTCCTCTTATTCGAATAAGAGTGATGGATGAAAGGGCCCCTATTCTGCGCCAGCATATATATGGGCAGTTTTTGCTAGCAAGATCATTTCATATGGGTGATCGATTTGACCCAATGCCCAATTTTATTATTTTTTCAATTAAGCATGACACAGTAAGTCGCACATGTACATCTTGAAACATTTTTACACACATCTATATCCATGTAACCACAGCCTCAATTAAGATACAAGCTATTTTCAACATTCTGCCCCTGGTACCTCCTCCCAGTTAATACATGCCCGATAGAGGTAACTCCTCTCCTGACTTCTAGCACCGTAAGCCAATTTTTCCTGTTCTTGGAGTTCGTATAAATGATAACATGCACTATGTTGTGTTTTGTATCTGGCTTTTACTCATCGTTACATCTGTGAGACTTCATGTTGTGTGTAAGAGTAGTTCATTTATTTTCACTCACTTCTGTGTAGTATTCCTTGTGAAGACTTTTAATAACTTTAACTTGGTAAAAATTTTTTGTGTTTCTCATGCCTGTTTTTGTCACCCACCTATTTAACTGTGGATCCTGAAGGTTGGCCCTCCTGGCCACATACTCAGTCCCATAATTCCCTGTTTCTCCTTGGCCCTGACTCATCCTTCACCACCACCTCCCAAAACATTTACCATACCTTTCAGAATTCCTTCTCCATTATTAGCCAACTTCCTCATATTCTCAGCATTTCTTTTAAAGGTTTCTCTTGCCTCCATCCTTAACTGAAACCTGGATGACACCAGTTATGGGATGAATGTTTATATCCCCTTGAAATTTATATGTTGAAGTCCTAACTCCGCAATGTAACTGTATTTGGAGATAGGGCCTATGAGGAGGTGATAAAGGATAAATGAGATCATAGGATAAGGCCCTAATCTGATAGGGCTAGTGCTGTTATAAGAGGAATAGAGACTAGAGCACTGTCTCTCTCTACCACTGGGTATGCAGCAAGAAAGTAGTCATCAGCAAGCAGGGAAGAGAGTCCTTACCAGGAACTGAATCACCAGCACCTTGATCTTGGACTTCCCAGCCTCCAGCACAGTAAGAAAATAAACTTTTGTTGTTTAAGCAACCCAGTCTATGCTATTTTGTTATGGCAGCCTGAGCAGACTAAGACAACAACACCCAAGGACACTTTTTCTCTTAAGGCTCTTTCTAGTAGTTACTGTTTATTCTTTTACCCCACTGCATATAAGTATTAGGCATTTGATTTCGCCCTTCTTTCATGCTACTATGTTAATCTGTTACTGTTTCATGGATGCTGGCATAAGACATGCAATTCTTGAATCAGAGATAAGGAAGTTTATTACAGCAAAGTAGCAAAAGCATCATATTTACATCAGTTCTTCTTGTCCCCACTACAAGTCCTACAGGGGCAATGAGGAACACAATCATGGGGAACCTGCCTGCTTCCCTGCCTCCCTCCCTCCCTCCCTCCCTCCTTGCTTTCTTGCTTTCTCTCTCTCTCTCTCTCTCTCTCTCTCTCTCTCTCTCTCTCTCTCTCTCTCTTTCTCTCTCTCGTCCAACAGAGAATAAGTCAAATTTTATTTGATCTTGTTGTAGAACCTGCCTCTTTCACAGAAAGTAATAAGCAAGGTCTTTTCCTGGAGAAAGATACTACGTCGTTCCTCAAGGTTGCTTGTTGCACACACAACCTTGAGAAATAGTCCAGGCAACACACAAAACAGAAAGAATCTCATAGATAGAGAGGACAAATTGATGGTTGCTAGACGGGGAGGGGAGTGGGGATGGGCGGAAAAGGTAAAAGGATTAAGAAGTACAAATTGGTAGTTATAAATATAGTCACAGGGATGTAAATAGTACAACATAGGGAATATAGTCAGTAACACTGCGATAACTATATACAGTGTCACATGGGTACTAGACTTATTGGGATGATTACTTTGAAAGTTATATAAATATCTGATCACTATGTTGTTGTACACGTGAAATGAGTATAATATTGTAAGCCAACTGTAATTGAAACAAAATTGTAAAAAAAGAAGTAGTCCAGGCAGAGTGGTCAGGTCTTTATAATCTTGGTATGCCCAATAAAAATGAGCAGTGATGCACAGGGCCTATAACAGCTTGCCTCTTCCAACAATCAGCCCTACACATTCTTGGCTGAACTTGAATATTCACATGAGTATGCCACTCCATCCGCCACTCTGATTAATCTGATCATCAGAGGCTGGGACCAAATCTGTTCAATCTGTCTCATACAGAATTTAATTAAGGCTACTATCAATAGAACTTCAAGCAGCAAAATGAGGCCAACCCGAAGTACTGGATTCAACCATGCCACCCAATGTCCCACACTGTCCCCTGTGAGTAAGTCCCAAGGGGATCAGTAGGTCTTATTTCAGATGTCCAGGATATACTCTAAAGCCAGGTTCTTATCCATTAAAATGATCACAAGTGAGTTTCAGACTAATATGCTCATCTTTGATGTTATTACCAATAATTATAGGAGGCAACAGATGGGCTAAAATGCAATCCTCATCCCTAATAAAGAGACATTCCATGGCCCACTTACAAACATATACTCTGAAAGGTCACATACAAATCACACATGTGTCACTCCAGTTCAAGATTTGGCATTAAATCTGATTTGCATCACTATTACATTGGTTTCGTTAAGCCACGTGGGAGGTGTTACCAAATAGTTGCAGCCCTGGTTGCCATATCTGAACCAAGGCCATTTCGGTGACAGGAAGAGTACACACATTTGTACCAGCCAGACTGAAACAAGGTTGTGTTGGACGGTATGTTTGTACAAGTATGGCGGTGGGCGAGGTTCCATATTCATGAGCTGCCATTGATGGCAAAGGGCACAAATAGTTCAGGAATACCCATACCCACATTAGTTCCTCTATTTCCATAGCATGAAGACAGGATGACAAACCCAGGGGTCAGGTTGCCAGCTGTGACTTGACTCGGATGACCCAGGTGCTGGTTTTGTTGACTGCAGTGCTGGACCTAGGGGACAAAGAGAACATTAACCTCACCGCCCCACACACATGCTGGCATCTAAGGTGTCTTCTCACCAGGCCTCCATATGTCCCATTCCAGTAGCTATAACTTCACTTTTTCTTCAGTCTTTTCCTAACTCATATCCTGTCCTTTCATTTGGAGGTACCAGGTATGAATGGGATAAAATTTACAGAGACCTGTTACATCTCCCACCTTGGCCTGTGTGGGTCAGTATAAGGAGACTTGGCAAGCAGTGTACTCAACTTTTTGTGTCCTAGAATCATGTAATTCCACCAGGAGAACCTAGGTGGCTAAATCAGAATTAAGTTTGAATCCCACAAGCCCCCTTTTGCCAGACTGACATCTGGAGGGTGTACTAACTCCGCTGGCCTGGGTTGTTATTAGCGGAAAAAAAGCACCATGCCCAAAAATAGTCAAAATCCTAAATCTTCAGAATAGGTCTATATGAGTTTCTACCCCTTTTGTCCTGATAATAACCTAGGAAATGGCTGAGAAGAGATGACTCTTGTCTGGGGACAGCTGCATTTAGTGACCACACTGCCTCACCAAGGTGTGTATACCAAAAGGAGATAAGGGACGGAGTCAGAAGCTTCCTGAGTTTGCTTTTGAGGAAGCCATTCTAGTGCTCAGTAATATGGGATGCCTGCAGATGGTAGGGAGCATGGCATGGCCATCAAATATCTTGACTATTGGCTCATTGTCAGGTGGCTTTTGCAACAAAGGTTGCATCATTGTCATACTGTAGATGGTCTGAAAAGCCAGAAACTTGACATGGCTTAGTTACAAGGGTCACAATTGTGTGGCCAGAGTCTCCTGTTCGGACCACAACAGTAACATTGTTACCTGAAAATGTACTCCCAGCAGGGAGGCACCAGTGACAGTCCAGAGAGGGGGAAAGCACTGACCTGAGATAATCAGTCACCCGGGAGCAGGTGGGAGCAATGCCTGTGCAATACGGCATCTTTAATGTAAGGCAAACAATTCAACTTTGGGGAAGTATCACAAATCTTGTATGTAGTGGCGCCTTCTGCATCAGAAACATACAGTTCTTCACCTTGTGTCCAGTCCATGATGGTGGATGTGTTGTCATGACTTGTGCAATGATCTAGGCAGCACTGGCGATTTTATGGGCAGTGCAGGCTGGATCAGCAGTTTGATTCCAGTTGGTCTTATTTGAAGGGCCCTTACCATGGGCATCTTCGTGAATGATCCAGGCTGTCTCATTGGCAGCTGAGTTTGTTTCAGTTTGAAGCTCCAAGGAAAAATTTCTTTAATCTGCCAATCTTGCAGACAAGACAGCTATAGGCTATTGACCGCAGCACAAAAGGCAGAAAAAAGTTTCATCAGGGAAGGTGTTGGCCAGGATTAGCAGCACTGCCTTTAGTTCTGCCCATTGAGTAGAATGATCACATCTGCTTTTTTTTGATTCTGCATAGCTGATGCTGTGAAAATGGACACCATCGGTGCCAGTATAGCTGAACCGCCAGCAAACCAGCCAGGCACTTAAGGGACCCTTTGTGAACTGAGGGCTCCATTGAGCTAGCAGTTTTGCTTCAGGAGATAAAGTGAGGAATGAAGTTATCTCCAAAGGGATTGTGGCTGCTCTTCCTTGTCGAACCCAGATAATGTTAGGGCTAGGCCAGCTGTGGACTTGTATATAGCATTTCCATCTGATGAGTAAAGCCTTTTGTGGCCTTCCCTTGATAACCACCAAATCCAGGTTGATACATCCCAAGATGGGTATATCAGGTTGGAGAGTCGCAGGACTTCTATGAGAATGAGTAGCAAGTTAGGCTCCTTTTAAAAAGGGATATACTTGGTGACTGTGTCCGGTAGGTGGTGTTGTTGGACTGGAAAATGGCTTCTGAGTAATTGCTGCCATTGAGTCACTTTCTCCGTTTTAGGTTTCTCTTCCTGGAAGCCTATATGGTTTCTTCTGGACCATCCCAGAGGATTCAAGAATCACCTCTGCACATGCAACAGTCTCTGAATTGGTGAATCCCCTCTGACACTTATGGGCATTCACAGTACAAGCCTGCACAAACATCAATTCTTACACTTACATTACACTTACAGCAATGGCAGCCCCAATGACAATACAGTACATTGAATTAACCCAAAGGACCCACCTACAGGGCCACTTTAATTTTCCTTTTCCACTGCAAACTTTGCTCAAAGCCCATCATTTGGAATTGGGTGATTTTTTTATTTTTTTACTCTATAGGAAAACACACCAAGGAGTTTTGTGTATACAGACCAGGAGCTATGGCAACAGCCACAGGAAACCATGTCACTCCAGAGGGGAGAGCAGGGACTGCTGAGTAATGGGGGAGGGTAGTCCATTGGCGGGGGGGGGGGGCGGGGGGGGAGGAGTGGACAGCTGGGAGGCTTTCGTCTTCTCTTGGCCTCTGGCTTCAGGGTTGGCATGCTACTGCCTTCTCTCCTGTGTGCCTCCAATGTCAGTCCAGACAGCACTTGAGTTCACGGATACTGCATTCTTTGGTGCCTTCAGCTACTCCTGCCTGAGTGCATCCACAGGACTAGGTAAGTTGGTGACACGGGTGCTTGGATTCTACAGACCTATAAACGTTTGAGGCTCTTGCCTCCACGAAGTTCCCAGCATACTCTGCTTTTTCAAAGCAGCTGAGGGGGGAGTAGTGATGGGAGAGAGGGACAGGGAGTATAGAGAGATGGAGAGCTCAGAGGGAGAGAGCAGATCTGTGACAGTAAGACAGGCTTTGATTTACTTTGAATTTAAATGGCCACCTGTGGGGCTCAACCAAACAAACTGGTGATGTTTTTGGTTCACCTAAAGCTCCAATTTAAACATTCTATCTGCTGCCATTTTTTCCAGCTTTTAGGAGGCTTTGATTCAGGAGCTCCATCCTTAATGCCTTTTAGGTGAGACCGCGGGCCTTGCTGCTTCATTGTCTCAGCATCCCTTCTACCTTCAGCGTGGAGGAGTGAGCAGGAACAAAGCATCGTTCAGGTGCCTTGTTTTCATCCTACCTCTCACTGCTTGGCATCATTAATAGGTAGGACAGTGTGAGACCCTCACTCTAGCCACCCTTGCCCTGCCATCCACTATTTGGGTGAGAGGATTCACTAACATATTCCAGGAGTCTTTTCATATTACCCAATCTGGTCCACAGGGTCCTTGTCCTTCTTTTTCCAGAAAGCCTTGTCGCTGTCAGAATCCCATCCTCATTGCTAAAACTGTCAGTGTCTGGCATTTGAATTTACCTTGCTGATAAATGAATAATTAGCCTCTTACTATTTCATGGATGCTGGTCAAGATGAGACTCCTGGGTCAGAGACAAAGAATGTTATTACTCATGAAACAGCAAGCAGCATAGCATAATGTTTACACTGGTGCCCTTTCTTCCAAGTCTCACAGAGATAATGTAGAGGGCCCAGGAGATGCTGTATATACAGTTGGTTTGTGGTGCATCTAAGGAACATGGAATTTGGGGAAACCACCTCTTTTATAGTAGGAAATAAGAAAGCTTGCTCTTTGTATTAAAGGGAGATATTACCTCATCCCTCAAGGTTGCTTAACACAAATACAAGTCTGAGAAATGGCATGGGCAAAGAGCAGTTAGGACCTTGCATTCTTGGGATACTCAGCAAGAGTGTGCAGGGACACTTAAGCCGATTGCCTCTCCCAGTAGTTCCTACCCATGTCCACTTCCAGACTATGCCTGTCTCTTTTTTAAGCCCGGTGTCTCAGTCCTGATGCCCATACTGGATGATGGCAGCAGAAACAAAGACAAGAAAAATCTAAACTCTTTTAAGATCACAGATGCAAACAACTTAACTAGATGTTAGTTGATCAAATAGACAGTATACTTACAGAATAATGTATCACAATCAAGCCAGCTTTTATAACATATAAGGATGAACCAACATTAAAAATTTTATCAATATATATTAAATCTCCTTCATTTGATTAGCAGAAACATATGAGCCAGTGGTTGACAAAAATGACAAAACCCCAGACTTCACTGAATTTACATTTTATTGAAACACATGGACAATAATATCTTGTCTAATATCTTGCAAAAATAAAATGCTAATTGTGGTGATATACATCAGCAGTTTCACATGGTTTGACAACATATATGTGGGAATTTAGTATTTGCTAAAGGTAGACTTTCTTATCTAGAGAAAAAGACAATAAATGATACTGGGGCTAGTAGTCAATCTCTTGAAAAAAAAAAAGTTAGATATATATCTTTCACCTTTTACAAAACTACATTTCAGATAAATTAATGGCCTAAACCATATAAACACACAAAAGCATAACAGCATTAGAAAAAAATATGCTTATCATCTTGAGGGAGAGGAGGCCTTCTGAAAAGAAAGCTAGAGCTTTGAAGAAAAAGGCTGACATGTTTCTGTATCATATGGGTGTAAGCAGAAATGGTGTGTGGGGGAGCCTCTGCTCTTTTTCCCTGTCCTTCTTGCTGGTGGGAATACATACATGATGGTTAGAGCTGGAATAACTGTCATGGATCTTGAATGAACTTGGGAATGGACCAACAAGATAATGGAGTCTGAGTCTCTGACACCATGGAGGGCCAGTCCAGCCGTGAACCAACTATCACTGAACTTTTATGTGAGCGAGAAATAAACTTCTTTCTTGTTTGAGCTGTGGTTATGTTATGTGTTGTTGCTCACTAATCCTAACCAATATACCTGCCCAGCCTCAGGTGAAGGATCATAATTGGTGTAAACCACTGGGTCTCAAATCTGGTCTACCTATAGAGTCATCCAGGAAGCTTTTAAAGAATGCTAGTACCTGGGCCCCAACCCAGACCAATTACATCAAAACCTCTGGTTGTGGAGTCCATACACAGGTATTTAAAAAGATCTCCCCAGGTGAGTTTAATGTGCAGCCAGGGTGTTAAAAATTAGTTTAAGCCAAGTAGGACAAACCTCTTCCCCTCTTTTCCAGTTTCCCTTGCAGTAGAAGTGGTCATGGACCTACTTCTGGCCTGTGATACCTCAGTGGAAATCTACTAAGAGTGTTTCTGGGAAAGCTTTTACATATCTGATCAGACGGAGCAGACATGGCTGGAACTGTTCTTTCTCCCTCTTTCCATCTCTGAATGCAGAAGTGATCTCTAGAGCTGCAGCAGCCATATGGTGTCTACGTGGCACCAAGGACAAGGATCTCAGACAACATGCTAAGGCTGGCACAGTGGGAGGTTAGACAGAATCTCAGGGGGCATCTCTTAGCAGTTAAACCAATCCCAGTAACTCCTTGCCTTCAGAAGTAAGAGGAAAAAAACCAATAAGCCTTATTTGTTTAATGATTTTTCTGTTTATTGCAGCAGAGTACATTTATAAATGAAACACACACATGGATACATGCTTTGGGGGGCACTTTGTAACATGTATCATATGTACAAAGGAAATCATACAGGGATGTACACAGCAATATTGCTGGTAATGACCCAAACCAGAAACCACCTACGCATCTATCAGCTTGAGAAAGGCTCAGTAAATTAAGCAAATTCACATTATAGAATACTATGCAGCAAAATGAAACAATGAGTCTGCTCATTCTCTATAACATGGTATCTTAGATTTCTAAGATAGTGTTGAGTGAAAAAAAGTAAATTATAGGATAGAAAGTACATAAAGTATGAAACCATTTATTCTGAAGCATATACTCACACAACAAAAACAATACTGTATATTCTCTGTGTGTAGGGGGTGTACATGCATAGCAAATAGGTTTTGAAGGAGATGACTAACTGCCTCTAAAGAATGGGGGCTGTGGTTGGGGTGGTAAGACACTTTGGCCTTATTTATAATTTATAATACTTTTAAAAGAGGAATGTAATTATTTACTTACTGTCTAATTAAAATACCCAAGCACAATTTTACATTAAAACTAACAGAGCAGATGGATGCCAAATCTGAGTCTCCATTAACCTGGCTAATAATGCCTGCCCCACCCCATAAAAAAAATAACAGAAAAAGGAAGTTCTACTTTTGGGGGGCTCTTCCCAGTCACTGATATCATGTTTCTCAATATCTGACTTCTCTGCCCTCCTGGTCTCTCCTGCTCACCAAGGGAAGAGACCTCAAGGAGACCCCCACAGAGATTTCATTCTCAATGGCATCTGCTCCACTTCCACAATTGTTGTGGAGACACCCTCCTTTCCTTCTATTTTTCTTGCTAAACAGATCCCATGAGCACTACTTTTTCAATACTTTGGGACCTTTGATACTTTTCTCACCTGCCTACCCATCAGATCTCTTCTGACTGCCTTCGCTTACCCCCGATTCCATTTTGCCAAAAACCTCAACTCCCTTGTACCTCTCTCTGGCAAAATACTACTTTTGGATAAATCCAAGTATTGGCTTTCTCCATGAAAACACACACAATTTTATCATGATTAATTCATGGTCATCATCCCAAAAAAGTCCTTAGTATTGCTTACGAATCTCCCTCCATTTCTCTCAGCCCCAGAACTTGAATCAATCTTACTCACGACTCCTCACTGTACCTCACTTCCTCAAACGTGCCTGCTCTCCTATGTTTCAGCACGCCATCCATGTTCATTCTCACCTCCACAGGGTAGTAGCTGTCTCGTTCAGATGCTCTTCACCAACTGGTGCATCCGTTCCCTCAACTTCTTCAGGTGTTGGTTGTGAACTGCCCACAGCTACCCCCTTCTCTGTGGGGGTTGTCTATAGACAAAGGGAGCCTCCAAGAGACAGAGATGCCTGGAGCCAGAGATGCCTGGAAGATTAAATCAGGCAGGGCTGAAGCAAGATTATTAAGACTTGCCCCACCTCTCAAATTGGGACAACCCTGAGACATTATTCCTGCTCCAGAGCTCCCATTTCAAGCTGCAGCCACATCTCACTGAGCTCCTTCCCTTGTCCTCTTCTTTTTTTCCCCCTCTTTAATTCCCACCCCCACTACTTCCACCCTTGCTGTTTCCCCTTAAGAACTGGATCTCTAAAGGCGGGGCGTCCCCTCCTACATGCTGGAGGCATGCACCCAGATCCTGGCACACCTGGGGTATGGTCTGTGGCCCCACCTGGGGGGCAAACCCAGGACCTTCTGCATGCAAAGCAGACGTGCTAATGACTACACTATGGAGCCATCCCTGTCCTCTTCTTAAGAAAGGCTTTTAAGTGCTTAAACAAAATAGGATTATAAAGGAAACTCATTACATTGGTATATAATACTAATAAAACAACCTTGTAATATAATACTATATGTGCTACTTCATCAATGCCTTAAGTAACAGAATCTAGCACTGGGTCAAATAATATCAAAGTAGGAATGAGAGTAAATGATATTTCAGAATATCTGCCTCAGTTGAAATGCGGTATGAAATATGATGTATTAGGGACAAAATCAAGGGTTCTACAGGTAGCACTGTAATTTCATTCTACATTCATAATGAAAGGAAAGGCTAAAATTCAGTTAGAGGTTAGTGAGAATAAAAATATGACTTTTGGATTTTTCTCCATCCAAGTTCATGGTACTAATTTGCATTCATGGATACCTTGAGGCTCTGTGGACCCCAAGTTAGGACCCCTGTACTAGAGAACTTGTAGGCCCAGGAAACTGACATTCAATCCACCCAGCCTCACACTGAACATTCATATATGTTCCACCCAGTCTCACATTGAACATTCATATTTGATTCACAACATTTAGAAGGAACAAGATGGTTTAATCTCCCTCTCTTGCCCAAGGGACTGATTAAGAAACTTTTCATAGTCCTGACTGAACTTCTCCGTTCTCAGGCTGTATCAGTGAGAGATGCCTTCAAGGGGACTTGAGGCCAGGAGAGCTCACCAAGCTCACAGGAAGAATGCAATGAACAAATTCAGATAACGATGGTCTCGTCTCCTTGGGTTGAGTCGGTTGGTACCCTTCATTAGTCCCTTTCACCCTGCTGACGGCCACACAGTGTCATGTCAGTTAGCAGATATTGTTTGAGTGTCACCTGGGCTTGGGCCTGTGCAGAAATTAGGGATAGAAATAGTGTTGTAGTTACTCTTAAGAAAATTAATATTTTCTGAGATACAAATTAGATCATGACCAGGGATTGGATCAATATGGCACATCTCTCTTCATTCTCACTCTCGATTTCCTAAAGTAACAGAAAATACAGTTTTTAAAAAGAATGAACCTCCCACTTTCTCTTCATCAGAAAGAGTGATGTTGGAGGGAAAAAAGGGTGGTGGATGGCAATAGCAGTGTGGAAGTTGAGAACAAAGAGTCTGTGGAAACAAGATGGTGATGCTCTCTGGTTTCGAATTGTTTCTTGGGCTATATGAGTGGAGGTGGAGGAGTATGTTATATTAATATTACACATTAACAAATTATATGAACTATCATACTTATAACGGCCTTATATTTACACAGCAAGACTCTTACAAATTTATTATGGAAACTTTAAATCTATAAACCTCTTCATTCCACTACTGTAGAGAATGCTCTGCCTAAAGGAATGCAGAGAGAGGCACAAAGCCTATGCTTGCTCCCCTAGAACCACTGTGTTCCCTCGCTTGGGCTGGGAGAATGCCCTGCACCTTTTTGGACAAATGAGGAATACAAACCACAAAGAAACTAGCTAGTGGCTCTTAAAATTCAATGTGTTATCATCTTGGGGGCCCGTTAAATATGCATTTTCTGGGGTCCCAATCCTGAGATTTGGATTCAGCAAGCCTTGTGCGGGACTCCTATGTCTGCATTTTAAGCAAGTGCCCCTAGTCCAATTGGACAGGTGATCCAAAACGACACTGCCAGAATACTGGCATAGGCAAATTATCCTGTCGTTTTGTTTTTAGGCATGTCACTTGTAAACAGTATGTGACTAGAATTTTAGAAATTAGTCTGAGATTCCCCTTTAGTCACACTTACATGATGGAATTAAGTTCTGTCTCTGTTTATGGTCCTGATCAGGAGTTCAGGCCTGGAACACACTCTTAGAGAAACAACTGAGCAAGGAGCACGACCACACAGGAAAAAACAATGAGGAAACTTGATTAATACAATGTAACTGGGAAGGAGAAACCGGACAACGCATTCTCCCATGGACTGTGTTGTGTTCATTAACGCCTTTAATGCCTGCCATATGAATATTCAGCAAGTACTAGTTAATAGAAAAACAGGTGGACACAAAAACATTAAGACAGATGACCCAGTATTGTCTCGACTTATTAAACCAAAGTCTTCGTTTGATACACATGAAATCTCATATTCTTTAATGTTATTTTGAAGTTTCAACATGAATTAAATATGGTGACCGAAAATAAAGCAACGAAGTTGTGTGTCCCGTCAGCCTCCAGGGGAGGGGTTGAGTAGAAGAGGATGAAAGAGAAGGAGGGAGAGCAGCCGACGCCCGTGTTGAAATAAAAGCGCCAATGGTCCAGCGTGTCTGGACGGACCGGAAGTCAGGGTGCCGGCCTGCGCAAGTTTCTGGCGTCACTTCCCTCGCGACTGCCTGCGGAGAACATGGCGGCTCTCAGCTGTGCCCGCTGGTTGACCCGAGTGAGGCCCGGGCAGGCTGGGCGGGCTAGAGGCGGGCAGGGGAGCGGTGGGTTTGTACAGGGCTCAGTGTACTATTCTGGGTCTGGGAGTTCCAGACCCTATCTCACGGGTTTGTGTGTGTCTGTCGCAGGCGGTGGTCGCCGCCCCTAATCCCTCGGCATGGAGGAGCCTTTGCACCTCGGCGGTAGCGCACGCCAGGAGCCAGGTAAGCGCAAGATCCACTCGGGTCTCGCCCACTCCACCTTCCTCCTTCCCTCCTCCATCCCTCCTTCTAGGACCCCTGCTCCTACCTTAACTCTGATGGCCCCAGGCGCAGGCCGAGGACGTGAGAGTGGAGGGCGCCTTTCCCGTGACCATGCTGCCAGGAGACGGCGTGGGTCCCGAGCTGATGCACGCTGTCAAGGAGGTGTTCAAGGCAAGTGGCCTGGGTTAAATCAGCCAGAACGGACGCTGGGGTGGGTTGAAAGGACTTACTCTCCACTGACACTGTAATTTTGGGGACCTGCCCCTCAGGCTGCTTGTGTCCCGGTGGAGTTCCAGGAGCATTACCTGAGTGAGGTGCAGAATATGGCTTCTGAGGAGAAGTTAGAGCAAGTGCTGAGTTCCATGAAGGAAAACAAGGTGGCCATCATTGGTATGTGTGCCCCCCTTGCTACCCTGCGCATGTGTCATTTAAAATCAAATGAATGAATGTTCGTTAAGTTTTTCTTCACGTATACTAATACATTGACTCCCCTGGGCTCCCACCAAATTCCTGGCCATTCGTTCCTTTTGTTTGAGAACACTGGTTGAGAGATCTTATGAGTTGTCTATGCAGGAATGTTCCAGGGGTTCAGAATCTGTCATGGGGCTACACCATGAATCATCAAATCTTCTTAACTGTTTTTCTAGTATGCCACTTCTAGACACCTCTTTTCTGTCTTCCCTCTGTTTCCCTTCTTGAATCTCCTCATTAGATTTTTTTAGCTTCCAGTTCTGTGCCTGTAGTCCCTTTTCTACATCTCTTCTCTTGGAAAAATCAGCATGGCTTTGCCAGGCCCAGCTTTAGCATAGGAAAGTAAGTTCTTTATACAGTGACCCTCAGCTTTTCTGCCTTTGTTTCCACAACACTTGTTCTATGCTTTGGTCACACTAGGCTGGATTAGTTCCCAAATACATGTACTATATGGATTTACGCTATTCCTTTTGCCCAGAATGTTTCGATGCTACCTGTCAGAATCCTTCTCACTCACTGTGTTAGGTTCCTAGGACTGCTGTAACCAATTACCACACATCTGGTGGCTTAAAATTATAGAAATTTATTCATTCATAGTTCTGGAGGCCAGAATTCTGAATCTAAGATGTTGGCAGGGCTCCCTCTGAAGGCTTAGGAGAGGAACCTTCCTTGGGTCTTCCAGCTCCTGGTGGCTCCTGGCATTCCTTGGTGTTTCTTGGCTTGTGGATGACTCGTTCCAATCTCTACCTCTGTCTTGATATGGATTTCTCCCCTCTGTGCCAGTGTATCTGTTTCTCCTTTTCTTATATAATGGTTTGTTGTTGGATTTTGGGCCCACTCTAATCCAGGTTGTTTTCCTCTCAGGATATCTGCAAACACTGTTTTCCTGAATAAGGTCACATTTACAGGTTCTAGGGGTTAGGGCATGGACATATAATTTTGGGGGGTCACTGTTCAACCTACTGCACTCACTAAACCTAAGGTCTGGCTGAAATGCCAGCTGTTCTGCGACGTTTCCTGATATTACCAGAGGGAATTTCTTTTGTGTTTTTATGTATGTTATTAATACCTCTCCTATGGTTTTTATCATGTATTTTATATTATCTACCTTCTCCACTGCATTGTTTACCCCTTGGGGACAGGAGTTGTGTGTTATGTTTTTAGTCAGTGTCCTCAGTACCTTACACATGGTCAACATTCAGTAGTTGTTGGTTGAAAAAAAAGTGTCAAATAGGTAGACACAGAAACGTCAAGAAAGGTCACTGATATCCTGGCTTTGTCTCTTAATGTATTAAACCTAGGCACTTTGATAACATGAAAAAATATTCTATCCTCCTTTTAGGCTGTTTTGAGTTTTCAACACAAATATGATGACTGAAAGTAAAACAGACAAAATGTTTCTGGTTTTAACAGCATTATTTTTTATCTCTTGCCTCCAGAAGCATTTAAGGGTCACTGGTTTGGGAGTTGGAGATGGGAGTCTGGGTTGTATTAGGTTACTGAGGAAATTGGGACACTTATCTGGGTTCCCTTGGGCGTGGTTTGTGCTTGACATCTTCCTGCTCCCACAACTTTGTTTATGCAGGAAAGATCCACACCCCAATGGAGTATAAGGGGGAACTAGCATCCTACGATATGCGACTGAGGTAGGTGGTGGGGGGCCATGGGCCAGAGAGGGACTGGGGCACCAGGCACAGTGCTGATGGCTCTACCCTACCCTCCAGGCGTAAGTTGGACTTGTTTGCCAATGTAGTCCATGTGAAGTCGCTTCCTGGGTACATGACACGACACAACAATATAGATTTGGTGATCATTCGAGAGCAAACGGAAGGGGAGTACAGCTCTTTGGAACATGAGGTGAGGCCCTAGAAATTGGGGAGGGCAGTAGTGAAGGTGGAAGAGAGGCATAGTCCCTGCTTTCCTTCTTTCCAGTGTTTCTCAGCTGCTTCTCTCTTCTTACCCAGAGTGCGAGGGGCGTGATTGAGTGCTTAAAGATTGTCACTCGAACCAAATCTCAGAGGATTGCAAAGTTCGCCTTCGACTATGCCACTAAGAAGGGGCGAAATAAGGTCACAGCTGTCCACAAGGCCAACATCATGTGAGGGACATAGCTTTGTTTGGGGTAGGTTCCAGGGAAGGTAGTCCCCCTGCACTCTCTTGGCTGAATCTGCTTCCTTTGGCCCTTGGACAGGAAACTTGGGGATGGGTTGTTCCTGCAGTGCTGTGAAGAAGTTGCTGAACTATATCCCAAAATCAAATTTGAGACGATGATCATAGACAACTGCTGCATGCAGGTAGGCCCTCCCCATGTTTGCTCTCAGAGTGCTGAGGGAGGGCGGGGAGTGGGATTTACTTCTCTCTCTATGTCCACATCTCTCCCCTCCTCCCCCCCCACCCCAGCTGGTGCAGAATCCTTACCAGTTTGATGTGCTGGTGATGCCCAATCTCTATGGGAACATTATCGACAATCTGGCTGCTGGCCTGGTTGGGGGAGCTGGTGTTGTCCCTGGTGAGAGCTACAGTGCAGAGTATGCAGTCTTTGAAATGGTGAGTGAGGTTACCTCCTCTTTCAGCCCTGTGTGCCCATCTTCTGTGTCCCCGGCTTGAGCTCTCTCTTCCCTAATACCTTTCCCTGACCCTCACCTCTGTATAACATCTGTTCCCAGTGACTTTGGCCTGCTCTTCTCTCCACAGGGTGCCCGGCACCCATTTGCCCAGGCAGTGGGTAGGAATATAGCCAACCCCACGGCCATGCTGCTGTCAGCTTCCAACATGCTACGGCACCTCAAGTAGGTTGTGGTGGGCTGGAGGAGACTGGATGTTGTAAGGAGAGCACAGGTGGGGAAATTGGGGCCTGATGAGGGGGTAACTTGTTTCTTCCTGTCCACATTGACAGTCTAGAATATCACTCCAACATGATTGCAGATGCAGTGAAGAAGGTGATCAAAGTTGGCAAGGTGAGTTAGAAAGGTTTAAGGCCTTGGCACTATTCTGGATAACCTGAATTGGGGTCTTTCTCTCTAGGTCCCCAGAATATCTGATTCTTCCCCTCCCCCTCCCATTTCTGTCAGGGCTGCTCTTCACTTCCCTTCTCTTGGCTGTTTCATTCTCTTGATCGCCTTTGCATGTTAGTTCCCATCTGCTATTCCCTTTCCTCCTCCATCCATTGGCTCTTTTACGGGCCATCTTAATGATGAACTTACAAAGTACCTGGGTTTAAGCTCTCTTTAGTGGGGGAATGAGATGGTGGAGCTGAGGGAGATAGCAGGCAGGATGAGGCACAGGTGTCAGTCACCTCCAACCTGGAAGTCCATCCTCATTTGCACTTTCCTGCTGGTTTCTTTCCTCCCTCCTGCTTGGTCTCTGTCTCATTTCCTCCAAGGCATCCTCATCTTGTCTTTGATCTGCATTTCCATCTTACTTCCTGCTCAGCGTCCCATTCATTCCGTGCAGGCCTAAGCATACGTCTGATGGTGGCTCTGGACCGCAAAAGATCCAAGTGGATGGGCCCATGCTCTTCCAAACCTGGCCACCTTGCATCTCTGCTGTATTGTCTTCTGGCCTTGTCTTCTTGGGATCCCATTTCCATCACATTGCCCTATTCCCCCCTTCATGGGCTCTCTTCTCTTCTTCCCCACGGCTGTTGCACGTGGTGGCTGTAGGTGCGGACACGAGACATGGGCGGCTACAGCACCACAACTGACTTCATCAAGTCTGTCATCGGCCACCTGCACCCCTATGGGGGCTAGAGCCCTTTATTCCCTCCAACCGCATGAAGACCATACTACTAACTACACCTCCTTTCAGTACAGTGGACCAGACAAGAACTCTTAAAATCTGTAGACCATAGTCACCTGGGCAGAGCCTAGGTTGCCTGGGGCTGGCTTCCTTAGGAGACTTGTGTATTTAGGGTGGGGGGTTAGGGATGGGCCCAGGCCACAGGGATGATGACAATTCTCCCCTACAGGTTCGAACTCCTGACATGGGTGGCTATGCCACCTGCCAAGACTTCACTGAGGCTGTCATTGATGCTCTGTCCCACTCGTAGGTCCCACCCATAACCATGTATGTAAAAGTGTCCAATAAAACATGTATGTCAACTTGTGAATGTTTTTATTGGGATATAAGGGATGGGTTGGGAAATGTCACTGGGTGGTTATGCCCCACCAGGGCACTGTCCATTCTAATCTCCTTGGGATAGCTTCTGCAGCTTTTTCTTTTTCTTGGAGCTGCTGCCCTTGATGCCAGCAGCTTCTTCAGGTCCACTGCTGAGCAGCTCCTCCTTAAAAGAGGATTTCCTCTTTTTCTTAGGGACACTCCTGTTTTCTGCCTCTTCAGGGTCACTAACTGGTTCTTCTTTGGGGAAAGATTTCTTCCTCTTGGGAAGCCTTCCACTGCCAGCTGTTTCTTCTAAATCACTACTAATCAGCTCCTCCTTGGAAAAAGATTTCTTTTTCTTGGGTTTGGCTAAAGACACAGGTGGTTCTTCCATGCCATTCTCTTGAGGAGCCTCTTGGAGCTTTTGCTTTTTCTTCTTTTTGGGTCTTTCACGTATCTCCTAAAAGGGTAAATGGGCATAAAACCGTCACTTATTATGATTCCTCCCTCCCATCACAGTTCTAGCAGTTAAGTAGGGCAGACAGACAGACTGGTGGAAATGCTGTTAAACTGCCCAATGCCCAATGGAATAGTTTTTAATTATATGGCTATAACTTGAAATCCACCCACCCAAAGGTGACTGCAACTTAGGTGGAGAAAACATTCAAATAACTTAAAGAAAAATTTACCATACTGGTCCAAATAGAACTATCATGCCAGGTTCCAGAGGGGATGCTGGAACACTATTTTTGACAAATGGCACTATGAAAATCCCAGGGAGGATTCTAACCTAGCATGTTGGAGACCTCCTTGTTCCCATCCCTGCTCCCAAACTGGGCACTATGAAGTGCTGCCACCTCCAGACACACAGTCGAGAACAGACAGTGGGAAATCACACTATCCCCGGTTGAGGACTCCTGGGAGGCAGCCGAGGACAGAACATACTCGGGGAACCGGTGTGTTACAACCAGCTCTCTGGGCTCTTGAGCAAGTTCTCTCAGCACCTATCTCCTTCCTATAGAATCAAGAGGCGGTTTTAGACATTCCAGCTCAAAAGCTTAGACTCAAGACCATGGCTATGAGGTGATACATCCATCCTTTGTTCCACTGTTTAAAATTCAACTCAGGATATTCACTTAGGGCCAGTGTGCTTACTGACCTCACATTCCTCTGGCGTACTAGTGCTGTTTTCTGGAGATGCAAGAGCAATGGCAGCCAACCGCTTTTTTTCTTTCTTCAAGCGTTTCTTCTCCTGTTTCTCCAGCTTCCTAGTAATCTCGGCAGCCGCCTCCTCTGCCTGGCCAAAGAAAAGTGCTAAAAAGGCTGTCAGACCTCTGGCCCTCCAAGCCTTTCTCCTGGCTTTATTGGATCAGGCTCATTAAATCAGTTTTGTGCCTTCACTCTACAAGGTCAGGCTAAGACAGTTCATCACCTCCAACAGCCAGCTATGGTTCTCCCAGCACCCAGCAAAGCCCAAACTAACCTGAACCATGGCTTCCTTCATGACCTCCAAGTTCTTCCGTGGAATCATTCCGCTCTCATAGAAGGATAGCCGCTCCTCGACTTGTTCTCGAAGCTTCTCCCCAAATACACTTGTGGGCACCTCTGGATGTGTGTGTGTGTAGGGGTGAACAAAGCCTGTCAGCTCCTACAGGGACAAACTACTCCTCGCCCCCAATATTTTCCTCTATCCTCAGCTTTACTCAGACCCAAAGTATCATCACTCACTAGGTGAACTGCTGTTGACGAAAAATGTTACCATCACAGTAGAAGCTAAGGTATTGAGGCTCCCCTCCCTCCCAGCCCCTTCTCACAAATGCCAACTCTCCCACCCATACCAGAGAAGCAATCAATTCGTGAGGCAATACTGCATTTGTTTGCCAGGTATCGGGAGATGCGGCCTTTGTTCTTGGCAGCTGCTCGGCCAATGAAGGTGGAGTGGAAAATGAGTCCATATTTTGGGGTGTTACCCCTTGTCTTCAGGGCTCTGGGAGAAGAATATTTAGCAAAGAGTTTAAAATCAGAAACTCCAACCCTATTAGCCAAGGCAGCTCCTCCCCTTCACTCCCCTCCCCTGTCTCCAGAATGAGCCTCAGGCTAGGCTGGGTCTCTATCCCACCTCATGCAAACCCACGGCTCCCAGAGACACAGGGAAGGCATCCAATGTCGCTGACCTGGAAACTCGGTCCCTTTGCTGGGCCCTGGGAATCACTCAGACACCAGGACTGGCCATCACCCCCATAGCAGAGGCCTGTATAGGTCAGGAAGCCCTGGTCAGCCATCACTGTGATCCCCAAACAAGCAGTGGGCACCAGAAGTGGTACCTGAGTGTGGGCAGGTGCCCTCACTGGTACCTGAACAGGGCCTTTTCAGCCCCAAGGATCTGCACTGTGGATGCTGGATACTTGGCCAGGTTGGTGAGGCTGCCAGCATGAGCAATGAGACGTGCACCTACCTGAAAAAGTATTCAAAGAGTTAGTCACAGAAGCCGAAATTGCCAACCTACAAATTGCATATGCTTCACCTCCCCGCTTCAAGTGCAACTAGAGAAGATATGGTGGGACAAGAAATACAGCAACATGGATATACATGGTAACATTCCTTAATTCCATTTTTCCATTTCCCCTTACGCACCGCTTCCCCAATTAGGGCTGACAGGCTGGGGGCTACTTGGCTCATCTTGGATCGCAGATAAGTGTGCAGGCTCTGGCGGTATTCTGACAAAGACACCACACGACTGGAGAAACTCTCGATGTTTATCAAGTCTATGGCTGATATATCCATACCTGGAGGACACCAAGTGTGAATGTTGGAGCCAGATACTCTAAGGCCCATACCTTATTTTGGCTGCCAGGATCTGTACTGACCCATGGAGGACCGTGAGGCATCCAGAATAGCCTTAGCCTTGGCCCCATCCATTGTTAGCTCCTCCAGCTTCTCCAACTTTTCTTCATTCAGCTCTCTCCGGTTCCCAATGAACTGAGCAAGGCGGCAGTACGTAGCATTGTCATTAATGATCTTCACCAGTTCAGGGAAGTGATACCCGTACCACTCCCTGCAAAGAGCCACAATCAATCCCTGGCCCAGCTGCCATGTCTCAAAGTTATAGCCTCAGCTCCCCCACATCTACTCTTTGCTTGGAGGAAGTCAGATTCCAAACCTCAACTCCATGTGCCCCCATTCACAATACAGACC
The DNA here is from genome assembly GCF_014176215.1 of Rousettus aegyptiacus. Taxonomy (NCBI): domain Eukaryota; kingdom Metazoa; phylum Chordata; class Mammalia; order Chiroptera; family Pteropodidae; genus Rousettus; species Rousettus aegyptiacus. The sequence continues at coordinate 22,667,623 of NW_023416287.1, read as the reverse complement.
AGGCAAAGAGCCTGGGCTGAGGTGTATATGGGGTAGGTTTACTCTGCCTCCTCTTTCTGTACAGTCTGTAAGAACACAGCCTGTGGTAAGCATTGGGAGGCCTGGCCCCACCCCAGAGTTCTACTCCCAGGAGCCAGTCCTCAACTCAGGATTCATTATTAGCTAAACCATATGCCACAAACCCCGTTCTCCAGGGTCGCCCCTGCACTTTACCTGACACGCATGGAGAAAGTATTGATGTCCTTATCCAGCTGGTCCAGAAGGCTAATGGACTGGATAATCATATTGTCCACCCGGTTCACATTAAACTTAACTTTGGCACGAGAATAGCTGTGTCCCAGCCCCAGCTGGGCTTTAGAAGCAGACACATCAGTCAGACCCTTCACCAGGTTGTGGAAGTGCAGACGAACTCCTGGAGGAGGGCAAGACTATGAGCAGAGAAGGGCTCTGAGCTAGCTCTTGCACCCATGGGCACCAGCCAAGCAGGAAGGTTTACCAGAAGCAACCTTAAGCACCCTTGTATGTTTTCAGAAACTCCCTCAAAGATGTCAAGATGGCATAAATGTTAACACATAATAGTCTCACCTCGAAGGATCTCAGCTATCACGCCTCCAGTCTGGCACGTGTACCCTAACTCCTCTTGTATAGCAGCACCAATCTTGGGGTCCCCAACCCCTAAGAGTACTTTCTTCTTTTTGGATGGCAGGTAAGTCTCCAAGAGCAGGCGGAGGTCCTCATGAACAACACCTTAGGGCAAAAAAACAAGAGGCCCCACTAACAGACTGAAGGATGCTTAAATCATAAAAGAGATCCTGTCCCCTCACCTGCTGACTAAGTGACAGACCATTCTTACATTAGTCTAGCAAAGCATGCTGGGATGGCGTATCTAGAACCCTCTCCTTCAGGCTTTGCTCAGAGACATGGAGACATCAGTAATTGCACTCAGTGGATTGACAGATTTGATTTGAGTCATCACTGCAAAGCCTGCATCAACCATGTGAGGAACTCAGTTCCAATACAAGCGTGAAATACCTAACTGAAACCTTAAAACATCCTAGAGCACCAGCACTATGTAAGTATTTAGCTCCTGATTTGCCTTCTGGGAACAAACCTTTTCCTTGGCTTTTATCTATCAAGGCTGCTTTTTCCAGTCAATGGAACATAATAGCAGAGAATGACATGTGATTGAGTTTAGCACTGAACTAGTCCTATCTCCCATCAGATTTCATTCGTGTCCACAGGTAAGACTGTATATTGGATTGTGTGCTTTAAATACATTTAGTCTACACCATATTCCCTAGACGCTGAGCTCTGTAAAGATTATTTTAAATTACATTCTGTACACATCAAATACCATTCGGAACATATCAGATTTAGAATAAGCCAAGGAAAGGCAAATACTATTACAATTTACCTAGAAGGAACTATACGGTAGCTGGAATTATAATCTCATCTTACTTTCTGAAATACTTGGGGGTGGCCGACTCACCTTCAGACACAGCGTTGGCATTTTCCAAGGCAACCTGGGACGAGGCAAAGGGGCAAAAGGCTACAAGACGAACGATGTTGTGGAACTTGCCCAGGTTAAGTACGCACTCCTCCACCTGCGGGGGAGAAAGATAAGTGACTTCTTTCCCTTGCTCTTGCCTCTAGGGCGCAGTAAAGCAGCGGTTCTCAGCCCTGGGAGTAAGTAATAACCAACTGAACGCTTTAATGAACCGATCACTGGCCCCTAAATTTTGGTTCTGCTTCATCAGTACGGGGTGGACTGCGGAAGGCTTACTTCTAAATGCTTCTAATCACAAATATCGGTTAAGAACTCCCTGCGCTGGCGCTTTCGGGCCCAGCACACCCCCAACTCGCTCAGCCAGCCACGTGTGAGCGCGCAGTGCATGCTGGAGCCCGTGCCGCCTGCAAGCCCACCGGTTTCATTCACCTGCGGCAGCAGCAGGCTGATCTCTTCCACTTCCTTTAGTGCCAGGAGCGCGTAGCCAACCGCGTGCTCGAAGAGCACGTGCAACAGCACCTGAAAGAGGAGCCGGGGCAGCAGGGTCAGCGCAGTCCCCGCGTTCGCCCCGTCCCGCTCCCAAAGCAGGCCCCAGTACCAGCCCGGGCTCCGGCCAGGTCCCAGGCCCGAAACGCGGCCTTCGCCTTTCTCTTTCCCCGGAACAACTACTCACCATGGCGCCCGCTGCTGGCCCGACTCGCAATGCGGCGAGCGGGTTCGGACGCGCGGGACCAGACTCCCGAGGCCACGCCCCCGCGCCGCTAGCCAATCAGAGGCCTGGGACTGTACCTTTCCGGGCCTTCGGAGGGGTCTCGGGGTGGTATAGCCCAGTGAGCTGTCGGGGTGGTGCTAGCGCGGGCAGGCCGTTCATTTCCGGCTTTTGCTGCGGCGTGGTACGGCGCTGTATCCATCCCGGAGCGCGCGGCCCGGTGCTGGGTCACTGCAGGCCGCAAAAACGATTTGGAAAAACGCTTTTCTGGTAATAGTGCAGACCCTCATGGGTTCATAATATAAATTATGGGCCGTAGAACTAAGGCGAAATCCGGTCTGCGTGCCCAAGCAGAAACTTGTCGACCCCGCTTTCCGCAGCGCGGGTGACCTCCCAGCACCCCACTACCCCCAGGACCCTTTCTTCCCCGCCTTCCAGAACCTCGTGGGCTGCGCACCCTTTCTTTCTCTCCCGGGCAGAAAGAGGGGTCTTGGGCGCGCTGGCGCAGACCCTGAGGAAACGTCACTCCGTGGCTGGTTTAATGCTTTTAAATTGTATTTCACCTATTATTTTTTTAAAATGACGTGACAGGCGATAAAGTAGGAAAGACAATTCCACCTCTTCCCATGTCGGTTTCTTGTTCCCCTTGAGCAGAACCCAGCTCCTCTTGGGGGACCACGTGTTGCTCACCTTGTTAAAGAGCTCTTAAATCTTGACATCCAAGTAACTCAAAGTGAATAGTAGCTGCTGCCCTATGCACGAGAGGGGCTTTTCTACACTCGGGCAACTCTAGGAATTACCTTTGCTTTAATATTAAAACCTGACCCTAAAGTGATATATATGCTGGTGAATTTTTTTCAAATTTGGGGGATTTTTATAACTTAAATTCCGATAACAAAAGTACACTTATAAATTTATTTTCTTAAACAATTCAGTTACTTGACAAAATCCAAGTACTCGGCCCACCCTTAAAACCTAAAATGTTAAAACCGTGGTTGATAAACCTTAAAATCTCATAATCTCAATATTACTTGCAAACGTAGTTAAATTGTTACATATATCCACTTAGAGTCATGAGTTTGAATTACTCCATTTCACATTTTAAAATGGAATTGCAAAAATAATTATTATTAAATTCTCCAAAACATTATAAATACCAAAGTAAATAGATAGTTCCAAAATGTAATGGAGAGTACTAATGCTATGACTTTGATACTAAATATATACTAACCTGGGGTTACCGGTGCTTATCTACTAAGGTAGAGGTTTTCAAGAAGTCGAATCCATTAATGGATTGCAGAATTAATGTAGATTTTCTTGGCCAGCATTAAAAAAAGAGGGTGAAAGAATAGGAAATAATTGTTGCACAGAGTAAGAGATATTGATTTGTAAACCTTTTGTCTCAGCTAAACACATACATGTGTATATAAATATACACATGCATGTAAAACTATATATGCATACATATATAGCATATATGTATATAAGTCATATAAACACATTTCTGTGGATTAAATACAAAAAGCCCGAGAATCACTGAACTGAAAGCTCACCACAGTCGTACTTTGGATAGATAAATCTGTAACTGAGTCTGAAAGCGTGAGAACCAGGAGTACTAATGTCCAAGAAGAGGAGAAGATGGATGTCTCAGCTCAAACAGAAATAGAACTAATTTGCCCTTCCTTCACCTTTTGTTCTGGCACTTGAAGGATTTGGCGATGCCCACCCACATTTGGGAGGGCCAACTGCTTTACTCAGTTCTATTCAAATGCCTATTGTATACCAGGTATCTTTAGGTGCAGGGACACAGTAGTAAGCAAACCAAGTCACCAAGTTTGCGTTCTGGGGTGAAATGGAAAATCAAAAAATTGTTGGTAAGTGTTGGTAAGTGTTAAAGAATGGTGCACTCTATTTTATAGAGGACCTTAGTGAAGAGGTGACATTTGAGCAGAGATCCTTAAGCAAGGGAGTAAGTAATGCAGAGATCTGGGGGAATAATAAAAACAATGGAAAACTAACCTTTGACCTCTGACTTCAGAGACTTTATAATCCTGGGAGATTGAACATAACCAAGTACTGAAATGCAATAGTATGGAAGGCTAACTGGAAGACAATTTGGGGGACCACAGCTCCTGAGGAAGACTTAGCACTGCCAGAATACTTCAATTCTGTATTTACGGAAGAATGTGTAGGTCATTGACGGAGGAAGAAAAGAAAGAAGAAGCGAACACCAGAAGCAAGAGAGGAACCTGCTAGAGGTCTAAGATTCAGTAGTTGGACAGAAGCCTGAAGGATCTAGCACGTAAGATCTAGAACATAAGAAGCCTTGAGTGAAGGCCAGAATGAGTGGCTTGGGTCTGACAAGACTCATATTCACCATCAAGCAGTGTTTGGAGATTAGTTTGGAGATGATGTGCAAGATAGATTTCTCAAAAAGTTCCAGCTGAGAAAATGTCCTGCATGGGCAGCTGGGCTGAGAGGGTGCTTTGGGTTTCCCAGGAATGTTCCAGATGCAAGCTTTAAAGCCACATGGGACCTGGGGCCTTTTCTTTCTCTATAGATAGGATGTTTACCCTTTGGGAAGGATCATACACTGTAGCATCTATTCCTCTTTTATTTAGTCCAGTCTGTGTCTTACTTTGACATTTTGATGTAAATTAACTCAGAGCTTTTACTCTAAACAATGGGCAACACTAATGGGGACCTATGGAAATGGAATGTGCTACAGTCATGTGCCACATAAAGACAGACCTTATATGTGGTGGTGGTATGCCATATAACCTAGGTGTGTAGCAGGCTATACCATCTAGGTTTGTGTAAGTGCACTCTGTAGTGTTTGCACAACAAAATTTCTTAATGATGCATATCTCAGACCATATTCCTGATGTTAAACTGAACACGACTGTTTAAATTCTAGTGACTAGGGAGAGCTTCAGGAAAAGAAATTGCATGAAACCACCACAAGATGGTGGCACTTGACCCTCATTTAGCGAATGAGAAAAGCCTCCCATCAAATGGCAAGGGCTTCTAGCAATTCCTTAGCCCTTTTCTCAAACATTGAAAGAAACCATGCAACGGTCTTTGGTAATGAGTTACACATATATGCAACATTTTTTTCTATAGACACAAAGAACTGAAAAGCATCCAAGGAAGACCATATAGCCCAGCATTCCTTGACTTTTTTGGGCATAGCTAACCACAGTCATTATTTTGGGTATGACCCTGAAGCCCAGAGTTGATTAGGATTATAGAGTAAAAGTTTTGTTTAGTTGATGATGTTTGTATTTATAACCTGAGCCTGAGGATATTTAATCTTATCCATGCCTGTGATAATATTTGTAATTTATTGATCACTTAGCATAATGCTTGGCACTTAGGTCTTACGTGTTGAATCCTCATAACAGAATTTGGAGGTGGTGTTTATAGGACTCATTTTCCAGACGTGGTTTGGTGATGGAGATACTTGTATGCTCTATATACCTCATGTGCCCCAACCATGATCTTGGGCCTTTCTTTACATTTTCCAACCTAATACTGCATCGAAGAATAAATTATCTAGCATAGTACTGCAGACAGCTATCTTTAATAGAAATTCTCAGCACTCGAAAACAAGCCCAGCATACAAAACTGGATGATACTCCCACACCTGGTGATTTTGCCCTTGAAGATTGTACTTAAGTTTTTGTTCCCTAGGAACCAAAGGGATAAAGTCCCTACTATCCTATCCTTAGGTTTTAAAGGTATCTCTTTGAAATAGCATGTGGGTTTTTTAAATGTTCATCTGATTTTTGTTTTGTTTCTGGATGATTTTGTCCATTTGCATTTATTTTGATTCCTGATATATTTGATTTCTGTCCCCTTACATCCTTTCTATATGCTTTTTTGTTTGTTTCCCCCTTCCCCACCCCCCACCCCCCGTTTCTTGGAGGTACTATTAACTAAATTTTCCATTTGAGGTTTTTGAGCCTACAGTTGGTATAGGAAATTCAGTTTTCTGTCTGAGGGCTGCCTTGTGGATATCAGTTCTCAAGGGAGACTTTTTCTCCTCCACTTCTGCCAAATCAAGAGAAACAAATGTCCCTTTCTGCATGGCTGGTTTATTTCTTATTGTTCCTTACAGAACATGAGGAACTTTGGTGCCCCAGCTGTGGGTAGGGCTCTACAGAGCATATCTGAAGTGACTACTGAATTAAGGATCACCAGTGTAGTGGTGGATGCTATTGGTACCCCGCCTTGGTCCCCCTACTGGCTGGTGCATTGCTCCCTAGTTTCTGTAAGTGTGCCAGTCATGGGGAGATCAGGTGTCCCCTTTGATCTTCACCAAAAGCGTGTTCCTACTTGTGTGATTCTGTGTGAAATGGAGCTCTTTATGGACATTGGGCATATAGATTATTAGAAATGAAAGGATCTGCCTGCAAAAATAGCTTCTGATAGATAAAATAGTGTCTGTTTTATTTACCCTTAGTAAGTAATACACAAAGGGTAATATCAGTAAGGCACTAGCCGTAATTCTCTGGATAAATTGTTAAATAGACTTTCTAGTTCAAATCATTCTTAGGTAAACTGAGGAAAGAAAGAGAAGGGAGGCAGAGGGACGGAGAAAGGGTGGGAGAAAGGACAGAAGGAAGGAAGATGGTCTTCACCCCTGATGGCCCCTGGACAGGCTGAATAGTGAAGTTATGAGATAGAAGGACCTGGAAGATCAAACCGGAGAATGCAGAGATGGTAATCTTTAGACTGTTCTCTAATATGACCCGGCTATAAAGCCGTACCACATCAACACCCTTCCTCTCTTACCTGTGCTTTCTTCCTCTACCCATCTCCCTAGCTCACCAGAAGTTTCCTTGCTTGAGGGTCCCAGAAGTCACCATTAACTAATCTTCTGATGGATGTCTCAAAAAAAAAACTTTAGTTTTCTTGATAGTGGTTTTGTAACTATTTGAATTAGGAAATCTGTAAAAATATGTCAAAAATTCTTTGGTAAACACCCCCTTCAAGAGATACAGCCTAATCTTCCTTTTGAGTATGTGCTAGACTTAGTGGCTCAATTCTTATGAGTAGAAAGTGGTAGAATAAATGGTGTAGCTTCTGAAACTAGGTTGTAGAAGGCATTGTGGTTTCCTTCTTGCTCTCTCTCAGATCGCTTGCTTTAGGGGGAACCAGTGGCTATATTGTGAGGACCCCCCCATCAGCCCTATGGAGAGGTTCGCATGGGTAGTAATCAAAGTCTGTTAGCCAGCAAGGATCCAAAGCCTTTTGCTAATAGCCATGTGCGTGCGCCACCTTGCAAACAGATCTTCCAGCCCCAGTCAGGTCTTGCAATGGCTGTTGCCCTGCCTGAGATCTTGACTGTGCTATCCAGAATCAGAACTGCCCAGTGAAGCCACTCTCAAATCCTTGACCCACAGAAACTGTGTAAGATAATAATGTTTATTTTTTTAAGCTATTAAGTTTGGGGGACAATTTGATGTGCAGCAATAGATAGCAATACATTTCCTCACATAAAATTATGCCTCATCAGAACAGGATGATTTGTGTTTATGGTAGATGTTCAGGTGTATTGATAGCCATCAGAAACCTGACAATAATCACTAGGAGGCTGATGACTCATGCCTCTTGTTCCCTTTTCCAGGGGCTGGCAATATTTCCTGGCAGGATAACTTGAAGGCCAGCCATTGGTGTGGTGGCCATCTTTGGACCTTCCAGTCCTAATTTGTTGGGTTAGATCTCCTGGTGCAGGTCTCAGATAGGTTAGCTCAGGGCTATGGGTGTGTCCTTCCAGAAGAAGGCGTATAATAGGCAAACATTTTTGGATTTGGGTTTGGATCTCCATTCCATGGAGATGAGGCATCAGCCTCATCTTTAGCCTTGCCTGGATCTGGACAGGGGCAAAATAATTTATCATTTCTCCCAGTCAGATGTCACCATTCCCATTCCATCCAGGTTATGTGAAGTTTTGGTGCTGGGTCAGGAAGGTGAAAGAATTACAAGGGAAGTTGGAAATTATCCTAACTGTATAGCTTATGAAATCTCTGTAAAATCTCTACCAAGACTTTGCCTGACTTCCAGGATGTGAGGAATTCTCCTGAGAACCTTTGGGGTCATGGCTGGGTGGCGACTGAGGGAGAGGACTCCCTTCAGAACACTCAGAGACATTGGTGAGATGATCCCTTGATCTTGAAGCCACATGTTCACCTAGGTTTGGTAGCATGGGGTAGAGGAAAGGAGGGAACTGCCCACAAGGTACCTGGGCTGTGGAAGGGTCCTGGACTGTGCCCTTGCTGGCAAGACCTCTCAATGGTCTGGCCTTCCCAGCTTATGCCCCCAAGGAGTCATTCTGTATAGAGCCACATATGACATCAGGTGAACATAGAACCACCAGAGACAAGGCTTTGCATTGCACCCTTTGCAAAACTCGAAGAAACCACCTTCAAGTCCCTTATACAATAAGCAAGCTATCAAATTCCTTTAGAATTTGGTGCATGAGAAAGATTTTTCTGCCTTGGGCAATTTTTTAAGTTTCTTTCAATCAGATAAGAACTAGGCTACTCACTGCTCCTTCCTTGCCTTGCTGCTAGGAGGCGCTAGTGCATTCTTGGTGCTTAATGGCACTAGCTTGCCTCAGACTGGGCCCTGACTGGGCTTAGACTGGGTATCACCGTCTTTCCACTCACCATGGCTGGACTTTGGTTCATTTACTTTTATTTCCAGTAGCTTCTTGTACCTTTTATTTTAACTACCTCACTTCCTTTGGATAGAGGGGATAGTCAGGAATGTGGGCACCTCTGCACCCTCCTGGTTGGTGGAGCTGGCAGAAACCTATGTCCCAACATGGGTGCTGTGAAAAAAAGTCTTATGATAGTGTTTGTGGCCCTGACCCTTCCTTTCATAGTCTGTAGCCAAGGGAAACCACCATGAATGCAAGGTCTAGAGCTACCTGAATCAAGATACTGGGAAGGATGGTTATGGGGTAGCAGATGGCTCGTTTCCCCTAAAGGGCAGATGAAAACATTTTCCTCTCCTTTTTGTAGCCACAAGGGCCTGAGATTAAGTAATCAAAGTTCCCATGTTCAGAAAAAGGAGAGAAAATGCATGTGTGAGAGGAGAGAGGAAGAGAGAATACCGATTTTGGTGTGTGAGTTGGTGGGGCCTGAGGATTGGCCCCTGGATGGCGCTCCCGTGAGTCCCAGCTGTCACTGGGGAGGCCTCTGAGTACTCTTTCTAGAAGCGGACCTTCCAGGATGAGTCTGAGGCTGGGGTTGGCCAGAATCTGGTCTGACGCCAGGAGGCTGAGTTATAGGGAGGTGCTTGGAGGCAGGCAGCATGGTCCTGCTAGCAGAACTGCTGATCCCAGGGCCCTGAGCCTTCTTGTCTAGGTTCTGGCTTTGGCTGGTAGAGTGAGGCATACCTGTAAAAAGAACCAAAACAAAAATGAGAATGTAGGAGACTTTGCTACAGTTTCCTAGTATTGAACTGGAGCCCTCTGGAGCTGCCCTGCTCTGTACATAGATTTCAGTCCTATTCAGTGATATGAATGAGAAAGGTCAGATCACCCTCACACATCTGGGGACACTTTGGCCTAGCCTTTGCGTGAACAGATTTGCTGCAGAAATATGGTCTTGGGAAACTAGATTTTGAATGCTAGCCTTAGGCTGGACTCTCTGAGCCTAGGTTTTCTTCGGTATAAAATTGGGACAATAATAGCAACAGCCTCACAGGTGGCTGCCAGGGTCTAATATGACAATGGAAGGGGCTGTGTAAACTGCAATCAGATCCCATTTTCGGCTTTTTAACTTACTTCTTAACCCCTCCCCTCACTCCAAATTAGGGGCAATTACTGTCTTGTTCTTCAAACCCAGTTCCTGGTACATAGGAATTGACTAAATTTCCACTGTGGATGGATGTGGCCCGTGACAGAAGTCCAGGCTCTGATGTATATCACTTCTAGGTTGTCCTCTAGACAGTTCCCCTTGCGCTAGCTTGATGCAGGCAGAGTCATAGGTTGGAAGGAACCAGGATCATCACTTGGGAAGAAAGTGACCATCAAATAGAAACACCCAATTTGGACTTCATGTTGTGTGAGAAATAAACTTTTATTGTGTTTGAGCCATTAGCTGTTTGGGGTTCTTGAAGTATCACTTTCAAGAAGAAAAGCAAAGTAAGGGCAGCAATAGAGGGTATTGGAACTTTCCACGTTAAAGGTTGACCATCTTCCTAAGCTCTCCCCTGCACCTAGTCCCACTGATGTGTTCGGATAACACTTTCGCTTAAAGAAAAAACCAAATACTGCAGTACTTATTTAATCAGTATACAACTGAAAGAGCTTTAGATCTGTAATAAAAACTAACATTTGGAGAAAGGCAAACTTGAAAACAGCAGCCAGTAGAGAAAGCAGAGGAAGGAGTGGGTAAGGTGGACAGGTACATTGGGACGCTGGGGACGTGAACTGACCGCTGTCAAACCAGTGTAAGTTTCTTGGTTTCTTACAGAAAACATTTTATACGCCTATTTTTCCTTCCATACACCCTAAGTCCACCAGCATCCAAAGATGTCCGTTCCATTTTTTGTTTTGTTGGTAATTACAACATAATATCGCATTTACTCCATTTCTTGAAATGTGTGAAAAATTAGGTGATTTCAAATATTTCCCTCAGCTCCACAATGAGCTGCCAGTCACTCTTCTCCATTTCATCTCTGAACCAGTCTTTGAGGCCGTCAATGGACTGCCAGCTTATATTACTGACAAGAATGTCTGTAGCTTCCAAATGTCTTCCATACATTTTTGGGAGACTCACCAGGGATAGGTTCTATTTTCACAGACTTTTGCCCTCTTTTTGCCACATCCGCTTGTTTACTTGTTACCCGAAAAAAGCAGCTTGTTACTATTCCAATATCAACAAGATGTTCGCTAGGGACGCACACTGGTGGGCCTTGTTCCTCCTGACTTTACACAGTCATTCCTTTCACTGGTGGACCTCAAGAGTTGAAAATAAACTGATGGAGGATTTTCATCTTGCAGAGAAATACTGCTATGTGTTTAAATTGTTTCTGTTTCTTGTAGTCTTGCCTATATGTTGTAAAGGCGTCAAATAAATGATAAATAATTTCTGCACTAAAAGTTCTAACTCCTAAACTATCAGCCATTTCTTGTGCATCTTGTTCAGTTCTTACACCAAAGACCAAAATCACAGCATACTGATGCTATTTAATTTTAAATTGGAAAATGAGATCACCTCAGAGATGGTCTCTTTCAATTTGACCTTTCCTCACTCCCAAGGTGGAGATGGTTTTTGATTAGTCCCCTTCAAAGCCCTGCGACACTTTCTTTGGAATGTATGTGGCCATTTCTCATCCATTTAATTTAGATATTCCAGTGCTTTTCTTTTTAAAGAGAATACAAATATGTAGCAGCTGCTACGTGTAAATCTCCCTATTCCTCCTCCTAAAGATTTAATTCAAAATAACATAGAAAACAAATACCTCTCCCAACCCCAAGGAGCTGTGATCCATGTCAGCCAGCACGTTGAGCATCTTAAAGGGGTTGGGGTGGGGCCCCAATAGTGTTCCTACATTGCATTTAGTAGTGGTTATGACATGGGAACTGACAGACTCAGAAGAGAAAGTGAAGAAGCCAAAATCATAAAGAACAATCACCACAGACAATGTCGTGAGAGATTTGGAGGATAGAAATGAGTGAGACAACCTTGCAGGACAAGTGGTGGTATTTCCCCACTTTACAGAGACTCTCGTACCTCCTCCTCTCAGCTCATATTCATTGGTCCTTTCTTTGTGCCAGGAATTCTGTAAAGCACTTTACGCTATGATTTATCCTGATTTTAACTGGCCCAGTTTTATAAAGCCAATAATCATCTGAATCTATTCTAATCTCAGATCTGCCTGATTTTACAACATATGTTCTTTACATCTTTCCATGTGGCCTTGTAGACAGTAGTCGTTATGAAATAGAATTTACCTGCTTTGGTGAGTTGAAGCTGGGTGGCATTTTCGGAGCTGTCTTTAGCTGTGTCCTCTGAATCTCTGGCTGTGGCTCTGCCTTTGACAGATTTGTGGCTCTTCTCAACTTCACGGAGCTGCAGGAAAAGATTAGCAGTTGATCCTGGCCAGGGAAATGGGTGTGAGGCTCAGGATGGTGATATCTAGAAGGCAAGGACTCTGTCTTCAGTTCTTGGGAACTATCTTAAATGGCCTGTTGTTAGTCCTCATCACTGACAGGCCAGGGCAGCAGCCCAAGACTCAGGTTTGCATGGTATTTGAAGGAGCATCTGGCCCAGGGAGGATGGGGTGGGGACAGAAGCTTTCCAATCCTCTGGTTCAATGGTTTTCTTTATCTGGAAAGGAGCCTTGTAAGATAAGGAAATGGGGAGAGAGGCATCGAGGAAGTGAGGAAGACAGCTTAGGGTTGGGTCCACCCTTTATGGAGTGTAGGGGGTGGGGTGGAGGCTGGAAGAGCAGACCCCAAATAGCCGCAGGATATAAATGCATGCTGTAGAATCTCACGTGGCTGCTTCCTATTACATAGATATTTCTTAATTTGCTTTAGAAGGCCATTTGGAGCACACAACTGGGTTCGCAGAGAAAATTAGCAAAAAACAAAACAAAACAAAACTATGATATCTTTCACTTTCCCGAATAAAGCTTATAATGGACTCACCGCTTGGATTTTCTTCCTCAGCTGGGCATTAGCTCGGGAAAGGCTTTTGGAAACTGAGTTCAGGTAGTAGATGGCCAGACTGCAAGAAAGAAGCATGCCTCCTGTGGTACTGCAATCTTGGAAAATAATGAGCTGGATGCCCTTCTGGAGGAATCAAGGCATGCTTCCTGGAATAGGTGCCAAGGCTTTGCCTCTGGGATGGGTGGAGTGAGATCCTACCATCCCAAGTTCCCCATTTAATGTGGAGAAGGTCCAGAACATCCCTGCTCGCTCGCTCGTGCTCTCTCTCTCTCTTTCTCTCATTGAACATGGAAGTGACCTATACATTTCTAGATCTCAGAGTGCTTGATAAGGTTGGCTTAGGGAATCAATCAATCCCTCTTGGAAATCTGAAGAGGTGGGGGAGTGGCAGGGTTTCTTGTCTGCATAAGAAACTGCTTGTATTTCCTGGGCACCTGCCCTGTGCCAGGCTCTGTGCCATGTGCATTGCACCTCACACCTGACTGGTTTTGATGGAATTCCATGAAGTAGAAACGATGACTTCCGTCTTTATGGATCAGTATCCTGAAATTCAGAGAGGTTAAGTAATTTGCCCAAGGTCAGCTCATCTTTCATACCCCTCAGAGTCCACATTTGAAGTTAAAGCTTTTTTCGCAATCTTCAAGTGCTAAGAGAATCAGAGGTGCTAAGTACATACTCCAAGTTTGCGTACAAACACAACTGCGGGTGCCCTGGAGGTTCCTCGCTCAGGGTGCACTGACGGGAATGTCTGTTCTGGGCTGGTGACTTTCAGAGTCCATCCACTACTAGCTGACTGGGTGTCCTTTGAGGCTGTAGTTTCTCTTTTACAGGACCTACACTCTGGGCTATGACCTGGACTGTATCATTTGTGAACTGAGGGGGTTACAAAAGCCAGGGTGCTACTTGGATTAGATGTTCTGCTAGTCTGTTGCCTGGGAGCTAATCGTCACTTTTCTCCATGAATTTCAAGCCTTAGCTACTCTTCTGAGCCTTCCCCTTGGGATGGGGCCACCCATACCCACTTCAGTGTTTACTAGCTCTCTCCATACAGAGAAGAGGAATCACATTGTCTTCGGGGCAGAGTGTGGGTCAGAGGCTGTCATGTGAACCTCCTGAAACAAAAACTCAGAGGACTGTGGGTGAAAAGAGGAGTGAAGAGTGAAGAGGGGACAGGCAAAAGGACCACTATCTGTTTTGGTACTTACTCTGCCCCAGGCGTTGTCCTCTCTCCTAATTAACAACTATTAATTAGGGAGGAACTAGAGGTCAGAGAGGATAAAATGCTTATGGGTGACTGTATTGTTCCTGAGGCCGTTACCAAATTTAGTTATTTCCCCTTACTCTCTGCAAGGGTCAGGTATGGTGTCTGGGTTCCAGAATTTTCTCATGTGGTCACAGGGCAGTCCAGGTTGTCATATCATGTCAGCCCTCCTTTGTGCCAAGACTAGAAGCGGAGGATGTTTGAAATTGAGGATGTGAGGAAATACACCTACTTTGGAGAGTAATTCAAGCACTAGCTAAAAAGAATAAAGAAACACATACCTAGGATCCAGCATTTCTACTTCTAGAAGTCTAAGAGAAACTCACATTTGCACAAAGAGACATATACAAGGAGTGCATTAACAATAGCAAAATAGTGAAAACCTAACTAGGTCTGTGCAGAGAAAAGAAATAAACTAATTTATTCATTCATACAATGAAACACAATAGAGACATTAAAATCTGTGCTCACATGTCCACAAGGTAAGTCCCCCAAACACTGTAGAATAAAGAAAGCTATGTATGTAGTGTGAACCATTCAGGAAAAAGTTTAAAACTCAGAAAATAATAGTACATACACATGTGATAAAATTACCAAAATATGCATGGAAATGATTAAAACTAACCCAAATAGTGGTTACCTTTGGAGAGGGAAAAAGAGAGAAGGATTGGGTAGGCTTGAAGTGTATCTATAACATTTTATTACTCTTAAAAAGAGAGATCTGAAGCAAATATTGCCAAATGTTAACGCCTGTTTAATCTTGTGATCATGTAATTTTCTGTAGGTCAGGAATATTTCATAATTTGAAGAAAGCATGTCCAAATAGGTATTTATAAAGGAAAAACCTAATTTTCACAATACATTTTTGATCACAGTAATTCAAATTTAGGACTTGCTTCCTGCCTTCTTTTCTTTCTTAGTTTCTTCACTCCTTCCTTGAGCATTCATTGTTTGCCTCCTATGGGGCTATTGTTGGGGATGCATTATCATCAGACCCACCCACTGTCCTCAGGGATTTCTCAGTCTTTGAGAGGGATAGTGGTGAATGACGATGTTTCACTGCACAGGGTGCTCTGTAGAGAAGCCCTGTGGGCCCAACCAAGGACAGACTGCATCGGCCCTTCAGCTTTCGCAGAGACTCAGAGCCCAGAGGTCTTTGATATTTCTTTTGAATGTTTAGGAGGGTGTCTCAGATGCTGTCAGTACTCACTCATATTCCTTGGCCCCTATCTTTCAGTGTGCTCCCTGAAAGACTTGCAACTGCCAGTACCTTCACCTCTGTGCCAGAGACTTCCCTTGCACCCGCCTCCACAGAAACCATTCCACTCAGGAACACAGCTGACCCAAATTGCTGGGCAATGAACCAACACTTCTCCCCTCCCACATCTCCCAGTACCTCTCAACTTTGGGCACAAATGCCCCAGATTCCTCATCCTTGAACAGGGTAACTTTCCAGAGTTCTCCAGGGCTAAAGTCTTCCCAGTGGTAATAAAACACCTTCCTGTTCCTTTTGTCTGTCTTCCCTACCACCCTCTCAACAAGCTACTTGGATTTGAATCTTTGTCTCAGGATCTGCTTCTGGGAAATCCAGGCTATGGGCATGACGAAGGGACCTGCTGAGGAAGTCTCAACTGCAAGGGGGGGAGGTTCCCATGAGGCAGAGCCATGGGCTCTGACTAACTTACAACATCAGCAGGATGGCTGGAATGATCAGTCCTGGATTGGCAAGGAAAGCAAAGATCTTGCCCAGGAAGGTTGGGAAATCATTTTCAACTGTCTCTTGGATGATGTCGTACATTCTGTTTTTCCCACTGGAAAGAAGAGAGGATACGTTACAGGCCCCGCAGGTCCAAAGGTGCCACTCGCCACTGCTTTCCTGGAAGAGCTGGAGCTCTGCTCCAAATGGACTGCAAGTAAAAAGTTCCCCAAGAGGGGCTGCTGTTTTGGTAAGGGATCAGAGCTAGGTGAGCGCTCTGGCTTGCCAGTTTCCTGTCCTTGGTACCTCACAACTTCTCAAACTGCATTGATGTCCTATGTTTAACATCTTCCTCATCTTCCTATACTCTCATGGGAGAAAATATGATCACAGTGCTTCCTCTAGGAACCCTGCATAGAAGCAGTTCTCCAGAGGCTGATGTGATGGACAACCTCATGGTGCCTCTCAAAAATACCTACAATTAGTCTTCAGGTTATAATTCCAGGAAATTGGATTGCCAACCCCTGAACAACATTTTACATAAGAGAAAAATGAAATTTCTAGCTGTGACATTTTGGAGGGTACTTTTAATTGACAGTCCCATACTCAATGTTTTATATGAATTTATAACAATTTTCTGGTCAGTTCACAGCCCTAATTTTTATTTCCTTCGAATACCTAAGAACAACTATATAGACTGATTTCCACAAATACCTGCCCAGAGATCACTGGTCACCGCTGGCTTTTGGTTGGTAGTTTGGGTCCCAAGAAGTGGACTTTGGGGTTGAAATTCCCAGTTCAAATCTTTGCTTCTCCATTTATTAACCATAGGACACCATGGACAATTTATTTTCTTATACTTATATTATTCATACCTTTGATCTCTTAACTAGAGTGGTACTGTCCAATGTGGCCATTAAAAAATTAAACATGAGTAAAATAAAATATTTAGTTTCTCAGTCACACATTTCAAGTGCTCAATAGTCATGTGACCAGTAGCTACTCTGAAGAGCAGATATAGAATTTTTTCATATAGAAAATTCTATTGGAGAGTGTTGCAGAGGTTTGATATCTTTGGTCAAGATACTGAAAATTTCTCAGCCTTAGTTTTCAGATCTGTATAACATAATATTTTAAGTATAATAATAGGACTTGCCTCAGGATATTGTTATGAATTTGTATAACACAGTAAGCACGCGGCTGCTAAATTATAAGTGCCTCCCAAAATGTCACAGCTAGAAACTTCATATTTCTCTATGTGTAGTTGTTGATCAGGAGTTGGCAAATTATTGTCCATGGACCAAATTTGGCTTGCCACCTGGTTTTATATGGCATGAGAGCTAAGAATAGTTTTTATGTTTTTAAATGGTTGAAAAATTTTCAAAAGAAGGATAATATTTTTGTGGCACATAAAAATTGAAGTATAAAATTCAAACTTCAGTGTCTATAAGTAAAGTGTTATTGGAACACAGCCACGCCCATTTATTTATGCATTGTCTATGGCAGACACGAATAGTTGTGCCAGATACAATCTGTGGCCATTGCAATGCTTAGCACTGTTGCATAGCATGCTACAAATTGCAATGATAACATGACAGCATTTCAAGTGCCATACATATCACCATATTATGACATTTAATTAATTGCTTTTATTACCAGTGCATACCCATCATGTAAAAACAAGGAAAGTAAGGTGAACTTCAAGCGTTATGCTTTTAAGTCACAGCAGACTGGGTTATTTTGCCATTGGATCATGATGTATTAGATGATATCTTAGTTTTCAGAGCCTGCTGTAACAAATTACCACATTGGTGTTTTAAAACAATACATGTCTATTCTCTTGCCATTCTGGAAGGCCAAAAGTCAAATGGTTTCACTGAGCTGAAACCAACATGTTGTCAGGGCTGTTCTCCCTTCAGTGATGCTCTAGGGAGGAATGTGCCTTTTTTCAGCCTCTAGAGCTTCGTTTCTTGCATTCTTTGGTTTATGGCACCTTCCTTTCTCCATCTTCAGAGCCAGCAAAATAGAATCTTCAAATGTCTTTCTGCTTCTACGGTCACATCATTTTCTGCTTTTCTTATAAGAGCACTCATAAGGACTCTTGTGATTTAGGCTTACTTGAATAATCTCCATAGATCAAGAGCCTTAACCTAATCACACTGACAAAGGCCCTTTTGCTATATAAGGCAATGCCCACAGGTTCCATGAATTAGAACCTAGATATCTTTAGGAGCCGTTATTCAGCTCACCACAATCTGTGAGCCAGATTGTCTCTGTTGGAACTACTCAATTCTGCTGTTGTAGCAAGAAGCAGCCACAGATTACAGGTAAGCAAAAGAGCATGGCTGTGTTCCAATAAAATTTCATTTACAAAAATAGGTAGTGGTCTGTGTTTGGTCCACAGGCTATAGTTTACCAACCCTTTTAACTATACGCTCTGCATTGCTGGCCATCTTATTCATTCATGTTGCCTGTCTGGATCTGGTCCAAACTCTAAGTCCCTCCCTGTAAAAGTGAATTTCTGTGAGGTAAAGGGTCTAGTTTGAACACTGGCCATAAACCAGGTGTTCTCTTCTAGACAGTGAGTATAAAGCAATGAGAAAGGAAGCAAAAATCACACCCTCATAGAGCTTCTGTCCTGGCGGGGGAGCAAAAGAAATGGCATGCTAGATGTTGAAAAGGAGCAATGATAAGCAGAGACAATGATAAGAAGTGTGTGTGTATGAGTGGACATTTCAGTTAGGGTCGCCAGAGAAGGCTTCACTGAAAAGGTAACCTTTGAATAAAGACTTGAAGCAAGTGAGAAGACAGCTGTGAAAATATCTAAGGGATGAATGTGCCAGCTGTTGGTAGGTTTTGATCAGATGAGTGACAGGAAAGAGGTGGCAGCCATGTTTCCTTCTGAGCTCCATTTATAGATCTCTTCCCCTGCCACCTGGGTGTGTGCTGTCAGGGCCTCTCAGGGTAGTAAATGAAGTAAGCATGGGGCAGATGGCCAAGGCCAGGCATGGTACAGGCCCACCCACTAACCTCCTGTGTGGGGACAGGGGGACAGCCTGAACAAAGGCACACTGGCATTTGTACCCAGAGCCCAGTCCTTCAAACCTGCTCAGGAAGAAGCCGAAAGAGGCTTTGACCACTTGTACCATGTGATTTTCCCTTCAGCCTAGTGTCCCAGGTCTTCCACAGCTCAGCTTTCCTTCCTCTGTAGATCTAGCCCCACTTTTCCTTCCGTCTGAGTCCCTGTTCAGCCAGATCACATTCTGCTATGAGCATTCCTGCTAATATCTCCTTGGAGCTCCCGTGGCACTCACTGTGAGGCACCAACCACAGGGTTTTATCTAGGTAAGTCTTACATATCGAGAAGTACTAGATCAGAATCTCCCAAAGTATGTGAGTCCCTATTGGTAGGCAGGGCTGTCACTAGAGTGAGGTTAGTGAAGCTCTGGGGTGCACAATTTAAGGAGGTAGACACTCTTAGGGTCGTGCAAGTGCAGGGTTGGTGCCTCACCTGCCTCACTCTACTCCTGGACGGGTGTTACCTGAAGAACAGGTCTGTGGTCAGTAAGAATGGAAACATTGACGTGCACATCTTATCACACGATTCCTCTGAGCCTTTAACAAGGAACATTTCTAAGTGAGAAGATGGTAGACAAAAGGGCAGCATGTTCCAAACTGTTTTAACCACAGACCCCTTTCTATGGAGTAGAGAGAGCGGTTTGAAAAGAGAGCAGTAGATAGATGAATACTATTTTTCCATCGACCTCCTTACATAATTAGTTCTCTCTTTATACAACGTCCAGTCTCCTAAACTAGTCTGACTTATACCCTGAACTCGCAGTGCTGGCAAATGCTCCGCAGATTGTGGGGACCTATCAAGAGTCTCAGTAGAGGCTTCACATTTGAATGTCATTTGTCAGTGTATGTTCCTGTCATCTTCAGAATACCCACCCTCCCCCCATTATGTTACTCATCCTATGGTAAGGTATTCCAGTAGATTATCCATCCATAAGTTAAAAAGTTAGAACTGCGCTGGTAGCCATTAGCCACATGTGGTTATTTAAATTAAAGTTAAAATGAAAGAAAATTAGAAATTAAAGTTAAAATGAAAGAAAATTAGAAATGAAAGAAAATTAGAAATTTCAAGTGCTCACAGCCACAGGTGGCTGGTGGCTACTGTATTAGATAGTGCAGACATAGAACATTTCTAACTTGCAGAGAACTGTTGAATAGCACTAAGGATTTATCCAAAGCTCTATGGCCTTTTGCAGGCTGATGTGACACCAGAATTGGAATTCTGAGCCTGTGTTTTCTAAGTAGACTGCCTCAGGAGGGGAGCTCCTCTTAGCAACCAAGACTGTGCACCTGAATGGTCCGCAGTCAAAGGACGGCGGGAGGGACATGATGGTGTAGGCCACCGGCAGGAGGCTGAGGAAGAGCACCAGCAGCAGGAGGCCCATGTAGAAGTTGTTGGAACGGGAGGCTTTGAACACGCGTTCGTGGGGGACGTTGCTGCTCATCACTGCCCAGCACTGGAAGTACATGGAGGTCAGCAGGCGCAGCACGTTGATGCCCACCAGTCCCGGAGCATAGAAAGAGCCCATCCTGGAGGGGCAGAAACCGCACACCTGGTTGGCCTGGCAGCAAGAGAGGCCAGGGAAGGATGACAGAAGGAAGTGAGATGGATGGGTTAGGGGAATGAAGCCTTGGTGCTTTCTCTGCAGGTCCCGAGGGATGGAGTCTCCCATTTAACTAGGACATATATCACCAAGCCATAGCCATGCAGGTATAGGGAGACACTCCAAGCATTCGTGGCTTGGGTTCTGGCCAGAAGTTAACCACTGCCTCACCACTAGGCATCTAGTAAATTACATGGCCTCTCTGGTGCTCCACGGTCTCTCTAAAGGAACATTGCTGCTCAGAAAAGCATTTGAAAAGTCCTTAAATTAAGAGAATTTGACATTGGCTTGCAATGAGCCCTCAGAACCTTGACAATCTTTGGCTGAAGTTATGCAGCCTCCTCTAACTCCCTTCTCAGAGGAGGAAATTTCTTAGTTTGTTTGTCTCCCACCTCTTCCTCCATCTTTCTTTCCTTTACTTTCCTCCTTTTCCCCTCCTCTCTCCCTTTCTCCTCCTTCCTTCCCTCCCTACTTTCTCCTTTCTTCCTTCTTCCTTTTCTCCTCCCTCCTTTCTGCCCTCTTTCTTCTGTATTCCTTCTCTCTCTCCTTCTCTCCCCTTTTCTTCTCTCCTTCCCTCCCTATGTCCACCGTAGCTCAGGGGTGGTCCAGACACTGTCTTGCTTCTCATCTAGTCCTGCCCTCAATTTTTCATGTGAAAGAAGGGAGCTCAAAGAGGCCAGCCTCTCCATAGAGACAAAGCCTGAGATTCTAGTATTTTGACTCCCTAGGTGAGGTGATCCCTGAAATGGATAACTCACCAGATCATTCCTTGGTTGAAGATCAAACTGAGTACATTTCCACTAATATCAAACTCCGCATATGAAGGCTTGTGTGTGTGTGTGTGTGTGTGTGTATGTGTGGCGGGGGGGAGAATGAGAGAGAGTGGGAGGGAGGGAGGGAGGGAGGGAGAGAGAGAGAGAGAGAGAGAGAAACATGTTAGGTGGCGTGTCAGCCAGACCCCAAACCAGCCAAGTGGCCAAGCCAGGGCCACTCCATCCCAAAGAGATAACTCTAATGACTAGAGAGGAAACTTAGATTTAGGGTTCTGCTTTTTAAAACATGTTTTCAACTTTTAAAGAAGCAGAAATTTTGACATTCTTAAAGATGAAACTTTTTTCAATGTCTTTTTCAAGAAAAAAACTGAGCGTTTTTACCTTTTAGGGCCTGGAGGCTGCTAGTGCGCTCTTGGGAGGACCCTGGCCTCTAAGAGGACATTTTAACAATGCTCTAACTGGAAACATACCTTGAAATTATATCTAAGGTATAACTCTAATAAATAATGAAATCAAACAATTGAGAAGTCAAATGAGAAGAAAATTTTAAAAACAAACAAATAAAAATAAATCACTCCTCCAATTATCTTTTCTCTTTCTCATCTTCTAGTCTAAGAGCATTCATAGAAAAGAAAGAGCTCAGCCAGATACACATTTTCGGCCTGACTCTCATTTACAGACTTTGGGAGATTTGTGCAGTATTTGAAAGAATATGAGGTTTGTGAGCACTGGGGAGAAGCATGCTTAAACCTACTTCCCAATCTGTCTTCTAGAAATGGAGATAAAGGGTTACAGGAATGAGAGAAGGAGGAATGGAAAGTTAGGGGAGAGAAAAAAGGTCAGGCAAGCATAGATCAAAAGCGGAAGCATGTGTAATCTAAACACATGAAGGTAAAGTCTTGAAAATGTAAAATTTAACATTTAAAAATATTTTTAAAAACTTTTTACTTACTGGGTTTTATGTCCTACTTAAGAAAAATCTGCCTCACCTCAAGATTATGTTATATATTATACATGCTTTCTTTTAGAAATTTGTGATTTCATCTTTTGATGTTTAACACTTTGATTCGCCTATAATTTATTTATTTAGGTGAAATGAGTGAGAGATATAAGTCCCCTTCCAATGATTAACCAGTTATCTTGACCCATTTGTTATATAATCCTTTATTTTCCCACTGGTTTAAAAGCCTCTCTTTTTCATTAACTAAATTTCCACACAGACTATACTTATTTCTGGACCTTCTAATCTGTTCCACTATTTGTCCATTCCCTAGTACTAGTTTTAGTTATTATAGCTTTTAGTATGTTTTAACATACAGTAAATCTAGTTCATTTCATTCTGCTGTCCTAAAATTTTTCCTGACTATTTCCACATGCTTATTTTTTTAATGAACTTTAGTATGATTTTGGGATCTTGTTAAGCTTATAATTTGAGGACAATGACATTTTAGCAAGGTCATGATGTAAAGATGCCATCTTCTTTAAGCACAAGGTTCTTACATCCTTGTTTTCGGATAAGATTATAAAGTTATCCTGGCTGCTGAGGAGTTGAGTAGGCTTGTGTAAAGCTGTGGCTGGTGACTAAAAGAAAAAAATATGACAGAGACCTGTGCTGGGGCCTTTACCCTAGATGAGCACGACACAGGTAAACAAGATACGGAGTTAAGGGGGAGGCCCATCCCCCACCATATCAGTGACTACAGGGTGGGCAAGTGAGGTGTCGTGGGAGAGACATGCCTAGGACAGATGAGGCCAGAGGTTCTGCCAGCTCTAGAAGGCCACTAGAGAGAGAAATGACACACATTTAGAATACGTTTCTTGAGTAGGTAAGAGGAGCCTCACAGGTGGAGGGAGTGAGTCAAAAGAGATTTCTCAGAGAATAATCCGGAAGACAGGACCAATGGTTATTGTGCTCCTGGTGTGTTCCAGGACTTTCTGAAACATTCATGTCCACATCTGTCTTGCCCCACTCCAAGATTTCATTATAATCAAAAATTAAGAACGCTCATTTCCCCTTATCACTTTGAGTCTGTTCCTGTAGCTTGCACAGTGCAGACTTTGAAGCCTAACATTTTCTGCCTTCCCCTAATGAGAGTTGATGCTGCTTTAGTATTTCTCTACCAGCCATCTGCTCAGGTCTTAGATGTGTGGTCCACCTTTCCTAAGGCCAAACACCTCCATTTCCCAGATACGAAGGTCACCTTAGTTATTGCATTAGGAAAAGGCAGATAGGACATTTAAAGGAAAAGAAAATTAAATACTTCACTATTTCACAGAGCAGAGATGGCATGAAGCATCTAAAGAAATGCACAAGAATGCAACCAACTCTATCAAGGAGAATGATTGAAACAACTTTCTGCAGAATGTCTGTGAGACGGTGACCTACAAATCCAGCTTCCAGGTCCCAGCACCAGCAGTAGTTCATGAAGCGGACAAAACAAGCCCGCAGGAAGTCCCCCAGCAGGATGGTGATGTACATTACCAGCATGTCGGACACCGTCAGCCTCATGAATTCCTGAAAGGAGGAACACAGAGACAGGGTGGTCAGGGTTGGACCTTGTTCACTTCTCCCAACAGACTGCAGCCATGCCAAATCTCCCCACACACCCGAATTCTTCTCTGGGACCCTCTGATTTTTGGTGGCAGAGTGGTGGCGGTGCAGAGCAAGAACCCTAGGCTTTGGAATATGCTTAAAATAGGCCTCAGCTTTACAAGTTACTAATTGTATTGCTCTGAACCTTTTGAAGTTGATAATATTAACCTTGCAGGGTTAATGGGAAGTTTAGCAATTATGTATGTAAATTGCCTGGCACACTGGCAATGCCCAGTGCTTGGTAGTTATTAGTGCTGTCGCACAGATATAGGATCTGAAAGCTCATCCTTTGCTTCTCCAACCTGCTCTGAAATGCCAGCTGCCCCAGCTGAGACTGAATCTGACCATCGCCACTGAGAACAACACCTGGCTTTCTTTACCACCTGCTAATTGAATTTTTTTCTTGTTATATAGAGAAATTAATTCAGGTTATTCACAGAGGCACATAACAGAAGATGCTAAATCAAAGGAACAAAGAACCTTCTCTGCTTTGTAGAGTATACACAACATTACTTCTTTTGAAAATTGAAAAGATCAACCAGACATCATTATAACCTGTGAGACATCTAATGGATGTAGAATTTCAAGGGGGCACAGGGTCTGCTTTATTTATTTTTGTATTCTCCAAGATAAATCATAAACATTGGCTGGATGAAAGGCTAATGAGCTTTCAGGGTTGTTCCTTTGTAATAATTCGGGTTAATCTTCCTAAGTAATAGACAACCCAACATGTATTAGGTCTCCACTCTGTGTGAGATGATGCTCTGGGGCCTGGGGTGGAGGTAGTGGAGGACAAGGTGAGTAGGACATAATACATCAAACCCATCAGCCTGTTGGTAACAACAAGCTCAGAAATAAACAAGCTTTCATCAGTAATGGGAACAGTGATGGGTATTCAGAGAGGAGGGCAAGAGAGGTGTCTTCCAAGGAAGGATGTGTGGCAGGAAATGAGAAGTTCTATAGCAACATATTTCCAAAGAATCACATTGGTAATGAACTCTCTTCTGCCTTTTAAAGAGGATGGGTTTTATTGACTTGAAGATTCTTTCTGTTACACATTGCGATGAGTTGAGAAATGCAGGAGCTGGGGAAGCTGAATGGCTCTGTACATTAAAGATGAGGAAGAGTTGAAGAAAATGGGAACTCTGAACTGAAAGAGGCAAGAAATGGTGAGTCTGAGTTCTCCATGAAGGAATTAGGGAGAAAAGGCCTGAAGGACCCCATGGGCGGCCATTTTCAATGGAGTATGTAATGTAATGCCCTCCTCCATTATCCTTCAACATACTCAGCTAAAAACAGTTGTCTAATGCTGTATGTGAGTAAATTCTTCAGGAGACTCATGAAAAAGTAATAAACACTGCATCTCACTGGGGTCACTGATGAATAGAAATCCCATGCAAAGAGATGGAGTTGAGGAAGAGAAGGCAGCTGATTCCTGTGTTATCCGTGAGTACTTGAAGTTTCTACTTCTGAAGGCAAAGAACACTAGGCTTTGAAGTCCACACTGTGGAAAGTACAGGAACAATAGTGAAAGTGGATATGGGGAAATGGTTATTAATTTTTGAGACTCTAATGAAAATCATTAATTTTCTTTGCAGAAAAATGCATACATGCATATGTACACAAAATCATGCATCTAATTTTTATGAGTATTCATGATTTCTAGGTGGAGAACCTCAGGCTTTCAGTAAAATCTGCAGTAAAACTTAATAAATCCAAGTGGTATTAGATTGATGAATGGAGCATGTAAGAGAAATATGTGGGACATTGAAAAAAATGATAAAGTGAAAAAGTAGAACTTTCCTAAGAAATATTGGCTGGGCATTTTAGTGGCTTAAAAATGGAAACATCAAGGAAAGAATAGCAAGAACTGAGGACAGGGGTAGTCTTTTCAGGACAGCACAGTTACTCACAATGCCCACAGCTGTCTCCCAGCAAGAACCACGGGGCACATCAGCAGGGTGCAGGGGTGGCCGGGGGACACTCTCATTCCAACCCGAGGAATTGTAATAGTTAAACAGAGTCCAGTGAGTGATGTTCTTTATTGTCTCTTCATTAGAAAGCTGGAATGGAAGACGGAGACGTGCGGTCAGAAGGAGCCAGGGACGGTCCAACCACTTCTACAGAAACAACAATTAAAGCCAGCACATGCTACAGCTTTACCACCTAACCTCTGCCCTGCCCCTCAATAAAGTCGCCCCAAAAATCTAAATAGAAGAGGGGGACAATTGGCTGAAGTCTTTGGGCCTTTTCCGTGAAGTTATCTTCTCTAAATTATTACCCATCTGTCTGTTTGTCTATCCATCCATCAAGTCATTCATTCTTCTTTTGAGAATAATTTATTCAGGGTCTATTCTGGACATACAAGGCAATGGTGACACAGGAGTGAACAAGAGAGGTGGAGTGTTCCTCAGAAAGTTCACAGTCTAGTAATTGACAGATGAACAGACAGACAATTACAGAACAGAGTGATAAGAATTACGGGACATTTTCTCTGGGGATTGAGGAAATCCACATCAGACAGTGGGGGCCACAGAAGACTTCCTGGAGGCAAAGAGATCTGAGCCCACACGCCAGGGAGAATCCATTAACTAGTCAAACAGGAAGAAGGGTGGAGAGAGAGGCAAGAGAGAATTTTGCCCCATGGAGGAATGCGAGGCTTAGTTGGGGAATAGTCTACTGGGGTAGGGAAGGAACCAGAGATGAGGGTGGAGTGGTGGGCAAGGGCCAGATCCAATCACTTCCACGCTTAGAACCTTTTACAAGCATTCCTGTTAACCTCAGGAAAAAGTTCATGCAGCTCAATACAGAGGAGGGAGGGCAAGGAAGAGGAGCCTTATCATCTGGACCTTCCCTCAGCTTCAGTTTCCACCCTTTCCCTCTACTCTGTTGTACAGTTCTCTGTTTGCACCAGCTGTTCCCTCTGCTTTTTCTGATCTCTGCAAAGACTCTTCCGGGGGTTCTGGAGTCCCTCCTGTGCACTGCCATGCTGGCCTGCATTTGCCCTCAACGAAGCATATCCTGCGGCATGATGTAACAGATGAGTCTGTCTCCCGGTGAGTGCGAACACCCTTGGATCGGGACTGTGTTTGACTTGCTGCTGTACCCCCAGGGCCTGACCTAGTGGGCGCTCCACAACCGTTTTGTAAGAAGTGATGAAAGTTTATGACATATCATCTCAATGAACACTTACTTGGCTACTCGGCTGATAAACACTTATGGCAACTATGAAACAATATGGAAAAGGCTGTAAATAAAATATTAATGGTATCAAGTGACATACATATAATGTGAAAAAAGACAACCTAAGAAAAAGACAGCAAAGAACAGCAGCAAAATGCTAAAAATGGCTGTTTTTATATCATATCCTGGAGATATTTTTCTTCGTTTTACTTTTCTGAACTTTCCAAAATCTATTTAATTAATATGAATTGTGCATAAGGAGATTTTTATATTTAGAATATGATGGGCATCAGGGACTGGCAGATGTTTGTGGTCAGTCTTTACCTTGAGATGGACGTCATCCATCAGGGCCAAGAGAAACGTGTAGAGGTTCCCCAGAAAAAGTGCAAAGATGCGTCCCAGCTGCCACTTCAGTCCAATGCGTGGGTGGTAATTCTCCAGGGCAGCGATGGTTTCAAACAGAGGGGGACAAAACATCCCAAGTAGAGACATCACAATTTCTACCTGAGAGATCAGGAAAGCCTGGGTTACTTGTGTCGGCAATATCACTTGGTTGGTCATCATCTCTGAACCCCCAGGGCCATACAACTCCATTTCCTTTTTGCCTCCTCCTCTGTGTCTCCACAACTTGCTGTGTGACGCTGGGAAAAGCATCGACATGACCTGAGCAGTCAGCATATGTCCCATACACCATAATGACTCTGCGACTGGTTGCTATCACGATTGTTGCTATTAGTATGGGTAAAACTAGCAAGCTTTCTTTGAGAAGTAAATGAGTTAGCCTATGGGACAATACTTTGTATTCCGTAAAATTGTGAGCTAGGTTAGAGTCACTGTGGCAGCCCGTATCTCAGGAGAACGGAAGAGAGGAAGCTCAGATCACAGAAGAGAACTAACAATAGAGGGATGCGATTGAGAACAGCTTTCGGAGTCAGCGCTCTGGATTTGAGTCTCGGCTCTGTCACTTGCTGGCTTTGAAATGTAGGAAAAGTTACCTAACTTCTTGTTTCTTCATGTGTAGAACGGTGATGGCAGTTCTCGTTGTGAGGGTCAGAAGAGGTAATGAATGCACATCTACTAGTCTAGAGCTTGGTAAATGGTAACCCCTCGATTTTACATACAATTTTGGGAAAATCCTGACTCTATAATTGAACCTGACTATAATAGAACATTCTCTTCGCAACGAAAACTGCTCATCCAGTGGAGGGTAAATCTTTGAGATGCTAACCAAATTGCGGGTTGGTTATTACTTCTGAGCTGATCCTGACTCCCCTACTTTCTCTCACACTGACTTAGCTTGGCTTCTCATCACCTTCATACCTACATACCTGCTCATGCAGTTCTTTCTATATGGTGAACCCTCCCTATACCACATGCACCACTGCCTTTCTTGACATATTTGTCTAATAATGCTCGGCCCAATTCCTGCCTTTGCTGCAAATTTCCAGTTCACACGAACATCTCCCCTGCAACACATCTGTAACCCAAAACATCTTATTTGATCATGTTATTTCTGCCTATTGCTATTTGTGCTTTGGTTTATTCTTGTCAAGCTTGCTTCCTAAGGAAACTGCAGTCTATTATTACCTTTAAACTGTAGCTTTAATCCATTTATATTTATTGTAATCATTGATACATTTAAATTTAAATATTATCTGATTTTCTGTTCATATTTGTCCTACCATTTTCTTTTTCTATCCTTTCTTGGTTTTATTTAATTTATTTAGCTTATGATTCTGTGGATCAGTGTTTGTTTCTGGGCTTAGTTAGATGGTTCATCTGCTGGTCCCACCTGGATGGTTGATGGCTTCATTTACATTTCTGGTGGTTGACTGGCTTTCACCTGGGGGTGATGAGATAAGTGGGCCATGTCTCTCATTCAGCAGGCTATCCTGGAATTGGCCACATGGTGAAGGTCTCAGGGTTCCCAAAAGAGCAAATTGAAATACATAAGCGCTTTTCAAGTCTGCTTGCATCATGGTTGCTACTGTCCTATTGGCTTAAAGCAAGTCAGATGGCCAAGCCAAGCTAAATTCAAGGAACGGGGAAACAGATCCCACCTCTTCATGGGAGCAGCTAAAATATCACATTGCAAAGAAATTTGCATACAAGGATAGGAAGAATTTGTAGCCATTTTTGCCAACTACCACAGATGCCAAATTCCCACAAGAGATTTATGGATCAATATAATCTCAATAAAATCTTAATGTGTTTTATTGTGGATCTTGATGAAAAAAACTCATTCTACCAGATATCAATACATACTATAAAGCCATAGTTAGTGAGTGTGTTGTTAATGTAGGAATAGACAAATAGACCATAAGAATAGAAATGGGAGCCCAGAATCATAACCATGCATAAATAGAAACTTGATTTACGATATATGGCACTGGAGAACTATGAAGAAAGGAATACCTCGTTAATAACTGGGATTAAAGACAATTGGCTATCCAGTTGACTGATATGCTAATTAAATCCACTTTTATCTAGCCACAAAGGACTAATAATAGGTAGCTCTTCTTTCAACTACTTGACTTGAAAGGGATGGAATTTCACTTTTTAAAACAAGTCCTATAACCCAGACTTTTAGTATTTCAGATGAACGGCATAGGAACCAGTATAATTTCAGTTATACTGAATTTCACTTTCAATATTCACTTCCACAGAGATGACCTTCTTACCTCATTCCTTTCATACCAGCTGACGTTCTGCATTTTGGAGAATTCCTGGGATCGCTTCACTACAAAGTAAATGAGGTATCCACTTCCACACAAACAACAGATGATAAGAAAGTTGGCCAGGACACGGAGAAATCTTGTCAGGTGGATATTTTCTTCTTTGTTACTCTCCTGTTCATCTACTATTGATTCCTTAGTGTATAAAAATGAGATGTGAATTTCACCATAAAAACAAACAAACAAACAAATAAATTTTAAAAAATGAGATGTGAATAATGTCAGGCCAGGAACGAACAGGAACCATTGTTGTTTGGGTCTTCAGATGACTACTTTGCATATACTTCATAAATAAAATAATACAGAGGAATGATGGAAAGCACTGTTACCCTATGGAGAATTTGTTCTTTCTTTTAAGAAAATATATTTTGTTGTTACTGTTACTGTTTGGCACATGTAATGACAAAAGCTTAAATTTATCGAAAACTTACTATGTGCCAGATGTGGTGCTAAACACTTCCCATATGGGATCCCTCTTAATCCCAATAACAAATCAATAGAGGAGTTATTATTATTACCCATCTAGCAGATACTAAAGACCAGAGAAATTTCAGTAATTGATTAGGATTGTTTTAAGTCCATAGATTAACTCTATGGTCATGCCACCCTGAACAAGCTTGATCCCATCTGATCTCAGAAGCTAAGCAGGCTTGGGCCTGGTTAGTACTTGGATGGGAGACTACCTAGGAAGACCAGGTGCTGTTTTTTATAAAAAAATAAAAAAAATAAAGGATTGTAAGCTAATAAGATCCTTGCAATCTGTGAGGTCGACCAAGGGTTGCCTCATCAAAGAAAGAAAGAAAGAAAGAAAGAAAGAAAGAAAGAAAGAAAGAAAGAAAGAAAGAAAGAAAGAAAGAAAGAAAGAAAGAAAAATAAATCTATAGATCAAATAGATTAATTCAGGGCCGACTTTTTCTATAAAAAAGTTCTGGCCAAACTCTTCCTATAAAAATCCAGTAGTACATCTTTCGTGGTTTGTAGGCCATGTGGTCTCTCTCATAACTACTCAACTATGCCACTGTTGCATAAAAGTAACCATAGAGAATATATGAAAAACAGACATGGCTTTGTTTCAATAAAACTTATTTAAGAAAAGAGGCAGCAGACTAGATTTGGACCCTGAGCCATAGTTGGTGATTCATGTTGTAATCCACTTGCATGGTATATATCTCCATCTTTTTAGAGTTTCTTGACTTCCTTCAGCAATGTTTTGTACTTTTAGTGTAGCAATCTTGCACATTTTTCTTTGGTTAAATCTATTCCTAGGAATTTTTTTGTAACTTATATAATTGTATTGTAAATGGAATTGAAAATTATTTTTCAATTGTTTGCTGTGAGTGTATAAAAATACAATGGATTCCTTATTATTAATATCTCCTGCATCAGTAACTCTGTGAAGACACAACTAGTGTGTGGCAGACTGGGAATGGAAAGCGAGGTCTCTTGGAAACTAAAGTACTTGGAAGGAGACTTTGCTAATCAATTAACAGTTACTATTTTCAGGTTCAGGTTTAACTAACACATTAAGCAGTTAATATATATTAATGGACACAACATGTGCCCTTTAATGTATGTGTTTTATCTTGATTATTTTTATAGACTCAGAGGCAAATCCTTCTTCTTCCCAGATATTCGAAGTGCTTCACAGATATTGGCCTTCTTTCTCTTTCTCTGGTAGGCTTGGAGGAAGAGTCAAAGTCCTCATTGACCCCAACCCTGCCCTCGAATGCTCCATCAGAGGCTCCCCATTGCTGTGAGAAAGAAAGGAGTCAGCTCCGTGCTCCACCCACTGCCAAGCTGACAACATTCTGGGGCTCACGAAACCCGTGTGAGTTGCTGAGCCAAACTCTGTCCCTGGTGGATGTACCTGCCATCTATAGGCATTGGTCAGTGGGCGGCAGCTCACTTCTTCTCCCAAGAAGGGCCAGGAGGGAGGAGAAGGAAGAGACATAGCCAAGCATAGTTGTGTTATAAATCTTTCCTCTGCCAAGTCTTATTGGAAAGTGACTGATCAGACAGGAGAATATTGAACTATCAAGAACTCTGAATGGTGTTTATAGTAACAGAGGAAAAAAATAGGATGTTTAGTGCTTAAGCGTCACAGCTTCTGCCTTTATTAATTTGCTTGCCCTCTGGTTTGTTTTAATATTATACAATAGAGATGTGTGGATTACCTCACATCTCTTTTTTGAACAAATTAATGAAATAATTAAGTGTGGAGTTACATATTCAATTAATTCCTTTATTCCCACACCTACAAACTAGGGTTCTCAACTCTTTCTGGGTGTTGTAATTACTAGAAAAACTTTTTTAAAAATCCAATGCCAGGACCCATCCAACAGCAATTACACTGAGATCTCTGGGGGCGGGACCAAGAAGATTTTTATAGCTCCTTGGGTGATTCAAACATGTGTAAAAGGTTGAGAACTGCTGCCCCAAATGGGTCCTTTCATGTCCTCCAGTGGAAAACGGTTCCTCAAGGAAATACTCATGTCTCAGCATCATTGATTCTCTGCCATATTAAGAAACAGATGGTGGGTACCAGCTGTGAGCATTTTTTCTTGAAGGACTGAAAGCTGGGCTCTTGCTTCTGATAAACCTCTTGCCACAAATTACTTAGCGATCTTATTTCCCGTATGCCAGCTGCA
This sequence comes from Rousettus aegyptiacus, assembly GCF_014176215.1. NCBI lineage: Eukaryota > Metazoa > Chordata > Mammalia > Chiroptera > Pteropodidae > Rousettus > Rousettus aegyptiacus. Next base: position 22,635,146 of record NW_023416287.1, on the reverse strand, counting down.
AGATTTTCCCAATGATCAGAGGGACCCAAATTTCCCCAGGAAGTGGGAACTTCCCTGAATGGCTACCTTGAAGCTGGTGGTGATGGAGGCATATTTGTTGTCGGCTGTCTCTGAATTCCCTATCAGGTAGTCCCAGCTGGTGAACATCTTGAAGCTGAATGTGAAGTTATCATTCTCCCCTTCACTCGTGCCGCCCTGGGTGTTGCTGGCCATCCTGCAGGGTGCACAGCACTGTTGTTATGTCTGCTCTGTGTCTGCTGCATCAGCCCAAAGGAACCTTGGCCTGAGCCAATTTTGGGCACAGGTAGCAGGGATTCAGAGAGGGAAATGAACCATGCAGGGACATGGGGCAAGACAGATTTGATTCAGGGAACCTTCTCCCCAAATCAGAGTCCCCTGTGAGCACACAGTGTCAGCTGGGTAGTAAGAAGCCTGCGGGACACAGGACATTTAATCATGTTTTCTGCCCCGAAGTCTGATTTCCTATGGCTTGACTTGCCTATAAATATTTTAGAATTCTTTACTCTCACCGAGGAACATCCCTTTCTAATGTATTTATTTCTTTGAAGAGAAGAATGCATTTTTTTCTGATATACAATCCAATAAGCCACGAGGCAGTTGTTACTGCACCCAGGTAACACACATATCCTTTTCTTAAGCAAGCTTGGATGAAGGTACCGTGGAACTGCCTTGTTATTCACCCCTTTTATCCTACCTATCTCATCCTCTCTTTGTGCTCCCTGGAGTTCAGCCCTGTGAGAATCAGAATTACAAGCAAAGGCTCTTATCAAATACAATGGCAGGGCCAGAGGAGTTACCCTCCTCTCTAACTATATCTTATCTATTGGCTTTTAGGATTTACTGTTCTAGGGACTTGGTTGGCTGAGTTAGCTCTTTGGTTCATCAGAGAAACATTCCATACCTCTATACTTACCTAGGATAATAGTAAGAGAAAAACATAACAATATGAGGGCTAAGAATAAAACCATATGTTCGTTTAGGCTTCTTGTTTATATCTTTATAAGTACTGGGCTGGCTTCTCACATGCGAGATAGAGTTATAGAGCAACAGAAGAGTTTTTCTGAGAAAGCAGAGCTCTGGGGAAAGCAAAAACAGACCTTGCTAACTTCTCCAGCCTTACCTTACCAAGTACCATGCTCCCCCTCAAGCCAAACTGGTCTTTTGACAATTTCTGGAACTCATGAGGATATTTGCTGCCTCAGGGCCTTTGCACATGTCTTTCTTTTGGCTAAAATGCTGTGCTCCAGAATTTTAGCATGGCTGGCAGTTCTCAGCCTGGTCTGAAGGCATTTCCATCCCATTTTGCAGAATTTCCCACATTACCCTGTTTGTCTTTTATACCACATATGACGGTCTGCATTTGCTCTGTTTATTTGCTTTTATTTTACTCTCTAAATCCCCCTCAAGTAGACACATGATGGCTGTGAGAATGGGCTGTTTGTGTGAAGAAAATTAAAAGCCTGTAAATAAGATGGTCATACTTACGATCTAATGACAATCATCAGGCTATAGCCGAATACGCTGACCCCCACCATAAAGTAAGCCATGGGCAATCTGTACCTCAGCCACCCGATGGTCCTCTGGTCATTGTAGTAGCCGTAGAAGAGAGCAGAATATTTAATGTAGCCCTGTGGGACAGCAAATCCAAATGCTCTGGGTTTGTGAGCTCAGCGCAGTCATCAGACACTTCCATTCTACCAGGCATTTCTGTCTCATGGGTTTAGCGGGAGTCTGAGGGGAGGAAGGAAGAGTTCTGGACATTCTTGTTCTTCCCTTCACTCCCTGCAGTTGCTCCCGAGTCTATCCATGTCCCATGTCTTTCCCTCTTTCTTTTCTTCTCTTTTTTTCCTCCATTTTACAGAGTGCATAGAGATATAAGACAGAGAGGAGAGTGTTGTTAACATTCGGGATAAAATTAGGGATAAGAGGTGAGTGGGTGCAAACTTCTCCAGCCTTACTGTTAAGGATGGAAAATTTTTCAGTAAGCCAGCCTTAAGAATTTACTTCTGATTCTGTTAACCAGGTTGTGGTAATCCGCTCAAAGATATGCTAATGGCCAACTTCTGATTCTGTAATCTGCTTACTTGTTTTGATGTTAATGAGGATGTGGTACTCTGTTTACTTGTTAACTAGGGTGTGGTTCTAGGCTTTATAAACTGCCTCTTTTGGGAGTTGGGGCTGATCTCCTCTGACACTGCGTGGTAGAGAGTCAGTCGCCGGCCGGCTAATAAAGGCTCACAATTCATCTCAATTGGCTCCATGGGTCTAAGATTTGAGCGAACCACAACATTACCTTACCAGGTACCATGCTCCCTCTCAAGCCACACTGGCCTTTTGACAGTTTCTGGAACTCACTAGGATATTTACTGCTTCAGGGCCTTTGCATAGAAGATTTTAAATTCTTACTCCACCCCCAATCCCTATCCCTAGGGTCTTAAATTTAACATTCGAGAAGTAAATAGGAGTCTGGGAACTTTCTCAGTATTTCAAAACTTCTAAAGAAAACTATACCTGATAAGACTTACAGTTTAACCTGAACTTACACTTTTAAGTGTAATTAGGTATAATATTAACTTAGAATTTTAGCACTTCTTTAACGTCTTTGCTGAATATAAAATGGGATTGTCGTTGAATAAATCTGGTTGTTTTGGGTAACTAGAATGTTTCAACAGGGGTCCTTGGGTGAAATAAAGAACAAAGGGAATTCTTAGCAGTAGTATATCATCTTTAGCAGTAGTATATTGTAGTAGTATTATCTCGTCCTTAGTATATAGTCATTATTTGGAACACCCCTGCTCCAAAGGATTTAGAAAAATACTCCAGCCCACTTTTCCAAGGGGTCTTGAATCTGACTCTGACAGTGAAGGATGGCAACAGCAGTGACGTGTTGTTTGAACCGCCACAATCAGGCCTCCCAGCCTCGAGGACTCCTTAGAGCCTGCAGACCAAGCCACCCAGAGACGTGGGGGTGTGAGGATTCCAAAAGGAGGGAGGGGCATTCCAGGCACAGGACCCTGAGCGAAAGCAGGAAGACACTGAAAATGTGTGATGTATTCAGGGACTTTCCCCCAAACTTGATAATATTGGGGCATAAAGCATGAAGTCTTAGACGGAAAAGGGAATGGAGAGGTCGGGAGCAGCCAGGGCATTCCCAGGAACAGTTCTTTTGTAAACCCAGTTTGTAATACTGGATTTTATTCCATTTAGGAATGGGAATAAGTGAATGTCAGAGGTAAAGTATGACAAGGTCAGGTTTGCATTTTAGAAAGATCACTCTAGCAGCAAAGGGAATGGAGGCTGTAAGAGTCAAGCCAAGGCAGGGAGCAGAGGTAGAAGATTCTGACAGTGGTCTGGTATAGTGGGGGATATCATTTAACGGAGAGGTAAGTGAAATGCAGAAAGGGAAACCAATTCAAGAAATATTTAGTAGGCAGGCTCAGACTTAGTGATCGATTGGATGTGGTGAGAGGGTGGGGAAGAGGCAGTGTAGGATGACTTCTAGGTTTCATACTTGAATAAATGAACGAAGGGTGGTTCCAATACAGGAGATGGGGAAAAGATGTGGGTTTGGTTGGATAGATGTTGGAATTCGAGGAGTAGTAGGGCATGTATTTGAAGGTACCATGTGATACCTTGGGGGAAGGCTGGAGTAGCAATAGCTTGAGGGCTTAATGTAGGTATGAAGAGAGAAAATCATATTTAAGATCAGCTTACATTGATCTTGTATAATGAAGAGAGCAGTGTCCCCATAGGGACTCATATACATCAGAATGTGTGCATGGAGAGAGGCACCTATAAAGGAGACCAAAGGTAACATACTTGGCTGGCTCATTTTGCATAGTGCTAGGATTCTATTTGATTAACACACTGTTTTTTCAGTAATCAAATGCAACACGTCATACGTATCCACGCAGACTTTAGAGCTCATAATCACAAAACGGAAGTGCATCGGCATGTTAACAATGGTACCTCAAAATCCCAAAGGACGGAAAAATCCATGGCTTTTTCTTCCTCAGCCCGAGGCACTGTCTTTCTGGGTATACTTCCATAGGGCATGCCCATTAGTACCTTGTGTAGGGACAGAATAACACAATTTTATGTGGAAAAAATACAAATGCATGGATATTCATACACTGGGCTAGAGATTTTCCTTCTCATAATAAGACATACCCATTTTCCTCTTTCAATGACATTAATTACATTCCTAATTTTAAAAGTAACACACACTTTGTGTAGAAAATGTGAAAAAGTACAGAAGAACATTTAAAAAATTACCTATCACCTTCCCATCCCAAAGATAATGGTTGTTAGATAGTCATATAATTCCTTTCAATTGTTTCTAAGTTTTATATATATTGTAGTATGGTTATTTAGCTTATGACCAGTTCCCTATGTCATATGGTATTTCTCAAAATAAAATGACTTCAGAATATCTAATAACATGTATGTAACATAAACTTATTAATAAATCCCTATTGTTGGACATTAAAGTAATTCTAGTTCTTAACATGTACATAATTCTGTTATTAAAACCCTTACATATATGTGCCTTATCTGCATCCTTAAATATAAAAAAATCAGAATTGTATTACACTGACATATCGATTTAGGAAGGATTGACATTTTTATGATGTTAAATTTTCCCTTCCAAGAATGTGTCCTCCCGTTTACTCAATTGTATTTTTGTCCTGAAATGCTTTATAATGATCCTCATAGACATTTTCTAATTTGTTAAATTTATTACTAGTTATTTCATAGATTTATTAATATTGTGTGAAAATTTTAAATTTTATTTCAAACTGGATTTTGAGAGTATAGAAAATGTTGCTGATATTTGTTTATTTAAAAAGACTCCAGTGGTTTCAATATACTTTTCATTAATTCAAGTAACTTTTTTGGTATACAACATCACCTGCAAACTAAAGTGATTTTGTATTTTTTGTACAAAATGTATAAGTTTAATTTTCTTGACTTACTGCATTAGGTACAAATTTCAAGCCTTTAGTATTTTACCATTTAATGTAACATTGCTTTTGTTTCTTATTAGTTTCATCATATTTAGGCAATTCCATATTTCCTTTGGTTGGTTTTAAATTTATATTCTTATTAGAAAATATGTTGTATATAAAAACATACATTTAAAAAATTGCCTGTGTGTGTGTGTGTGTGTGTGTATAATTGATCATAATGAAAAGAAAGTTAACTATGGTGTACCCACTACCTAGTTTAAGAAAGAGAATATCATCAGGCCTTTATAACACCTTGGGTATGATCTTTCTGATCCACAGAAACTATGAGATAATAAATAGTTGTTTTCAGCAGAAAATTTGGGGGGACATTTTTGTTACACAGCAATAGATAACTAATACAAACACAAATGACAGAAAAGAAATAATAATAGTAAAAATCAAGGCTATTGAAAATGAAGATATATAAGATAAAGACCTGAATGTGAATATTTACGGTAACTTTATTCATAATAGCCCCAAACTGGGAACAACCTAAATGTCCATGAACTGTTGACCAGACAGCAAATTATGGTATATCCATACAATGGGATATTACTTAGCAATAAAGGAACAGAATATTGATACATGCAACAACATTGATGAATCTCAAAGACATTGTGCTAAGTGAAAGAGACCAGACACAAAAAAACTACATATTGCATGATTCTATTTACATGCTATTCTGGAAAAGGCAAAACTGGAGATAAAGAGAGGAGATTGCTTGTAAAGGGGGCACGAGGAAACTTTTGGGGCGATGGAAATATTTTATATCTCAATTGTAGTGATATTTACCTGACTGCATATATTGGTCATAACTCATTGAACTGTACACCTTATTTTTAGAGGAAGTATCAATATGAAGCTTACTGACTGAATGATGTCTATATGATCTTGAAAGCAGTCCTTATAAGGTCTTTTTAAGAATTAATTAATTAATTAATTAATGTACATCACCAATTATCAACCCTGGCTGCATATTAGAATCACCCATGGAGGTGTATGAGCCATCTATTGTCGTATAACAAATTACCCTAATACTTAGCAGCTTAAAACAAACACATTTATATCTGGAAGTTTCTGCGGGGCAGGAATCTGAGTGCAGTTTTGCTGGATTTGCTGCTGAGGGTATCTCACAGACTGCAGTCCAGATGTCTGCCAGGCCTGTGGTTTCATCTGAAGGTTTAGCTGGGGAAGGATCTGATTCTAAATGCACTCACGTAGTTGCTGGCTAGATTTAGTTCCTTATGGGTTGTTAACTGAGGGCCTCAGTTCCTTGCTGGCTGCCCAAAGGCCACACTTAGTTCCTTGCCAGGTAGGCCTCTGTAGTCTGGTAGGTTGCTTCATCAAAATATGCAAGCCAAGAAGGGAATTGAAAGAGAATGCCACAAAGGTGGAAGTCACAGTCTTTTATAACATAATCATGTTAGTGATAGGCTTTGGTTATAGTCTATTGAAAGCAAGCCACTAGGTCTAGGCTATACTCAAGGGGAGGAAGCTTATACAAAGGCTTGATACCGGGGGCAATCTTAGATATCTGCCTACAACAGAAGCTTTTAAAATAGGGGTGTCACTACCATAGTCTCAGAGACTCAGATTTAATTGATTAGGCTAGGTCTAGGACCCGGTATTTAAAAAAAAATTCTCCACATAATTTTCACATGTAGTCAGTGTTGAGATGAGAAGTACATGAACTTGTTGTCCAGTAGGGCCTTGACAGCCAGCTCCTGCAGCATAACTAAAGATTCCCCAGGGATCATGCAGGTATCCTAGGCTCTATAGGCAATTGTCATGAAAGATGAACAAGATTCGCTCTAGCATTCAGAGCTGTTTAATTCCATTAAAGTAGTATGAATGATTTGTGGTAAAGAAAGATGCGGATGAGTAGAAATTCTGTTAAAGTTGCCTAACATTTGAGCACTTCTAATATTCTTATTCCCAGATCCTCTGATTCACCTGATTAGCTTCAAGACATTCATGAGCCATGGGGATATCTGATCATTAGGCTTATGCTGAAAACCCTTGGTCCCTGAAGTTATTTGTGTCTTTGGCCAACAGGGGAATTTGCAATGAGTTTGGATGTGTGTGATTCCCATGTGGCCAACTTCCCATTATCCTAACTAGGAAAACATCTTGGGACACCCGACATCCTCAACTGCTGTTATCCAACCTGTCATCAAGTTTTGTCTGTTCTATTTCTCTCTGATTTTCTTTTAATCCATTCCCACTGGTAATACCCTGCCTAGGACTGAGCTATTGTATTGGGCTCTTAACTGGTCTTTGCCTTTTTCCCACTCTCCTAGTTGTACCTCCTCCCTGCCCAGGGCTCCTCATTCCAGCCAATCCCACCCCTCCCCCTCCTCCCAAAGACTGCCTTTCTGGACCACCATATAGCAAAATTCTAGTAATGTCTCATTGGCCTACAGCATTTTAATGTTCTCTCTCCTCATGGAAATAAATCCATTTGGGATCAAAAACTCCCAGGAAGAAAGCAAAAGATCTATAAGGGTAAATTTTCCCAGGGGCTGCCGGAGAAAACTGATACTTCCTTGGCTATGGAAGGAAGAAGTGAAACTTCTAGTTCATGTCTGACGATATTTTCCCCTTGGAGAGAACTAGGCTTGTGGCAAAACACTTGTCCACACTTGTTGGAAGACTTAAAATCCTTATATCTATGTCAGAGAGTAACCATGGCTTAAGGGTATACCTGGGACTAAGTGAACTCATAACCCTAGTTTTCCAGGTGTATATATAAAGGCTAGTTAATGACATATTTGTAAGTACACTTTTAAAGTAACGTAAAATTCAATGATTTTCTAAATAATGTAACACTTCTCTGCCACCAAGTACTATTGTAATATACCATCAATCTCTTCTAACTAATCTGATTTAATCAACATTACATAGAAGTCTTTTAATTCCCTGAAAAACAGACATGCAGAAAAGTTTCCCGAGGATGTGACTATAAATAGAATTGCTCCAATATGCTCATGGAACCATTTATAATAAAATAAGAATCAGTAAACTATCATAGAACCAATTAATAAACCTAAAAGGAAGAAAATACTAGATGCAGACATATTGTTACCATGAAAGCTTTTGAAGTGAATCCATGCGTGTACCCAGCACCAGCACCATGCAGCTCAGGCAGGACTGTAGCAGTTCGTGTGCTTAACAGACCAGAGATGCCTTTGGAAAGGTCCCAGGCAAACACTCTAGAGACCTGGGATCTCATTCACCACAAATTTACTGTGTAACTTTGTGTAAGTTGCTTATCCTTTTTTTATCTCTCAATTGCTCATTTATATCCATAATAAGATTATATCTGAAGGAATAGTGAGGAGCACTATTCAAATGCAATATTATGATATAATGTATTCTATCCCTCTCTCTTTTTTTTTTCAGGGTAAGAAAAGAAAAAACTCCCTGAGATATTAATCCTCTATTAATCTTAAAGTAAAATGAGAGGTAAAGAAATATAGCATCTGCATCTTAATTCAGAAATACAAATATTTTGGTTCCATTTTTTTTGTTTTGTACTGAGCTATCTGGGTAATTGATATGAGTATAGAATTTAAAAATGAATGCCTATTTCATTTTTTTGATAAAACAGAGTATTTAATATAAATGAAGAGTCTATGGCCATGCCACCCTGAACGTGCCCAGCCTCATCTGATCTCGGAAGCTAAGCAGGGTTGGGGCTGGTTAGTACTTGAATGGGAGACCACCTTGGAATACTAGGTGCTGTGGGTGTTAAAATAATAATAATAATATAAATGAAGACAGCGGTCATGATAAGCCTCGATACTAACCAAAGATATAGGAAGTTCTTTTCTTACCTCTGGGATTATGACTAGACCAAATATTAAGCCAAAAAGGACGAGGTTAACACCATACATCCATCGGAGAAAGATGAAATATGATGCCACCGAAGAACCAAAGTGACCTGGAGAGGGAAAAGATGGTGGGATCTAAGTGTTAAAGAAGGAGGAAGTTAATGGTACAGAGCACTCAATGTGTATGATGGATCCAGTTTTCAAGTGAGTCTGTGAAATGGATATTGTGATGTCCATTTGCTTTTTCCAGATAAATAACCAGAGGGTCTATGGACTTAACCGATCTGCCTAAGCTCGCACAATCAGAAAGTGAAGAAGCACAATTTAAATCTTTGTCTAAATAGCATTTTTAAAAAATACATTAGGACCTATATAATAACCTAATTAGAAGGTCAATAACACAATCCCAGCCCTTGGAAAACTCTTCGTTGAACCAACTAAAAACTGACATCAAAATACTCACTTTCAATGTCCTTGATCTTCATTTCCCAGGGAACACACTGAGTCTTGAAATTATCAAAGTCTCTCTTAAACTTGACCCATTTCTGAAATTAAACAGGTAACACTCTCAGTTTATTACATGCTGCCTTGAGGCTGGAAGGGGCATGTCAGAGGGGCACGTTGATGTTGACTTGTCAACATGAGATTGACATGTGGGTGAGGGTACCATCTTGGAGTTGCTCAGCCCAGGCTGCCAGAGCTGGATATTAAATCTTCAATTTCCAAAATCAAATGTGGAGTGAGAGAGAAGCCAGGACAACACAATACCTTGCATTTGTCTACAGTGCTGATAAAATTTTAGGTTTGGACAGTTTATATATGAACTTAGATATTCTGTGTATAATTTCTGGTTTGGGGGATCAAATTGGGTTAGAAAGCTCTGATACAACTTCCTTTACCTTAAAACAAAAATTCAAAGGAAAAAAGAAATCCCATAATTCTCACATCGCATTAGCCTGTTTTTTTCCAGAAAGAAGTTAGAAGCCATCCTGCCCCTTTCCACAATCTTTTCCTAGCTCCAACACTCAGAGTTTGTACCAGGCAGAAACCTGAGTAACTGCCTGTGTGCTGGCTGGGTGAACATCTGTCAACTCTTCAAGGGGCTGCTCTCCAAAAGCCCCATCCCCTGGAAATTTTAAAATTACATAGACAACAGCAGAGAAGTAGTAAGGAGAAGATCCTAAGGTCAGTTTATATTATTACAAAGGTATCCTAAGAACTTGTTCATAAAGGAAATGAGATTTTCCCTTATAAATTCACTAAAGGACAAAAGGGAAAATGTATCTGAAGGTTTTGACAATATCCTGATTGTGAGAGTACTACCTAAGGAAGGAAATCACCTTTCAGAAGAGGGAGATGGTCACAGATGCAAAGGAAAAGAAGGGCCCATAAGCAAAAGACAGATTGATAATAATGGCAAAGATATCCCTAAGGGAGGACGGGAGGGATGTGGGGAATGGCGGACAGTGGACATTGGGCAGTCTGGTCCCACTGCTTCATCTCCTTTTCTTAGTCCTCATTCTGTGCTCAAATCATTTTTGGCTTATTTGGCTTCCTGTGTAAGTTTGTATATAAGAAAAGCATTTTCCCATCACCTGTGCTGTGAGGATTTTGGTTTCTATGGCAGTGATTTTTCACTGCAAACGAATAGATTGGACTTGAGATTATGGCTTAGCTTCCCATATAACTAACTCTACTAAAAATGAAAGGCACTGCTGATGTGGATTTCAATCTTTCAGTTTTTTCATCACTTATGTCTCCTTGTAAATTAATGATCTGGCATCCAGTTTTATATATCAGTCTCATCAGTTCTATCAATGTGAGTCCTCCTTTGAGAGATGGATCTCCTGTCAGGGAACTGATAAAATCAATCCAAAATATAGGCTTGCAAGGCAGAGGGCCCACAGGAGTTGGGAACATTGCCAAGTGAGGCCTGGAAGATACATCCTGCCAGTTG